>NW_024044348.1:12420371-13620371 GCF_014851395.1 Micropterus salmoides | reverse complement strand
GCTTCTGTGCAGGCAGGGGCTGCAGAGATAGAAAAGTGCAAAAATAAGGGCTGAGAGTATTTTAAAACCCTGCCATTTCTTATACTCTCGACAATAAAACAACAGACAAGCCATATTTTACGTTTGCGTTAAATATTCCCATGTGCAGCACCTATTTGACAGCTTATTCTCTGGCAGATTTATCACAACCCTTATCTGCTCAACTCACCAGACAAAGGCAGGGCACACAGCCTACACTGTAGCTGAGGCACAAGACAAAGCATACAATCAATACAAATCTGCTGTCTATACATTGAACAGGAGTGGGTTGACACACATGCTTCCAGCAGCCATACATCCCAACTTTTTATCTAATTAGCTCCCTGAAGAGCATTATATGTCTACTAATTCAATCATATCCCTCATTGTACTCTCCACCAGCGAAAATTGTATGCTATCAATGCTGTGTTGTTGCTCTTTGTTGTCATGATGAAGGGAATCTATTAATGATGTAGTGCAGATTTAAGGAAATATATAATTAGTCTTAACACCAATTAATCAATGTTCTTTATCCAGTTCACCATGGGAAATAATTTATACTTAATTCTATGATCTTCCACAGTTGAAACAGAAGGATCAAACCCCTCCCAATGTTAATACCAAGACAGCTAAATCTTTCATCTGGAACAAGAGATACCTACTGGAGTGAACATTACATGTTTTGAAGTTAAAGGGTCCACAGTAACAGTCTCCACTTTATTGCCAATGGAACAAATTTAGAAAGATGTGTGGGGTCGCAATCCTTAGTTTAGAAGATTTTTTTATGCAAGCTGTTTGTGCTCATAAATACAACAATAATGTGTGTTGAAATGACCCTTTTATTTCCATGTTGTTCATTACAATGTGTGTAAATGTAAATCCTTCAAAATCCCCATAAAATCATATTTATGCTTTTATTCTTAATCTAATGTGCTTCCTGTAAAAATCCATGTGGAACCAACTACCAAGTCCTAACATGACTGTATCTAAATATCATATTTATCTGCTTAAAAGGCTCAGTAGCAGGTTAATTTCAATCCTGTCAAAGATCATCATATGTCTCTTTCTCTTGGTATGAGTTTTTTTTTTATTATTATTATGCATCAAGTGTAGTACAAATGCCTGTTTCCAGGAATATCCTGCACACACTAACACAGGTTCACATATCCACACCTGGAAGCTGCCCAGTACAATAACAGTCTTATCCACTGAACAACCTTACGGGAGCAAGTGGGGGTTAAGTGCCTTGCTTAAGGGCACCCCAGTGGGGGTTTCTCTTCCCCAGTCTAATTTATCCTGCCTGTCCAAGGATCGACCCGGCAACCTTCCAGTCAAAAGTTCACTTCTATAACCTTTAGGCCACGTTTTCTTTCTTTTTGTATGGACAGTTTTATGCATATGTCAGTCTGTCTTTGGAAACATAAGGGAAATAGAAACATAACATTTGCATTAGGTTCCCAGTGGTGTGACCATGGCACCTTCCTTCAATAAAAATCTTATCTGTACAGTGTTTTAAAGAGGATGGGCATTCCCCTCACAGCAACATCCCCGCATAACTCAATGCTGTCCTGAAGGATTCTGGGCTATTAAGGGTGAAAATGAAAATAGTTCTCTTTTTGTCTAGAGTAAAATACATTTGGGGATTCAATCTGAGAAATGCACTCACCTTTCTTCATTTTCCCCCAAAAGGGAAAATATGAGTGACTAGGACCTTGTTAAGGAAAGATTACACTAGAGGAACATGTCAGTAGGACTAAACCACACTGTCGGTAGAGGGAAATATGACAGTGTATGCATCAGCAGCAGAAATATTTTTTTTTACAAGGCTCAAACTCTTGGGCTCTCTTCAAGTGTCTGACAGATCCTGATTTTAATTCAGTGTAATGGCGTCGGGCAGATGACTAATTTAGTAAAGCTCCCAGCCAACACTCTATGTTCAAAAAGCATCTATCAATTCATGGAAAGATATGAGAATGAAGCATATGTAAGCATATTCACTGAAGTCAATATGTTTGCTAAAAACTAAAGTCAGCGATTCAGCCTACTTTAAAAGAAATATCACATTAGAGACTCCTTATCTTCTGTTGTTCTGGTTATTCCTGTTCAAAAGTCAACCTAACCTCAAAGTTATCAGATAACTAGCAGTTGCTCTATTTTCATATTTGCTTTATCAAATTTTTTTTCATTCTTTTTTCTGTCTAGATTGTTCTGAATATATGATGTTTACTGTTGATTCCATATTTGTCAAAAAATATACAACATGTCAAAATATAAGAACATCGTCATTTTAACCTTTAACCTCCTGACTTCAGTCTTTAGTGTGCACAGGAAAGCTGCATACAGCCCTTTACAAACACATACTCACATTTATAGAAATGCTATCTCTCCTGTATATACTGTACACAGACCTTTATGACTGCAAAGGGGGTGATGCTACACTGTTTGGAGCTTTAATTTTTTCAGCACATTAGATGTCTCTACAGTGTCACAGAGTTCAATAATATTTATAAATGTGCACTGTTACAGATTCTAATGCAAATCTAGCCTATATATTGTCCCCCAAATTGTACAGTAACATACAGTATCTATACTACCAAGTAATAAGAAGTGGAATGTAATCAATTACATGTACTCAATTACTGTTCTTGAGTACAATTTTGGGGCATTTATACATTTCAGAGGCAAATACTTTGATTTTTCCCGGTTACTTTTACAAATTATTATTTTACAAACAAAACAAGTCATGCATTGCAGGAGATTAAACTACAATATATAAAAATAGTTCAAATCAGCACTTCCAACCCCAACCTCTCCTTTCTTTAATTATTACTACTTTGAGACTTTGCTTGAATGCTGGACTTTTACCTGTAATGGAGTATTTTTACCTTGTATTTCCTTTAACTTCTGCAAGTGAATCATATGTTTGACCACCAACAGGTCATCAATCACCTTTATTGGCTTACTATACATACCAATGCATAATGGCTATGCATAATGAAACAAGAGATCCTTTGATGATATTGCTGGTGGAAGACTACCGACATTAGTCTGTTTTCTGTCCAAACAAGGTTAAAGTGACACGTGACATCAACCCTGTGTGGATAATTGATGGCATGGATGTTATGCTTTGTCATGTGAACTCAATTTCATGATGACAAAGTTGTACAACAGAACAATGTGAACACAGGGCTTGCTGAAAAGCCTATGTATGCTTATTACATTGTATACACAGGTTTTGTGTGTAACATCTACACAGACTTAAATGCACCTGATCTGCTAATCGTTTCATCACTGGCAAAACTTAAATGCTACATTTTGCCACAGGTATGTTAATTGAAGAAATGCTTTGTACAGAAACAGGACTAAGCCCTATCGTGGATTCCACAAAATTTGGAAATCTGGCCACATGAGATTGGGAGACACAGACCACAGACAACATATTCTGAAAATGTTCAGAGATGCAATACTAGCATTGCGCCCCCCCCCCCCCCCCCTCCCCCCCCTTTTTTTTTGGAAAGGACAGGTAATATGATTATACTTCAGGTCAGAAGTCAGGTTTCAAATTCCAGTCAGTTGGTGCACACAGCTTTTTCAAAGTGACCGTATAGATGAGGTCAAACTTTAAAGCCTATATTTATTTATTTACACCCCCCCCACCCCACACACACACACACACACACACACACACACTCATATGAAGACTAAGCTCTGCTTCTGGCTTTAAAACGGAGTGGACAGATTAAGCTGAGTTAGGCCTACTTTCCATAGATGTGTTGGCGCGGCACTTTGAAATCCACACTCTGCCCCTCTCTCATTCTGCAAAAAACAGTTAAGAGGTGACACATCTTTACTTCTTAAACTGAAAGGTTGCTGGAGATTAAGAAATGAAAGTATCAGTAAAAAAAAAAAGGCAGTCCTTGCAAGAAAAAAAGAACATTTTGAGTGTATTACTGTCTGTTATGATGGTGCTGGTGCTGATGATGGTGATGAAGATGATGATGTTGTAGGTTAGGCAATTCCAGTTGATAATTCCAATGTTGTTATTACTGTAGATACAAGATTGACATTCAAATTTTATGATGCTGGTTTCTGCTGTTAATTTGCTGTTCAGCACTACATGTATTCTTGCATACCTGATGTGACTAAGTGATGTTCAGTTACTTGGTTTAATTTTCCAAGAATGAGGACACAACGTGCAGGAGTACTTTAGGACTAAGTTTTAAGATATTACCATAGAGAGAGTTTTGGGGATATGTTTTTCTGTTTATCCTTCTTACTTAGTCAGACAAACTCATGAAAGACTTTTTATGTTCTTTGAAGTTATGTTAAACAATTATCCTCATTTGCTCACAGCCACGTCAGATGAGTACAAACATATTCACACTGTCTATTCTAAATTTCTAAAAGTATCTCTAAACTAACACAGTGGATGGATTGTGAGTAATTGTGAAAGCAGTTTTTGGTTGTTGTAATGATTCCTCCTGTCCATTCTTGTGAAGACATCCTTTCTTAGTACTTCAGTGTAAGAGATGGAGGACACGGAGGCACTTTAGCACTATAAGGACTGTAACTTTGGAAGATACCAACATAAATGTCAAACTGACTTCTGAAGCCTCATATTAGCTTCCGCTGAACTTCAGCATGCATTTTTGCAGGAAACAACGACTTTGGACTTTATGTTTTGAACAGTAGGAATCATTAGTGACCAATAACTCTCTAAGTTAAGTATCAGCATGTGAGTTTTGTTTAAAAATAGACTTCAGAAAACATATAATTTAATACCATAGGCTAACCAGTGCAACATTACATTCTGAGAATCAGATATTTGAGAGCAGCTGCTAACTTGATGCCAATGAGGTTCATGTATTTAGGTCAGTAAGGCTAAACTCAACATTCATAAAGACATTGATGTGACTTTGTGAACCTCTTTAAATCAACTTTGAATTAAAAATTCTCTTTCACTATAAGTGAATTACCACAATGGCTGTGTGTCAGTGACTTTGTGTGCCTCATTTCAAATATTGGATTCAGTCACAACGGAAAATCTGTTTGCTTCTTAAAATACACAACTTGGCATTATAATGAGTCGAAGCACTTGTTTACGGGCAAATGCTGATTAGAACTGGTTCACACATGGTGGCCTGACTGAAACACATCCCAGTTTATACATAATGTCTTATCACAACATCACAAAAGGAGAACAAATGGACGAATTAAAAACAAGAAAGAAATGATCTCTTTGAAACATTTATTATGAAATTATAAAGATAGAATTGCACTGTTCAAATAAAGCTTTTAAAACAGAAGAAGAGTTGCAGTGTACTGAATAACTGGCAGAGTTTATTTCAGATGTAATTAATGTATACCCAACAATAAAAAAAAAGGAAAACGAGAAAGCAGGGCAAATAAATAAAACAAAAGAAAAATAAAACAAGTCCATTATTTTTTACCACAGCACATTAGGCAAGATTACCAGGAGTTCAATTTACATGAAACATCTCATATATACAAGAAAGATTTACATCGATGAGGGTTACAGAGTCTTTGTGAGCTATGGGGCCCAGTGGCAAAGAAGTCAATGGCAGTCACATTTCAAGTCAAGTGTGGCTCTTTGCTTGAGGGGGGTTTTGGCTGGCAATGCCATTATCACAACTATTAGTCTAGACACTGGCACACACTAGTGACAGAGCAGCGGCCTGTGTGCCACTTGACACAACAACCCAACGACAAGAACACATCTCCCTCTGGGTTTGTCATGTCAGGACATACAGCACCTCTTTGCCCATCTTTTACGCCCCCCCCCCAATTTCTCTCTGACGACAGAGGGTAGTAACAGGAAAAAAGTGGGGGTATGTGCCGAACACAAAAGCACCCTCATCTGTCACAAATGATCAAAAGACAAAGGTGAACACACCCTTGGTGATTTAACATTGCATGTATCGGCATTGACCCCGATAAAACATGGGTGATAGGTGTGGGCTGGAGACAGGGAAGAAAAGGAGTGGGTGGAGGGGCCAAGTGAGGCGTGGAAAGTAGAGATGGGTTGTTAGGGTGGGGTTGGGGGGGGGCATTCAAGCAATGAAGTAGCATCATAACTTCATCTTTTTATATCATTTTTTTGTAGACAAGCAAGTAGTCAAGAAACATTTTCTTCCACCCTCTACTCTTATATTTAAGGTAATTTGAGAGAATTCAGTTGAGTTGTTGATACAATAAGTGTTTTAAGCTGCAGTTTGTTTTTTTCTCATCATGCAGTGTTTGTAAAAATATGAAGCTAGTATGTCAACTTGATTGATTGCCTTAGAAAAATGGGAAATGTATTTTGTGGATTAGTGAAAACATGGGAGATGAATTAAGTAATGACAGTCCCACAAAAGCCAATGACTTTGGTTTTTGTGCATGCAAAACATTAACTTCACAAAGCAAACCCCCTGAAGATTGATCATCAATCAATTTGCCTTGAGAAATTGCAGAAATGGATGATGAATTTGAGATGAATGGGTTGCCAGCCAAACGTGATGGACAAAGAACAAACCAAGAGAGAGAAAGAAAAAACTCATATGCACACACGTAAAACTGTGACAATGACAATATTTGTCATTATCAAATTTGTATTGTATGTGTTTCACAGAATAAAACAGTGTAATGATGAGGAAAGGTATCTCAACACATGTATGAAAATGGTTAAAACAAATGTGAAAATCAATAAAATATTCACACAAAAAAATCAAATGTAATTCCTGGTAATTTGCCATTATCTGTGTTTTGGCAATCCTGTCCCTGACAACAAAGAAAGAAAATAAACAAACAAACAAAATAAAAGGCTACAAATAAATATATAAATATATTAAAAATCAGTAGCACTTTTTTCTCAACAGCGGAAAATAAAAACATATAAATGAACTCCACAGTTCAGCCAGTGTACCAACAGGGAGCTTTGATTTATTTTGTTGTTTTGTGCAGACAAAACTGGATCCCCCTTGGGGCAATAATCTACTCTGGTAGTACTCACACCCACTACCTTAGTATAGCCCACAATCCATTTCCTTTTACCCACCTAGACTTAGAGGACATGACAAGTTCTTTAAAGAAATACAATGTTCTCTGCAGTAAAGAGCACTGCAAATCCTCCACTGATGATTTAAAGCTTTGATAGAAACTTCACTCACAGACTTATTGGCTTACGATCTCCTGATAGCTACATTTGTTTTGAGGATCTGCTACATTTTACTCAATAAGAGTATGCGGTACAGGTAATTCTTCTTGCATCTACCAGTTGGTAAATCATCAAACTGATGTTGGTAACAGAACGAATTCTAGATTATGCAGAATTTGCTCATAGATTTGGTAAATTAATGTCTTTGTAGTTATTCATCCAATTTAAGCATTTATTCAGGGGCACAGAAACAATGACACTTTACAAAGTTAGTGTCCTTATTTACAAGAAAATGTTTATATCAACTGGAACATCTTCAGTCAGTACAGTATAAGAGATCACAAACACAATAACCCAAAGATGTGACAGGTTAGCTGAGGAGAAGGATGCATGATCACAGTCGGCAACAATCACTGGCCTCTCTCCATCTTCCTCTTTCATACCGCCAAACTCTGTGTCAGCACAACCCAGAAGACATTGCAACAGACTTTTCCCCTCAGGTGCAACATTGTCATAGTTCATTAATCTTCTCAAACTTCTCCTGGTGCCATCAGCCCCCGTACGTACTACTAATCCCCTTATTAATGTGGCAAATGAACCTGCACAAGAAGGACGACTCCCCCAAGGCTCCATAATTACAATGGTCTGTACAAACTCCTGTTTGCATAGAATGTCCATTCATTAAATGCACTGACAAGACAACACCAGGAATACTCTGCGAAAGATTCCCTGTTCTTCCTCGCAGCTTGTTCTCCCATCCTGCATGCTAAACTGAATACTACATCTACTGTAATGTTTAATGGACTGCTCATTTTTTTGTGACTGATACTGTAATACAAGTCTGTTTTTATTGTAGCAGTCACAATGATTAGGAAAACGATATGTGAGTCGGATGCACACAGAAAAATTCAACAAAATTGAGATCGGACTGATTTGGATTCAACCTAATATGCATATGTTATAGTTGTCCTGTATTGTTGTTCTGTATGTGCTGTTAGTATAGTGAAGCTGAACAAAAAGAAGCTGTTTTACTGTGTCCCCAGAGCTAAGGCATGATTTGTGGTGCAGAGCACATCAGAGTAGTATGAACTGTAGGTACACACTTCTTTTCAGTGTTTGCATATTTTCTTAGATGCAAGAAAAACACTGATAACCCACAGCAATTAAGTCTTCTTGCACACAAGATGTTCAGGCCAAATAGTTGTGCAACTGAAAGCCCTATCTAAGGCCCACAATTGTGTATCCTAACATACAATGTATATTACCATAACAAAGTGGGGATGTGAGAAGAGGGTGCATCTTGTGTATCTGCAAGAATGTATACATTAATCTATATATGCTTGCTAACTCAGCACAGAATAAACTGCCTTATTTTTACATTCATCATTCTATTTACATTAAAGGTTAATGGTGAAGAGTGAGAACTTAAAGTATGGATTGTAATCGATTAAGCATGATGTTTCATACACCACTGTAGTGACTACTTACAAAAAATCATATTCATGTGCATAACGTGAGCCTTGGGATCTGATGTACAGTACATGGTTAATGCATAGCCACTGGGCTCATGTTATGTTCGTGAACCACATATCTACCTCCCCATAAGACTACTGAAAGGAAGAAAGGAAGACTGATGGTGAAACGGCTATGATTACACTTGGTTTCTTAGATGCTTGTGTTGCCTTGTGAAACTAGGACAGTGTTTTCATGCTTTTCTCCTCAGTGTTGTTTACACTAATGTAGGTCCCTGGAGGCTAAATAATAAGTGGGAAAAAAGAAAGGATAGGCAAGGATTGCTCCTATTGCTATGAGCAAAGTTTGGGGTCTCTATAAAGCTGATTTCACTAGGCATTTGTCTGTGATGACACTGTTGTAGATGTCTGCTATTTCTATTCCCTATGTTCTATATTCTCTGAGAGGAAGACACCATTGAGACCTTCATGCTTTGCTATTGTTCTCAACCTCTTTCTCTCTGCCTAGTTGTTTATAAATTTCCTTTCAGTTTCCTTATGTATTGATTGGTGCTGATGTTGCATAGAAGTGACTCTTGCGAACTGGAACATAATGGCTTTTCAATTTTTGGAGAGAAGGTCAATTTAAAAAGCTATTCCCCTTTGCTTTACACATTTCTTTCTCTTGAACATCCTCTTTCATTTAACGGCTAATTTGATGTCAACTTCAGGCAAAAATCTGTGATTGATGATGGTTTGTTACTCAAAAAGCAACAATGTAAAAGCTGAACTTAACATCATTCTATCATACATTTTTACAATGCTTTATATGATGTAACAATCCAGCACCTTACTGAACTTTTCAATATACTGCATCAAACCACATATTCCAACTGAAAAATAACTGTTATTAACTTTAAATGACACTGATTTGAAATATTTTAATAATGCAGTTATCTTTTTCCAAAGCGGTCCTACTCTGTGGGAAATATGATATGATATGATAATCCAATGATATTACCTTTTGGATATACTGTCTGTTTAAAGATTCACTCAAAGGTAATTGGTATTTTTTGGCTTTTACTTTTTTTGAAATTACAGCTAATCCCCTCTGTGCTTTTATTCGATACGCAGATGGAATTCAAAAAATGAAAGGGACATACTGGATGAGCTTCAACTTGTCAATTCTCATGAAATGCTGATGTCATTCACATGTCAATACAAATGGCTGCATTGTGCAAAAACAATCAAAATATGGATGTAATTGATAACATACCCCGATTTGTAAGATATGTCAGTGCAGTCTAATCACATTACCACAATCAATAACTGCCATTTAACCTCAAATCTGTAGTGGGACCCGCACCAGTGAGATGTTTTGGAGTAATTATGATTGAGATGTGCTATGATAACTAGATGAGTCTTTATTGCAAATCTCCAAAGATAGATTTTAGCTAATAGTGTAAAGGTAGAAAATGAGCTTTTCTTCTAATAATAACGAAATGGAGACAAGAACGTCTACCCTTGTGTGGCATCATTAGTTCATATTCTTTTGAGTAATTCATAGGTATCGCTAAAGGGAAGGATATCTCACTTCCACTGACATTTTATGGCAGTGGATTTTATCTAGATCTAAATTATATTATTTAATCAATTATTTAAACACATTTGATTAAGAATTTGTGAATTGTATGACATGGTCATAGGATGTGATGTTTATAGGACAAGTTTCATATTGCAATTCTAAAAATAAAGATGGTTGAAGATGGTTAGATTGGCAACACTTAACTGAACGGCCTGTGTCATTAAGGAATGAAAAGAAAGTAGAATTAGACTGCACGAGTTGAGTTAGTTTCAGCCCTCAGTTTCTATAAGGATTACATTTATGCTACACACAAGTTTCTAGAAAAATATCGATTAAATTGTAAAGAGGAACACGTGTGAGCAAAAGTATCTGCAACAGTACATTATTCATATTACCGATGGCACTATATAGAACACCCTGCCTCTGTTTGTGTGCGTCTTTGAATCATTTGTCAGAATTATTGATTCCAATAAATCTTGGGTGGAATTGTGGGATGACTGAGCGAATCAATGGAGTTGGGCTTACAGTATAGTGTCATATCTCATGTGTCCTCCTCTAGGGTTGAATCCCCCCGCCGCCAACACCACCACCCATTTCATCGCCTTTTCTTGTGTCTCGCTCACACACATCACCAACCACACTCATACTCGTACTCGCACACCCACACACCAAGGGCGCCTGGTAAATGACGGCAAACTGAATGCCTCTTTTGACTGCTACCTTTCACACAGAAACACATTAAAAGCAACCCCAGATGCAGTGACCCGGAGGTATGCATCGATAGGAGTCGCACAGTGTCACCCCTGTAATTCCACTCTCTCTTCCGGATAGATCTTATCACTCACATCTCTAACTGCCATTATCAATCTTCCCTGTGCAGCCTCTACATCATTAGGCGAGAGTATTACACTAAGAACACCAACATAGGTTTCGCTCCTTTCTTCTCCTCCCTTGCATTTATAAGTCCACTGCAGGTTGGCGTAGTGCCAGGCTGTGCCGTGCAGCGCAACACTGCCACCTAAAGGTTCAGTACCACCACCCATCAAGCCTAACCAACTGACATCCCTCTCACTCTCTGCCTACCTTTTCCCCTCTGCACTCTTCTCTGCTATTTGTCCATGTGTGTTCCATTAGATTAGAACTGTGTGTTGTGTAGTGCTGCTTTATTAGCAGAAAAATTAATAAGGCTTTGATAAAAAGCAGCATGGATTACGTTGAAATTTGAGGCTCATTATTGGCTAATCCTTTTTGAATTGGATGTGTATCAAGTTCCAGACAAGCTTCACTCAGTTCGCTAGTGTGCTTTGAGAGGAGGCATTTAATTCAAGCTTAGAAGATGTGGCAAAGCCTACAGTGACATTCACAATATCGCCGCAGCAGCCTAATTATTGACTGTTGTTAATGCTGCAGGTGTTGAAAAGGTCTTTTGTGATATTACAATACACACCAAAACAAAGAAACAAACAAAAAAAACATGAAAACACTCAAGAGTTTTATGAGGAGAGAGGTGAAAAGTCAGCTAGTTTTTTTAAGAATGTGTGCAGCATTTATCTATGATGAAAACAGTAATCTGAGTAGATAGGCAAGAAAAAAATGTTTCTTTCACAAAGAACATTGAGTCACAATTAATGTTATTTTGGTACATTTTACCAGTGATCTAACCTGGGTGCTGAATAGACAAAAAAAGGTAAGGCAATCACTCACCAACTTGCATTTTGTTAAATATGAATTAAATATATATTATTGACAAAACATTGTCTATAATTATTCCCCCAAAATGATGCACGTGAGTCCATAATCAACTCCATTAATTAGCAGTTGTTCCAAGTTACTTTTTGTCTTTTTTTCATTTGATAAGTTTGAGAAACAGTGGAACTTGCTGAATCAGTATGACTCCTGTACTCTTTTCTGTTTCTTCACAGTAACTTAGAGTGAGTCTCTAATCTAGACTGGCCCTTTAGCACTGTGGAACGGGGCAGTTATAGGCAGTACTTATAGACCAGTAAAAGTGCTCTTTTACCTGCTGTCTGGTGTGCATGGGCGCCTTCGTCTTGAACCCTCCTTGGGAGCTGCACTCTGAGGCACTGAAGTGGTCGGAGCTCGTGGAGGACCTCTTGGAAAGGGTGTCACAGCCCCCAACAAATGTGTTATCCAATGGGAGCTCCTGAATCACGTGATGCTTCTTCACTGAGACTGGCGTGTCAGCCTTGAGGTGGAAGGCTGATTGTGGCGAGGCGGACTTGTAGTGCCGGGCCAGGTCTGGGCTGCTAGGTTTGAAGGTTGTGGTGGGTGTGGCATTCCAATCAAAGCGTCCAATCCCTTGCTCCTCCAGCTCAGTGGGCAGGCTGATGGTTCCGTTAATTGGCTCATGGGCCGGATCGTCAGGTTTGTTCCCCTCAATGGTGACAAAGTTGAGCAAGGAGCTTTTTGGGGATTTCCTTTTCTTGCGCTTTTTCTTCTTGTTCTGCTTGTTCTCTGTGTTGGGTGACATCCACTCGGCCCCCTGTTTTTTCCTCTGTGCGGCTTTGAACCTTGAAGCGTGGCGGCATCGTAGCAGCACAGTGACAAAGATGACGATGATCACCACTAAGGCGCCAGTAACGAAGGCTATCATTATGGTTAAATAGTCACCACTTTGATAAGTTTCACTGCTTTCACCAATGTTTCGGTCAATTGGTGTCTCCATGGTGCGTCGGATGAGATCATAAATGAGTGTTGAGTTGCCAACAGTGTCATTGACATACAGAAATACCAGCACCAGAGTATGGAGAGATTTGGGATAGCCCAGGTCACTGATATTGACCACTAATCTGTGTAAGCCAATGTCAGTCACTGCTGGTTTTTCCTCCAGGGTAATATTCCCTGTGACAGGGTCAATTCTGAACAGACCTTTGTTGTTCCCACTCACTATGGTGTATTTTAGCTCTGCATTCATCCCTGTATCCCCATCTACAGCAAACACTTCTGCTACCACAGATCCTGGGATAGAGGAGAGAGGGACGAGCTTGAAAGATGTGTTGGAGGGGGGGTAGATGACGATGGGGGTGTTGTCATTCACATCGATGACATTGATGGTCACCTTGGCAGCTGAGGAGCAAGGAGGCCTGCCACTGTCTACAGCCCTGACATCAAAAGTGTAGGAGCTCTGTTGCTCCCTATCAAATGACACATTAGATTTTATCACCCCAGAGTAAGGATCCAGTATAAAGTTCTCATTGTCATTCAGTATGGAAAGAGAAACAGCAGCATTTTCTCCAGCATCTGAATCTGTCACAGTTATCACCCCCACAGTGCTGTATTTGGGAAGATTCTCAGACACAAAGAACTGAAAGTGGTTATGTGTGAACTTAGGGTTGTTATCATTTTCATCCAGCACAGTTACAATAACGGCTGCCTGCGTTTGCAGGGGGTGTCCCGTTATCTCTTGCCGTTACAGTGAAGAGAAACCGATCCTGATCCTCCCGGTCAAAAACCCTGGATGCAGTCAGGACCCCTGTTTTGCGGTCGAGATCAAAGAATGATGCATTTGGTCCCAGCTGATAAACTATCTCTGCATTTTTCCCACTGTCTTCATCTGTGGCGCTAAGAGTAGTAAGAAACAGGTCGCGTTTGTTGTTTTCCATAACAGCCAGCTCAATAACTGGCTGAGTAAAAATAGGCGGGTTGTCATTCTCATCCTCCAGCCTCACTCTTACCAAGGCAGTCTGATTCAAGCTTGGTTTTCCAGAGTCGGAAGCTACAATTTTAAAGTTGTATTCCTTGGTCCCTTCATAGTCAAGCAGTGCAGATGTCTCTAACAGATACTGGTTGTCATATACGGCTTTAAGATGGAAGGGCACATCCTTCTCTATGAAACAAATGACCTTGCCATTGATGTCAGTGTCTTTGTCTGACACCGTGATGAGAGCTATCTTGGTATTTATGGGATCCTTCTCTGAAAGGAAAACAGTGCCGTTAATGGGACTGATTATGTATCTCAGGTCAATATTAGGTGGATTGTCATTAACATCAGTCACGTTTATGTTAACAGTAGCTCTGGCAGGACTAGAGCTTCCATCAGTAGCTAAAACAGAGAGCTTATGAATAGCAGTCTCCTCTCTGTCCAGAGGCCTCTGCACTGTAATAAGGCCAGATGTTGTATTTAATGCGAAGAGTCTTTTAGTAGAAGGAGACACCTGAGTCCCAAAGACATAACGTATCTCTGCATTTCCCCCTATGTCTGCATCTGTGGCCTGAAGCTGCACAACAGACGTGCCGATAGGGGAGTTCTCTGGTATATGCACCTCTATCTGACCCTCTTTAAACACTGGTTTGTTATCATTGACATCTGTTACTGTGACTTGAAGAATGGCAGTGCTGGATTTCTGTGGACTGCCACCATCCTCCACTTTGATCTTCATCACATATGTATCCTTCTGCTCTCTGTCCAGATTCTGCTGCACAATGAGCTGGGGCCACTTCTCCCCCTCAGGCGTCTCTACTATGTCTAAGCCGAAGGCACTTTGCCCGTTGATCAGCTCGTATTTGTGGACACTGTTGGGGCCAGTGTCTGGGTCAGTGGCAGAAGGAATAGCAAAGCGGCTGTTAATGAGCGTGTTCTCTGGGATGGAGATGTTGATCACAGGGGACGGGAACATGGGGGCATTATCATTTGTGTCTTTGACAATTATTTTGATCTTAATCAGCCTGAAATAATCATTAGGCAGGATGACCACTTCAATTTCAAAGGAGCACTCGCTGTCCTCAAACGAGGGACCGGGGCACAACTTCTCCCTGTCGATTCTGTTTGATGTTGTGAATATCTCGCCAGTGCTGCTCAGAACACGGACCAGTGGGTTATCTCCTGCTTTGGAGACGAGCCGGTACACTAGATTAGCACTTGCTCCAGTGGCAGCATTTGTATGGGAAATGTTTAGGTCCTTTGGTATGTTTCCAATGAGGACATTTTCTTGCAACTCCTCTCTGATGGGGTAGATAAGCTCTTGGGCTATTGAAGGATCTAGCCATATGCAGGCAAGCAGGGAGCCCAACAGGTAATAGTCTTTTAGATCCATGACAGTGTGAATGTGTTTCCAGCCTTCACAACTTAGAGGTTTCTTTCTATGCAACGTTGTTACAGGCAGTGGCTCTTTGCATGTGATGGCAGGAATCTTCCACAGACAAACCTATGAATACATGACATACATGAGTTTCCCTTCTGTGAAACAACTTTACTGTGCACAGTAATTAAATTAATTAAACAGACAACCATCCCCTCCTCATTAAAGTCAGCTATCTTGTCCACTTTCTTTTTAATGATTCACTATTATATGTGCCCAAAGGCCTTAATCAACAATTCATAGAAAAACAAATCTACAAAACACTGCAGTAACCATTTAGGCAGCCAGTCATTTCTGTTGCTCCGTTTCTAAATCCTCTACATTTTATGGTCACTAAGAATTCTCAGCGCCTCAAACCCCCACGGCCACAAAACTTCACAACAGATTAGACAGTCTTATTAATTTTTACACTTAAATTGCCAAAATTAAAGCGCTGTGTGTGGGCTCCTAAACGAATGAATACGCATGAATGAAGCCTACAAAATAAGCTCAGTCAGATTTTCAATTCTTAGTGGGCAACTGAGACCTATTCTTATCGTACATACCCAAATCCGTTATAGCGCAGGAGAAAAACCGGAGTGTGTCAGCTCATAGTCTTCTCATCCAATGTGCCTGCGAGCTTATTCGGGTAAAGATATCCTTCTCAGTCAGATCAAGCTTTGGGTCTAAGAAAGAGGGGAAAAAATTATCGCCCCGCAGGAGTAATCAGACTCAAGAAAAGGTTTTAGGTAAAAGCAGCTGGTCACACAAACTGGAGTAAATTAGAGGCTGCATATGTCGCAGTTCCGTTTTTCCCATTTAACTTCAAGAATGGACAGCGTCTAATTGTGCGACCTGCGGTTATTGCGGTGATCAGCGTCGCTCTCCAGCAGACACAGCCAGGTGGTCAGTGGTTTGCGGTGTCTTCCATTAGAATGGGTCCCAAAATCAATGCTCATCTCCCGTACACTTCCCGAGAAAACCGGCGTTTCCTTACACCCCCGGCTACCTGTTAAGGTGAAGGCGCAGGCGAAGTGAACGCAAGAAGAGACGCTGGTGTCCTGTCATGTTTCAAGTTCACTGAGCTCCATCAATGATCAGCCGGCGTAGACAAGGTTAAAAAAAGATCACGAAGGCATTTATGCAAAAAAAAGAAGGCGAAATCTCAGAGTCGATCCACTTGGAAATGCCAACCTTAATATAAAGGCTGTTCAGTGTGACACCGATGCGCAGCGTGTATGTGTCGTTTATCCTTGCACTCTCACTCCCAGAGCAGAATATCTTGCACTAACTCTGTGTAAACCCATAGGAGGGGTGGTGAAGTACACCACACCAACGCCCCCCAACCCCGCCGACCCTCGTCATTGGACACCGCCCATCTCTTTCAGTGGCGTCGACAGCCCGAGCAGCAACAGGATTGGCCCGAAGTCACGTCACTTAATGCAGACCGGAGGGTTTGTCCGCGGTGAGATGCTCCGTGAAGATGCTGCAGGCTGCAGAGACGCTTAACCAAAACCCTGAGGCTAGAGGGGGATGATGATGATGACGACGGTGATGATGAAGAAGCTGCTAGTGCTGATGATGATAATGTTGTCCTCTATGGCTTTTACACTGTGGATGATTATATAAAAGCAGATAGCAGTCATTGGCTCTGAAGGGACGCATCAAAACGCATAAACCAACCTGTTAGGCTGTTGTCAGGTAGGCTACACTAATTGGGGTGAACATAAAAAGCCACAAGACTGAAGCACATTAAAGAAGAAGCACTGCAACGGTTTCCAAGAAAAAAAACACAGGCATATACAATACAAGCCTTGTGTGAGAGTCACTAATAATTGCACTCTAGACAGAGAAGCCGTTGTCTAAGCATGTTTGCACAGGGTGCATATTCACGCTCTGTACGCCACACTTGGCACCCTGCAGCCAGTCATCAGCATTTGTCGTTAGAAATAACCTTGAGAGTTATCCCTATCATATGGAGCGAGCTTTTTGTGTAATGGGTGAATTACATATCTTTTTAAGTATACTGCCTAGTGCTAGAGCTGTGATGATCTAAGGAGGCTGTGATGTGACTTTGGAATTGCCCATAACCGCAGATGATCTTACTTGACAAGTTTCAAAGCAACACGAGGGGGCTGAACTGCGTTAACTGAGCCGAGAAACCCCAAAATAATATGTCAGAAGTGACACGAGGTAACTAGAAAACAGCACATTTAATAAAGTGGAATTCAGAGTCAGCCATACAAATCCAGTCATCATTTAATACATACTGCCATCCAATCATTAGCCTACTTAATTTCAATGCAGTAGATAACCCTCAATTTCATCCATGGCTCCCTGCCTGTGCTGCTTCTGAGAAAGGCAAGCTGTTGAGCTCAAAAGATGCGTTGCCTGCCATGGTGAACACTGCCATCTTGAGGTGCTCTTACACAAATGCCTTAACTGTGCTGTGAGCTTTATAGCTTCAGTCAGCAACCAACCACACACTTCTGAACCAAGACTTTGGTTCCTGCTCTTTGACAACCATGACAAGTGAGCACAGAATAAATGACACAATGAGTGACTCAGTTAGAAGCAAAGTGCGAAAGAAGAGACAGCAAACGTGAGAATAAGCCCCAGTGTTGGCAAATGGCAATGGGAGTGATGCAAAGGACACGGGCCCGCACAATGTTGAGGTGAGAACTAGGTTGCAAATGTCTTCTGAGAGGCTGGCTTATTGCCTGGTCAGCAGTCCATTAGCACAACCAACCTGGTGGCCTGACCTTTCTGCCTCTGGATCCAGCCATCAGTGTTCTTTGCTGGGAGAGAGCAGCTAAACGAGTGATCTGTCACTTCAGTTTAAAGTCTGACACTCTGATGTGGAGGGAAAAGTGACAACATAACTGTCTACAGTGGTGAAACACTTTCTTGCTCTGCTGGCCAGCTGGAGTCATTAGGAACTCATCACTCGCTTTTACTTGCTCACTGGGAGTGTGTGTGTGTGTGTGTGTGTGTTTTTCCGTAAAGAGAGAATTATGTTTCGATTTAATAGAAATTTCCAACATTGCCAGGTTTCTAAGGTGTTTGTGTGTGTTAGCACAGGGACATTAGTGCAGTGATTGGGAGTATTGGGCAGAAAGTATAATTTGAAAGCCAGAAATCCCCACATCTTGTGAAGTAATTGTTGAGACTGGTATTGATCACTAACTCTATCAAACCTCCACAGGTGTATTATTGTTACTCTGTATCAGGGGTCAGTAAAAAATTGGCTTCTACTGTGTATTGTGTGTCACATGACCTTGACTCAGACACCAGAAGGGGCTCAAATCAGCAAATGCAGCAATTGCACAGCTCGTAATTCCAAATTTAGTCTGTCTCTTAGGTTTGTTATCTCCTTATTTAGTCTGTTTTGAACTGGCTGCAGCTAATGTTTCTGCCAGTCAAGTTACAGACAGGTGATGAATAATGTAGTATGCTAATATATGCTCTATGTCTTGTGGTGCACCTTCTACAATCTCACATCGAAGAGAGAGCCTTAGAGAAGGGTCCAAACCTAAGGCCTTATGGTTCCCCCTATACGTTGCACAGTCAATCAGAGCATTCACCTTGGTTTGATTTTCACACTGACTTATTGACTTGTTCATGCTGTTGAATTGGCTTCATGAATAATACAAGGAACAAATATGTTTATCTTTCGTGTCCATTAAAGTACAAGGTCAAACAGGTAATTTATGTATTTTCTAACTTAGACAAGGTCTGAGGAGCTGGAAAATTTAAACAGTTGGTATCACAACTTTAGTGTGGATACTCAGCCAAGAAGCAGCAAACATGGCTGAAAGCTGAAGCCAACTTGGAATAGCATGAAGATGCAGGTTATCTGAGAGTCATTATTCCCTTTATTAAAGAGTTATCAAAGCCTAACATTTTAATTTGAAGGTTTTTACCTTTATATAAAGAAATGGAGCATGGTGTTTTAATAACAACACTCCCATTTGTTCTCAGTATGAGGATATTCTTGCTGGGTTTTTTTTATTTACAGTTGTAATGGAGTTCTTTAAAATGACATATTTTGGTCAGGGGAATGAGCTCCAGAAATTTCATTTTAAAAAGTTTGTCACTAATTATGTGTTTAACATGAGTGACATTATTCTCTGTGATTACAAGCACAGAGCATTTTAGAGTGTGACAGCTGTTTGAATTTCAGCACTGTCTCTTTCTACGGTCAAGTAATTCAGCCACAAGAACTCTTAATTGTCCTTCCTTTGTAATATCTAAAGAGTATTAAATAGTATGCTGCATGTCCTCTTCAAAGAAACAATAAATGAAATGAATACTTAATTTTACTTTTTACTCACCACCTCAGTTCTTGTAATCAGCTGACTCAGTGAAAAACATCACTAGGGCTATTATTATGTGAACTGAATCCTGCTGCTTGTGATACTGTACCACCTTCCAGCTAAGCAAGCTTTAGCATTTAAAATTGGACTTGTGCAATAATAAAATATTTTGAGGGGTTTCTGCTCCACGGAAACAGATGTTTAATTTGGCTATACTTTTAGTTGCATGTATGAAATGCTAACAGATTTTATCACCTACCTATAATGTTTTAGCAATGTATAAATAGAAAGTAACCATTTTCTATTTCTATGGCTTAGGGCACTCTTTCTTCATCGCACATGTTCCATTTGTTCCTTGTCAATACCACAAAAGAACCACTGCAACAATGAAAATGTAGGCCTTTTCCTTTAAAACCCTTTTGCCAGCTCGGCTTCTCTCAAGAGTGGTAATGACCCAGTGGATAATTGGCACCACACATGCTGTGGACCCTGAATACTAATCAGAACTTCTAATCAGGCATCTCCAACTAAAAAGTTTAGATATATGGGTGTGGAAATTTGCATAGGAAATGTTTTTTATTTTCTTTGAAAGGGATATCAGTGAAATCAAAACTTTGAATTCACTTGGGGAGCTGATGTTATATCACTTAACAAGATAGTAACAAGGTACTTTGATATGTTTCAGGGACACAACTGTATAGCTGTGGGCTTATGAGTTAAAAGTTAAATGCTTGCTCAACGTAATTTTTTGTTTTGCCTTATAGCAACCCGCATAGGCAGCCCATGGTTGCTGCACATCTTTTACTGTCTGTTGGTTGGCATTTTAGATGTATAAAAATGCAATTCATAATAATTGAACGTCGATTGATACGTTGTTTGATCGAAGAAGATATCCTGGGTGGATCAGAGTCAAAGTGCCAGATATCGCTTATGAGAAATGCTTTTTAGGTCTTCATACCTTCCCTCTGACTGTAATTTACTCTCTCCTTTTGCATTCCGTCTCTCCTTATTTTTTTCTTCTTCTCGTTGACACATTTAAATCACATATCACTTTCCAGACTGTTCACCAAAAGGTCAAACATTCCCTCCCATTCTCTTTTCTTACTGATGTGAAAGTCAGAAGCCTGCCTGTAGTGGTTGAAATGGATCATGGTCAAAGACTGCTGCAAACCAGGGAAAGAAAGTCGAGCAAGATCCTTTTCTGCTCAGTGCACTGGCTGATTTGACCTTGTGTGAGCAATAGCAAGTTATAAGATACTTGACATGCACTCCAACACCAATGCTTTTTCAGATCCTCTCAAACTGAGTTGTATAATTTTGACAGGGAATACATGTACTTAAAGTTAATCTTTCTAACAGCTCAACTGAAACTTTAAAATACACACATTTCTCAGAAGTACTGTACTTCCGATTGGTTTGATAACTATTTCTTTTTACAGCATCCCTCCCCTATTTGCCCTTTCTGTCTTGTGCCTCTGTTCTGAATTTGTGCATAGTAACTGGTTGGCATGAGTTAATACAAGCCCCCACATGTCACAGCTTTGAAGAGTTTGTTTATTACTGCCCATAAGGTTACTATTTTTAATTACTGACAAGCAATTAGATACCTTTTCCTCAGAGGTGTGTTATCACACATGTTTTATCAGGCTGTGAAATTTCTAAAACAGGCTCCAGTCAAGTGTGAGATGTATAATGATTTCACATGGTGCTGGATGTGCAAGTACAGACTTATAGTGACAGATAGTGACCATATCTTTTTAAAAATGTCTGGACCAAGCTGTGAATGTAATGCACATTTAACTCATTTATTTCTAGTAGTAATTATGACTCGGGCAGTGAAGACAGCTCATGACAGGAAGGATGACAGCAAGAAAATGTCTACATATATACTGAGACTCAAATGTGTCATCCTAAAGGTCAAACTTCTACATGGCGGTTTTTGTCATGCATTAGCCAAGCAGCTTCACATTTACAAAGAGGATGGGGCTAATTAGTCATTTTCACAAATACTGGACTACTTTACTGACTCTCTGCTGCATACAAATGTAACAAAGATTCAGATATGAGACAGTTAAGTCTGCAAGTCATTTTGTGATCATATACTGTTTTCACAAAAATGAATTAAATCAATGAGAACGGGCTGAACTGCACACAATTGGGAAAGTTAAGGAATCCTGCAGAACATTTGTTCAAATACTACTTAGATGTCATTCACATAGTCCTACTTCCAGTCAGAAATCCTTGTGCAATGCTACCACCATCCACGGAGCCACCAAATCCAAACTGGAAAATGCAGTATTTCAGTATTTTGTGCTTGCTATTTAATAATTAACATTTTAAAATTATATATTTAGTTACTATAGCTTGAGGAATTAAAGTATATATTTTTCACTATTATCCTGTGCATCCTTCATCTCAATTCTGACTTGCTTTATATTTGGCTAGTTTTAAAGGGCTTGTATTCTGGCAAAATGTATGTAACACACTATATTTTCTTCCCTATTGGATACATCAAAACAGATTTTAAAAATAAAACATTGTTGTTAGAAAATCTGTGTTATGAGAGGTCAAGCCTCTTGTCTGGGTAACACCAAAATAGTAGAATGAGTGAGGAGTCTTCTACCAAATGTCTTTCTTTGAATCCAACAAAGATACAGAGAGAAAGAAAACATAGGTCTCTGCTGAATTACACTGACTTACACTGTCCACCCTGTAGGTGTGCAGTCATTGTTGCAGCTACACTTTTATGTAAAATACACCCACGTACCGGTTTTAATCATGAGTCTACAACAGAGAGTGACTCATTCTCTTAGAATGAAGTGCCATTTCATCTTATAATTACAAAAATTAATTCTGATATTGGGTATGGACACTGGTGGGAAAACAGAGAAAGAAACATGAAATGAGAATGTGTCTCTTAAACTTCAGTGAATGAGGCTCCTCAACAATGTCCCCAACCCTCCTCATATTCATGATACTGCATTCTCATCACATGGACATTATTTACCAGTTTCCAACTTGTAAATACAATTCCAGTGATAATTTCAACTGAGCATTTTGTATCTTTATGAAAGCGCTGATATATCCAAGTTGGCACTAAATAATATGTTTGGCAACTATACCTTAAGTGAATGCCAATTTGGTAAATTCACACTTTTCTATCCTTTTCCTTCTATCATACAAACATAGCTCAACAGTATACAGTACTCATTATTTCAACAAGGTCAAACTTTTCTAATGCATTATATACGTTTACTGATGTAGTACAGGAAACCATATACAGCTTTGAGTTAGATGAGCTATTTAATATTTTAGGAAATTAATTATTATATTATATAACAAATGGATATAATTTTTCATCCTCATGACCAGAAATTAATTCACCTCGTATGGATAATTCAGTTTAATTTGCAGAAATTGTCTTTTTTTTTTCTCTGTGTCTTGTTGAATGCTAACATGTACCAGTAATTAAGAAAAAGTGAACCTTTTTCTTTTTTTTTGCCAGGGTGACTCCACACATAATTATACAGACAACACAAGCTTTTAGCATTCAAATCACTGCCCAGAATGATAAGGTATTATCAGATGACAACATACAATTTATGTTTAGCAAATGAGACGCAGAGTAGAAAATGTCACTCTGCCCGTGGCTACATTTCCAAAAGCACAGATTCGGCTGAGAAAATAGTGTCATGTGTTGTTGTAATTCAACACGGTGCATGCAGCAAACAACGGCACGTGACTGACCACTTTAAGGGCACTTAAAATCTGATTCATGCTCATTCCATACATATATACATACGTTCATATATACACTGTTGGTTCTTTGCCTTAAGAGTTGTTTGTGAAATAGGGATGTTTCTCCTCTCTAAGGTCTCATTCAATTATAGGGACATCCAGTCTGCGTGAAACACATGTCATGTTAACTGTGGTTGTTGTATCTTGCAAAGGCTCTTGAGAAATGCATGGTTTTGTAAGGGACCCTAATTGATTGAATTGATTTTATTCACAATAAGCGCAACAAAGGTTTAGTATGCAGTCTTTGAGAACTATCTTCATGTCTATTTTAGCTAATAATGTATGTCTTTCATGTGCTGTACACACTGTACTTATCTCCTATTTGGAGGTAAGCAGCATTCTCCATTTCCAGAAAAGAGCTCTGAATATCCTATCCATCCATCCATTTTCGGGCTCTCATCCATGTCTGGGTCGCGGTGGCAACACGCTAAACAAGGTACCTTTCACTGAAAACCATTTTCTATATTATCCATAATAGATACTTAAATTTAACTATTACCTCCAGCCTTTAAGAGGCTGCAGCTGGTTGAGATGTCCGGATGAGGAATCACAGGTGCGGGAGGGATGCATTTCACTTTCCAGGTTTTTATTCTGCAACCTGGGACAACTAGCGATTTGACTCTGTAGGGATTCAAAGCAATGCGTGACTGTAATTGCTTCCTAATGAGTTTCTTCTCCCCACTAATTGAGGATCACATTGTCAATTAAGGTCTATGGTTTACACCAACCAACATCAGCAAAATGCAGCCACAACTATTGGCTAATGAATTGTGTTCTTCCCATAAAACATCCATGATAAACTCATAAGCAGTGAATTACATGACCTGTTCCTTCAGTTCGATGTCAGTCTGCTGGTTTTCTGCCAGTCTGCACAAGTGTTTCTCCAGCCTGCATTTTTATGTGGTATGTCCATTTCTCTAGGCAAGTGAAAACAACAATGATAAAAAGAAAATAGCTCAATCAATTTGAGCAAAAGTCTAAAACAGAGGATTGTTTGGCTGTTCAAGACTTCCTTAAATCTTACAGTGTAGTTAACACTTTTGTATAGCTCTACAGAACAAGAACAATCTGAATGATTTTCTTCTGATTGTTCTCTTATTGTGACTCTCAAAGAGTAAAAAACAAGACGAGTGCTAGGGAGAACAATTTGAAAGCAACAAGAGCATCTTGAAATATGAAATATGAAATTTAACAGCTTCCTCTGTGTTCTGTATTTTACAGTATCTTAGTTTCCACCAGGAAGCAGGTATTGCATTATGACTAAAAGTTAAATTTTTGGTGTTTTACTTGATGCCAGAGTTTCTTGTCCAGTATGTTTCTTGCCTGTTTGCTCAATTTGGTCCTAATGTTAACCCTATGTTGTACAAGCTCCCAACTTTTAACACATTGGTCTATACTGTTCTATGGTTTTTCACAAGTGTGTCAGTGACTGAATTCCTTGTAATTAATGGTTGAATTTCTGCTTTGACATTTTAATGACACTTGTCTGTACATATGCAGATATGCAGTATGTGATTTATTATGAATAAAATAAATGGTATTACCAAACTTCTTGGACTCATCCAATGTGTACATTAATAACAAATAAAAAAGTAATTATCTAAAGATTTCAAACATCACACTCCTCTCCCTCTAACATAAACATAATTAATATTTCTGGATAAATGTATCCCTCTACTGTTTTTTGGTTTCAATTTCCAAAGCTGAAGAAAAGACTGAACTTGTCAGCTGTCCCCTGCAAAATATTCTTTATGCAAAAACACTTACTTCACATTACAGTAGAAATACAAATATATACAGCAATTGTTGCAAGAACCATGTAGTAATCGGGTTGACAGAGAGGATTCAGCTCAAAACTGGAATTTTGGATATCATATCGCGACCACTTCTTGTAGAGCATAATGCTTTACTGCATGGTTCATATACTGTAGCTAAATCTCACTATAAGCACTTGCCATGTTTTGTGCAGTTAATTTAAAGAACTGTGTGTTGTAAACCCATCAACAGTAGCAAGCCGTACCCCATGGTGTCAATCTAGAACACAGCTATATAATTTTCAAGGCCAGTAAAGATATACAGAATGCCTGATATACAGGCATACTGCCACTTTGTGGCAGAGGGAATCAATATGTTCCCATTTCAGTTGGCCCGGAGAGATAAAGGGGAGTATTTCTTGCTAAGTACAAATGAGTGTTGCATTCGATGTAATAATGCTATAATAGTAACTCTGTAATGAAATCTTGAAAGAAAAAAGAAAAATACGTACTGTCAATTACAAGTGATGAAGCAAATGGAGGGAAGAGTTGGTGGATGTGCACTTTTTCTTTTCCCTGCCTTAGTGTGTAGCACTCAGTGTGAATAAATGTGTCTCAAAGGGTGATTGTTTCCATCCCACTCCTAGATGCTTTACATTATTGTATTGGTAATTACTGTGTTCTGTAGGTTTAATCAGTTGCAATCCAGGTTTGCTTCGATTTCTACAAAGTATAGGGACTTTTCCACTGTAAGTTAGGACGTGGTTAATTTGCCAAGCTGTACACTAATCAACATGTGTCCCTTATAAATAATGCTATCACATTACACAAGGGATCATTTTCTAACTGGTCTGGAACTCAACTTTTGCCGCTGATCGTCAAAAAAATGTTAAATTATAGTCTTTGTTCTGAGGAGTAGCCTACTAATATCAAATTTGTTGAGGAATTTTATTATTATAGCTTTGGGAATTTAAATGTTGTAGCCAGATACAGAAGTTTTAAGTTTAAATTCTCTTCAATTGGCCTGTAGATTCCTAGTCTGTTAAATACTTTAAACAGGAGATATTGATGCAAGCAGCAATTGCAGGAGCCAGGCAAAAGCCCATCTAGCAGAGCACACTGTAAACAGGTACATTGAAGACCTGTCTATTTCTCTACTGAGCAATTCTGATCATGATTGGAGAACTGCAGCATTGACATGGCTGACTTGCTGTGTCTTTGCTGCCAACTTTGTCACAGCTAAATGATCCACAATAAATGACACAAGTGTTCCTGACAGAACTGTTAAAACTATTCACTCACTTCGACAAGGGAACTGATTACTGTGACCTGTTCAGCTGTCTTGCATTGTGACTTGTCAGATAGTCAATTATTGTAAATAATGCATGCTTCCTCAATTCAGAGTAGCTTGGGGTAGGTATGCTTTTTTTTGAAAATGTTCCTGATTATCTACTATAAGACACCATGATTGTAAGCCCTAAGCCCTGTGCTCTACATAACGTATCTCAACCTTAAGTATATGTGGGATATGAATGTTGTAAGCTGCTTGGTAAAAATAGCAGATAATGGGTGGATATAATTTACATTTTATTGTCAGTCCCATTTACCCCAAGTATATTCGCCATTTCCTACTCGAGATCAGAACGCACATGTGACAGCTGAAGATATTCTCATGAAATATGCTTTTCCAGAGATGCTTTATTTTCGGGGCAGGAGTTTTAAAACTGATATTACAGTGTGACAGTGTACAGAGAGTACAGGGCATCTTCCTCTGGATAAAGCAGAATGAGAGTTCAGCACATTCGTTTAATTGCGCTGAAATGTTGGCACTCAGCCAGAGGTGGGAACTGCATGTTTTTGTTAGCTTGACACATGACACTGCCTCCACCGCAGTGTATTCTCCTCATAGTGTAGTTGTAGTTTACTAAGTGTTCATACCACATATTCCTATAAACATGGAGCATAATCAAGATCTGTGTAATATGTGCATTTTATGCCAATAGTACACATTGTGCCTACAATACAGTAGAATTAGTCAATGAACAGTAGTTACTACATTATGGCTGCAACAAATGATTGTTTTTATTATTGATGAATTGTTTTGTCTTTAAAATGAAATAAAATAGTAAATAATTACCTCTGAAATATCCCAGAACCCAAGGTGGTACACAATATATGACAAAGAATAGAAGGAATGTTTGACATTTTTTCCATGATTAACAAAATATTAAAATAGTTGCAGATATATTTTCTGTTTATTGACTAATTGATTAATGGGGTAATAAGTTCCCCTCTGCAATCTGGCTAGCGGAAACTTTATGGATGTTTTCACTGAGAAATATGACCTAGATGTATCCTGATAAGTGGGCATGTGTTGCCCTTAACACGGACCACTACAAAAGTCCCTTGATAAATTACACCTTTGTGAAGCTAACAATGTTAACTCTGTGGTCATTTTTGAGGCTGTTTCCTGTATTAGATTGTATCATAATGAACTCCCAGAGGTTGCTTAGGTAATCATGTCTTTAATGCCTCCTGGAAGCATTTTCTTCTGGATTTTATGTGTTTTTGCACTATCCAATCACAATGTAATCACGTAGGACATGCTGATGACAGTTGCTCTACAGTATAAAGAGGTCAGAGAGATAACCCTCATTGCTGACAATACTGAGGAGCCAAACATCCCCCAGATTCCCTCTCTCATCTCGCTATGCAACAGACTGAGACATATAAACTGTGTATTTGTGGTGGTCAGATGAAGCAAGCCAGTGTGATTGTAAGAATATTTTTGCACAAGCTGATGGTGTATTTTATTTTATTGTACACTGTGTTGGTTTTAAGAACATACAGGAAATACAGGGTCTCACCACTGTAACCCAGCAAATATCAGAATTACACTGAGTAGCCCAAGGGTCATTGCATTGTTGTTGGTTCATGGTTCTTGTACAGTTCTATATCTCAGACATCCCTCATCCTATTTATGAAACTTAAGGGAAGATACTGGTCATTGCCTCCCACCACTGTGTCTGAACTTTTAGTCTGTAACTTTATGCTAGTGTTAATGCCCCACTCTGGAACATGCAAGCATGGAAAATGAGGTCATCAAATACAGCACTTGTTCTACTATTGTAAAGCCAAGTTGTTCTTATGAATTTCCATTAAATAATGTATATAACTGGGGGACCAAATGCTGTAATTAACATATTATTGTACTAAGGTTTGTGGTAGGATAATAGCCTCTACATTGTTGTGTTTATTTGCAGATCAGCACAAATCCCCTTACAAATAAACTGCTTTTCCAACAAATCACACCCCTGTGCCCTCACAGTGTTTTTCCATGTATGGGAGGCTTAACTCTTAACTTGGTGTCTGTGGTATTTTGGATCTTTCTGACACAAATTCAATTTGAATTGTTCCATAAGGGGTCAAACATCTTCAGAGAATGAACACGACACATCATGAAATTAGACTGTTGTTGAAAAAGGCAGAGGCGTACTTAGATACAAATTTCTTATTACAGAAGTGTTTGCTCACCAATCTGTGTTGTGGCTGACTGGTCTGCTGCAATATTGAGCAGACAAACACCCCCTCTCTCATCTCCCTAGTACACAATAGGTTTAAGACTGCAGTGATATCCGCCCTTACAGTGGCAGATTTGGGTTTCTTTGCAGTGATCAGATGAAGAGGTGATGATTTTTAGAAAATGTTTGTAGACTGTGTTGGATTAAATAATCATCATAATCATACCTATAACCACTATGTGGGTTTGAATTAAAACCATAATAGCCAAATAAAGAAAAAACTAAAATTTTAACCAATTCTGTCGCCTAAAAATCTAAACACTTCTAAATGGTTTAAATCCATCCTGAAGGAAACAGAATCGCTGCATGAATTATGTTCATCAGCAACATTTTTTTTTTATTACAGTCCATAAAATGCTATGTTCTTGCACGGCATACAAGTTATAGGGAAGTGGCCTGTGTGGATGACTAAGACAATAATTGAACCCTAACCAAGTGGTGTGAACTGACTAAACAAAACCATGAAAACATGAATCATGCTTTAGTTGCTAATAGCAGATATTATGGAAAAACAAATAAAATACATTGTCAGTGAACATTTGGAGGATATTTTCAGTATTGCACCGCTCTTCTCCGGTACACCATGTTTTGTTCATCAAATGTTCTGGCTACCTTGCTGTTTCTGGTTCCCCTATACACAGATTCATTCAGTTAATTTTAAACAGGGAGTATGGCAAATGGGAGCATCCCAGCTATACATTGCTACTTTGATCATGACGGTGACACTACTCTATAGATTATATAGTAGATTACAGTATAGAATAAAATTTAATATTTATAGTATATAGTTTAAAGAATATTATAGATGGACGTGGTAGGGGTGATGGGGGGTAAAAGGACGGATTCATTTTGGTCATTTTGCTGACAAGGGGGATGATGGCATCCCCCCTCATCCTACTGCTTATACACAGCCCATTGATCAGTCATGTGACCTAGATCACTCTAGATACCAAGTATGCAAAACAATATCATCATCCTTTTTAAAATAATATATGCTCTTCACAAAATAAGGTTCACTCCAGTTGATACAAAAATTTACAAGAGAAATATAAATTACTATAAATCTGAAACATGTACTATTACAACCGTATCTGGCAAATACTCATTCTAACCAATTTGCTAACCAGAAACTGGAAAAAAACTCAAACACTACCTTGATGAAGGAAAAATAGTCAGAAATGTTTGGTGAAGAAAAGCATGGCGCATGGGATAAGAATTTCATGAAGTATTTTAAGCTTACACTGGTCAGCACCTAATTGTGTGCTCCCAAAGTATGAAAAAAAGATATACTCAGTGTAAACATTTTTACAGATATGTTCAATATAAATTTTCTTTTAATACATGTTGCAAATTAGCAGTATATAAAACACTTTTTAGGAGGCATGATTAATTATATATAATACAATCCTTTTGGGAATCTGAATGTTGACTTTTGTTGTTAATGTTACATTAATAGGGGTAGAGTAACACAGCATCAAAAGTGGGTTAGCAGACTTACTCTGTAAGTGGAACAACCATTTAAGGCCCAATCGGTCACGACCAACATCACTGGCCCAACTCTCTTTAGTTGTGTTTGGAAAACACTTGAATGTGGCATTCAAGCAGCAGGGAAAGCGTGAAGAGCGAGTTTGCAAGGTGCCTTGGAAACTGACCAAACAGCTTGTGTATGCCAGATCAGTGTTTCCAATACATAGGCCTCACCTGGGCAACCTGCCCAGGCAAACGTGTTCCTACCCAGGAAGATTCTTTTTAATTCAAACTCACATTTACATCACATAATACCAGTGGTGGAAAATAAATATGTACATTCAAGTGCTGTACTTCCGTACACTTTAGAGGTACTTGTACTTTACTTACTTATTCACATTCTTGGCTACTTTATACATCCACTCTAATACAATTCCGGGGGAATTTCTAAACTGAGATTAATATTACAAAATATAATCAAGAAAATGTTTTGATTACTTTGATATTATAATATCATAATGTATTTCTTCTTATAGGTATATACACAAATTAAAATTACCCCCACCTTTACCAACTGCAACATCAAAGTGATATACACATTAATGCATCAATAATCATAATCCAATAGTATAATATACATCCTTCTGGAATGGGCTGTTCCAGAAAATTAGTACTTTTACTTTTGGTACTGTAAGTATATTTTCATCGTCATACTTTTGTACATTTGCTTAAGTAACAGTTTAAATGCATGAAAACTTCTATACCACGGAATGGTAAGTAAAAGAATATTTCTTCAGCCACTGCAATCGTCCCGTGTAACATGAGAGTAATGCAAAGAGTGCATATTGTCTCTGTTCACCACTCGACTCCAATCACTTAGCCAAGGGCAAGTCATTACTTCATAATTCATGAGAGGCCATGAAGTGTTAAAGTCTCATCTATTAAATCATTACTACATATTTGTGGACTGTATCTATATATTAGAGTCATTTAATTCTGAGCTCCTTTCATGTCATAACTGGGAAATATGCCATCTAAACCTAAATGTGCATGTAACAGCACATCTGTGGTGCAGACATGTAGACAGCAATCACTGCACATGTAGTGGCATTTTCTAAAACAATAATTAATGCTCATGTGCAGAATTTTCAAATGGCACCGTGAGATTTGTTAAACGTTAGCATTTGTAGTGAATTTTTGCATAAACAAACAACATTATGTGCTGAGGATTTGCTCTGATGCGACAAAACATATGTGGTGCACCTCACTGGGGGATTAATAGCAAATTTTCCCATCAGCTGAAGGATATTAAGATGCCTGTGGTTTATACTAAAACCATTCCTCACTTTATGCATTACATACAATACACAATATACAATTTTTCAGAACAATTCCACAATATTATTTTGGACTGTTTGAAAATTAAGGTTTATTCATTAATTATTATTATTTAATCATTTTTAGCACTTTAACTATTGTCATTATTTACATATACATTTGTATGTGTGATCTTAAAGTTGTTTATTTGTGCCCCTTGGCTCAGAGTACTTTTACTTCCTATCTGCCATTGTTTTACAGGGGACAATTGTGAATGCAACAGTAGCAGATTAACAAGCGCAACGATGGATTTTAGAATCAGATGAGAACCTCAGCAAAGACAAGTTGGGTGTTATACTGTGTTATTATTAGTCAAAGAGAAACTAGCCCACTTATTACCCACAGCCCAGAGTGACTGGAGAACACTACCCCATCAAGAAATCAGTTCCAACATATATATCACATATGTGGTAACTTTGCTGTCTTGATATAGTGTTTGTTATTTTGTCTAGTGATGCTAAGACATACAATCACTTAAAATCACCTGTGACTGTTTCCGCAGATTTATGTTCTCTCATTGGTAAATGTGGTCACTTTCAATCATCAGGGAAGGACCTGGTGTCACAATCATAATGATTACTGGACAGGGCTACTGATAACAAACCCTTAAAAACACCTAATGTGCAGCTCATGTAGTGGTTGACCATCATCTCTGTGTCCACTTCCATTGTCCATTGCAGAGTTGGAGCAAAGACACAGGATCACCATGAAAAAAGTCAGCAACTATAAAGGTAGTTATACTGAAGCTCAGTTATTTGCTGAGGGAAATGAGCAAAAGAACAGTGTGCACATCATTTGTGCCCGGCTACGTGAAGAGTGGGCAGGCCCAATTTTGGCGGCCCTCCAGTCCTCACTCAGACAACAAAAGACCCTTGTACTTAAAATGCACACATTCAAATTTCCAACCTTATTTTGTGGGGGGATGCTGCCAAAATGAGACTAAGTGTTTTCAGTAATTTACCAAAAGAATTACCTACTGTTCCTCCTTCCTTTAAATGCATTTGTTCACAAATATTTTCACAAGTTTGCAAAATGTTTCACACATTTAGAAAACACTTATTCTCAACAGCAAAACACAACTCAAAGATTGTGGTACAAACTTAAAGCACATGATGTATACACTCACAGCATCAAATCTGAACATTGCTGTTACAACTGTGCGCTTGCAGTCTCTTTGTTCTCAGTTTGTTTTTATGTCCCTTTGTGTCCAGCTCAGTGTATGATTAATGGGCTGTTAACAAGCCCCTCCCCATCCAGCTGCAGCCCCTCCCACATCTGGTCATTACAAGGGAGCAGATGCATGACATGTGGCTGCACTGATCTGGAAAAAGTAAATATAATGTGGTCTTATATTAATATTTGGCTATTCATATAAGACAGTACTGACCCCCCTCCATTTCTGTATAACAGACAAATAAATGAAGATCTATCATATATATTAATTTCTGTTGATATGTATATATGACTTATCTAAAACATCTTGTAAATATACTTTTTATAGGTTTTTTGTGTAAATTCAACCATTCACCAGATTAAATTAACAATTCAACAGATTGTTAACTTTAATAAACAAAAAAACAATGATTGTCTCTGTAGTAAGCTTCAGTAAATACATCAGGCAAAGTGCTGATTCATTTTCACTGCTGGTAAAAGGAAATACACACACACACACACAAAAACACTTTTAATGTTGACTGAAAAATAAGGTGAAACTCGACTGTGACAAAGCATTGCCTGTTGCCTTGGAATTAATACGAAATACTGTCATGTCTCTTCCTTTTAGTTATTGGTTTATTTGTGAGGGACAGATAAAAAGATAAACACTGTTAAATAAATGTTACATACATCTTTGTGTATTTATATTGCCAGTGTTTAGTTTGTTTTCTTCCAAACATTACAGATTGGTCTAGACCAAGTTGAAATTGGATACTGAAAGGAAGGGTTGTTTGTAATTATTGATATAATGTTATTAAGATTTTTTTTTACTACTTTCCTTATGCCATTTAGGCAATTTGTGGCTATTCACTTGGTAAACTCACACAAAGTGACACATAATTCTTTGGTCTACTTGAAGCAGATGAAGCGAGTAGGACTTATCATGTTAAGTAATGCTTATGATTCCATGTTATATGTAAGACATGTTCATGATGGTCCACTTTCAGCTTTGGGCAGTTATCCTGTGCAAATGAGAAGCAGAAACATAAACAACAATAAGCCTTTATTCACAGCAGATATTTTAAATTGTCATAACAGTACAGTCATGGGTGTTGCTAATAACATTAATGGTGGCTGTGTTCTATTCAAGTGGCCCAGTAAGCCATGACGGTGTGACAGCGAGCCCGCATGCACAATACCAGGACCCTGAAACTGAAGCAGCAAGTATAGAACTGAATAATTATTCATTTGATGATTTACACCTCTGCTTTTTCTACTGTGACATGTCAAAATGTGTTCAGTGAAAAATGCCTGTGGCACCATTGTGTCAGTAAATAAATATCTGCTGTTAATCTACAACTCAAAGATGTGAATGAACTTGAATATGAACAAAGGCTAAAATGACATTCCCAAGTCATCAGTTCATAAATATTTTCATTCTCTTGCGTTTTCTGTGTTTGCTTGTGGTTTCACAGTTTGCAGTGTTTTGCAGTGTCGTTGTACTATACAGACAGAACATCAATTGCTTAGACACCACATATGACCAGTTCATGTTTTTCCCTGTGGAATATGAGATAATATAAGTAATTAAGTAAGTATATTCTTTAAACTCAAGAGTGAAAAAATGTCTGTCTTTATGCACAATTAAAATAATATCAAGGCATTGATAGCCATATAATGAATGTCAGTTGTGATCTATTTATGTCATAATTCACATGAGAAAAACATAATGGTCTAACATGTTGGAGTAAACATGTTTTCTTTGTTCTTTGTTGGGATTACAATATTGTCGGATAAGAGTGGCTGTTCACTAAAAATAAATTAATTTACATTTATTTAAAGACATTTCCAGGGACATAATTTGCATGCGTTTCTTTCTTGTTTTTATTATAACATTTTGTACTTTAATTAATCCTCCACTGGCTTTAAAAGAGCTAAATTTTATTTCATTAGAGCTGTTCTTAAAATGTGTGTCAGTTACCTGAACAGACTGTGGTCAGCTCGCATTCACAATTCAAACTGTAGCTCTACAAACCTCCTCCTAGTGTTAATGTTATTGTGCATCTAATGGAAGGGTGCCTGAGTAAATGCCTCTAATATTGGCAGGGGGGAGAAATGAAAATGGAAATCGTGGTTCTCTTATAGCCCAAGTGTGTTTGTGAGACAAAGACATGACCTCTACATCTGCAGGCCTGTTAAGCTCTTAAAGCTGATATCACCTGTCGCTCTGTTGTTTGCCTAAGCGCTGTGTACATAAACACACCTGGCTCAAGATTGCACTGAATTCTCATTATAGCCCTCTATCATTTCTCTGGGACTTATTTACCACATCTCCTCACGTTGTGTTAACAGGCTGTGGAGAAGTAAAACCCGTATTCCTCCTTGTACTTTTTTATAGCCCACAATCTCCTCTGTCTCCCCGCTGTTGTCACTTTTCTGTTGACTAATTTAGATACTCTTCTTCTCTTCTTTTTCTTTTATTTCTTGCACTCATTCTCTTTTGTGTCTCTCAAAGCTGGCAGAAGGATGCCATCGATCTTCATGAGGTTTTGATACACATCGTTTCACCTCCTGCAGTACCTGCTTTATCAGGAGATTGGAGGTGGACGGATGACTGATCGGACTGATATAGCTTCTCTCGCATTTCAGTGACAACCCCCCTTCCTTCTCTTTTCTCATTCCGCTTCATTCTTCTTTCTTCTCCTCCTCTTACCTCCTGCCGGGTAATTGAAATTTGAACAGCTTTAGCCCTGCGTTTGACTCATTTTTGACACAATCTTACCTTCGTTTTTTGTGTATATCTACCACTCGCAGTACACAAATTGAAATATATTTCATAAAGTTGTGTGGTATTACTTTTCTGAGGTTTACATCCCCCCATTTTAATGCATGTTTAAGCTTTTCAGAAGATCTAACATCTCCAGTGAAATTAAATTCTGCGCATCATGTGAATGCTGAACAAACTATTCAACCAAATAAGCATATTTCCTTCAAAAAGGGAAATAGCTAAGCCCTTGAGTAAGGAATCAAAAGTCTCATCACTTCCCTATAATATGTCATCTGGAAACAGGTCAACTTGATAAAGGAATTTATATGAGGATGATTGATTTCCTGAAATTACTAATTTCCTTTGTGCAGCTGGTATTGGTGAGTTAATACTGCATTGGAGAGAATTGGGTAGTTGAGGAGAATAGGATGCAGGGAAAGGTCACATGGCAGGTTATCTTGTCAGGAATCACAAGCAGGGTGGGATAACCTTGACTGAATGATCACAAAAAATAAGGATATATGTTGACAAACAGGCAGATGCCAAAGCCTGCATGACTGATGGAGAAGTACTGTGCCATGCATGTGGCTGATCTTATCTATATAGCTGAATAACCGCTGATAGTACAGAGATGAAATAATTAATTTCCATGACTGATAAACCTTCACCAAGGCCAGGCAATAAGAGCTTAAATTACTATAGGACAAAAGTCTCATTGTCTCTTCTCTCTATGGATTAAAAGCAGTTTACTATCTGTCTCAATAGATTGCACAATATCTCCATCGATGCAAATTGCTCTCGCATTTCATGATGAAGGTGTTCAGGTAATTTTAAAATAATGTGGCAGCGGTGACACCATAATGAAGGCTTGATACACACAAAGACTGAAAGAAATTGAGAAGAAAGCAGAAACACTTGAGATATTTTAGAATGAAATATTGAAATTCTGAAATTTAACAAATTTAGCTGGACTGAAGAGGTTTTATTTGTCCATCCAAGCTGAAAGTGTTCTCTTTAAAGAAAGACAGTAGTTTCCATGAGAAAATAAATACCAGTATTAATCCTTTGTAGATGACTTAATTCAACGTTTCCCTTGTATGAGTTAAGTTTCAATTTATAAATGGTACGAGGTTGGCTTGAATATAACTTGCTTTGTGCACTCCACTTAGATTCACTGCCGAGAATAAGATGAGAGGACATATACCACCCTCGCTGTATGGCAAATATAAACCCATACTGCCAGCAGCCAGTTAGATTAGCTTAGCAAACAAACTGGAAACAGAGGGAAGCAGCTAGCCTTGCTTGGTCTGAAAAAAACTGAATATTCCTACCAGCACCTCTAAAGCTCACTAATTAACATGTCATTTGTTTGATTGGTAAAAAACAACAACAAAGTGTAAAAATGTTTCCTGGGAAGGTTATGTGGCAGACGGTTTCTTGGCTAGAAGCGGTTGCCTGGCAAGCAGTGAACACTCCAGGAAGTTACTGATGTTATTTTAACACTTGTTTTTGTACGGATTTAACAAACAATATATAATAGAGATATTTGATGAAAGATAGTTGTTACATTTGAAAAGAGCCAGTTTAGCTGTTCTCCCATTTCCAGTGTGGCTGCTGGCTGTAGCATTTTTCAGACATTAAGACTTGTTTGTGTGTGGATCAATAATGAAACTCATACTGTGTCTGCAATTATATTCTATGTGACAAAAAGCAACTGGAAACTACCCAGGAAGACGCCAGAAAAGCCTTTAAAGCCTTTATTGAATTGGCCATTGAATCTTGCAAAGTTATTGCAGCAGGGTGTTGAAGCATGGCAGACTTCATCATCAGGAAGTACTGCACAACACTTCTACATTTTTAAGGCAAAGTTGAATTCATTTTCTTTACTATTTTATTTTTGTTGCATTTGGTGCCATATATGGCAGCATGGTGGCTCAGTATTTTCCACCTCCGGCTCAAAGTCGTCTCACAGCACAGGTTTAAATTTTAGCCCTTGTTCTTGCTGTGTGGCATTTGCATCTTCTCCCCATGTGTGTGCAGGGTTCTTCCAAGTCCTCTGGTTTTCACACTGCACAAACACACTGCTCTAGTTAAGTAAAAAATTATCTCACAGGTGTGACTGTGAGTGTGACTGTGTACATCTGTGTTGACTAATCCAAACATAGCTGGTGATGAGTGTTCAGACTGTGTGCTCTTTAGGACCTCGTTAGTGAAAAAATAAAACTAGCTTTCTCATGAGAACTGCCATTTTTGACACTGGCACTGACACTTATACATATAGCTCCAAACCCATCCAATCTCACCCCTGATAAGAAATGAAAATATCACCTTATCTCATAATTAGAATATCTCCCCCATCGCCACCACCGCCATCATCCTCCTGCCCTACAACTGTGGAGTGCCTGAAGATGTTTTAATATTACATGCCATCCTTTTGGTTTTAATAATTAAAGACTGAAGCATTGATGTTGATTAGAAGCTTTCATTTGGCTTATAAGGGAAAACAGCTGCATGTAAAAGCCCCACTTTTTCATTACTTTAAATGTGATTTAATCGAAGACACATTCTTTATGCACTTCAGCATTGAGCCTCCTTTTGAGTTGCCACAGTGTTCTGAAGCAAGTTATTCATGTACACTTTCAAAGAGGGTGAAAATAACTTGTCTCGGTCTTAGGGCTGCAGCTCAAAACCTAGTGCCTTGCAATAATGCTCCTTGGGGTAGCCGTGGTAGCTGTGTAAAGCAAGTGGTCTTTTGTCCAATCAGAGGAAAAATTCTAGCTACTTTATAATATAAATGTCCAGGGCTAAAATTACTATTAATGGTAATGTAGTTGTCTATGGTTTCCTCTAGAGGTAAACTAATGAAGTTGTACCGAGCTAAAAATGATCATAACCCAACTTAAAGGCCTTGACAAAAGCGGGAAAGACACAATGCCAGTAGTACCAGGTGTTTATTATAACACAAAACAAACTGAAAAAACACTTCAAATATAGGATGTGTTAGTCAGCAGCATCGGTAGTGTAGGTGTAGATATGTGAAAGTGGTGTCAAGTGCTGTGGTGTAAAAGTACAACAAATAAAAGAATAAAGCAAAACCAAAAAAGTGCAGCTGCTGGCTGGAAGAATTAGAAAGAGAATCTGGAAGGTGGGGCTTTTATTTCCAGTGGAGCACTGGGCCCAGGTGTTCCAAATCTGGGTAGGCACAATGCAACAGAAATCCATTTTTGTACTGGGGCACTTCCGTGCTAAACTGTAATATGGACTGTCTCAATCAGCAACAGTGACTTCCCAGATGGACTGTGCATTAACACAGCATGAACATTTTTCCCAGCTTGAGCTAAGTAACGGATGTAGTGGACAAGAGGAGGAGAGGTGACAATAATTGCCCAAAAAATTTTTTGTAAAAAAAATTAAGGACTTTCTCTGGTTAAATTTCCTGAAATTAATTTTAGGCAGTCAGAGCAGCAGGTTCTAGTAAATCTGTGTGAGCACAACGGGAAGAGAGACTGCATTAAATTAGGAAGATCCTATATGAAGGACAAGGTCAGAAATGGGAAGCCAAAGTGTTGAGAACAGATAAAGGGCTTGGGGAGGAAAGAGAGCAAGAAGAGGTGGGGAAGCCGAGCTTTTGCAGGTGGCCCCATCACCATCGAAACGTACTGGTAATAGCTGCCATTCATTATCGAGTGTGCGACTGCCTGGTGCAAGACCAAGTACACCATCCATCCCTGTCAGCTAGTGGCATGTCAATGACAAAACCTTAATTACACCATTAATTAATAGAACGATTTTTTCCAGCATGCACTGTGTGCCTGATGTTCGTTAAGCCTCCTCGTGAGCGATTGCTCATGCCACAACACCATTTAACTGACAGAAGTACACAGAGAAAAAACGAGTCAGTGGAATGGCATCCTGAGGAAAGATGGTCCTGAGAAGCACCGCAGAGTTCTATTGATTGGCAAGATAACAAGAGAAAGTGGTTAATCTTGTTATATACATCATAAATTGAAGGCATTCATATCCATTCAAAATCCCCCATTAGTTATTTCACATGCAACGAGAATGTCAACCAGTGCTGCAGGACAGCTGTTTCTCAACGAAGCGAGATGGGCAGAGCAGGATGATCACGATATATCGGTATAATTTTTAATAGGAAAATTACATTGTGATAATAGCATTGTGATTTCTTGACATGATGACGTCTACTACTAGGAGTAAATTTCATGAATTCTCAGCACTCAAGACTAAAATGGCACTTTGAGAAGCTTGATAAATACTGGCCCAGATGTACAACATCTGTAATAAGTAAGAAGTGTAAGAAGACTAACGGGAGAAGGAAGAAGGAAAGCTAAAAATCGAGGTGAGGCAAAAAAACTGATGAGCTCTAAACCAAAAATATTTCTCCATATTTTGTCATATTGTCAAGAATATTATACAAATATTGTGATCTTATTTTATGGCCATATCACCCACCCCTACACTACAGAAATTCTTCAGGCTCTTTACCAGGTCCTGCCCCGGAACTAACCAGGTTCACAATCAGTTCTTAAGAGGTGCAAAGTATTCAGCCTCTGCTTTTATCTAACCTGTAGAGAGGCCTATTAAAACCACTGATGACTGTTCAGTGAAGGAGTACCTGTGGTGGAACAAGAGGTGTATAGGTGGGAGGAATACAAGACATCTGTGAAATACACTGATGTTACAAAAAGCTTTTCCTTTTAAATTCATCTTTAACTTTAGCAGTTTATTTCCATAAATCTACAATAGCAAATGTTTAAATATCTAGAATGAGTCACATTTCCACCACTATTTCAACAAATCTTTTCAGTGCTGTGATGAAAACTGACTGAATATATAATTAAATTATTAATCACTATTAATCACTGCACATATTACACACCATACCATAAAACAGATATTATTAAGGTGACAAAAACAATGATGATAAATGTAAGGCAATCCAGTGTGACTGCACGGCACTTAGTCTGTCTCACACTATCACTGCAAAAACAATGAAAAACATTGTTAATCTTTAAAAATGTTCACAAAGACGTCTCACCATAAAGTAAAATTTAACAGGAAAAAAAAAGGAGCACCATCAAATTAGCCCTGCCACAGAAGCCGGGAGAAGAAGGCAAACAAAAAAATGAAAAGGTCGAAATGCTTGAAACTGACAGTGGAGTGCAGAGAGGCAGGGTACAGAGCTGTGACCGGTGTCAAGGCCTCATCAGTCGCAAAAGGAATGGCAGGCCAAAATGCTGAATAAAGCATCAAACCACCTGACTGTGGCAGAGAGGAACAGATAATGGCCATGGCTGTGCAGTAAGGAGGAGCATAGTGAAATAAAGACCAGTTTTACAAAACCTGTTTCACCACCAGGGAATGCTGAATTAAGAGGCAAATAATGATAAATATACTATGACCCAAAAGAGAGCCACAAACTTTCATTTATTTTCCATCACTGCACAAAATCTTCTGAAAAGTTAATCAAGGCTTCTAATTACCCGCAGAAAATATCTAAGTACATTTACTCAAGTACTCTGTTTAAGTATAATTGTACTTTACTTGAATATTTCCATTATCGGCTACTTTATACCTTATACCCTTAACTGACAATTTATGTACTTTTCCCAATTAAAATTTTACATTAAAAAATATGTGAAAAGTTAAATAAAATAAGCAATAAAATAATATAAATTTTTAGAAAATCAAACCACTGGTTCCCAACTTGTCTAGCTGTGGCGGAGACATTTTAAGTGAAAGAGACATGTCGCCTAAAGAATCCTGAGTAGAATTCTATGGGGAAAGCCCATAATGTCAAAGATGGCAGTTGTATGCACATATCCTGCCCCTCCCACAAGAAAGCCAATCATCTACTTTTTAACAGCCGAGCAGGGAAACATATTAAGCCAACAGTGTGGTTCGACTGATGCAAGTGCACAGTTGAGGTTTACAACAGTTTCAAATGTTGTGGTGGCAGCCACGAGCAGGTGTGTGACCAGATCAGATGCACTATATGTCCACCAAAAAAAAAGTGAAAAGGTGCCACATTTGATATGCAGTACTTGCAAAATATGTACCAGGGTGCCTTCTATATGTATACATGTATATGCTGACTGTATCCATAATGTAAATTGGAATAGCATGTGTTCAAGCTCTCCAGTGGAACGAGCTCATGGCATCATGTCAACGCCTCTCTGGATAGAGTCATAAATGAGAGTCAGTGTTGTAAAACCTTATACACACGTAGTAGAAGTATAACCTGCAGGGGAAAGCGCTTTTTAAACCTTATTGAGGTGCAAAGTCATCAAAATTTTTCAGTGTTTTTTTATCAGATAATCCTATTCATGCAGATTTTATGACCCGGTGACCACTGTGTGATTTCCTTTGTAAACTTGGTTTCATTTAAATAATTTTTATAGGCACAAAGAGTTAAAAGCATCCAACTTTTCCCCAAAATGCAAAGACTGGAGATCCCAAAAGAAATTCATTCAAATGTCTGTAGTAGAGGTTTGTATTTTGTAACCCCCTGAATCATCACATAACCCCTCAGATTAATCTTGTGACTCTTTGGTGGGGGCTGAACCCCAAGGTCAGGAACCACTACCTAACCATGTTTACTTTGTTACACAAAAGCCAGTCAGAAATAGACACATGTTAAACAACAAGAGCAGGGTGGCAAAGTCAGGTCAGATAACACATGGTGACCCATTCACACTAAATGTGGACCCTAGCTTTGCACTGCAGAAAGGACTTACCTGCAAATATACGGTGGCACAGGCAGAGATAGAGACAGAGAACCAATCAGAAAGGAAAAAGAAAAAACGTGTGTATTATGCACTTGCATGTGAAGATGTGCTGTCTAACTGACATTAATTAAATATGGCTGATAATGGAGAACTGTGTCATGTTTATGTTAGGTAAATATATAAGTCTCATCAGTATTATTAAGCATCGCAAAGTCTGTGTTGGACTTGCTCCAGTGGGAGCTATTTTGTTGTTAGATTTTCCTCTGTGCTGCAGTTGATTTACTGCTTTATGGAGGTACCAAATGCTCACAGGTATTGAAACAGATTCAAGCTAAGAATGTCACTATAGCTGAAAAGCAAGCCAAGCCATCCTCACTCAGAGAGCTGGCTCTTTATTATTGTGTGATCTGCATCATTATTACAATAAGCACACAGGATAATCACACCTCATTAGTTATGTTTGATAATAATGTGGGCAATATAAAAACATTCCCCCTGTGTTTCAAATGGCTAAGCAAGAAAACACAGTCCTTTATCTTGCTGCTAATGCAATCTGGGTAAATGATGGGGCTTTGTGCTGCTACATCCTGGGAGAGTGAATGCGCAAACAATCCTTATTGATCCTTTGGGTAGTTCTGAGCCGACCATCTGCATACATGACCGTATGATGACAGAAATGATCCCAGTCCAACCCTGAAAGACCCGATGTGTGTTCAGGCTTTCTCAGACGCTGTTTCTCAAATACAACAGAAATGTTGTATTGATAAAAACTAGTTGTGATGCGTGTGTATGTGTGTGTTTGTACACACATGTGGACGTTTTGGAATGTGGGTAAGCAGAACAAGAGAGCATAGCTGAGGAAAAGAAGGTCATGGTATCACATATCCACATTCAGTGATAGAATATGGCAGACTGTGTGTGATGCTGAAATCTGTCAGATCTCCCTGCCCGGTCTCACTCTCTGTGTGTCCTGCTTGAAATTTCTGTTTGATTCTTCGCTGGGGAGAAGAAGCAGTCATTAATACACCGCAATATCTTCCGTGTCCTTTGGTGCTGAGGGAATCCTTTACCGCATCCCTCCTCCGAAGTTATGTAAATCAAAATGTGCATCAAAAGCCATTTGCCACATTAAGCACAGCCTGCAAATGTATGTGTACATGCAAGCAACCTTGACAAGCCTAAGACTCCCTGTTGTATCTCAAATTCCCTCACCTCATTTAAAAATCAACCATGCTTAAGACATAATCAAGCAGCTTGCTTTGAAAATCAATGGATTCGACTTGTTTACTTATGAATAAGAGAAATGTGCTATTTGTGTCCATCAGAAATTCTGTGTTTGATATTTTCCATCTGAGATTTACAGAGAAAAGAATCATACATTATTTAAACTACTACATTTTAAACCATGTTGCTATACTGTATACTATTCTCAATACTAATCCTCTGATTGTGTCAAACATGTATTAAAAGACTAAGGTGCTTTCTGGTTCTACCGTTTCCAAGTCAGTTCTTGGAGAGATGTGTGTGTAAAAAACCCCATGACATCGAACTTCTGTAAAGTCAGATTTTTCTTGTGCGTCAGAGTGTTGCTAAGACTGCAGCTGACGTGCAACCTCTTCAAAAATGTGACTACACATGAGGGTATTGCAGAGACACTAGAGGGACACCACAGTAACTGTGAACGTGGGCTGCTTTTGTTTTCTCCTACCTGTTCTTAATACTGGTAGAGACTGATAATGAAAACAACATGGAGAAACTTCAGAAAACACAGAATAATATTATTCTTTCCAGTAAAGGTAGACAAGTTTATGTTTGATGATCGAACACAGGAAACTTTTTTCTGTGGTCATCAGTAAAGGTGCAACAAAGTGATTGTTTTGCAAGTCACGTAAGTCTCAGCTATTAAGTATAAGTCCTAAACTTCGTAAACAAATCATTACTGTACGTTCCCATTACCACATTTAATTACATTTAATGGCAACTAAAAATTTCAGATAGAGTTACAGTTCTTATCGTAAATTTACAGAAATAATGCATGTTTCTTTTAATTTAGTATCTCTTTCAAATAAAGCTGTGCCACATTAAGCTACTGTGATACAGTTACAATCATTTATATATTCTGAGCCAAATATTTGGTATATCATTGTCCATTTTTGATGACCACAACATGTCTGAGTGTGAAAAGCTGGGCCCTCATTTATAAAAACACTCTTAGATTTATACTTTAGTCAGGAATAGAAATGGACCAAAAGAGAAAATCCTTTGGAAGATGAGATCACAGTGATCTGAAGCCAGGCAACATGTGTCAGGAAAATGAGTAGATAGCACATAATTAGCTGTTTACTGTTTAATAACATCATTTTTAATACTTGCTCTTGATCTTTGCTCTTCAAGTCAAAAGACATAAGTTCAAGTGAAGCCACAAGTCATTGGTATTAGAGTCAGCGAGTTGCCAGTATTTTTGGGGTTTGTCAAGTAAAGTCAACAAATTCATGACTCAACCCTGACGATTATAAGTCATGACCCCCTGTCCCCTGTGACTCAAAGACTGCTTTGTTAGGCATGCAGTGTCAACAAGTCGTCCATCTTAAATGACAAAATATGTTTGTCCCTGCCCTCTAGAAGTACACATAAGCTTTTAATTATTTGACACACAAATACATAAAGGACAACAATTTGTTTATGTTTTCCAAAATTTTTATTTCACCAAATTATTATTGAAAAATACATCTGTTTTCTGAAGTGAAAATGCTATGGTTAAGGTTTAGTCCATGCTTCACATGGAAGCCGTGAGCTTGAGGCTGACATCGACACCGGGGACGAGCCTACCATAGTCACAGCAGCTGTGGTGCGTTCAAGGACACACTGACCCGCTGTACCTTTTCGAAAAATGGCCCATGGTGCGTTCAAGGATACCACAACCTTTTCGATTGCAGACCCTTGGAAAAAGGTGCTCAGCCTTATTTATATTTATAAGAGGCAGATGGAGAGAGGCTGATGCACACCACCAGACGTCCTCCCTCCATTATGTGTCCAGCATGCAATTATTCGGGTCATGTTTCATGTGCTGCTTGTGTACACACTGAAAATGCTGTGAATGTTCAACTGATTAAACACAGTACATTCCTAAAGACCATTCTCCTCCCCACCGAACCCCCTCCATCTTCGGCTCGGTGTGTAACACGCTCCAGTCTTCACAATACTGCACCTTCACCAATGCTAAGCTAATGGTCCGACCTATGACCCACACTGCTTTCCAAGACAGTAGGAGCTCGAGCGAGACAGTAGGAGGGTCCAGGTCTTCGTTTTGCTAGTCAAACAACTGAGACAGAAGCCCATGGCCCACGTCGCTCTCCTGGTGGCAACCGAGCAAGACGGTAGTAGGACCCGGGCTTCCTCCTTGCTAGCCAGGCAGCCTGTCCTGTGCAATGGGTCGCCTACACCGCCTGATAGCCGAATCAAGGGCTGCTGCCATGACGGTGACACAATGCAGCAATGCGAGCTAATTCTGCATTCCCCGTGTGCTCAAGACTAAAACACACAAACCGCATTGTCAACATATGCTCAACCAAACCAGCGCAGCGCTCAGCTGACTAGCTGCGACAGCACGAGCCAAGCTAACACCAATCTAGATCAGTTGTAGGCAGAGAGAACAGCTGCTCATTCTCTTTTCTGCAACTAACTAATAAATGATGAAAACTTGAGCATTGGTTGGCTTACACTTCTCATCAATGGTTTAATTGAGTATTAGAGGGCAGATCAAGTTCATACATACTTTCAACATTTTCACTTCAAATGTATGGGATATTGTGTCGATGACAATGTGATTGATAAAACGTGTGGCTACTGTTAACATCCAGTTTCCTACCAACAGCCAATGTTGGTTTCTTTTAACTATGACTACAGTCTTTCATTAACCTCAACCAAGACGTTTTTTGTCTCTAAATCAAATAAGCAAGTAGGCCATGTCAGATAACTGTCATATGATTCAGTCATGATTTAGTATTTTGTAAATATTTTTTAACTTTCGGAAGGCACAGACGAACGATATCATCCTGCTAATAGTAACATCAGATCCAAAAACAAACATATGGGTTGTTTTGGAAGGTAATGACAATAATGTTTTTTGGCATTTAGTTTAGTAAACTTGCTGGACAATGTATGTTGTGTCTTGATTCTGCAGAGCAGAATGTTTTTAAGATAAGTCATAAACAGAGAGTATTCAGGAGGAATTTCAGTAAAAATATCTCTGCCATTTCAATGCTCAAATTGGTTCCTGTGGTGGATCAGATTGAAGTGGAGGTGGTCTGACCGCAAGAATGAATATATACAAAGAGGGCTAAATAGGAGAATAAATTGCTGTCACAGTTGGAAATTCCACGGCTTGATTGATTGGTGGCATATTGTATTGCTCATACTGAGGTGATTAATCCGTCTTTGCATAGTTCAAAACCTCTGTGGCTCTGACTTGTTTGCCTTGCCAGCAGTGCTTCCGAACACAGTTGTATGTCACTTTCCTTTTGATTACATTATTCTTTTCTTAATTCCTTTTTAAATACCCTCATCTTCACTGATGTGTGTGAATGCGTGCAAACACATCTATGAGCGAACGAGCAAGCGAGCGAGTGAGTGAGTGAATGGGTGAGGACATGTCTGAGTGAGTGTTATTAACCTTGCATTGTTTACTCAGCCTTAAAGAGAATGTGCGGGAGTTGGCAGTCCTTAATTCCACACTGATAAAAACCATTTAAAATTTCAGACAGAAAATGAAACCTGTCAACAATGTACACAATTGAAATTTGTTAAATTAATGAGATGAAAAGAATATGAAAGGGCGGCAGCAGGTAGACCAGATGACGGGGTCAATGGGAGACACTATAAAACTGATTATGATTGATGATGACAGATCGGAACATTTGTGCATGCAGGAGAGATTAATTGGAAAAATTAGTAACCATGGTTAAATCATTTGTAGCCAACAAACAATATGCATATACCTATTTCATAAGACATTTTTGATTTGATTTTACCACAATTTTCTGTAAAAATGATAACAGTATCATATCTAAATGGAAAAGCAGCCCAGTCAAGCTGGAAAGCGCACTCTGTACAGTCTGTAATTACATCCACTCATATCCTGTGAGGCAAGTTCAAAGATGCAGATTGAGTGTTCAACAGATGACTTTCATGGCTGTTGATTTTATTTTCTCATAGGATTCCATCCAATAATCTGCAGGTCAGAGCACATTTTCATAAATAACTCAGTTCACGATATTGTAACAACTAAGCATGATATTGCACATCCATGAGATTTGAGTTCAAAAAATTATTGGACATCCAGGAATTTAGTTTAATCGGTTTCTGACACTTCGGTTTCTCTCTACACTTCTGGCAGGACTGGGAACAGGAGAGACATAACATTTTCTTAAATCTCTAAATATTAATGAGAATAAGAATTCATATCGTACATACCATAAAAATCTTTAAATTAATAGTAAAAAAACTAAGATTTTTTTTTAAAATATATAAATGAAATGTATTATGGACAAAGGACCTGGAGGACAAAAGTCTAAAAATATACTTAAGTGAATTAATTTCTCTCTTCAGCCATGCAGCCACAGGGTCATTAACATAGACATGGCTTAATTTCTAGATAATTTGTTATTCCCAACCAACACATGGTTAAGTGTCTTGGTGGGACTTTGATGCCCAGAGCATGTCCTCCCCATGTTTGGCAGAATGTCATGATCAGAACTATGGACAGCAACAGGAGGCAGTATGCAAATATGAATTCAAAGGGGCTTTAAAAACAAAAATAAGAACAGGCCACCCTGAAATGAGCTAACAAATCAACCTTTTCCTCAAATTCATCACATGAGTAAGCAAACACAAAACCTAGATACACACATGCACAAAAGCTACAGATCAGAAGTCGGAAGCAAAAAGATCTGCCCTTGGTTACGAAAGGAGCTCAGTGTGGTTTGTACATTTTGCAGAACAAAAACTATAAAAGGTTAGTCTGAACAGTTGCGTGTACCATGAAGAAAATTTAATTTTTAATAATGTGATCAGCAGGCAGTGTTTATCATAATATATTCTTTAAGTAAATCATTGAGTAATCAAGAGTCAAATTAGTGAAGTGAGTGTACAAAACATCCAGTACAGTCTATAGTAGGTTTCCGCTCTCATTAGCTATTGGTGGTGTTTGTCAATTTCAATCTGTGACTCCAACACACTACTAGTGTGACAATCTGCAGAGTTCATATTTCATTTGCTCTTGCAGATACATCTGGCCCCCCTGCCATCAGATAGATTTCCACCAGATTAAATTAGATCACATTTATTCATTTAGCTGATGTTTTTATCCAAAGTGACTTACAATTGCTAAGTATGTCAGAGGTCGCACGCCTCTGGAGCAACTAGGGATTAAGTGTCTTGCTCAGGGACACATTAGCAGATATGTCACAGTGGGGAATTGAACCTGGGTATTTCATACTAAAGGGATGTGTCTTATCCACTGCTCCATCACCACCCCTGATATGGATTGGATATGGATTCTATCAGGTAATGCATTCCCTATTTACTACCTCAGATGTTTTCAGAAACACATTTTATTGTACTGTTTAGCTGTAAGTTAGCTGTAAGTAAATTTGTGACCAGGCCACTATTTTTGAAAATGGACCAGGCACCGCCCCAACTTGCATGTGTCGCTCAGTGCTACATCACATTTTTCGTTGCTCTGATTGGTTGTAGGTCACCTGTTGATAACACCCTTTGGTAATTGAAAGTAAACTGAGAAGTTCCAGACTAATACGCATTTGTGAACACACTACAGGACTGTTATGAGAATAAGAGGCAGGTGGCTTTTTAATAGTGTCTATGCTATAGTCAGTCTAACAAAGTTTTTGTGTGTGCTTGACAGATAAAAGCAATGACCAAGGCAAAAAAAAATTGGCTTGCTGGCAAGTCGGCATCAGCAGTTAGGTCACGCAGGCAAATTCGCATTGAATGGCCAATCCAAACAACAGACGTCAAAGATGTTCATTTTTAAGTTTTGATTTTGTGGTTGGTCCAAAAGAAAACACTATGAAGGTCTCAGCAGGTCTCAACAAGACAAATAGGCAAAAAGGTGCAAACCAACAGCAGCTCAACAGACGTCATCTCACCACGCTGCTGTTTCAAACAACTTGGTCTCTGAGTTAAATGATAAGCACTGCCAACAGCCACCCATCCAACCAAGAAGGAAATTGATAAAATGAGCCTGATAATATGAGCCTACTACACAACCTAACAAGGACACCAGTAGATTAATTTATATAGCATGTTTGACATAAATAAGGTAGTTTACCAGGAGGGCATCAAGTGAATCAGGCATGTCATGATTGAATTAGAAACCTTCCTATTCAATGAAAAGTGCATTTGGGAAAGCCTCTCTGAATGTCCACAGAGGCCAAATCAGCCGCAATTCTATTCTTCTCTTCAGTGGTCAGCTTAAGCAACTGGAGCATTAGCTGGAATAAAATTGAATTTACTGTAATGTTAATCAACTCTGTCCCAACTGATGCTTTAAATAGTTGGATACAAATGTACAAGCGCATAACCATGTGAGCTCCAATGTCAATGATAATATCCACAGTGTTTTGCAACCATGTTTCCAATGATTTACATTCATATTCAGCTCATTTGCACAGGATAATTCAGAGGAAACATTGTTCAGCTTGGACATCATTTTTTATCACAGTAACAAGCTTCTGTTCCTGGAAATTGAAGCATGATTAATATTTCTATAGTTATGTTTAAGGAACTCAATGTACTTGGCTTACGTTAGATAAATATCATATGTATGAATAAGGTTAGACAAGTAAACCATTTAGTACATTTTGAAAAACCTAATGTACTTTTACTGTATAACTTGTGCTTTCTTGCCAAGAATTAGAACAATACCACTCTCATGTCTGTATGCTAAATATAAATCTACCGCTGGCAGCCACTAAGCTTAGCTTAGCAACATGAACAACACTTTGTGGTTTTAATGGAATGTGTTATTGTGCGAGGCTATGGCTAAGGTGTCCGAAATCACTCACTACTCACTATATAGTCCACTATATGGTGAGTTTGCCATTTTGTAGTGCTGTCTGAATGTAGTACTCTCCGAATGTGTAGTGAGGATTATTATATCTTATATGGTGGACTCAAAGTATCCCAGAATGCATTTTGAAAAGTAGTGTACAACCGATGGTCACTAACCAAGTTGTATATAGCATCATGTATTGCACTGATACAAAAAAATCCACCATCCAACGTTGATCTGGCACGATTCAATTGTGCAGCACCGACAGCAATGACATAATTAACGGCACGGAGAAAATGACCCGAGTAGTGTCCGAAAGTTAGATTTTTTTTTTTGTCGGTGAACTCACTATATAGTCCTCTGCATATAAATAGGGAGTAAGGAGTAGTGAATAAATGATGATTTTCTCATACAGCCTATTTCTTGGCTGAGTAAACTGACTTTCTGTAATCCTCATCATCATCATGAGGTTGCCAGGCAACCAGGGTATACTTTGAGAAGTTAAACAAACAAGTTATAATGTTGTGATTAATTAGCTTTAGGAATGATGGCAGGCAGATTGTGTTACCTTTGGATGGAACCAGGCTAGCTGTTACCCTGTAAGTGGCTGCTGGCTGCAGCTTCACATACACAGAACTGACATGAGAGTGATATCCATCTTCCCATCTCAGCAAGAAAGCAAGTAAATGTATTTCCAAAAATGTAATTATTTTACATCAGACCCAAACATGGTTCTACTCCAGCTCTGGACTCCTAAAAATGTCAGAATGCCTTTCATATCAAAATCAACTAAAGACGGGCTGTGACCCCCACGTACAGCCAGCCAATCAGAGTAGAAGCTCATGCTGCTTTGCTAATAGGTCCAAAAAAAACAGTAGATAATATGTTAGTTACTGTGATGTTTTTGGAAACATTGTTTCTAAACCGTCTCTCCTCTGAAGTGATGATACTGCTTTGAAGGCATTTTTCTGCAAAAATGCAGTAGTGTCAAAGTGGGCATAATGTGATGCGCCAAGACTTGACCACATGCATATGAAGAAATCTGCCACTCCTGCACTTTTCTCCTTGTTACTTACCCCTGACCTGCTCTTTAAAAAATATAGTCAGCAGCATTGCACCGCCTCTAATGATGTGTAATCACAGTGGTTTCCTGCATAATGCCTTCAATGTTGGGAGAGACATCAAGCCCCACTGATATCCAGGGACATTTTAGGCAGATGGTGAGACTCTACTTCACTAAACTGAGTAAGCAAGAAAAGGCATATTTTCATGCCTCAATAAATAGACCATTGAATACATTCATATTTGGAATAGAAGGTCGTGAAGTTACCTAATTTCTTGATAATTTTATGTTATACTGTACGTATAAAATCATGAATAGCATTGATGGATGTTTCTCCTTATGTGCATTTTCCTGAGAGGAGGGAGAGAAACCCATCAAAGTTATCCATTTAATCTTTAAGCAAGGCTGTTTGAAAACTGAGTTGAGTACATTCATTTCATTCCGCCTTGTACCCTATTCTATCCCAAAGCAACTGAAAGCAAAGTAGAGCCACAGTTGAATTCAAATGGAGATGCAACTACATGCAAAAAGACTGAGAGAGAATGCGACTATGGGGATGTTTATGCATTACAGACTTCCCTGTGTCATTGCAAAGACTTTTGATTACACTCAAGAAGGGACTGTTTTATCAAATGTGATCGAGCGCTCACTAGATACATAGGATTATCCTGAAACTGAGTAAAAATGACCAATTAAAAAAGTTCTGATGTGTGACATTACTTTCCTTTGAAAGTAATAACATTCCGGTATGATAAATCACCGTACAATGAATATAGGATTTTTATGATTAGCTACACCAGCACCGTGTGCTCCAGGGTTTGCAGTGTCAGTTGGTTCTCAATTTTAGTCCAGACCTAAATACCTGAACAACTACTGAATGGATTGTAATGAAATTTTTTGTACATTTTTAGTCCCCAGAGAATGATTCCTTGGAGAATGACTTTGGTGATCCTCTGACTTTTCATCTAAAGCCACCAAGTCAAAAATGTTACTTACCCAATGAAATATCTCAACATCTACAAAATGGATCGGTGCAAAATTTTGTACATTAATGGTTTCCAAATAAAGAATCCTCATGACTTGAGTTATCCTCTGACTTTTCATGGCGCAATGGGGGTGGTGATCAAGGATCAAGGTGAGCAATGGATAAGATACATGCCTGTGTGAGAGACCCGGGTTCAATCTCCCACTATGACCCATCCACCAATGTGTACCTGAGCAAGACACTTAACCCCTAGTTGCTCCAGAGGTGTGCGACCTCTGACATATATAGCAATTGTAAGTCGCTTTGGATAAAAGCGTCAGCTAAATGAATAAATGTAAATACCTGCACAACTAATGATATTCCCATAGTAATTAGCAAATGTTAGCATGCTAACAGGCTAAACTAAGATGATGAACGTGTACTTCCTTCTAAAAATTACTGTTAGCATTTAGTCTAAAGCATCACTGTGCCTAAGCACAGACTCACAGAGCCGCTAGCATAGAACCGCAAATATAAAAGCTTTGGGATACAAGTTGACTATTATGTGACATGATTTGGTGAGAGCACCAAAGATAACAAGATACAGTATTTACATAAAAAAATATAATGGATTATTATTTAAAAGAGTCTTTAACACATTTTTAAGTTCACTACAAACTAAATACAAACTATATCCAAGTATGTGGTTGGGTGCAAGAATGAGCAATATGGATGCGGTTTCAGGTTAGCAGTGCATTAATATGAATCAAGCAGCTAGTATGTGCTGGCTAGCAGCTGTTTGGGGCCCCAAGTGCAATCCCATGAAGCACCTTGGTCCCCAACAAGTGCTAGCTGCAATGAGGTGCATCATAGTGACTTTTAATTTCCCTCTTCACCACATCATATTTGCAGCAGGCCATGGAGGGGAGGAAATAGATCCCCAGATTATTTCCATCTATAATTTCTTATCTGGTTGTGCTTGCTCCTTCTGCCTCTCCTCTACTGCCCCCCCCCCCCCCCCCCGCAGGCACAGGCTTTTACTCCCTGGGTGTGCCACCAATCTAGAAATTGAATTTGAGGGGAGGAAATTAGAAATGAGGGCATTTTCATTTTAATTTATCTTTCCAATGAGACAGTTTTGATGTAGGGCCTTACAAGGCTACAACATGAAACCCCCGCACACTCAATACCCTTCACCTTACGACCTTGTCACATATACCCCACTGCCACCCTTTAAACCCCTACCAGCCTCTCCCTGTCTGCTCTCCCGCAGCTTTAAAGAGCTCTACATCTTAAAAACAGTCAATTTCCAAGCCAAAGTGTGCCACCTGCTTCTGGCAGCTGGAAGCCCTGGCAAATGTAGATAAATGAACAGAGCCACCTGAGGGATTTTATGAATCTGCTGCTGCTTGGCAGATTTATTTGCTCCCCGCCACAGAGAGCTGCACTGGTAAGCACAGATTACGGTCTACAGCACAACTGCCCCTGCCCATTCTCCTGTCCTGCCCTATGTGTGTCCACCCATACAAGCACTCAGAGGTTGTTAACCTATAATACACTAGTATTTGAAATTGTAAACTGCAGCCTTGTGTTTTTCTGTGTCTTCCTTTACCATCATTACAGCTCTGAAACAGATTGTGTAGTGCCCTTGGGAGGCTGTGAATATATTTGTTTAGTGTCTGATCTAATCTTACATCATTATGCACTAGGATATTTCAGTAAATCTTATAGAACTGTAATTCAATTTTTATGAAATAAACTGCTGTTTTGTACTATACAGTATATGTATAGCTATAGAGTATATTGCCCATTTCAGACATATTTTTAGCAGCTCCATTCTGTATTTATAACTTGCTTTTGCTTTAATATTAACTTTATTAGAATGTGGAATTCATGTCTGGTTATAGGTTGTTTTCTATTTACATTTTGTTAATTGCAGCCAATATTATATTTGTTGGGAAGGTTTTTTCACTGTACTGTAGGTTTTTTTACTGTACTATACTGCATTCTTGCACGATATGAAAGACGTTGCAAATTAGTAATATATATACTTGCAACCTGTGTCCTCTTGTCACACCTGCTTTACAGGTGCCAAATGCAACATGTTATAATAATATGGGGGAAAGAATTTGAGATATTACAAAGAAACTGAAAAGCCTTGAGGACATCAAAGTCCAACTGACCTAGTCAAGTCAAGTCAAGTTTATTTATAAAGCACATTTAAAAACAACCAGAGTTGACCAAAATGCTGGACAAGTTATACAGTAGAAGACATAAAAATTAAAACCAGATAAATTAAAACACGGCAAACAATTAATGACATACAGCACTAAGTTAGAAAAACAAAACACTTAATAGAAATAGACACAAAATAGAAAAATAAAAACATGAGCGCAGGTGCCCCTAAACAGGCGCCAAAGAATAAAAATATGTTTTAAGTCGAGACTTAAAAGTGTCGTTGGTGGGGGATGATCTAATAATCAGGGGTAGATTATTCCACAGTCTCAGGGCCACCGCTGAAAAGGCACGGTCACCCTTTGTTTTCATACGAGACTGGCCAAGAGGGATTGGTTTGATGATCTGAGGGGTCTGGACAAGTGATAAAACTTCTGGAGTTTTATCACTCACTTAGGAGTTCTGAAATATAAGATGGAGCCAGTCCATGTAATGCCTTAAAAACAAGTAACAGCACTTTAAAATCGACTCTATATTTGACTGGTAACTAGTGAAGAGCAGACCTACCAGCAAAAGGCTTGATGTTATCACTGCCATGTGCAGGTTTTCTTAGCTAACATTACCAACCAAGCTACCATTATCTATAATAAATTAAAATGACAATCATAAACTTCATCATTCCTCTAAAATATATTCTGCCTTGGACAATATCCACTGAAATTCAAAAACCCAGAAATGTCCAGAGAGCTGAGAGCTGTGCCCATGACTGTTAGCTACAAATGCATGGAATTATTCAGTTTAACACACACACACACACACACACACACACTGGTGTATTATCTCATAATGTTAAATTGAAAATACTCCATTCCATCATGAATTAATTTACATTGGCAAAATGACAGTGTTTTCTATCTATTCAACTATCACCCAATAACAATAATTATATCCACCACTAATGATTTGCTTTAGTCATGTTATTTTGTGTAAACTTCTCAGTGACCATTATTTATTTTGCACTTGAATGCACTTCAAGTGGCCTCCACTGGCAATTTTGCTGAGCCTTTTCTCTTTTGAAGACCCTTTCTGAAAGCTGTGAAAAGCAGTCAGTGAGCTGTCTGATTTTAAAGGGAGTTCATCACTGATGGACACCTGATGGCTCCAATGTCTGCAGGCAGTTAGTCACCTCTCTGACTTCACTTATGAAAATGATTAAATTTGAAAAAAATATTTATTTCACAAATATTATGTCACTGGGAACATTTCTTTGTTAGTATTATAAATATTCTTGTGATTACTTGTCCCAATTTTTGTCATTTAAATTAAGTGAGTAACTTTGTAACTGTTGTTTGGAAATCATACACTAAAGCAGCACCCACAACTGTGTTAAAATAACTTGATTTAACGCCATGTTGGGCTGTGTTCCTATTTGCCTGCCTGTCTAATTATGATGCCAATAATAACACACTGCACTGAAAAGATTCAGTTTTCCATTGAGCATTCAAGTACCTGTGATTTTCTACATCATGGCATTCATAGTCATCAAGACAAATTTCAAATATATTTAAAGAGTGCTTTTAAGAAGAGAGAGAGAAAAAAGCCTAAATACAGATAAAAACACGATAAGAACAAGCATGTCTCTAATTTAAAATTGTGCGTGTGTGACAGCAGCTGTAAACGCAGATGGGTATGAGTGGATATGAGAGTGCTAGGCAACACCAGGAAGTATGCAGGCAAAACAATTCAATGGCGAGGCTGCTGGAAAATGGAAGAAAACATAAGAGTCATCCTTGAGAAAGAAGACATTTTGTGTTCAAATAAACACTGAAAAGTATGAAGTTTTGAATGTACAATGTAGGAGATCATGCGTGGGTACAAAGGAAAAAAAACAGCCATCAAAGTGTTGTATTTGAAGCACAAGGTACCCTTCAGTGGCCATGTGAGAGGCCCTGGGCTTTCAAGTAACTCCAATGTAACTGTCAGAGACCAAGCAGTAAAGGCAGGGACACAAGGTTGAGATTTTGAGAAGTTTAGGCTTTATTTAGCCAACTTAATCAACTAAAGTTTCAAAAAGTACTTAAAGGCAGGGTAGGCAAGTTGCTTCTAAAACACTTTTTTCATATTTGTTTAAACTGTCTTTATACACCAATACATATTAAAAAGTTAGGTGCTCTGAAAAAGAGAGTATAAAAATTGGCAGTCTGTAGTCCTCACAGGGCTGCAGTACACACAGCCACGCTTTACATTCACACTGAATGCAATGATTGGCTGGCTGACTGTCACTCTCCCTTGCTGCCATGGCTACCAGCCCTGCTGCTACAGGAGTAGTGATGGGAAAAGTCACTCTTTTGACAGACTCAAGTCACCAAATCTCTGTTTTTGTCATTTCTTTCATTTCGTTCATTTTAACTAGGCTGGTTATTACTGCGCTGCAGCCCTCTAGTGGGCGATTTAAAAAAAAAAAAAACAGCGCAGGGCTCAAACACAGTAGGCTGCCTGGCTTGCTCTAATAGACAAAGTATAATGCACAAATTCACCTCTTGATCTTTCTCTATCATGGTCCTATAAAGCCCCATGGAGCCACAAACAAATTCAAACCATGGAAAAACCACAGAAATATGTTGTCAATACTCGATTAAGCCACTACTCCGGCTAAATCCGTCCATTTTCACAATCTTTCCTGAGTATACTGCCAGACCAGCAATATATATGTATATAATTATAATTACTATCTTTATATCTCTAAAGTGCTCATTCTTACAGCAGCCTAACATCCCTATCTATGGGTAAAATCTATATAATAACATCAGATTTGCAGGGAATATATTGAAGTATTAAGCTTGACACACTTTATGAATAAAACACACGCTTATTAAAATTTAACAAATGTAATAATAATCTCAAACACTGCCAGGTTGTTCACCAGAGCCCTGTTTCAGAAAGCAGGCTTAACAAACTCTGAGCTTATCCCTGAGCTCTGGGTTGATTGAGCCTGAGAAACTCTGAATTTTTGGTTCCAGAACAGCTGATCTAAGTATGTTGAGCCTGATTGAAGCGCGTGCGTGGGGATGAAAAAAAGCCATCATCAAAGGAGCTCCCATACTACGATTCACCATGACAACGGGTAAATAAAGGCAGATCCTTCATTTTAATCGGGTGGAGCTAGAAATATGAATACGTGCCAACGCGGACCCTGATAGGCTCTAAAACGCAGTTTGAAATGGAAGAAGAATCAATGCGTTAACATTAAAAATACTACACAGCGTTGCTCATTCATCATTTACCAGACTGGAATTTCCTTAATGAATGATAAAGTGCTGCAGCACATTACATTTTAAATAGGAAGGCTATATTTATTAAGCTGTAACCCAACGGGACTAAATGCCGGTGGCAATCGGCTACCTTATTATGATTATGAAAATAGGTAGGCTATAGAACAAATATAAGACACAGTTTACTCGTGAACCTGTGATTGTAAAGTTACAGTCACACCCAGCAGGTTAGCCTATTAATTATTTTTTGCAGTGGAAAATGTGTCTATAGGTTCAAACTGACGTCAATTTTACATTAATAAAATCTTGCTCATTTTGTATTTTATTAATGCTGTCAAAACACATGATAACTACAAATGTTCCAATCAGTGCAACTACAATATGAAAGATTATTGTTTATTGATCAGTTTTATAGGTTAGCCTACATATTAAACAGTGATTACTGCAGTAATGTAGCCCACAGCAAGTGTTTTCAGTGAAACAGTCCACAGAGTCGCAGCGTTAAACCTAAAGACAGACATAGATTTTCTTCTGGGCTGAGGATAAATCGACCATGTGCGAAGATCTGTCCATACATCAATGACAGATTGATCATAAAAGCGGTCATGTTCAAAATCATGTTTGGGTAAAAAACTAATAGCCTATCTAACCGGGATTTTAAAGTTTTTAAAGATGTAATATGCGTTCAGATATGTGCTTTGATATTGACAAAATGAATGAGGAAATGAAACGGTCAGACAATTTATCCTGTTCACAGCATCAGTTGCTGGAGTTACTGATCTAGGGATTACCTGATCTCGTTCTCTGAAACGGAAAGTTTCCCTCATCTCAGGCTTAACATGCTCAGAATTTTCACTAATCCCGCTTTCTGAAACGTGGCCCAGTCAAGAGCTGTGAAACAACAGCACGGCTCTGTTGATAGATAAAAAGGAAAAGTTAGGTTGCGTTCTCTGGCGGACTGGATCAGCTGTTAGCTGTAAACAAACCACAAGGCTAACACTAACGTTGCTATGTGGCTGTGTTTTAATTAAGCGGGAAGCTTCCGGTCTACAATATGAAGCGAATGCAGTCCTTGAAACCTACATTTTATTGAAAATCCAGCAGGGGGTGACTCTTCTGGTTGCAAAAAGAAGTCAGACTCCATTAGAAATAATGGGAAAATGACCCTACTTCTCAGCTGAATAAATACCCCAGTAAACACTTTCCTGATGAGTTTATGGTCTCAGTCGCTAGTTTCAAGTCTTCTTCAATACAAAACAATGTTCATTTAGTAAATTATGTAAATTTAACCAGCGCCGTTGAAAAAGCTTATTAGGAGTTGCCTGTTCACTTTCTCTGGTGAGTACATTTAATTTTAAGACTGTTGTTCGCTAGACAAAGTTATCAGCCCAGTTAAAATGACAGTTACCGTGAGTTACAGTTACACCTAGCTAAGCAAGCTAGCTAGCTCCGCACACGGCCGTATCGTCACTTCCGGGCACTTCCTGGTTGCAAAAACTTGACATGGCAGCACCCTATCAGCCAAACTCGAGGCTTCAAAACGTCAGTCCACAAACCAACGGGTGACGTCACGATGACTACGTCCATTTCTTATATACAGTCTATGGTTTTAATGTTTTAATGACCGGGTCCGTTTGTTTTGGAGAGGAGATGACCTCTGTGGTAATTCAGCTCCCGGTAGAACCCAGTCAGGGCACTGAAGTGGAGCGACCCAGAACAACTCTCATCAGCTGTTAGCTGTAAACACTAGCAGGACTAAAGTTACGGGACGGCTGTGTTAAAACTATGGCACAACATCACTGCTCTGTAATAACGTTATGCTTTGTTAAATAAAATAAAATTATCAAAATAGATATCAGTCCAGTGACTGTTACCTGACAACCGACTTGCCTCTCATTCCCGTGATGGCAGTCACTCAGCCTGCCGAGTGAAGACAGACTCCGAGGAGGACCCATGTGACTGGTGAACGATTAGTTTATTCCTGCTCCACAGTAGCCAAGATATCACGTGAAAAATGAACGGCTCAAACCTGACCCACAGTTATGAGTCCTGAACTCATCATGAACTAATCAATTCTGCTTCCTGTGCTGCCTGCTAACCACAGCCCTGTAGTTGAGCGGGCACGTGACAAATGAACGACTCAAACCTAGAGACCCACAGTTGAGAGTGGTGTATTAATCAATACTGTTTCCTGTGCTGACGGAGCCCTTACAGCTGCCGTGTAACGAGTGCATGCGTGAAAATGAATGGATTACTCAATGAGACAACCCGTTCCTTCTGAGTCACATACAAGATTAGGTCAAGTGAACGAAACGTTCTTTGAACAACACAATACTATACAGGAGCTGCCCACATGCGCGCATCTGGTCAGCTCTCTCAGACCTGAGCAGCGATGCAGTCAGACCGGTAGGTGATATCGGCATGGCTTTTCAACGATAGTGACAACTGAGGAACACCAAGGGGCTGAAAAGTTACACCGTGGTGGCTTTATTTCTGCTGGACAGGTAATCTGGCTTTTATCATTTTGATGGTAATAGTTACTTTCATTGCTAGCAAACGTAGCTACCTACGCATAGAGCTAACGGTAGCTACCTACTTAGCATACAGCTAACGGTTGCTACGAGTGCAGGCTGGTGTAGGAGCCAGAGTAGAGACGATGAATTCTATCTAGCTGTAGGTGAGCTGGAAAACAGCAGCGCAAGCTGTGTTTTCCGACGCTAACATTAGGTAAGACAATGTAGGTGTAGACTGCGCCGGTTTAGTTATTCACCATCTAGGTTTATTGTTATACTATGTTTACACCTATCTTTACCTTGTATCTATCTGTTTGTGTAATCTTGTGTCTGCAGGCGTTGTTTGACTGTATGTTACTCTTTTACAAATGTGGTGATGTAACTGTATGTTTGTAGTTATGAGAAAGACATTTCAACGTTAGTGTACATAAACAATGATGGTTAAAAGGTCCCCAAGTATCTGTGTTTCTTGTATATAAGCTACTTATAATATAGTCTGACATTGTTCATAGCTAAACCTACTGTATGAAAACCTTTTACTGTAATTGGTGCTGTTACGCCATTACTTATTTTACCAGAAGTAAAAAAATCCTGTATGTTTTATTTCTACTGTGCCCTCAGGTCACCTGCAGATTTGGAGTCTTCCATACCCTGTGCTTCTCACCGGACCACGCTGGCTGGCCTAGATTACACAATTACACAATGACACAAATCAGTATGTTGCGTTATGAGTACTTTTGTGCATTTTACTCAATACATTTATAAGTGATGGGTCAAAAAATATTAAACAGTATGAGGAATACAGATAGATGGTGCTGATTTATTGTTGTTATTGATTACATTTTATGTGGAAATGCTAACTACTCTATAAGAGAACAATGTCAGGTGTCACAAACTTTTCACTAAGCTGATCCTCCATTCTGTATTATTGGGTACAGCAAGGTGAACAACAAAAAGTCCAGGAAGTGGAGCTTGTACTCATTGAAGGTGGAGAAGGACGATGCCTAGAAGCAGAACAGGGAGACCTGATGATCCCCGTCAACATGGGGTTCAGTCAGGTGTCCCTGCCCCAACTGTGTTGCTAGATACAGCAAAATATAAATCAAAAAGTAATATGGTTGGTTTTGAAATGTGGTAATCATGTCAGAGAGGTGATATATTTAATCATCTCCACAGCAGCGATACAATGCTACGTGTAAAGTCTGAACTGCCTTCATAATCAGTCAAGATACATCTGGACACACCTTGTCTTTCTTCCTGTATATACTAATATTTATTGATGTTTTAAAAATATATACCTATATCTATTTTTGATATAGGTTGTAGTTTTAGTAGTATATAATAACAACAGACAAGTGTTATACCACATTTGGATGTCATTATTTCTGACATAAGACATAAATGTAGTTGCTTGATTGTTTATGCTGCAAGTGTAAAGAAAAGACATTAACATTTTCAATGTTTTATTTAAAGAGGTGGTATTATGCTTTTTGGCTTTTCCCCTCTCCTTTATTGAGTTATATACCTTTTTTGTGCATGTAACAGGTTTGCAAAGTGAAAAAGCCCAAAGTCCAGCCCAAAGGGAGTTCCCATCTCCCACAGAAAGCACTGCTCTGAACCGCTTGAAAACAGCTTGTTTGTAGTCCAGCCCTTCACTTCTTTTACTTGTGACGTCACAATGAAAATCAGCATCATAAAGCTTACCAAGCGGCTAGCGGGGTCAGGCACGCCCTCAAACCAAGCTAGTCTGAGCGGACGCCCTTTGGCTCGACTGGCCTTTGGTTTTCCATTGTAGAAATGTTTCACCTGTACCTGCTTCCAGGTACTTTTTTTCACATCACCTCACCTCCATCGAGGTTCCAAGCGAGCTGAGGGATACTAAAATGTAACGTGAAAACACGACAGACTGCTGATTGGTCAGAGAGAATCGTCACTATTCACTGCATCATCAATGATGAGGCCAGCAACAGAAAGTTTTATATTTTACAGCTTCCGTATGGAATTTCATGTTTGAAATTCATTTCAAGTTTTGAGGTGAAATCAGCTGTGTAGATTTCGGATATTGACAGTTTTAGGAGAAGTGATGGCCGAACAAAAATGTGCTTGAATATTTTCGGAGTTGAGGAGCTCCGCAAGTTGCTGCGGGGGGGCCTGAGCCAACCCGCGGGAGGAGCGTATGAGGTCGGCCAGCCGCACGCTCACAGAGCTCTCTGCTCCCGGCGTCACACAGACCGCTGCAGCAACAACGGCAGAGGAAAACACAGCTTGAAGGTTTTCATACCACTTATCTGTTTTTACATTCTGAGGAATACTTAACTTTTAAATAGTTAAGTATTTAAAGTACTCAGAAGGCCTGAGTACTTTTAAAATAACTTAAAAAAGAGAAAGCTGTGTGGATCGCTGGTGTGTGTGTCGCATTGAACATTACGTTGTGGCAGTTGTGTATAGCATCGCTATGACGACAAGCTACGTACTATCTCTGGGTACTATCTGCAATGGAAAACGGAGCAGGGCCGAGTAGTCGAGTCTGTTGATTTGCGCTATGGTAGCATTTTTCGGCAAGGCAGCATTGATCGTCAGAACACCGGCAACAGTTCAACGTTTAGTCCTAAAAGACGATGCAAGTCTGACTCTGGGCCTGAAAATTCACAATCACAACCTGTAAGTATGCTCTATTGGTTGTGAATTATATTTAAAATAAACATGGCAATGTAACTTCACAGACTGTTCAAGTGCAGAGTTGTTGTAAACGTTGGCTAAAGTTATAACTATAATGCTAATGTTACACCCGATGTGAAAGCTACTGAGCAATTTTTATGTAAAATTTAGTTGAAATATGGTGATGTTTGTAGTGGTTTATGGTAAGATGTGGAACAATGATGTGTGGTTGTGGACTTGTGAGTAACTTATACCATCTGCTAGGTTACGGTCTCAGTCTGAAGCGCTTTGATTTGGATCACACTGCCTTGTTTCTTACGACCCGCTCTTCTCTGCTTCTGATTGGCTAGTAGTCCTTACCTGGGAACTGCGCTGTGCAACTCCCAACAAAGATTTTGTACAAGTAAGATGCATCACTCCGTAGCTTAAGAGCGGAGCGTACAACACATAGGGTGAAAAGAGGAGTTGCAGCAATGTGCAGTATGAGACAAATATGCTGTTTTTTTTATTTTAAACCATGTAAACCTGTTCTGGTACAACCCCTAAATAAGATTTTGAACCTGAAAATGAGCATAATACCACCTCTTTAAAAAAGAATGAAAATATTATCCAGAACAGGGAAAAATATACTTTGCATTTTTTCTACCCTCCTGGGCATAAAACAAAAACATTGTACAGGTATTCATCCACACAGTGGATGGAATTATTTGTGTAGCAGTTAGTGACATTACATCTTACACCCTGCTAGGATTAAACCTCTGTATTGTCCTAGTGGATCAGGATAACAGTTGCATATCTTCCAGAAACAGCAACTCAGTATCACGACTCAGTGACCAAGTGCTCCACCTTGCCACGCTACAAACTGTCTGTATGCTGCCCCACTGAACTGTCTGTTACTCTCTTCTATTCCATATTTATAGATTTCTACATTTATTTATGTCGACTGTATGTCTGTCTACGTGTAGCACCTTATCACCACAGCAAATTCCTCGTATGTGTAAAACACTACTTGGCAATAAAGCTCCTTCTGATTCTGATTCTGTCCTGGGTCTGGAAGGTCAGCCATGTGTGGTGCATGGAAACACTGTAGTTTGGATGTTGTCCACAATCCTCAGATTCTGGACTGTAAAGGAATATATAGTTGTTAGAACCCCAAACTGGAAAGATCGGTGTAATTGGAAAGAACATTCCTCAACATGATCAGATATTTTTATTGAACAGGGGTTTGTTGTTCTCTAACAGGACTTCTGTGTCCACATTACACACCAGGTCAATGTACATGACACAGATGAGCCGATGGCTGAAGCAAAGCTGTAGTTAGTTGTTGTAATCAGTAAACAATAATAAAAAAGTAACAACAATAGTGATTGATTACATTTATATAGCACTTTATTTTTGACACCCAAAGGGCTTAGCGGGAAAGACCAGAGAAACTATGAGACAAGTACACTGGGAGATAATAGACTAATATCTAATATAAAAAAAAAAAAAAGGAACACAGGAAGCTTGAGAAATACCAAGAGCTAAAAGAGGAGCTAGAAAAGATGTGGAAAGTAAGAGCAACAGTGGTGTCAGTGGTAATCGGAGCACTGGGGGCTGTGACCCCCAAACTGGGAGAGTGGCTACAGCAGATTCCAGGTAAAACATCAGAGGTCTCTGTCCAGAAGAGTGCAGTCTTAGGAACAGCTAAGATACTGCGCAGAACCCACAAACTCCCAGGCCTCCGGTAGGGGTGAGAGGGGGATTATATATATACCTGTTCATATGCCGTTGTTGGAGTGTGGAGCATGACACTGGTATGTGCTGCTCGGCTTGCACCTCGTCCTCTCCGTCCTGCCTCTTCTTCCTCGGACCCTGGCAGCCCTCCCTCCTCTGCTTCACCTCGACTCCGGGCCTGTCCCGGTCTGTGCTTGGCTCTGGAGTGGTGTCTTCATCAGAGACAATAATGCTGTTACCGTGGAAGCACTAACATGCAAAACAACGTACACGTAGCACAGCTATCTGTTGCTAACAGTTAGCTAGCCAGCTGATTAAAACTCTGTCTTTTTAAACCTATGCAATAATGACATGCTAGCTTGATAGTGAGTACTAACAACCGGGTTAGTTGTTTATTTACATAATCATAAAGTTAGATGTTTTCTTACCCCTGATGTGAGCCGCTGCTCTGTGCTCGTCTTTCAATGGTGTTGGCAACACACGTTCACATGTTTTGGGGGTGTGGCTTTGGAAGGAGCCCAGAAGAGAGGGGGTGGGAGTTTCTCTGTTGGATACTTTCAAAATCCATGCAGTTTCTTGCTAGTTTCTCAAACTTACCTTCCCTGCCTTTAAACCACATTACAGAAAAACAGAATTACTTACTGCAAGTCATTTAACTAAACCGAGGTGATCATAACAATACTACAACATAAGTCTGAACATAACAAACCTGACCTTCTGAATAACACTAAAGGAGGAGTATATATACACATTGACTAGCCTACACCAAACACAAAGAAAGAAAACCTAACTTACTATAATTAAAAAGACCCAAAATAAACCCAACAACCAACCATAAGAAAATAGTATACACTGCAGAAACCCAATATAAATCTAATACAAACAAAATAGACAGTGGACTCCGCAGCAGCAGCATATGGAGAAACAAAGAACAAGTACAAGTTACTAAACAATTCTAATCAAATGAATACTAATATTAACCAAACTACCCAAGCCTAAACCAAACTGTGACTGACAACATTAACCACATCTTAAAAAGGCGTTCAAATGGATGCTAAAGAGTACCTTGATGCCCTGGGATGAAAAAATGTGTAAAAAACAATATAATGGATCATTTACAATAAAGCTGTGTATCCACACACACTTTTTAGTGATTTTATTCAAAATAACAAAAATGTTATAGATAATTTTTTCTTGTATTTTCAAACTATTTTGAGATTTAAACTGTGTAGTTTAGATCAATTACATTTACATTTTTTCAATTACATTTGTATACCTTATCCCCAGTTGGTTTGATAAAAGTACAATAAGAGCCAGTGTCAACAGATCTTTCTGTGCAAATGCACAAGTGCACCACAGCTATACCCATATACAGTGGCCCTTAAGAGATTTTACTCTAGGGTGTGTGTGAATTTTTTGGTAGGCTACAGATAAACTGACAGCAAGGATGCCCCAACTGCTTGACTAGAGTCTTTTGCCATGTTATTTTTTTGTATATATTCATTGTTTTCATGTTTTTGGTAATGGCAATTATTAGTTAATCTGCATATATTTAGACAAGCTTGGTGAGTAACAGATTACATATAATGGCGTTACACAATTAGGATACAAAACCCTCTCAACCCTTATGCACAAACATATGATCTATCATATCCATAAGGTTTAAAACAGCCTTCTAATGCCTGTATGCTTCCTGCATTGCCACAGTGCAAACGCTCTTCTTGCTTGCTCTCTGCTTAGCTGTTATTTTTGCTAGTTTTTCCTACTTTTCCTTCTTGTCTCAGAGTAAAACACATTTAACTAAATAAATCATTTGTAATCAAATTTGGATTATAACTGGGTGGCGATTATCTACTTTTAACTGCCACCGTCAGAAACACAAGCGGTAAGGCAATTAAAACATGCTTCCCAGATGCTATGGTCTGTGACATAAAAGAGAAAAATACTCAACTGATAAACACCCCAAAATAAATCAAATCATTCTACACATAGGGGTTAAAGACATATTTCACTGAACTGTTCAATTGGCTGGAGTATCTGGAACCAGTTTCTTATTGGTGGACCACTGTCAACAGTCAATAGAGGAATCCGAAGATTCAGCAAGGTCAAGTTATCTAACTGATGAACCACAAGTTGATTTTTATTATGATGTATTTAAGTATTTATAAGCTTGACACTGACCACTATCGTGTCTACAAAACAAGACAATGGTCATTTTTTGGCATTTTTTGACAGCAGGTAAGTTTGAAATATTTTAGCAGTGGAAGAAATTTGCCCAGAATTGTTGAGATTGTTGTTGAGATCAGAACAGAAAACTGATTCAGACCTGTCAAAGAAGGTCAAGGTGAGAAAAGTGTAGGATGCTGGCTTTCCATCAATTTTTTAGCATAAATTGCTACAATTCTTAACAGTTGTTAAGTTTTGGTGTTCATTTGAGTAACCTAAGCTAACTCGTATACCAATGTGCTAGCTAACTATTTGATCTTAACAGCCCTTACAGTTAACATTAGCTTGCTACTTTAAACCGATGTTAAGTTTTCATGGGTTGTGCACAGGTGTTTCAGAGTTGTTGTACAACATTATTGTATAATGCCACAAGATGGTGTAAATTGATAAATGCACACACATGTGCCTTATTGTCACTGATAACACTGTGCTGCAATGCCATTAAACAGCAGGTTGTCAACCCATCCACCACTTGTGTTTTTTGTAGCTCAGATTATGTAAAGTAGACCTTTCATTACCAAACACCAAGTAACTACATTAGGATACAGTTGTGAGTCATTAGCAAACTGTTAGCTAAACATGAAACTATTGGTTAATTTAAAACTAATCTTTAACACAGGGATCTGTGAATATTCGATCTGTTAACTGGTTGCCAGATCGGATTTATCACATGACTTATTAGGCAGAGAAAAGCTGTTGCTGACATTGTCTACTTAACCAACTGAGTCAGTACTGGTGAAGGAATAGATCAAGTTCTCTATTTATCTTTGTTATAATGGCAACGAAAGCTCTCAGGGATTTATTCATTACAGTACTTGCGTACATTTTATGCTTTCCCTTGTAATGAAGACTAGAGAACACCCATCTTCTTCAGAGACCTGGAAATGTATAGGCTACATTAAGGTAATATTAAAAGTCTTGTCTTTACATTCTCTGTATTGTCTTTTAACCTTTGTACTTGGTGACTAATATTAAATTAAGGTATTGTGAACAGATGGGTAATCTGTGAGAAAAACACGTGTTGTTCGTAGATGGTCTACAGATAGGCTACTTAGTACTGAAATAATGCAACCCTACCCATGACCCAACAAATACATTTAAAAGTACTTTTGCAGCTATATTTTAAAGAATCTTTACCTTAAATATGTTTGTACAGCAGGCTTATCTAACATTCCCTGCTTAAAACACATTAAATCCAACTCCTAACACTGCATTTTCTGCTATCTGTGATGTAGTCACCATGAACTAAGCTTCTAACCACAGGTCCGGAGCTGCAGTTGGAACTATGCAACTTAACAACAGTTGGCTTGTACCATGTAAGTTACCAACTTAGTTACCTCCATAGCAGAACTAGGGTTTTGGGAAACAGTTGCATTGCAACTGCATGGTTCCAACCAAGGAAGTTGCTACCATGGTTAGCAACGATGCTTTTGAGAAACGCACCCCAGGGCGTTACTGAAGATGACGGATCACCTGTTCAAAAACTTGCTGTTAAAAGGTTGCCATTAAAAGGTTGCTGCTAAAGCAGCGAATACCTAAATCAAACTTGATCCAGCACCTGCGGGATCACCACCCAGCCTTGCACAAGTAAAGGTAATACATGCCAACTGAGTATAATAACATGGCAAGTTGGTAGGGAATTAAATGCAAACATGTCACTTATAATCAATGCTGTAGCGGTGAGAGCTCTCAGTGCAACGTAAACAAACAAAGCAGGTGTAACCTTTCTGACCTGCAAATCCGAAGAGCAGATCGCTTCTTTTCTGAACGGGCCTTTATGGAAGAACATAGTCCTTCCATAAAGTAAACTCCTTAACATTTAACATTACATCCTGAAGCCTCCTCCTGTCTGTGTTGAGAAAATGTTGCCAGGTGTAAAACACTAACATAACATCAGGAGCTTAAAACTTCCACGACTACCAATTACCTGTTATGTCAATGGATGCCAATAAGCTGCTATGTCCCATATCAAATCACTGTTCAAATCAGCACCAAGCAAATCTGCCTTGCATCAGTGCAGAAAGTAGAGGAGATGGATAGGACAGACAGGTAGTAAGTAGTAGAATAAACAAGATGCATGCAACTTATTTTGCAAATGGATCCATATTTGATATAAATTCCTTGTTGCCCATGGTCTGTCCGGTCACAAAAACACTTTAAATTGGGTTTTATTCCACATAGTTCTTCCTTAGGCAAATGGTGTTTAATTAATGATTTGATTATAACGCACAATCTCTTTTTTATGTTTTTAACTGGAACTTGGCAAGAGCAAGATAACAGTGCAGCAGTTGTTATTTAATCAACCCCTCCAAACTTAATTTTTATGTTCAATGCCAGAGTGCATAAGAAAGGGAAATAATTATCCCCAATGCAAGCAGATGTGTCATAGAAATTTGCTTCTTTGGACTATGTTGCTCTTCTGTTAAAATCCTCTTGCTGAGCTGCAGTCTTAAACATCTACAGGCCACCTAAACATTTATAATTTTGGATGACTTTGCTGTGTCGTTTTTGTTAGTGATTTTAATATTAACGTTAGCAACCCCCAGGACAGCAGCACTAAAGAACAGTGTTCTTTGGACAGAGATTCTCACAAGTTTCTGAGCTTGAGTCCAAGTCAAGTCTCAATTCTCTGAGCTAGAGTCCAAATCAAGTCTCAAGTCTTTGCGCTAGAGTCCAAGTCAAGTCTCAAGTCTTTGCGCTAGAGTCCAAGTCAAGTCTCAAGTCTCTCGTGGTTATAATTAGTTTTGTATCACCTGCTGCATTCCATCCAGGCTGCTTATAAAATTGCACAGCTATAAGGAATTCTGTAACTTAAACCTGTTTTTCACTTACAGAGCACAACCATGTAATATGCACTGCGGCAACTAATCACAGCTTATAAACGACTGTAAGTCAACACATCCCCCAGACTTTCAAACCGGTATAACGTTAACTAAATAAAATTGTAACGTTACATAATCAAAAATAAACCTGTAACCTCTTTGCAGCCAATGATAACAATTAACGTGATGGTCCTGATCCTGTGTTTTCTGTGAACACAAATGTTCAATCAGAGGTAATCAGAAAATGGTATATCACTGTAAACATCAGTGGATTATTCACTGAGGCTTTCTCTTCCACACCTTGGGTCACTGATCTTATAGATAAATACAGTTTTAAAATTACAACAGTTACTGATGCCAGCCCATCAGCTAACTATGGAAGAAATTGTGCCGCATCTAAATCCTCCTCCTGCTGCCTTCATATTCAATGTACATACTTTGTTTTTAACTGCATGGCATCGGATCTTCTGCAAATAGTCAACACTTTTCTAACCTCACACTATTTCCCACAGGCCCTTAAAACTGCAAAATCCACACTTAAAAAAGAATAATCTAGACAATTTACTAATGAAGAATTACAGGTCCATATCAAACCTCCCATCTCTAAGTAAAATTATTGAAAAAGCTGTTTTTTAACATGGTATTATTTATCAACATTGTTGACCAAAACAAATTACTAATCTTGCTAAACTGGTTTGAATCCTACTTGAAGGTCCAGGAACTACTTTATTTTGACCTGTAAGGGTTCTTCTGTTGAGAAAATGTGCTTAAATCATTAATAGAATTCAGAATTCAGTGCTTAAATCATAAATAGAATTCAGAACAGAATTGAAGAAGATTTCAAAGGGCCATACCTTACCATAATTATGCAGGCGACAAACAATAATTTATTGATATCATCAGGTGCCTATGGTCCCATACAAATACTAAGTAATTAAATTCAACAAATTAATAATTGGATGTACCTTAATTTCCTCCAATAAATAAAGAAAATTGTCTTTGGACCCAAGGAAGAATATGTAAAAGTCAGTGATCACACCCAATCGCTAACATTAAAGACCACCAGAAATCTTACCGTAGTCATAGAATCGTCCGCTTTAAGACTCATCCACTTTAAGACAATTACAAAATTAGTCTTCTATCCCGGTAAGAATGTATCAAGAATTAAAGGCCTCATGTCAGGATTTAGAAAAACTTGTCCATGCATTTATCTTCAGTAGACTGAACTACCCTGATGCTGTCTCTATACAGGTGCATCTCATAAAATTAGTGGAAAATTATTTCTGTAGTTTTATTCAAAAAGTGAAACTTTCATATAATCTAGATACATTACACATAAAATGAAATATTTCAGGCCTTTTTTTGTTTTAATCTTGCTGATTAATGCTTACAGGTCATGGAAATCAAAATCCATATCTCAAAATATTAGTTTATTAGAATAAAGAATGTATTATACAGAAATGTCGACCTTCTGTAAAGCTTAAAAATTCTGAAAAAAGGTTTATTTATGCAGTCAGCACTTGGTTAGGGCTCCTTTTGCAAGAAATTACTGCATCAATGCGGTGTAGCATGGAGGTAAACAGTCTGTGGCACTGCTGAGGTGTTATGGAAGCCCAGGTTGCTTTGATAGCAGCCTTCAGCTTGTCTGTATTGGGTCTGGTGTCTCTCACTTTCTTCTTGACAATACACCACAGATTCTCAGTGAGGTACAGGTAAGGAAAGTTGGTTGGCCAATCAGCAAGGATATCATGGTCAGCAAACCAGTTACTAGTCGTTTGGGCACTGTGGGCAGGTGGCAAGTCCTACTGGAATGAGAAATCAGCATCTCCATAAAGCTTGTCAGCAGGTGGAAGCATGAAGTGCTTGAAAATCTCCTGGCAGACAGCTGCACTGACTCTGGACACAGTGGACCAACACCAGTAGATGACATGGCACCTCAAATCATCACTGACTGTGGAAACTTCACTCTGGACTTCTTGGATTCTGTGCCTCTCCACTCGTCCTCCAGACTCTGGGACCTTGATTTCCAAATGAAATGCAAAATTACTTTTAGACCACTGAGCAACAGTACAGTAATTTTGCTCCTTAGCCCAGCTAAGATGCTTCTGACATTGTCTCTGGTTCAGGGAGGGCTTGACACTGGGAATGTCACATTTCCTGGACACATCTGTGCGTGGTGGCTCTTGACTCCAGCCTCAGTCCACTCCTTGTAAAGCTCTCCTAAGTTCTTGAATAGGCTTTACATGACAATCCTCTCAAGGCTGTGGTCATCCCTGTTGCTTGTACCCCTTTTCCTATCATATTTTTACCTTCCAGTCAACTTTCCATGAATATGCTTTGATCCAGCACTCTCACTGTGAACAGCCAGCCCTTTCAGCAGTGACCTTCTGTGGCTTAACCTGCTTGTGGAGGGTGTGAATTAGTGTGGACAACTGTAAAATCAGAAGTCTTCCCCATGATTGTGGTTGTGTGTACTGAACCAGACTGAGAGATTAAAGGCACTTCTCAGGTCGACATTTCTGTATTATTTTTTTCTAATATCCTAATATTTTGAGATGTGGATTTTTGATTTCCATGACCTGTAAACTGTAATCATTATGATTAAAATAAGAAAAGGCCTGACATATTTCACTTCATGTGTAATTAATCTAGACTATAGGAAAGTTTTACTTTTTGACATTCCTGCAGTCAGCATGCCAATTGCACGCTCCCTCAAAACTTGCGACATCTGTGGCATTGTGCTGTGTAATGGAACTTGTGCTGTGTAGTGGCCTTTTATTGTGGCCAGTCTAAGGCACACCTGTACAATACCCATGCTGTCTGATCAGCATCTTGATATGCCACACCTTTGAGGTGGATGGATTATCTTGGCAAAGGAAAAGTGCACACTAATACAGATTTTGACAGATTTGTGAACAATATTTGAGATATTGTCCTTTTGTGAAAATAGAGAAAGTCTTAGATCTTTGAGTTCAGCTCATGATGAATGGGGGCAAAAACAAAAGTGTTGCGTTTACAATTTTGTTCAGTGTAATACTGGTTGATACCAGTAGATCACTCTGTACCCACTCCTTCAGGGCTTTGCAGGATTTGCAAGGAAAAATGGAAAAATCACCCAAATCACCCACAGCAGGTGTGCAACACTGGTTGAAGTATATTTTGCTTTGGTGTTGTGTGGAAATTAATGGCAAATAAGGAATTAAGTCTGTAATACAACAAAATGTGGCAGACATTAAAGCAATACTACTGAATACTTGAAGCCACTGCAGATTCTACGCTGCTATCTTTAAGAAATGGTCCTGAAGCCCTAATTCAAAGCTGACTTTGGACACTCACTGTTGCATCATGTTAGAATGATGGTCTAACTCTTCAACTGATGGTTCACAAAAGCTTTAGTGATGATAAACAGTTCTATAGCATGCCGTAAGAGCTAAGAAGAAAAACTAAATGTCACCATCATTTAACATCCTGATGGAATATATCACTCAGTCCTTATAATCCTCCAATAATATTTAACCACAACTCAAAGATCTTGTTATAAAAACCTTACAATGAAATTAGAAATGCGATTAATTTAGTGTAATGACAGTCTCTAATGAGTGCTATAGGCTTGGTAAGAATATTTAACTTAAAGATGAAATAGTTATTGTCGTCATCATCATAGGAGACATAGCGCAAATCACATGTGAAATGCAGCTTTAATCATCAAACATGCTTGCAACAGAATTGGGGTGTATTGGGTTAGTAAAGCTGTTTTGCTAGCTTACACACAGTGGCGCCCCCAGAACATTTTGCTAGGGGTGGCCAAATGGGGCTACTGAAAAATCCTGCGGTGACACACTAAACCAAAAGCCATAACTGAATTTCGGGAATTCTATTATGCAGTATGTAGACTAGTTGAATACTACATAAAAATATGAGTTAAGGAATCACAGACTGAATTACTTTGGTTTATTTTACAATTAAAATTGTCTAATGTCCTTAGACTAAAACCAGTTCAGTTAACATTCCATAAAAATCCTGTTTAATGTGTTATCTGTATGTGTTAGGCAATTAATTGTTCTTTAAATAGGCTAGTTGACCTTTTCCTTAAAAAGACTAATACAGCTTTTATTTGTAGTGCATTGATGGGGAGGAACAAAACATTTACTGGGAACAAGCCCACTCAAGATTACATCATGGGGCATAAATATATTTCTTAAAATTTTCCTAACTGTATAGAGTTGTGTAATTTTTTATTAGCCTTACTATTTAACAAGTTTGGTGTTATTCTTGTTACAAACATATAGGATAGTTATTCTTGAAATATATTGAGTATATTATGAGAGCACTTGTATGCTGCTATTCACCTTTTAACTCAACCCAAGGGGTTACATAATATATACAGTATATAGCATTCTTTGCATATGCTCCTTCCCCGGAGGGGCCACCGGGGTGGCCACCCATTTTCTGAGGGTGGCCGTGGCCCCCCTGGCGGCGTCCCACTGCTTACACACACTCATTTTCAGACTCATAAAACTTATAATAAAGCATTTTGATGTTACTTAGTATTACACACAATATGAAACAAAATACTGAGAAACCTTGTGCCCTTGTCACCCAGGGGCTAAACAAACACATTGTAGACATTTCCCTTCATTTGGAAAACACACTGTCAGGTGTCCTTTTCCTCCTACTGGCATTACTCCTTTAAAGCACCAGCTTGTGTAAAATAACTGAACAAATAATAACACAGCCTTAAGAAAATACTTATGAAAACTTTAAACATGAAAAATAAGAGCGTTGCTCTTGTTAGTCTGCAGTCTGTCGTCTTCCAGGTTTCCAAGTGCAGTCCAATGCGTTTTTAAATTTTGAAAGGTTATGCCCCCCCCCCCCAATAGGCATCACAGTGGTTTCATCCACTGCATACCTTTTTCAGACCCTCAGTGACTTTATTTCTAAAATCCAACTTGCGACAAATCTAGTGAGTTATTCAGACCATCAGAGGAAAGTGAGAAATGTACAAAAGTCTTTTATATTGTAGGTTAATTTATTGCCATGCATGCTGCTCAGAGTGACCTCAGTCAGCTGCTTTATCTCTCTTACACCGTGTGCACACAAGCAGGAGTGAGAAGTGTCAGGGATGCTGTTTGTCTCTGCTCTGAAACTTCTCCCCGCCATTAAATATCCACCATTGGTGATTTGTGACATTGGGCTATTTAATAATTTTTTTTTTGACTTGACTTGACTTGACACAAATCTGATCTGCTGGGACTGACAGTCTTAGAAGCCCCCCTTCTCCAAATACCGAGTACACTGCTGCTACACACATTCACATGTCCCAGGCACTCTAAATCTTTTCGCCCTCTCAAACCAATCGACTATAGGTGTAATTATGGTTATTGTGAACTAACTATAGTGCTGCAAATCTTAAAACCCACATAAAAAAGCCTGTTGGGCTTAAACTGAATAATGATATGACCATCATTAAAACACTAAAAATAAAAGCAAGCATTCCTGTACATTTTAATTCCAAGAAGACACAATTATGTTTCATCACAATTACAGTCTTCCCAGGTCCACACACACATCACAGACATGACGTTACAGATTTCTGCAATGAACCATACTCTTCCTGGTTGTCCTTGGGGAAAAGTAATTTTGTATACCATTTTGTAAGAATAGTGACACCTGAACATACTGTTAGGGAAAGGCAGGATATAAATCTAAATTTGGTGCTAAGTCTGATTTTTCAGATATTCCTTTATCTACTGCAATACCAATATGTTAGGAAGTGCATTCTAAAAAGTTCCAAATTATAACTACAGCACTTTAATTAAAGGCTTAGAATTTGTAGATGTGAAAGCATCACAGATCATGTATATGGTCAAAAACAAACTTCTTGAAAGTATCCAAAAGTTGTTTAAAATGTGAGAAAGTCAATATGACTCTAGAGGAATGTGCATGTTTAAGAAACAAAGGGTCAGAACTAGCGTAAAATAATAATTGCAGTGCTGATCATGGAAATCTATGGAAGAGTTACAGTTAGGAGATGAAAAAATAGCACACTTTGAAAGTAAAAAATAATGTTAATTTAATGGACAAATTTTATTTGTCCATTTTATTTGACCTATGGTGGATGAAATTCGTCCACCATAGGTCCTTCAATTGAGACAGCCAAAATGGAGGTTGTCAATCGGTGACCTACACATGGTTTTGCAAAGAAATTTTTTGCCACTTTTGAAGGAGTTAAGGTAAGAAAAACACAACAACACAACAAAAATTGTTTCGGATACTTCAATACGAATATTTACTGGATTGAAACAATGTATAGTTACATTACATCCAACAGGTATATAAGGTAATTTATGTATACAGCTGTAAATCACAGTTTTACTGCATACCCTTCATTATGCATTCCACTAAGCTGCATATGCTCTTTTGATTATTTAAGTAAACTAATTAAATGTTAAACATAGACATAAATAAAAATTTAGATATTTTTAGCCTATATTGTATTTTCCTGTTGTATCATGATGCTAAATGTCTAATTGGATGTTTCCAAGACTGACTTCATAATAATTGTCTTTTGCTCATTGATTTTAAATAAAAACTGACCAATTCAGAGGAGAAATACACAGTAATTTGTGTTTGGTTTGTATTATTTAAATGACAAAAAAGTACAGCATTGAAGATATACTGATTATGGATGGCAATTCAAGTAACATGGAGCAGTTAGGGGAAGATGATGATGCTGATGATGATAAAAGGCGTAAAACATGCTGTGTTCTGCATGTTTTTTGTTATTTAATAAAAACATGATTTGGTCAAAACGTTGCAATAAATTCTCAATGTATCAAATAAGATACAAAAAAAACCTCATACATGTAAAGAGCTATTGATTTTGGTATAATAACCACACCATTTTCAAAAAATTATAATTTTCTGGCAATTGTTTTATGGTTCAGGATTTCATTTTTTTATTCATTAGCACTCCTACTTTAAGTCAAGAGAAAGTTTTATGCATTTCAGCGACATGTGTTCTATAAGAAAAGCAAAGAGCACAGTGTGTTGCTATGACCTATTTACAATTTCTTAATTAAATCAAACTTACAAACAATAGGCAGGATGAGATCAGACTAAGGCTAGGTCCAGCTGTAGCTTCAGCCTACACTTTTTAGGTCTGCAGAAAATCTTTTTGCTAAGTTGCATTGTTACTGGGTTCAGTAACTGCCAAACAAAAACAACATTAACTGAAACTGTTTTGTAGCATTGCTTTAGTATATTATCTGACTCTACTGTAACTAAGTCAACTATAAAACTATCTAAGTTTTGAACCATTTAAGTTCTCAGTGGACAATGAGTTGTCACTATTGCTCACAGCTCACTGACCATCTATCACTTGACACATGACACGTATACACTTCCAAGGCATGGCCATTGTTGTATTTTTCAACTTTTAATCATACTTATTACAATAGACAATTATTCATATGGTTCATTGAAATGTGAACAACCAAATAGCCTTGAGAGGGAGGAAAGATATCTAAAGGCAAAACACAACCCTGAAAATTCAGAAGCATGAAAACTAGCATGGTAATTAGATGCTAAATTAGTCCATGTGGACCAATTAGGCAAGACAAGACATGGGGGCTCTGTAATGCTTTGTCAACAGAAATGAAACCAGTACAAGGAGACAGACGGGTTGAGGAGGAACAAGTCTGAATGAGAGACAGACAAGGGAGGGGGGCATAAGAGCATGTACCCTGATTAAAGGGGAGAAGAGGATCAAAGAGATTTTTTTTTTTGGCATGTGTGTGAAGATTAAACAAACCTTTAGAAGAAAAAGGGGTCCTATCATTTCCTGTATTAAGTTTGAATTAAATTTTAATGCAGAAACATTGCTTGATCTCTTTTACAAATGATGATGCTTTGATTTGGATGCTTAAAATGTAAGTGGAGTCCCTTAGCCTAGTGCTGGCCTGCTAGAAGTTCTTTACATTTCTTTTACTCTCTTCTCAAAACTTGCCTGTACTTTTTGCTTTTAGACTGATGTTTGGAAATATTACAAATAATAAACCTGAACATGTAGGTTCATCCAAATCACAAAAAATATACCTCTGGTGGTGTCTAACCATGTAGACAGTTTTGTTTTTATTTCCTCAGGTTTCCACAGCATTGAAATTGCATTTTCTTAAATCATCAGCAATAGCAATATGTCTCTTCAGAGACAATATTTTTATTAAGATTTTATACAGAAGAAATAGTTCTATGAAAACTGCCCTCGGTGAGGTCTGTGGATTATCCAGAATCAGAGGGCTGCTGATTTTGGGAAAATATATTGAATGTTGGAAGGTCTGTCCACCATTTTGGTCCAGACTGAAATATTTGAGCAACTATTGGGTGGCTTCATGCACGTGCAGAGGGGGTTGCAATGGGTGGTTGAACACCTGCCCTTTTGCCCTTTGATGCCCAAAGTGCCCTTTAGTCAATGACAAATTTAATTAATGAATTAATTTTTAAATTTGTAAAGGTCCTTTTGTGAAAGCCTGCCGAATCAATTTGTAAAATGAATTAATAATAATTTCGCAGTGAATAAAATGACCCACATTATGACAGTTCACCTGGTGACCTCATCCGTGACGAGCCCTCCTGTTCACACACCGTTAGTGAATCAGCAGCTCTGACTACAGGACACCTGCCAATTACGCCGGTAAGGGGGGTTTGCCGCAATGTGCTTGTTGTGGGTTGTTGGATGTAATTTATAAGAAAGACGCAAAGACAGCAGCACAGTAGTAACAGAAGTAACGTTAGCTGCCGACTAACACTGTGCCGACAGCTAATGTTACTTCTGCACACAGATAAACAAAGGTGCTCTGTTTACTTTGTTCTTGTTGTTTGAGGGAGATAAGTTTCAAAGGCGTCCCGAGGTATTGTATTTTTTATGTAATTTGACTAAAAACCTTTCACTTGAACTAGGATTATTACAGTAACTTAATAAAAAACGTAGTGTGCCTTAAAATAATTATAACAACATTGGTAAAACAAGTTTATTACTTATTCCTCCAAATTATAACCTACTTATCAGCCCTTTTTAAAACGATCATTTAAATCGGAACAGTATTTGAATAGATTTAATAGCAAACCTTATTATATGAACTAAATAACTGGAAATACCTGTGTTAATATAAAATAAATAATATTCCTGACATCAAAGTTAAGAGTGAAGAAGAAATTTCCCTATATAGATTTCAGACAAAGGTATGAAATGTTAATGTGAAAGGTAAATGCTGCTCTGTCATGGTTATTATGGGCTGACAGAATGAACACACACACATCTTTTTAGATTTATGATTAGACATAAAGTCAATCAAAATCCAAATATATCTCAGATTCACAATGCAATATATAAAATCATTATCACAGTATTGCCAACACACACACACACACACACACACACACACACACACACACCTGTCTATAGATTTGCCTCACTCTTACCCCTGCCTTGGCTAACCTAGTCATTTCTCCCAGTACTGTTTCCTTCCCAGATTATTTCCCACACTTTTTTCCCACTTTTTTTTTAACCTGGTATCTTATCTTCTCTACCTGCACCTCTTGGTGTGCAGCAGTCTCTGTTTGCATCTCCCTCTTATTTTCTCATAGCAGCCAGCCTTGGCAGCAGCTGCAGCACTACAGCAGGTCAGTCATAGTGAGCCAGTCCCAAATACTGTCAGCAATCTTTACATCTTGTCATGGTCACATATTTGTTTCATCAGCTAATATATCTCCTATGTTTGTTATAATATCTCTAGTCACAGATCACCTCCAGTAGTATCAGCAGCAACAAAAGCAGCAGCAGCAGCAGCATCCCCAGCAACCCTTCAACAGCAACTGTTCCCTGTAAGTTATGTCAGCCCACCGTGTTTTAAAGCTAGATCTGGGTATTCCCTGTCTTTCTTTTTCAAAACTGTGTCACAGCATTTGTTGATGTATCGATACAGAAGCATCTGTATACACATATAATTAAGGAATACATAACAATATATTCCTGTATCGATATTTTGAGAACAGCCTTATTTAAATCCTTGTTCCATGTGCCCCTTTTATACTTTGAGCACCTGCCCTTCCAAAGGTCTCTGCACGGCCCTGGGTGGCTTGATAGAAAACTTTGTACAGACATTCATGTTTCCCAAACAATGTATCCCAATGACGTTGGCTTAGTTCAGACATTCATGCCCCCTCATCTTACTGTTAGCATTGTCATTGTTAGCATTTACCTCCATTACATTTGGTAAATCTTAAGAGACAGATACCTCAACATATACCAAAACTATCTTAATGGGTAATTCAGGAGTTTTGAAGTTGATCCAAAACAAGGAAAAACATATCACTGCCTGTATTTATATGCCACTTCAACACAGTCATTTAAGAAAATAATATATACTACAATCACTGCACAAAATCTCACAATGCCATTCAATTTTGAAAAAAGTCTATAACACTTTTTTAAAAAGTGGGTAAAAGCTGTTTTTTTTAAATAATAGTTTTATTATAATTAATTTAACTTGGAATATGCTAAACATTGCTATTTTATGTGTCTTCAGTTGATCACCTGATAGAGTTAGATGGCTGCTGCAGCAGGACGTAAAACCTTGACTGGCAGGATGTGCAGGCTGTGTTTCGTTGTGCTGGTGCATCTGCAAGGGAAAGATAAGGACACTGATGATAACAACCTGTCGGCATTCTGACATTTCTCTGGACACTCAGCAATGTTGGCCACAGCCCTGTGGAAAGAAAGAGGAACTGCAATTTGAAGGGGGAAAACAGGGCATTTTCAACTATATCTTAACAAAAGGGAAAGCAAACCATACTGAATTTTAATGACTATTTTTCATTGGTAGCCATATTGTTGATTTTCTGAACAAGATACAGCAAGCAAATGATACTGTTTGTTCATCAACAGTATATGAAAAAACTGGGCTACATATTATGTATGCACAATACACAATAACTCACATAACTCACACAAAAGTTGAATAATTAAATATTATGCAATGGTACATTCACTCATCTCATTTAAATTTGCATGTTAAACAAGATGAATTAAACTGCTCAATTAAATGTAAATGTCAGTTAAAAAGATATTGCTATCACTATTGAATACAGAGAAATATTTAATTGCACCTAATTAACCATTTGGATGCATGATGCAATTCTGCAAAACCTGTTTCAGTAGGAATGAAGAATCCCCCCCAAAATCAGAAAGTTAATATCTGTCAAGTTACAAATTGTCATGATCTGGCTGTGCCACCCCTTCTGCCCTCATGTTTTCCTCTGTCCCTTCTCTTATTCTTCATGTCAGTCTTTGTCTGTTTAGTGTGTGTGTGTGTGTGTGTGTGTGTGTGTGTGTGGTAATGGGCCGGGTGCTCTATCTGGTCTCCGGCAGCGTTCCACACCTGAGGCTCATCCCTGCAATCAACCTCTGCAAAGACCCGGCTTCCAGTTAACGCCAGATCGTCTGTTTACCAACAGTGGTATCTAGTGCTAAGGCCCAACACTAGCTTCTTGTTAGTAAGAGTTTTTGGACCAAGTCTGTGACCCCACTGCCTGCCTGTGTTCTTTCCTCCCTCTCAGATCCCCGCTCCGGTTGTGAAGATGCTGCTTGCCTACTGCTCTGAGATTTTTGGAGCTTGGTTTCCCTCAGCCTACCCACTCTGCGCCTTAGCTCACAGAACCCACCTTTACACATTTTGCCTTTCAATAAACAGTTCTACGTGTAAATTAACCAGCCTTGTGTCCGCTTTTGGATCCTCTCAGCTGCCCTAACAACAAATTACACAGTACTGTATGTGACAGGGGTCCTAAATTTCTCAACAATGTGTCTTTAGTCAAAAGAAAAAGATGACATGGCCAAACCAAAGTCATGCTGTAAGACAGATTCTGGTCTGTGGTCATTTGTCTGTAACATACTATAGCATGAATCCAACATGTCTGCAAACTATATTAAATGAGGCCTTCTGGGGGAAATTCACAGCTAGAAAATAAATAAAAACAGACTGCTTTTTCACTGTTCATCACTCTTGAAATAAAATACACATTCTTAGTGACTATACACCTGTAGCTGATCTTGTGCTGCACTGTCTCGAAGGTGGAACAGTACAACTCAAACTCCACAAGATAAATACAGTTGCATTTCATTCCTATAGTCGATTTTATGATACAGTTTTGTAACATTAATTCATTCCTGTCACACCAGCCTGCAGTGTGCCAGCCGGGTTCAATTATGTGAACTGGAGGTGTTTACAATAATTTAAGGTTTATAGGTCTTGACATTTACAAGGTGAGAATTGCCCAGAAGTATTTCTGTGGCATTGTGCAGTATTTGCAATGCTTTATGATCTCAAGTTTATCTTTCCAAATACAGATTTATTATTGCCTCTTTCAAGTGCCGCCTTGGATTATTGTGAAAGCTGATAAATGTGTTCACTTGTAGACCACCATCACACCCAAGGTCTATACCAATAACAGTAAAATAAAGCAACACAAAAAAGAAGAGGAAAAAGAAAGAAAGAAAGAAAACAGAATAAAACATTTTCTAAAATGTTGTGTGCTATTTGTTTTCAAAGATCTCATAGTATTTTACACTTGAGGTCCAAAAAGCTAGAGGCTACAATCTTTAAAAATGACACAATTATAAGATCAATCAGAGTTATTTATTATTGTCAGGGACCAAGCAGTAGAGGCAGGGACACAAGGTTGAGGTTTAGTAAAGATTAGGCTTTATTTAGCAAACAAAATCAATTAAAGTTTCAAAACCATATTAAACAAAAAAGTATCAAAATAATTACTCAAAGTGGGTCTTAACTAAACTGAGGACAACGTAACAATACTACAACATAAGCCTGAACATAACAAACCTGACCTACTGAATGACACAAAAGGATGGGTATATATATACATAGGCTAGCCTACACCAAAAACAAAGGGGAGAAAACTTAAATTACTACAATTAAAAAGACCCAAAATAAATCCAACAACCATCTATAAGAAAATACTAACAAAACACTAGCCTACTGAAACCCAATATTAATCTAACAAACAAAATATCCACATGCTGCTGTGTTAAGAATTTTGTAGCCCTCTGAGTCCCTCTGCCCACTGCCAGGAGTTGGCTCCTTCCACTTCCTGTGGTGGAGTATAAAAGGCAGTTTCAAACTCCAGCTCCCCCTTTGACAGATGACTCAGCAGCAGCAGAATGTGGATGAACAGAGGATAGGTCTAAATTCCTAAAATAATTCTACTCAAATGAATACTAATATTAACCTAAATGTGTGCACTCAGATTGGAAATTTTAGCATAATTTGTGAAAAGACATATCTAAAGAAAATGTGTTTGTAGTTTATTTGTAGAAAAACAAAACAACAAACACTTTAGGTGTTGGCAGTTGATAGTAGAGACCTGCGCGGGACTGTTTTCTTGATCCCGCTCCCGCCCGCTCCTGTTGATTTTGTGACCATTGCCGATTTTGTGACCGTATCCACTCCCGCCCGCACCCGCTAACATTGTGACATGTAGAGTAAAAGGCAACAATAAGTAGAAAAGGAGTAAGGAGTAAGGTTAAACAAGTCACTACACTACACTTAAGGGTCTAAAAAGCAAACGCAGGAAAAATGGTCTGCACATCCAGCTGATCACACTGAATATGTCTAATATCAGCTGCAGCTGGAGTCTCCGTGAGTAAAATCAGCTGAACGCTGCTGCACCACAAAAGTGTTTAATTGATAAGATGAAACGCAGCGATCGATCAGCGACAAGTGCTAATTGCAAATAAAAATGTACAGTATTGTTATATGATATCAGAAGATGAAACCAACGGAAAGCCTAGCTTATGGTGATAAACTTGCAACAGTGAAAAACATGCCTGAGACTGCAGCCGAAGGTGAGCTTTTAAAAACACTCATGGACTTATAAGCGTGTGCAGGTACAAGAGGAAAAAAGAGTGCCATTTTCTTTATTTTGTTGTGTTGCTTGCGGGGTTTTTTTTGCAAGCAAAACCATAAAAATGGTAATTTTTTTGCCACGATCTGTTTACAAAAAATATCGAATGAAGACGGTTCAATACTACTCGATACTGCGCTGTTTCGGTCGATACATAAAGGTATCAAGTAGTGATACCCATCCCTAGTGATGTTCGATCATTGTTCCGCATTTTCATTGAATTTCCATTTCATTGAAACAGCGCCCCCTCTGGAGTGCAATGGCACTGGTATGGAGGGACCCTTTCACGTCTAAGTTTGAGTCCCAAGTTTCTTACTTCAATGCACAGCTAAACTGAAAGGGGGAAAAGTGAATAGTCTGAAGAAAATCTGAATGTGAATGAAAAAGTTAGCAACTCAATTACATGTAACAACCATGACATTTAGCAAGTTTACCAGTGCTGCTAATGATATTTGCTAACTACTTAGCTCAGCAAGGGAAGTAAGAACTCTGCACAAAATGGTTGGCTAAATTTGATGTCATGAAAGGCCAGTTTCCTGAACCTGGACCTGTGACAGGTGAAAAATAAAACAGGACCAGTGTGAAGAGCATAGGTTTAAAACATATTAAGTGTCCTCTGTGGTGGAAGACCTCAAGTCCAGTGGGCAATTACAGGTAGTGGTTGATGAACATGCAGTCTTTACCCTCTCCTCTCTGCCAGTGCCTCTGTGGCTTTCCTGATGGCTAAATGGCTAACAGTGACTGTCATAAAGGAGAGCAGCGCTGCAACGCTAGTAGGCTGAGGTGGACAAAACCATGTAAAGTATAGAAACTACTGGATTTTGATCAGTAATACTGATCCATTAAATAAGCCCAGATTGCCCCCTGATACCAATTTTCAGATCTGTTACTCAGATCTAGCTGTATAATTAATTTCCAATGTTGGAAGAGTTTCCAGATTCTGCCTGTGCCCTGTTTGCACTGGCTGGTATTTTGTATGGTAAGAAGGACTGTTGCAATACTTCTTTCTGATTGATCAGTACATAGAGAGAGCAGCTGTCCTTTTGTGTTTCTGCAACTACCATGGGGGCTGTAGGCATGTGTAAGAAATAAAAGACATTTATTGCATCATCTTAAAGCACCATTTCACAGGGGCATACCTAGTCAAACTGCCAAGCCATATAATTGCTATGGTTCTGTGGAGCTTTTTAACTTTGCAGGCTTTGTGAGAGATGTGCACTTTAATCTTGCCAGTTTCAATGCACCAAATCTCTGGGACAGTGTTTCATTCTTATTGGCAATCAGTTAAATGGTGCATATGAATTATCTATCTATCTATCTAACACTCTCTCTCCTGTGTAGTTAACTCCTAAAGGCATGGAGAGTGGCATGGAGAAATATGCATACCACAATGACTATGTAAAATGAAAAGTAAAATGTAATGTTCATGTACCATGATTTTAAACTAAATGAAAAGAGTAGCATGCTGTTCCATAGCAGAGGATTTTTTAAAGGATGAAATTAGCCCAGTAGCAGTCCATTATCTTACGCAGCATGGAGTACACATTTTTATTTATTTCTTTTTTTGTTCAAACATCAGTCAAGGTGACCTTCCCATTTCACAAGTGTGGCCACCAGCCTACATAATATCAGTGCAGTAATCCAGCTGACATTGAGTGTCAGGAACAAAAATGAGCTTCGGGATAATAATCGGGTGTTTTATCCCATGTCGTGTGATATGATGAAAAACAATTGATGGGGAGTCTGGGATGCCTCACAATCAGTGACAGCAGTGGACACAGGTTTCACTGCGCTATCACAGATTTCAGTGATACTGACCAATCAGAGGGCAGCTTGCTATATAAACAGGAGTGTATTTTGCTTTCACTTTCTAACTTTCTAACTCTAGGACAGTAGTTGGCTTACATCTTATCTATAGTAGATCAGGACAGAGAATCACAAACTGAAAAGAGAACATGACAAGATAGTGCTTTGAGGCAAATAAGTGATTTGTGACATCACTTCAGCAGAAAACAAACATGGAAGTCCAGGTGCTTTCTAATTCAAGATGGCTTATATTTCTTTAGGACTATGAATTGAGGAGAATGCTGACCAAGATATTATAAAAGGAACATGGAAAAAAAAGAGACTGGGTGGGATTAATAGCAATAATTTTGGCAATAATAGTTGTGTTTTAGGCTAAGCAGCTACATCACAGTGAATTACTACTGAAGTTTTCCTGCAGGCATGGTGCCCATAGCACCATCAACTACATTTTAGTAACCCTCAGGTTTTCAAATGTGCCATTGGTGTACTATACTATGAGACATGGCCACATGTCCTGTAGAATTTTTAGAAAAAACCTACATTTTTGAAGTTTGGAAACTGTAGACAATGAGAGACTGACTTTCAGCTTACAGTTTTTATTTATTATTGCAAGTATGTGGTATGAGTTGACAACTCTTACAGTTTTGTTTTTATCGCTTTTGTACTATTATCGCAAGTATGTGGTAAACTTTCACAACTCTTAGTACACAACTCCAAACTCATCACACTTGTAACACAGCCTGTCAAGTTTCAAATGACACAGTCAGTTTAGTCATTTTAACTAGTGAATCTAATATCAATGCAAGATACATGTTTCACATCACTGTGCTAAAAGTAGTATACTACAGTATACTGTAAAAGACAGACTACACAGTTTTCACATTAGGCAATAAACTTACATTATCCAACATTTACAGAATCTATCATTTATGATAGATCTATCCTATATGTAATCAAGTTGTGATCAATGAAGACATCCTCTGCAATCACTGATGCAAGAAACAAACTGTATTTTGCGTACCCTGTCCTCTCTGACGGGGGCCTTGTCCACCTCTCTGAGCCTGTCCACAAGCTCTCTGATTGATTTCACTGCCTTGCTGTCTATTCTGCATGTTGAAAAGATTTGCCAGGATTTACCACCAAATGAAATTAGCAATGTAAGTATGGATGATAATCATGCATGCATAGAGCACTAAGCTACTTGCACTAAGGTTGTAGGTTTGAATCCCACTGAGGTCACATACAGTGAAAGTCTCACGCCTTAGGGTGGTGATTCTGAAGTTTTGAATCTGAATATATCAGTCAAATGAAACAACAATACATACATGTAGATTATGTAAGCATATTTCAGCAATGATCAATTAGGAACAATGAGCATATTGATAGTAAAAGGTATTTTAATAATAGAGAACAAAAATCTTAACAAACATTCTGCATATCCTTTGTATGAACATAATGTATTTCAATGTGAAACTTGTCTTTCTACATGTTTTTTTACCGAGTCAATGTCAGATGTACACTAATACCATTATTAGTGGTTATGAAAAAAGGTCCTTTTGATGCTCTGTTGTGTTTTTGTGGGGAACAGAGAGACCCTGATATTATTAAATAATTATCAATTATCCATTGATTCTTAACATTAAAATAAGCTAACATCTGAAAATGGGCCTTCAAGACAAACTGCGATTTTAGGCACTGCAAACTGAAGAACTGAACCCCCAAAGCGTCCCTTTTTTCAGCCGCTCCTGAGAGTTACTGATCAAATAATACACAATACTGTTCACCCTCAAACCAACATCTCTTTCCAACCATTAATCAGGGTAAACCAAATTATTTAAGGCCTTTCTGGAACATTGAACGAGTGAAACCCAAACCCAAAACAAAGTTAATTGCTATTGTGCCCCAAACCATGAATATAACTGGCAGAGTATCTCTTCACTGTCAGAGACACAAAGCATACCGTTGGTGCCCTGGCGCTTTCGTACTCGGGCCCTAATGAACAAATCAGAACAGGCTGCTTGAAGACTCGTTTCTGAAACTGTGATGCAGATACATTACAACGAAGCCTTGTCCAGTAGACATTATAGGCCAACGTGAGGAACAGCTATCAGTATTTTCATGTTGTGGTGCTGGTTATTAATTTGTCATTTTAGAGAACTGCAAGCAAAACCTCCAATGAATGGCATATTCCAGTGTAATGGCCCACTTAGCCTTTATGTCAACCCAAATTCGAGGAATCCTGGCATTATATTTGAACATCAATTGAGATTTGTACGCCATGTCACCTAAATTGGTTCAGTCCTGTTTTTTCCAAGTCAGAATCTTTGCAAAAAACACCAATATTGTTGACTAATTATTTAGAACTCATTCATGCCTTCATTTTCTCCCATATCTGTTTCTGCAATGAACTTTTCACTTGCCTTAGTAAACTGCCCTGACATGTCTTCAGCTTGTACAAAATTTAGCAGCTAGGCTATTAGCTAGATTTGTTGTTGCATTAGCTGCCAGTGAAGTTCAGGATTGATTTTAAGATTCTTTTAATCACTTACAAGGCATTACATGGAGAAGGTCCTGCCAGAATTTCTGAGCTACTAAGCCCCTACACCACCTCCACTTAGGTCATCCAACCAAAACCTGTTGGCTATTCAGCATTGTAGCCAGGCTGACAGAGAATCAAAGCTCTACTGAGCCATGTATTCCTGTAGACCGCAGTAGAAACAACTTTATGAGCTTCTTTAATGATAACATTTTACTTAGAGACTAGACCTTAGAAATATCTGTAAAACACGATATACATATGTAGATTTATCTAGATATATTTACTCTGGATGGCATTAATATTGGAGTTATCTTTGATCAGGATATGTCCTTGAGTTCTTATCTTAAAATGATGATTAAAAAATGTCCATTAATTTGTTACGTCCAAGCTTAGTTACTGCAATTCCTTATTATCAGGCTGCTCAAATAAGTCCCTTAAAGTGGTAATATTATGCTTATTTTCAGGTTCATAATTTTATTTAGTGATTGTACCAGAATAGGTTTACATGGTTTAACTTTCAAAAAACTTTTGTCATACTGCACATTGCTGCAGCACCTCTTTTCACACTGTGTGTTGAACTCTCAGTTTTAGCTATCGAGTGAGGCATCTCACGTCTATTCAATCTTTGTTGGGAGCTGCACATGCGCAGTACCTAGTTAAGGACTACTAGCCAATCAGAAGCAGAGAAGGGCAGGTCCTGACAAGCAAGGTAGTGTGATCCACAACAAAGCCCTTCAGCTGGTAAGCACAGCTTCGGTTTAGCTGTACACGTTCCTGAACCAGCTTCACAACCTAGACTGAACAAACATTTTCATAGTGGTAAGTTGTTAATTTGTGACAATTTTATCTTTCATACATAATGTTTTAACTGTGCACTGTCTGTGCATCACAGTAACAATTTTATGTCCATTGACTGACTAGCGGGTAGCAGACATTTGGTAGGGAGGTTGGGGGTGAGGGGAGGCAGCAGGTGGACGTCTTGTCACTGCTTGTGCTGCAGCTCAGTGTGTTTCTCCACCAGTGTTTTTGAGGGTGTGCCATACAAGTCACTACCCAATATCACTTCTGAAGACCTCAATCGTGCTGTTTCCTGGCAGTTCAGGAGCAGTGTTTTGTGTAGGAGATGGTAACTCCATTTGGGGTGCAGTGGGCTTTTTCACTTTGCAAACCTATTCTGCACAAAAAAAGATATATAACACAATAAAGGAAAGGGGAAAGGCCAAAAAGCATAATACAACCTCTTTAAGACCCTCTAGCTGATCCATAATGCTGTGGCACATGTACAAACAATAACTAGGAAAGATTATCATATTTCTTCCATATTAGCTTCTTTGCACTGGCCTGTAAAATCCACAATAGCATTTAAAATCATTTTGTTTAATGGTCAGGCACCATCATCTTTTAAAGTGCTTGTAGTACCTTATTACGCTACTAGAACACTGCTCTCCCAGAAAGCAGGGTTACTTGTGGTTTGTAGATTCTTGAAAAGTAGAAGGTGATCCAGAGCCTTCAGCTATCTCCTGTGAAATCAGGTCCCAGTTTGGTTTGTCATTGCCAAGTGCTTGCTCATGATGGGTCTCTGTAAATATTTTTCCAACTAGTATAGACTACGCCTGCTCTATATGAAAAGCGCAATGAGATAACTGAAGTGAATATAGATGTAACACGTACATAGTCACACATAAAACCAAATGCACCCAGGGAACAGTTTCCCCCCTTCCATTAGATCAGCTGGATCTGTTGACTGTTTCAAAAAACATTTAAAAACCCACTTCTTTAGGTTGATTAATGTGTGCTCTGATTGGTGTCTGGTTGCTATATGCTTTTGTATGTGCACTGCAATTGTGTGTATTTATGTATGTTGTTCTTATGTATGTTAAAAAAAGGTATTATATAAATCAAGCTTTCCTTACTTACTTACATACTCACTTACTTCAACTGGACTAAGGCCTACAGTACAGTTACAGTACAGCACAAATATAATGGCCCATATACTAAAAGCATACTTTTAATCCTGCTATTATTCAGAGGCAGAAAAAGTCACTATTTGCAAGCTCCTAGAACATCTCAATAGAATAAATAATGTTTTTTTTCTACCTTATTGTTGCAAAATTGCTACTGGTGAATGACTGATGAAGTTTAGCTCTGGCCAAAGGGTGCACTTTACTCTGAAAGTTGCTCTTCACTCTGAGTGCATTCCCTACTGTGTGCACAATATATTTCATTAAGAGATAGAAATCCATGCAGGTCAGGGGTTCTATTAATGCCTCCACTTCCCTGAAGACTAACAACCACATATGGCTTTCTTGGAAAATGTAGTTTAGTGCCCACCCACGCTGAAAGAAAGAGGAATTAGGGACCTATTAATGCAATGCATAATAGCACAGCATGCTACAACTTTGCTTTCCTTCACTCTCCCCTTTTTCCTCTCTTTCTGTCTTCATCTGTTGCCTTCATCAGGAATAACTCCATGTCATTTACATGTATGTACATGTGCATACATTAATAGAACAGGGACCTACAGGCTCCTACATTAAATTTCTACAGATGAAAAGCGTTAATGTATTTCCTGTGCTATGTCTATGGCAACAATTATCTGACAGATCTGTATGTCAAATTCGGAAAGCAGAACCAAGACGTAAGCCCAGGACTGCATGTGCTCCAAATGTGCTTCTAAAAATTAGGAGCACACAAAGAAATTTAGGAGCCCAGTGAAAAATGTTGAGGTAACACAGAGTTTAACAAACTATTTATTATAAACATTTTAGGGCTGATCCCAAACATTCAAAGATTTGAAGCTTTGATGGGAGGAGCCTGATTCGACTGCCAATCTCACCATCGATGCTTTGCAGCGGCATTACGAGGATCATACCATTGTGGCGATACGGGGGTGCTAAATGTCTGATTTACAATAAGTTAATATACTGCTTATTATGATATAAATATCAACGTATAATGATGTACATAAAAATGTGAAAAGAAAGAAGCATTTAATAATCTGAAAGTGCTTTAATAAATCAAAAATTGTAACCCTAACCTTGTGTGTGGCAGAAGAAAAACGCTTAACACTTGCTGAAGAGAGACGGCACCAGCTGCGCCGGTGTTGTGCCGAGTTGTCTGCACCTCGCAGGTCTTTCCAATCCATTATCACCATTGATGAATCACAACACAAAGAATATTATATATTTTCTAAACAGTACTTGGAATAGACTTGCAAGGAACCACAACATACATGCAGTTGTCGGCTGCACGGCTTGCACGCAAAACATGGCACAAGACGCAGTGAAGTATGGAAAAGTGAAATGCAGTGTCTAACGCCCTCTTCTGCGCGCACCATCGCCGCAGCACAAACACCCATATGATCTGACAGTCAGTCGACTATAGGCAAGACTTGACAATTCTGATTCGACTATGTAAATTCTTAGTCAGGGACAGTCCTAATACATTTATACTGCGTGTGTGCTCCTTCTGCTTGTGTGCAACTATGGTGTGAAACCAGTGAAAGATTATGGAATTTTAGACCCTGGCCTTAACATTTTGTCAAAACTTATATAAATATTGCAACAGATGTTTTGAAAATTTGACACATTGAAAACTTTACAACACTGATCACTCATCACAAAAAAACTTTACTGGAATGTAAAGTGTGTAGTTTTTGAACCAGAGACAAATACATGATAGGTCTACACCAGCAGCACCTACACAACCCGTGCCACACCTAATGTAAACAAGACTACTGAACAATATTTATTACAATAACTTTAGTAAAACAGATGTAAAACAGAACAAGTGGAGTGTGTTGCTCTCAAGAGGTGGCTAGAAAGAGCACATATTGGCACAATGGCATCCTGTGCAGTGGAAATCTGCATAATTTTTCTTTTTGTATAATGTTATAACATTAGATAAAAAGTATTTTCAATGGTTTATTGATTATACTGTATAGTTTATTTAATAGTATACTGTTAGTATGTTAATATAGTAATTAAATAAGGTTACTATATACATTATCATTTAATAGTGTACTATATAGCTCACCACTAGTAAAATTAATTTCAGTTGGACAAAATAACTGTTTCATGTTTGTGGGTTGTTTTCAGTCATTAAATCCTTGTGCAAGAACAATAGCCTACATAGGTCTCTAAAAAATTTTTAATGCTACTATTTCATCAACAGTCAGAACCATTTGCTGTAGCACATCAAACTTTTTTTCCTGTGACTGGAGGTTTTTCAGGAAAAAACATTCAATATTCGAATCTCAAAATTGATAATTGAATGTGTACCCAACAATCGAATATTAGGATATTCGAATATTCCTGTTTCCTTCAGTTTTCCAGCATTTGGATAGTTTTTTCTGCCACAACTTGAAACTGTATTTAAAAAAAAGGTTCCACAGTTTATGTAGGTAACTGATCATTTTGCAGCTAAAGAGCCAGATATTTCCTTCAGGAAATGGTGGAGACTGTGAATCAGCTGGTAAACCCAACCCCTCCTTGTGCCTCAGCTGGAAGTAATGATGACTGAATTGTTTTTATCTTATTTTACCAATAAGGTGGTGTCAATCAGAGCCTCTATTACCCCCGCGGCCTCTTACTCAGAGGTCCCTCACCAGCAACAAGAGAGTTTTAACCAGTTTTATCCCATCGACTTGTATGAGCTTTTAAAAACAATATCACAAAAGAGAGTGTCCTCCAGCCCACTTGATGTAATACCTACAAAGTTTTTACTGAAAGTAATAGATTCTGTTGGGCCCCATTTGATCTCTGTTTTCAACAGCTCCCTATCTACTGGTTGTGTCCCTGATTATTTTAAAACGGCTTGCATGAACCCACTTTTAAAAGAAACCTGGTTTAGATCCCTCCCTCCCACATAATTTTAGACCAATTTCAAAACTGCCTTTTATTGCAAAGATTCTAGAAAGAATTGTGTCCAAACAGCTGCTCACTGTACTGGAAAATAACAAAATATTTTAAAAGTTTCAATCTGGTTTCAGGAAGTACCACAGCACTGAGACTGCCCTGCTTAAAGTCACCAATGACCTTTTAATGTCTGCTGATGAAGGCATGTCCTGGTACTCCTGGACCTTAGCGCTGCTTTTGACACCATTGATCACAACATCATGTTAGACAGACTGAGGCACTGGCTGGGGATCTCTGGTACTGCCCTAGAATGGTTTTCATCCTTCCTGTCAAATAGGAAGTTTTGCATGTCTGTAAACAACTATGTCTCTTCGTTCTGTCCAGTTAAATATGGTGTGCCTCAGGGGTCGGTCTTCGGACCCATTTTGTTTTCCTTGTATCTGCTTCCCCTTGGACATATTATCCATAAACATGGCATTTCTTTTCATATTTATGCTGATGACACAAATATACTTGCCCGTCAAATCCACAGACCCTGGAATGCTGAGTTCACTTAACAACTGCCTTTGTGAAGTGAAAAAAATGCATGTCAAATAATTTCCTCCAGCTGAACTCTGACAAAACAGAAATCCTGGTCATTGGGTCCCATCTGCTGGTTCTCTAGTAAATCACATTAAGCCTGTGGCAAAGAACCTTGGTGTTTGGTTTGATAGTAATTTAAATTTCGAGCAGCACACCACAAAGCTTGTTCAATCATGTTTTTATCAACTTAGAAATATAGCAAAAATTCGATCTATGTACAATTTTAAGGACACCGAGACCATTTTCCAACTCTTCATCTCATCACGCCTGGATTATTGCAACAGCCTTTTCACCTGTTTAACCCAAAAATCTATTGATCGACTCTAGACTGTCCATAACTCAGCTGCCAGGCTTTTAACCAGAACAAAGAAATATGACCACGTTACTCCTGTTTTAGCTTCATTACACTGGCTCCCAGTATGTTTTAGAATTGACTTTAAAATTCTATTGATCACTTTTAAAGCTCTTCATGGCCTCTCGCCTTGTTATATTTCTGAACTTTTAGTCCCATACACACCAGCACGTACCTTGAGATCCTCGGGCAGAGGTCTGTTGTCTGTTCCAGAGTCTCGACTGAAAACTAAAGGGGACAGAGCGTTTGCTGTCAGGGCCCCGAGGCTCTGGAACAGCCTGCCCGAGGAAATCAGGTCAGCTGAGTCAGTGAACTCTTTTAAGTCCCTTCTTAAAACATACTTTTATAGGAGAGCCTTTCTCGATCTTGTTAAAGCACTTTGAAACTTGTTTTTGAAAAGTGCTCTACAAATAAAGATTATTATTATTATTATTATTATTATTGTGCTCCTGGAATAATTTTTCATATGCTCATATCCTCCATACTTGACTACTGCATCTCATTATATTTTGAAATTTGAAAGACATATATTTTGTGTCAGCAGTTTTTCCTGCTGATAGATTTTTGTCCTAGCAGAAAAACTCTAACCTTTGTATTCTTCTCACTGGCTCTCCTTTAAATGTAGAAATAATTCAAAGTTTTAGTACTTGTTTTAAATTTATTCATTTAGCTGATGCTTTTATCCAAAGCGACTTACAATTGCTATACATGTCAGAGGTCGTATGCCTCTGGAGCAACTAGGGGTTAAGTGTCTTGCTCAGGGATACGTTGGTGGATTGAACCCTGGTCTCTCACGCCAAAGGCATAGTCTTATCCATTGCCTCCATGGTTTTTCACCTTCTTACAATACATATACTTACACCCTGTAGTACCATTAGGCCCCTTAGATCCTCCAACTAAGATCTGTTAACCATCCCACAGTCTCACCTAAAAAAGGCCGATAACAGAGCGAGAACATCAGATTCGCATAGTATGTTGATCATTTTAAGGGTTTAAATTTTTCACATACAGTACAATGTTTTCAAGCAAGGCTGTCCATACCAGTGACACTGTGAAAAGGGTTTACATGTTTCTTTGGTGGACATTTTATGTCTTTCTCTATAGACTGTATATAAGAAATGGACGTAGTCATCGTGACATCACCTGTTGGTTTGTGGACTGACGTTTTGAAGCCTCGAGTTTGGCTGATAGGGTGCTGCCATGTCAAGTTTTTGCAAACAGGAAGTGCCCGGAAGTGACGATACGGCCGTGTGCGGAGCTAGCTAGCTTGCTTAGCTAGGTGCAACTGTAACTTACGTTAACTGTCATTTTAACTGGGCTGATAACTTTGTCCAGCAAACAACAGTATTAAAACTAAATGTACTCACCAGAGAAAGTGAACAGGCAACTCCTAATAAGCTTTTTCAACGGCGCTGGTTAAATTTACACAGCGCCAAGGGTACGAATCGGCTCTAGCCTGATTGACAGGTCGCTATGGTAACGACTTGTCAATCATAGATAATCCCGCCCTGAAACATAATCTGCTTTTTGGTCTATTTTAAAATAAATGGGACCGTAATTTACTAAATGAACATCATTTTGTATTGAAGAAGACTTGAAACTAGCGACTGAGACCATGAACTCATCAGGAAAGTGTTTACTGGGGTAATTATTCAACTGAGAAGTAGGATCATTTTCCATTATTTCTAATGGAGTCGGACTTCTTTTTGCAACCAGAAGAGTCGCCCCCTGCTGGATTTTCAATAGAATGCAGGTTTCAAGGACTTCCGCATTCGCTTCATATTGTAGACCGGAAGCTTCCCGTTTGGAGTCAGCACTGGAGAGGACAGGAAATGAGGGGGGAGAGAGAGAGATTAGGAATGATGTGCATCAGAGGTCCCTGGTAGGACTCAACTTTGTGTTCATGGTCAGCACCCTAACCCTTTAGGATATCTGTTATTAAGGTTTAAGCAGGGTTTTGTGAGTGATTTGTCGTAAAAAGCTGCTGTTTTCATTTTTATTTTTTTATTCATCACATTCTTCTTGGAACCCCCAAAAGACCTGGGCCAGACCTGTTCAGGGTGTTTTAATGCCTACAGCCCATTGTATTTTTGGAGAGACAATAAACCCCTAAACCGCAAAAATTAATTAGTGGGTCGAATCGATGACATTTGTATATCTAATCAAGTGGATACTTATTATTGAGACATATTTTACCTGATTACTCCATTTACTGATTACTACAGTGTAAAAGAGTCAGTGGCATGTACCTGTTCACTATTGACACAATAAAAAATTAAATAGAAAAAAACCCCAAAGACATTTATACCTTGAAGCCTGGGAAACAAGCTGTCAAGTAGCACAATATTTCTCTCTTCAAAGCATTGCACACGGTTTCATGACTTGGAGAGGACTAATTGAATATATTTTTGAAATTCAGAGGAACATTTGTCCCTTATTGCCACATATTTTTCTATTGAAACAAGAACAAATGAACAGGAAATTCAGATCATTTTGTCTCTGATCCAGACATTTCACAGGTTTTACAAATCTACTTACCTGTCAGAAGCTCTCCATGAAGTTTCACATTATTTCTTCTCTTAAATTTTAGGCTGTCATTACTGAGTTGTGACATTTTTCTCATCTTTTGGGATTTTGGATTTGGATTATTTCACTTTCTGTGAGTGTGTCTTTTTGCTGTGCAAAGCATGCATCTTATAATTTAAACTCTTATTTTGTAATTACAGTGTTTGAGATATTTACTGTATTGATGTGAGCTGATTCATGCTTTCCATTATTGTTGTGGGACTATGAGTTCTTCAAGTGGGTCTGTATCAAGGTTCATGGTAATAGAGCTTTGCATTTAGACTCCTGGGGACTCATTTATAAAACTTTGTGTAGGATTCATGTCAAAATGTTGTGTACGTACGAAACACAAAAAGAAACTGAAATTCTTGTTGGGGAGGTTGAAGCCAGATATTGTTTGGTGGAGTGTGGGCTTTACAAATGCCAGAAAGGCATTAGAGTAGCAGCATGTGGCGGTCGCAGTGAATGCTGCTAGATCAGAAGGTCAGACCCTCTGTGAAATAAGTAGTCCGACATAAAAGTAGAAGCCAAAAGGCCAAAAAGCTCAACCCCCTTGATGAGCGACTTGCAGGAATGAGAATCCCTGAGTAGTGACAGAAGGCGACACAGATGTGCAAGACGCACTGATAATTTGTATCCCCTCTTTTGAAAATAGGGTAAATCAAATGCATTAAAGTTGTGTTTAAACATTTATTTACGCAAAACAAATTTTCTATTGTTTTCAGCCGCTGCATGTTCCAACTGTGTGGGTGGTGCTACAGCTCAGCAGGAACTGAGTGTGCCCAGCCCGGGCATCTCCACTACACCTCTGCCATCTCAAGTCTCCAGCGGCAATGTAGATGCAGTCCTACAAACACAAACAGACACCTACAACTTAATTAAAGAGGATGACAAGGAGAAGAAGTAAGACATGTTTTATGTGACATAGGAGGTACATTAACAGATCTAAATAGCGTTATATTTTTTCATACCTTGTCTTTTCAGAAGCAACAAATCACATCCACACACTGGCGAACAGTGTTTGGCTCAAATGCCTGGGAATAGAGTAAGTATTAAAGAATAAGTATTTCCTTTGGCATTGAAAACTGCATCAGTTTGAACGTAATTTGTCCTACAACTGCCTTATTTATAAGAATATATTTCATTACATGCAAGTCTTTAATGATCACAGATCAAATCAAATAAGATTCCCGATTAACAGATATCTCTTTTTGTATTTATTATCCCAAGTCATGTTTTGTGTGTGACTGTGTGTGTGTGTGTGTGTGTGTGTGTGTGTGTGTGCGCGCACTCCAGGGAGTCTCAAACAGGTGTTTCCTTGTTCATTTTAAGAATGGCTTTTATCTGTATCTGCAAATTAACTCTACATAGTATAATACTGAGTGGTAATATTTTGATTTATTTTACCCCATAGAATCGATTTCAAACCATTTCTCGAGTTTCATCCTTCTGCTGTCTGAGTCACAATTTCTTATTTCTCCAGTTTGTGTGCGTACGTATGGGTCAAAGTTTCCATGGAGGACTGCACATTCTCCATCAAGTTTGTTTTTTATAAATCCCAAAGTTTGCCTAGAACGTGGCATACGCTTTCTTTTGTGCCTACGCAACATTTATAAATGAGGCCCCTGGTCTGCTTGGTTGAGATGTTGCTAGTGCTTTATAGATTTATTTTCTATGCACAAGGGAGGACTGTCAGAATTCAGCTTGTTGGAAGTATTTTAATGTACACCCAGTACTTACTTACAGTAGAGAATGCTCAATGAAAGATTTCTGCAGGAAGAAGGAGCTCCGGCAGAATGACCAGCCTTCAAGAAATATAGATTAGGTCACATTGACATTTGCACTGATTTCAGTGTGGTCTGATGTCAAGGAAATGGATGTGTTGTTGAAAATGAAATTATTTTAGAGACATGGACACATATAACACTGTTTCAGCCTCGCAATTATGTCTCATGCAGCCCCGGACTTCATCACTAGGACCTAAAAAGCTGCCCCTAATGTATCTCTAAAGCAATTACAAGGACTCCAAAGACTAATGAATATAACTTGCTTTTTTGGTTCTGTTTTTTTTTTTTTCATTAGATCAAACTAGCTATTAGTCATAATGCTTCAGAATTTGATGAGATTGATCTTGCCATGCACAAAAGTATTAAATTGTTTTCAAAAGATAGAAAGAGTTTTGTATAAGCCACAGTATCTAAAGAAGAGAATTTGGTTTTCATTGGGACAGTGAATACTACATCAGACAAGAATATGAAATCCAGAATCAAAACAAGAGACGTCTGTTTTCTGAGCAATTTTCAGGATTTTGCAGTGGCACAAATTTGTCAGTTAGCATGATGTCATTAATATCGTAAGTATACCACGATGCAGGTACTGAATGTGCTACATTTTATGACTTGATTGTTTTGATTTTCAGTACATGGAAGGGATTCAATACATCTCACATCATGGGAGTTAACAACAGAGCCGGCTCCTCAACTTCAGTATTTGAAACGTACATAACTTGTCTTCACTGTTTAAAGCTAAAGTAGCCTCAGCTACTGGTGTGTGAATAGAGGACATCGACTCATAAGCTTTGCATCTGGGATATCTAGTATCCAAAATCAATAATTTTCCTTCCATCACGTACACCATTACTTGACTCAGAAACTTTATTCAGCTGCATTTCAACTTGTCCAGTAACAAGGAAACATACTTTCAGTAGTGTGGCCAAGTTTTTTAAGTGGACTGTCTTTTTAATTATACAGTAACTTGATTAAATAATCACTCTAGGCAATATGATTTTCAGAGTAAATACTTTTTTTTTTTTTTAATTTACACAGTCCAGCTTGGCATGCTTAAGCACTTAGAGTGCCAGATTATGAACCTGTGTCCTGAGTCACAAATGATGATTACAAACTTCCCTAGAAATACTCTGCTGTATCATAAATCTGTTATCTTGTGTGTTTTATTTCTCATTGATTGATGACTGTATTTGAACACATCTTCACTTTAAACGTGACATTTAGTATTATTAGTAGTATTCATATCAAATGCTTTTGACAACATACTAGTGGCTAATGCATTTGCTGTATGCAATCTGGTAGCCCAGTTATTGTTTTAATAAAGAGAGATGTGTCATGACTGCAGTTCTTGGGTTTCTTTCTGATGTAGTTTCAGCAGAAGTGTGTGTGTGGGGGGGGGGGTAAACACAGCAAGAGGGAGGCAGAAAGACAGACAAAGTCAGACAGAGACTGATGGAAGTAAGGTGAATTTACGATAAGTGCCTCTCTGAACTGAGGGTGTAAATTGTGATCTGCTATAATACTTCCTTAGTATTCCATTGTTTTAAACCACAATGTCAAACAAGCAATGTTAAAGGATGAATATCACTAAGAGGCAGATGAGGCCATCTTTGTTTCAATAACACATAAATCCAGAAAACAAGACTTGCAAATGCCTGTCATGTCTTATAAACAAGCAATGGAAACTGTAAAATTCCCTCAGACACAAACAAAAACCTCTCAGTTTGTGTTAGGGCACCCATCATCTGAATAACATGCGAGCAATTTGTATTTTAAAGAAAGGAATCTATCCATGAATGTTCTAACTTCATTTCATGGCACCAATTTGTGATAGTGTATTCATTCCAGGAGTTTTCTTTTTCTCTTTAGCGTATCCATCCTAGTAGCTTAATTATATATCATTTCCCACATTTGAGCACATTACTACTTGTAAAGACATTTCAGAATCCTAACAAAGGTATTGTTTCTACAGGGTTTGTATGCTTACAGCAAGGCACCATTAATCAAAAATAATTACTTTATTTCTCTCAGAGAGATGCTTGACCTTCGCATTGAACAGTATATGATACAGTATACATCCTGCTTGACTTTCATTAATGCTAGTTTCCTACATAAAAACAAGAATTCATCCTCACACATATGGTTTAGGAAATATTCTCAGTTTTTTTCATGCTTGGTTGCTTCTGTCCCTGAATTGTAAATGTAAATATTGTCTAAATGTTTATTTAGTCACAATCTGTTCTTTACTTTCAGGACTATAAAGGTGCAGATTTAAAACGTATTAAAAAGTCACTGCATGGTTAAGGCCCTTCCTTCTGGAAAGGACAATGTGATAACAGCATGAAATGGGCACTCCATTTTCACATCCTATCACCTGAAAGGTTATTATCAAGGTTTCTGTTTTTAACCAACTCAGTTATGGAAGATCACTGAACTAAAATGAAAATGAACTTTACAACTGTTTCTGGTTAATGGTAGAGACAAGTCAAGACAAAATCTTGAGTAAATAATGTAAACTTAATGCAATAGTTCACAACATTTTGGGAAATATTATTACTGACTTTCTTGTCCTGGATTAGATGAGAACTAGAATTGGATTAGAGAGAGACCAGTATGAAGTTGGTACTGTGAATAATAAATATGACACTACATCTAGCAGCCAGTTAGCTGAGAGTCTGTACAATCTAACTCTCAAGCAAGAAAGCAGATAAGTGCATTTCCCAAAATGACAAAGTATTCCTTTAAGAATTACACAGATTGTCAGAGCTGAATGCAAATACACACATCCATCCACAGCACCTACAGCCTCTTTACTCTCCATGTCTAACTGGTACCTGTTCCTAGTCAAGGCCTCTCTTAATCCTTTTGTGGAGGAATAGTGTAATTATCACTTGCTTTTTGCAGTATCACATTTTCGTATTGTATGACACTGCTCATTTCACGGGATCTCAGGAGATTAGACAGTTCAATATCCACTGTATTCAACACTTGTTACTTGTTTCCTGTAGGTAAAATACTACGTCTTCAAGCTAAACGAGGGTGAAAGATGGCGTAACTGACATTGTTGTCACAGGTTCCATCTTTTAAAATTACATCTGTAACTGGTCTTATCTTACTTTTTCCCATGGCACCATGCCATTACACAGCAACCTGTGGCCATTTAACTGTCTCAAAATCTGATATGGACCCTGGCACACTAAATCCCCTTAGCTGTTACAAATGGAAGGGAGAATTTCAACAAATACTCCATGTTATCTTTTAGTGAAAAAGTAGACCAGTGTTGTTGGTGTTTGTTTTTTTGTTCGTTGTTGTGTTTTTTTTTCCAGTTTTGAAAACAATGACTAAAGTAGATAAATTTAGCTCGCTGACAAACCCAGTTATCCAGGATAGTTAAGTTCATAGTGTGTGCCCTGCAGGGTACACAACATTGCAGCTATATGGGGAATTGGCTGTTATCAGGCCTAACACCAGAGTGAAGTGAGAGGAAAATGGACAGGTGATATAGCGTGCTGTATACTAAAGTGGATAGATGGATGGTTGTGTGAATTTGCTAGGTATTTCTTAGCTGCTAGGTTGATAGAAAGAACTTCATTTAATGAGGGAGAAAGTTGCTGCTAACCATCTACCAACTAAAGCTAATATGAGGCACTTGTACCAAATGTCTTACAATGATGTTCACTAGCAAGGACCACACAATTATAGATATGATGAAATAATTTATTGATGATTGAAAATTTGCCGTAGCACCCGGGCATGATGGACCCCTACAACCCTATTGAGTGGAAGAATGAGATGAGGAGGCAGGACAGAGAAAGGGGTGGGGGAGGGGGTGCAGAATATGAGAGCGAAGAAGAGGAGATGGGATAATGTAATGGTATTGTAACATTTTTCAACTTTTTTCTGCATTTTGTGTAGCCGTTCATTCCTCCTGTGCCCGTATCTGATACTATAACTTAACAAAACTTAGTAGGGCTGCAACTAACAATTATTTTTATTATTGATTAATCTGACCATTATTTTTTAGAAAAATGCTCATCACAACTTCACAGAGCTTTACTAAAAGTTTTTTCTTTTCTTTTCCAAAAGTCCAAATATCCAAAAATAGTTTACAATGATACGACAAAGAGAAGCAGTAAATCCTCTCATTTCAGAGCATTTGGCAATGTTTCATTGGCAGTGAGCAGTAACTAGTTACTTTTCCCAGTAACTAGTGTAAGGGATTACTATTTCCAAAACAGTATTAACATTACAGTTACTAATCCAAGTAACACTACATTACCAGAACGCACCATCCTTGACGTGACTGCACGGCAGGTTAGCGGCACCAGACCATCTGTTGTTCAAGTCAGCTGTTATCCAAAAAGCTAAAGGAATAATGGAGAACAAGGGAGATAGGCGTTCTTACAGCTCTAAGTTTTGCCATTATTGTGTCACAGTTTAAGATGCGAAGAACAACAAAAAGCTTTCAACCGCGAACAATTCTACACCTAATTTATAGAGGGTATATAAATAAAAGTCCTTTTACCATTTTGTTTAACTATTTTTTCTTTAAAAATTATTAATTGAATATCAAAATAGTTTAAACCACTAATCATCAAAAAATTTGTTCCAACCTTGATAAACAAAAAAATAATGTATGGGAAGAATTGGAGTTTTGACAAAGTCTGTATTTTTAGCTCAAATCAATCAAATCTCCTTCAAATATGTTTTTTAAATTTTCATTGTCATTTCGGGTCATTGCCCCACACGGTGTGGGCCAAATTTCAAGGCTCTAATTTTACTCTACACACTGTGGAAAGTGGACAAAAGTCTGAGATGAATGATCTGAGATTAATTTGTTCATTTTATTTGGTTGTTGTACCAGAATAGGTTTATATGGTTTTATTTTCAAAAAACACCATATTTTTGTCATACTGCACATTGCTGCAGCTCCTCTTTTCATCCTGTGGGTTGACCTTTCCGAGTGAAGCACCTCACTTCCATTTGATCTTAGTTGGGAGTTGTACATGTTCAGTACCAAGGTAAGGACTACTAGCCAATCAGAAGCAGAGTAGGGCGGGTCCTGACAAGTTTACCAAGGACCCTTATGTAACTTTTTAACTGTGCTCTGTTTCTACATCACAGTAACAATTTTATGTTGTTTGGTAGGGAGTGTGGGGGTGAGGGGAGGCAGTGGGCAGACGTCTTTTATGTTTACAAAGGGACTCATTCAAGTGCTCCTATAGGTAATTTTTTGACTCAGTAGGTACTGTGGATGTATTAGTAAGCCATATTTTTGACAACCTGGAAATGATTATTGTATGTGTAACATTACCGTGTATGTTTTTTGTGTTTATTCACATGTTTTATTATTGTATCTACACATCATGCCCCTAAATTCTGGTCCTGCTGTGGCTTAACATATTCATGTTTATAGTTGCTACTACAGACCTGCTGCTTTACTGCTTTGTGAGCAGTGGCAAAGGCATCACCATCTCCCTGTTTCTGTTTCTCATATAATTTGTTAAATGGTTTTAAATGTTATAGAATACTTAATGTTGGCAGTATAGAAGTTAATTAACACGTGCCGTCATCTGTTCCTTATATCTCATTTTAAGGTCATCTTCCTCAGAGAGTTGTCACAATAGTAAATCTCTCATAAATCAATGTAAAGTATAATTTTTTAGGTTTAGTATAAAATTAGCAAAATAATCTGTGCATTAACTGTGAGGAAAACATGAACTCTTTAATCTGATGTGAAGCTGCAAAGCTTTACTTTGAGGACTATTAGGTTTTACAATTGTCACAGTAAAGAAGAACTGTATCACTTCACTTCACAGTATGAATTAGGCATAGGCATATTTTTGGTGCTCAGTCTCTTGTACATTGTAAATTTAAATTTAAATACACAAAAGAGTCAGAGAATTTCCACCAATGTTCTATCCATCTCCAATCCCCTGGCCTAAAGAGCACAAAAGCTTTTAACCTTGCAGGAATGGTAATCAAATGTAAGCTGTGGATAGCAGAGCAGCCAGGCAGGCAGATCCTAAAGTTAGGGCAAACATTCTTGTCCCTAAGTTGAAAGTAAACTGTCTAAAATCCTTTTCCCAGTGATGTGCTGACTTTGAGCCTGAAAAAGTGATTTCTAAACAGAAAAACATATTCTCAGATTCAAAGGGTAGAACTATCTAGGAAGTGTAGGAAGAACATCTGCTATGACCTTGTGTGGCATCAAAAAGCCCATAAATATTAAAAAAGTCTGTGTCGGATCCTTTGCCCTCAACAGTACTGGGAAAGGTCACAGCCCAATCGAGTCTAAATCTGTTTTCTAACACCAAAAAAATGACACTTTGTGTATAGTGTGTAAGGTCTATGCTTGAGCAATGTTATCATCATCATTCTGTGAAAAATAACTCTGTATCTGTACAACCCAGGCCACCCAACTGCATTATAAAACCAGCAAAAGTACTATTTGTAAAATATTATAAAATAAATATTGATTAAAAAATCTTCGTATAACATTTGCTGTTGTGCATAATGTTTTATTATATATACTGGGAAGATGGTGAGAAAGAAAGAAGGGAGTCCCTCGGAGACCATCAAACGTATAGCCATGGAAATGTTTATTGCGAAGCTGGCCCATAAATCACAAATGTGTGTCATCTGTTGTTATGACACATATACATAAATCCTCCTCTTTCATATTACATTACAGTGTATTTTTCTGTAGAAATGTTTGCATTCTAATCTAACACTAGCGTGAGGCACTCGGCGAATGCAGGGAGAGAGAAGAGAGGAAACAAAGATTAGGGAATGCAGAAGCATCTAAGTACATTGTCAAAACCAGTAAGAACTAATCAGAATTGATCCTCATGTAGCAGCAACACTCAGGAAATCCATCCATTGATAAACACTTTCTTGAGAAAGTCACGCTGTGGCTCCACCAGTGGTGTTTCGTTTCCATTTGTGAAAATGAGCCAGCAATTTATTTCTAATCCAAAAATGGTAGCAATGGGCTAAACACAATAGTGTCTGCATTGCTCTCTCACTATGATTTATGGGACAGAATCTCTGTATATCTCTTTGGCGATAATAAGAAAATACAGCAATAAATCTGGAAATGTCAGGCAATTTTGTTATCGCCTTGTTGAAATATCTGAATACATTACCTATCTGCTGAGAGGAGAAGGGGGAGAGGAGGAAACATGTTAGACATAGGATTGTTGGTGTTCAGTGAGTAATTGCACAATTGCTTGTGACATTACTGCTGTACTGTAGCCCCACACTGGAAGAGTCTTTATGATATACATTTGCTAATTCCAGCCTTTCAAATGACAGGTTTGCTGCTTTTCTCGGTTTTATGTAAGGAGTTTGAACTGTTGAATTGACATAACAAGCAATTAGATGACTATACGTTGAGCTTTGAAAAATTGTGATTTCACAGTTAATGACTAATCAGTGAAGCTAATCAAAATAATATAGCTTGCAGCCCTAAAAGCTAAATACATTATGTTGTTTACTTGTCAAGATTTCAGACAGCGGAGACACAAAGTGTGTGTCACAATAACAGAATATGTTCTAGTGAGCAGTATACCATCTTATAATTATGTATAATTATGGTGTAATTGAATAAAAATATAATTGTGTCTCCTGCTGCAGTAACACGGGAAAGATTTTGAATTTATCGAAGAGGTACAACTACAGTATTTATGAGCTCGGCTTCCTATACAGTAGTGATCAGTAATCACTTGTGATAAATAAAGCCCACATGCACAATCTTGTTCCTGGACATGCTTGTCATCATTGCAAAGGTCATTGAAACCCCCACCCTGCCATCTCCACAACGCCCCTCTTGTCACTCGCTCACACACAAACACACACACATATAAGGAGAACAGAGCACACAAGGAAGGAGGCTGGTATGGAGATCACTAGCTCATTTGTCTCTTTATCAGACTGTGTCTCTCTCTCTCCAGAGGAGGTGTCTGTTTGAAGAATGTGCCACGGTTGGGAGAATGAATTTGCATGATGAACTTGGAATTTATTTATTTATTTTCCATCAGGCAGCGCCCCACCATCATCCCCATTCCTAAAACTGATTTCCATTATAAGCAGGGCAGCTACAGATTCTTTGTCAGTTAAAGGCAATGTCGTAGATAATGATTGTGCCCCTTAAGCTGTCACAGATGGAAAAGAAAAGATTTGTTACACTTCTACAGAACATTCAAACATAAATTCCCAGAGTAGCATTGTAAAGCATCATAGCTTTAGATGCAGTGCACATTAGGTTGGCTATCCACTCATAATATCCATAAAATGCAGAAGAACATCTGAAGAATACGATATTATGTAGGTGCACTAAGTGAATGAGGTACAATCTGATTACAGCGATCACACTTGGTTTCACTTTGTCATAAGATAAATGTGTCAAATATTGACTTCTAAGCTAAGCATGTCTTACTTCTTTCACTGAAAATGGATAGTGTAGATGGAGAAGCACTATTCACAGATAATTCATTTTCACAGATGTTGCGCCATTTCAACAATACTTAAGCCCCCTTCAAACCTAGGATGGTAGGTATAGGGCATTAAGATCATTTCATCACAACGACAACTATAAATTCAGTCAGAGGGATAACTACAGCTGCATCTAGAGGCATTCTCAGACATTTACAGCAGTAAATATTGCAACCACTCAAATTGTGTTTAGTTGACAGCATGTCCGTGTGTGTGGCCTATAAAGGGATGAAAGAGGGACAAGCAGTAAGACTTACAAGATGGTGGCGCCCATTTGATGAGAACATTGATCTGTACCTCGTTACACAGACATGCTTGAAGAAGTGACAACTGTCTGCCTCTTTATACTGCATCGTTTTATGGAAGTGGCAGCAGGAGGAAAACATGCTGAAATTTACCTTTTTTTAGTTTCTGTAATACCCCATAAATTACTACCAATCCCCACTTGTCAAAGATGAATAGGTGTGATAAATCAGAGGGCCAGCATCAACAGCTATGTTTTTTCTGCAGCCTAAACTCACTTCTGTCTCATGTTCATGCTTGCTGCTAAAGAGGGACATGATTTGAACCACTGGGGCACACTAACTTGAGGATTATAAGCTAAAGTCATTTGGTTTCCTTGACAACAATGTGGAAGTTAAGCAAATGTGGTGACTTTGGCTTTTCTGAATTTCTTCTGCTGGAACCAGTCAAACTTTTTTGTGCTTTTTCTTTTGTTCTGCTTTTGTTTAAAGTATGTGAAATTTGACGTTGAGTTCCAGAGCAATGCTTAATTCAGTTCATTGACTTGTTTACTTCCGCATGCTTTTAATCCTAGAACTAAGGGTGCAGTTGCATGTGCAGCATATAAGAAAACGTGACAGACACATCATCACGCTCAAGCACAAAGTTTCAACATTAACTTTCATCACGGAGCACTGAGTGTGTTTTTTCTTTAACCAGCAATAAGCAATGATATATTGACACATGGAGGTTATGAGTTTGTCCAAATACAGATCCATACAAACATGAAGGGAAATACACGCTCAAATTGTATCATTAATGATTAATCATTACATGTGCAAGCCATCTGCAATTGCATGTGTGTATGTCTTTCCACATCTAAGCAACTGTGATGTCTCGTGAGACCTAATTTATAAAGCTTGTGTTTGCAGAAAAGAAATATGCAATTGAATGAATTTACTTGACTTGACGTTGTAATGTACAGGCAAGAACATTTGAGAATATTTTATATGTATGAAGTGTACGAGTGCATATACGGGTATCAAGTCAGTTTTTCTAGGTTTAGTATAGTAAGAAACAGATAACATAAAGAGGAAGGACAGTGCTCAAAACCATTTGAAAGTGCAATAAACTTAATTGAACATGAAGTTAATTGAGTCCATCTCTCTCTTGCATGCCTTTTTTATGAGCTGTGACTTACAGTATACTATTTCTAGTCATTTGCAGCTCAAGAAATGGAGATTGTTTTACATTAATATTGTTTAGATCTCCAGTGGACACCAAAATCGTATGGGTAACTTTACTGAAAATTTTTTTTGAATTTTGAAAGGCAGCATCATCTCTTATAATGGTAAATATGGTATAATATAACAAGGCTCCAAACACATGCAGTCAAACCATCATACAACAGATTAGTCAAATTTATTTGCAAAAGAAAATTGTTCAATTACAACTATCCTGGTTCAGCTTTGATGTACCAAACTTGTTGTAGCTGTGTTTTCCTGTGCAATGAGGGATTATTAACAACAATTTAGATGTGTTCATTTTCAGTTTTACCTATATGAAGAGGTTGCTCATCTCACATACCTGTCATGTTGTTTACTTGTATGATCATTTAACCACCACATAACTCAGTTTCATGTTCCTATATGTCAGCAACTAACTTTATGAATACAATGTTATCTTACTGATAACCATCTCCAGTGCTATGGATCTTAAACTGTAATTTTCCTTTACGCTATTCTATTCCATGGGACAGAAATACTATATATGTCTGTGGGGTGCCACAAATACAGAGTAAGGGAAAACTTGGCTCTAGTGTTAAGAGTCTTTTAAGTAAGCCACTAGCCACTCATGTGAGTGGACCAGTCAACTGACCGGTGGTAAAAGAGTGCACTCAAGCGATACAGATGTAACTGTTTGAATGTGAAGTTAAACGAGCTGAAAACAACAGCTTTTGTTTTGTTTTTTACTTTCCTTACTTTGTGTGTAATTCTTGTTTTGTAGAGTTTGTATAACGGCACTGGTATATTATGTTGTCATAGCCTTTCTAATGTGCCTGCAATTTAGAAGGAACAAAACACGCCAAACATGTGGGTATTTGAAGAAAAGTAGGTTAGATTTAGATTGCTCAGTATGTGACTTCTAGTAAATAGCTAGTACAATGACTTACGTAAATTATGCATTTTATGCAAATGTGTCTTATTGCTTTTCATGCTCAAAGCTGTGGTTGTAATATAATGTATAGAAGAGTGTATGTGTAGTATACGTGTAGTGTTCTTTTTTCTACAGTAAACCAGAATAAAAGTAAAACTTGGTACTTACATTCTTTTCATTTTTTGCAGTTCATCTGATGATCCATCTTATATATTATATTACACTGCAAAATTAATCTCTATAATGTATTGCTTTTATACAGCTGTTGACAACTGAATTTACTGTACAAACTCTAATAAATGCCCATTCACAGACATCTATCATTATATTGATTGTTCAGCTCCATGGCCGTACACTGAAGTAGATCAATATATAACTATTGCCTATTGTTACTGTGTCTGCTTCCCTCTGTGCGACACATCTGTCCCTTTTTCAGTTGAACACCTTGTTATCTTGATTGTGTGAACCTGCCACTTGCTGAGGTCAGCTAAAACATTAATTGGACACGGGGAAAAGTTCACATTCCTTCCAGCCATTCATTGCACACCTTTCCATTATTTATGTTCCCTGACGTGAGGAATTCCCTTTGATAGAAGCAATCACTGAACACTTTGAACACTTTCTTACCAAGGAAAGACAGTGTTGAAAGAGCAAGAGAATAGGTAGTCCTAAATTCTGTTTGGGTAATGGTATCTCTGCAGGCAGATGGAAAAAAAATGTTTATATTGTACAGTATACATGTTGACTTTGCATCCTGCTGAGGTGCCTGTCACCTGGGCAATCTTAGAGTAAGGTCATTTTACAGGACTTATAGCCGGCCTATCCTGCAATATTTTTCGTAGTTCAAGACATAAAAATAAATTTCAACGCTGAGCTAATGAGATGTTTTTTCTATGTTGTATATACTCTAAGTTATACACCTGACATCCAACGTGACCTCAAGAAATACAATATAAATCTCACAGCAGGGTGTTTCCTTAGCAGAAGAGTGAACTGATAGCTCAGACTGCTAAAGTACATACCACATAACCATCCTGGTTTAAAATCTAGACATGGTGAAATGGCATTTTCCTTCTCTCTCCTGTCTATCTCCTCTGTGTTCCATCTTATGACGGCAAAATGCAGCAAAAATAATAAAAAAAAATAAAAACAAGACTATTCCCAACCCAGTCAGCATCATTATTCAGAAATATTTCTCTGTTTTGATGAAATCTTGGGCCTGAAAAGCTTTATTTACTTGAAAGCAATTCTCAGCCCTCGATACTCTGTTATGTGGACTGTGGTAACTGAGGATACAGACTCCCAGTAGCGTGTTGTGCAGCCATCAAAAATTCTCTTTTAATATCCTTTGCAAATAAAACATTGTTTTCAGTTAGTTTTTGAAGATCGCCAAGTCTCTGTCTCTTGCATTCTAGTGCTATCCAACTGATGCAGCCTGCACCTATTGATCATCTCACTAAAGCAGTCTCAAAGCACAGCAAGGACAAGAGCTCATGATTTAAGAATAAGAACTCAGTTTTAGTCCCAACACATGTTTCTTTTCACTTCTTTTTATTTTCCCAGAGCTCAGCAAAGTACCGTCACTGATTGATTCAGAGATTTCTGGGTGTTTCTTTTGGACCAATTTAGAAATGATTAGATTTGGTGTTCTTGTCTTTCTGAAACAGGTCCCGATACAGCCGTCATACGATTCCATCTGGCTTGTAGTCTACAGCTCGCTAGGCTATGTTTTTAGCATCTTATATCACTGTCGCTACATCCTGCCTGATTGGTACTGCGCATGTGCATGTGCAAAGGAAGCAAGATGGCTCACTCCTTATATATTATGCTCATCAACAGTAGATGGGAAGCTACAGACAGTGTTTTCTGGAGTTTTGACAGTCCCTAGAAGCACATTCATCAATGGCCATTTCTAAGAGTTTCTGTGTGGTACCTCTGTTGTAGCTGAGTTAGTGGCTCTAAGAGGCTCCCCTGTATGTTTCTTAATATTATAGGCTACAGTAAGCCACTGTTCTGGTATTCATGGCAGCATCTGATATGACATATAGCCTACCTCAGGTAAAAACACTGTGACATAAGCCTGGCTAAAAAAGTGTAAACCTACACTGTGATTCCAGACTATTTACCGGCCACCTGACCTCAATTTACTTTTCTGCATTTAGTGCTTGGTGGGTATTAATTTTGGACCCTGGTTACAATTGACCCAGGTTTCAGTGCAGAGTGTTTCTTGATTGGGAGCAGGTGTTTTGATCATCAGCACTAAACACTAGTTTTCAGTGTCATTATCATCACTCAAACATCTACAGAACCCTGAACCCTCTTCTTGTTTTGCAGAGAAAATGTACGAGTGTATAATCAAAACATGGAACGAGTGGCAATAGCTTCAGTAACAGGACCTACCTGTTGTCCTATCATATTAGCTATGATAGGACAATTGAAACGCAGGACGAATGAAACACGGTGATTTTCTCCGAGCCTATACAAGTCTGATATGCCAAACTACATCAGCACATACAGGACACAGTACTTAGCAGAACTGCAAAAGATCAGGTGGGTACGTCACACGGAGTTATACAAAAGAAGCGGTTTTCAATCATGTAAATTCACTTGAGCGGTAATTTTTTTTGAATGACGAGTTGTGTTTACATGTCTTCACATCCTGAAGTTTTAAATGTCAAAGTTTTACAGTTTAGAAGCTAGTGAAGTGTAAAAGTCAGGAGTCACTGTGAATGGCTACGTGTGTTTCAGTTGTCCCGACACGTAGCCATTCTACCCTATTTTGATACCGCAGGAGGAGGGCAGATTCCACTAGGCTGCAGGCTAGACCACCAGGATACTGGCAGCCAAATAATAGGGCCTTCACAGTGGACCAGGAAAACAAGTTGCAGATGTACATAAAAAGGGCAGACGAGATCTAATCCAAATGCACATTGACTGTTAGATGTTCTAATTACTAGTTATATTTATTATATTTTTTTATTAAGAAAAAGAACATAATATGTTTGAAATTATGTCTTAAGAAGGACACTGTCAAGCATTTTAATTAAAAACAAGAATAACATAAGCAGTTTCAATGTATATCGATGTGTTTCTTCTGTCCCACCACTGTATTTCATCTGTCCTGCACAGTAGGGACAAATGAAACAATGCGCACCTTTGGTTCACAGTGAAATTACACTGAAGTTGTTCCACATTTTTACAAGATAGCACCTGGTATTGATAGAACACACATGTGAGTTGTTGATGACAACAACAAATTATTTCTGTCTGTAACGTTATGTTTCAAAAAAGTATTTCAATCGTCCCGGCTCTCCCCTACTTTAAACAAAATACTTGTCTGGATATAATATATTGCTTGCTTTTAAAAAATGTCATCTTATCAAGAAGCAATGTTGGTCAAGTTTAATTACTCATTACACATTACTTATTGAAAGAGTAATCAATTACTCATCATGAACCCCCATCCAAAAGTAGGCTATATCTGGCGACCCATTTTAGCACTTTGCAGAGAAACATTATTACGTTAGAAGACATGGACACAGTAGACATTTTATAAGCACAGACCAGCACAGTCTCAATCCAAGCGGCAACCTCCAGGTCTGAAAAGTAAAGCCAATACAGAGTGGCTTAAACCTGCATTTGGCCAGCAGGGGGCGACTCCACTGGTTGCAAAAAGAAGTCGGAAAGCAACAGAGTCAATGACAAAATGACTCTGCTTCTTTCTTGATTTATTACCTCAGTAAACACTTTCCTAAAGAGTTTATGATCTCAATAACTAGTTTCAAGTCTTCTTTAATACAGTATGATGTTCATTTAGTAAATTATGGTCAAAGGTCAAAGTTGAACAAGGAACTCAGTCTGTAAATTGTGTTAGATCTTTACAACAGGCAAGTTTATACCTTTGCCTTGATTTTCTCTTTCAAAAAAGTTAACCTGTAGGTTTGTTTAAATCCTCAGATCGTCTCTGTGTATTTCTCGCCCTGTCAGATTTCTTAATTTTGTAAATACAATGTTATTATTGCCAAAAAGTATGATGGCCAAAACTACAAAAAGAAGACCCTGGTTGTATAAACTGGAGTTATCATTTAAAAATAACACATTTCATATTGTGGGTACACAATTGTACAAACACATCATGTGATAACTCATGATATATTAAAAATATTGTTTACATAAAGTAACACTTTTTCACATATAATGACATGAAAGTTATTCAATTCTGTGCGTTTTATAGTGTTTTGTTGTGAAAAATGCAATTTAATTTGAAGAGCCCAGGTGTTCCAACAGAGACCTGGGTTCAATTCCCATCAGTGTAGCCTCTGGTTTCCAACTAACATAACTGGCAGTGGGAAGCCACCAAGCCACCAAGCGGGGGGGGGTGGTGTGCTGGTTTTGCAGTGGCGCTATTGACTGTAAGGTTGGGTGAATCTGAACAGGAAGGGTGGACCACACTTTAACCTGGGACTACAGCAGCAAACAGTTACAGTCTCTGTTGCAAAAACCAGGATATCATCCCCAACTGGCTTCGTCAAGAAATTATGTTTTAAATACTTCAAAAGGGTGGATGCATACCCTTAAAACATACAACATACAACTTTATTTGTAGCTAAAATGTGTCAAGTTATAAAATTTTTCTTAAAGAATAGCCACCAAATTAAATACTACAAAACATTTTAATAATCTATTGAATTAGATACAGAGAGTTATTATGTTATACACTCATTATATCACAGAAAGGTTATTACTTTGGGTTTTTGCTTAATTTTTTTACAAGAATATAGAAGCAAACAGGAAACATACGTTATCTCTCCAACACAAAGTGTTGTAAATGTTATTTTCACCACGTCTTTCACCACCATATATTCTCTGTCTCATGTTTAGAAGCAGATCCGGGACGACTTCAGGTGGCTTTGCTGTTGTAATCCCCATATTAGTGACACTTCATTTGAGCCCCTCTAACTAATCTCAGGTAGCGGTTACACTTAATGATTCTCCGGTGCCCTCATTCTGCTTAAGTAAATGGGAAAAAGGGAATGAGACAGACAAAGAGTCAGAGACACAGAGAAAAAAAGGGAGAGAGAGAGAGAGAGAGAGTAGTGTTTCACTTAGCAGGGAAACAGTGCCATCTGTTGATACTAGTGAAGGAAGATACAATGCAGCAAATTACTGATTTAAGGACAACTTTAACGCATGTGTATTCCTGAAACACACTTAAATTTTTACAAAATCACAACTGAAGCTCATTTATTCTCAGGCCCCTTTTCTGAAAACACATTTTGAGAGAAATACACAGAAATCACATTCGTCAGCTATAATGGAGCAAAGAAAAAGAGCTGCATATGGCAGAATGGAAATGAGTCACCAGTGAATCTTTTTTAATTGATCAGTCTCTTAGCAAAGCAAAGGCAGAGGGGGAAGGAAAACAAACACTCCAGAAATGTTGATTTGGAACAGACACTTCAGAGAACAGATTAGACTATCTAATTATCATCTTTGCCTTCGGATGACGCCTTTGATGTGAATGTGACTGCAGAGTGTTTCCCTTCAGTCTGTAAATAATGAGAATTCTAATTAAGGGATGGAATAATCGCGGGGCGCATGGCCTTGGTTTGCTTGTTATTAGGGGCGCTTAAATCCCGGGGGATGGACGGCGGGCATTTAGAAGGGCAATGTGGAGGGATGTTTGTTGTGTTTTTTCAAGGAATTAGGAGTGTTGGCCGATTTACTGGCAGTCTGGCTTTTATGTTGTCAGTAGCTATGGAAAGGGATGTCAATCATCTTAGTTACTGAATAAAAAGGATGTTGCTGTAGATTTTCAACAAGTAGATTATGGCTGCATAGGAGCTGTGTTTGCACTGTGACTGGGTTTTAAACCAGGGTGAACTTTGTAGTTTAGTATTCTCCTTAACTTTACCTCTATTCTACATGATTAATACATCTCATTTACATGTGCTTAAGGGAGTGGTTCTCAAAGTGGGGTCAAAGGCTGAAATGTCAAAGTAAAAAAGAATACTTTTTCTGAGTAAAAGGCATTTGTTGTGCATTTAGCACAAGAGTCTTTCTTTCATCCAAAAAATTGAATGGATGAATTGAAATACTGTCGAGTTGAAAATAGACTATACACTGGTCTATTAAAATAGTAGTAAAATAAAAATATATATATTTCACAAATCATCCAAGATGCTTCATTTGAGTCTAACATTTGCTGGTGGAGATTTAAATCTCTAATTTGGTCATTTACACCATGACGTCACGTGGTTGCAATGGTGGAATGTAACTACATTTACCTAAGTACTGTACTTTAAGTACAATCTTTAGTACTTGTACTTTAATTGAGTATTTCCATTTTATGTTACTTTATAATTCTACTCCACTACATTTCAGAGGCAATTATTGTTCTTTTTACTCCTCTACCTTTATTTGACAGCTGTAACTGTGTAGGTAAGGATTTGACATTTAACACATATGATCAAATTATAAAATACATGCATTTTATATATTAAACTACCCAACAGTATATAACAATACAATTAACCTCACCTTGACCAGCTACATCATTAAACTGCATCAGCAGGGGAGGGTGATGTAGTAAAACCAGGCATATAATTTACATATATAGTTCAGTGTGAACAGTATGGTAAAATCACTGACAAATTCCTCCCATGATGAATATCATCATATTGTGCAACCCTATTTCATCAGTAATAATACTCCAATAATATGACAATGTAACATTGTCAGGAACCTTTTTGTTGCATATGAGTACTTTTAGTTTTGATAACTTAACTTAAGGAGTTTTACTTGTAATTAAGTATTTTTGATTTGTTGTATTGATCTGAATTCTTCTTCCACCACTGCATGGTGGTGGTAGTTAACATCACATTGAAGTCAAGTGAGAGCTATTATAGTCACATCGATTAAATAAATGAATTACCTGACCTAAACTAAATGAATTAACCTTAAATCAATTACCCTTGTGGCCTTATCAACCCCTCATGTGCCATGGTGTGTACAACCTGCAGAGGTTTAAATACTCTGGGACAAGCAAGTTAATGATGAAGCATCTTGAATAAGTCAAGAAAACAACAGTCCAGCAGTTTTCAGCTTGACAGTGTCATAACAACACTAATCCAAACAGACTGAAGTGAATACTGCAGTGAAGATTAGAAGAGTTAAGTTGAATCAGAAAACCAATAGACAACAACGAAATGTTTACACTCTGAATGACCCAATAGAGAAATCATTGGTGTTCATCCCCTGTGTCTGTTACAGTCAATTATGTATTTGTTAGTCTGGATGTGTTAAAAATCCTGAAACCAGAGGTCTGAGGCCCACACATGTGACAGCATCAGCATTTAAAGCCTCAAGCTTCCAATTTATATCTCTTTGCATAGTAGGAAGGAGCCAGTGATTTTGAAGACCCGCCAAATTTTTGACTTTTAACTAAAATAAAAAACGTTATTCTATAGCAATGATATGAGCCTAAAAATGTACTCTTATAATATCAGCATTGGGGGTTTTGCCGTGATCATGATCAGAAATACAAATGTCCTAAATAACAGAAAATGTATAATTTGTTTTAGCTGCCTTGGGTCATCATCATAACATTGCATCAGCCTTGAAATGCATAGGAGTATGCTAGACTATGAATCTTTATATTGTGACTATATCAAATCTATTAAAGCACAGATCTCAATAGCTCAATAGAATTCATTATATAAAAAGGGTGATTGCCCTGTCATTTGTGATCTCGGTATGTACAATTAAATGAATAAATTAGGAGTCTTCTACAATAATTAAGTAATAATAGATCACAGATAATTAATGTAACAGCCAACATTCATGTCAGCTGTGCAGTATGAAAACATAATCTGTATGCATGAAGCAGCACATGCTGTGTGCTGTGCTGTATGATATTTTGTTATAACTAACTAACCTCACATACCACTTTGTTTAATTCATGAACTCCCATTGGTCATCGCTCATTACACAAGCGATTAACACTCCTTGTTGTTCGTGTACTGCTGTACTTAACAAGTTGTCTTTTTATGTTACTCCATAACTAACCACAATGGCTGTTGTTTTAATGTACCACTTCTGAATTCAATGCAGAGAGACTCTTCTCTGGATAACCAGATCTTGTTTTTTCCAAATAAGAAATATAAGAATAAGAAATGTAGTCTGAACTGCTCAACTAGAGCTCCTTGTACACTTATTTATTTACATATTATATACATAGACTGCTTTAACGCACTATTCTGATCTCTTAGCATCTCTGCCCTTGACCATCTGCATGAAATCCAGACTGTTGCCACAAGGCTACTCTCTACGAAAAAAAAAAGACTGTCTCACATCACCCCTACTAAGATCTATTCACTGGCTCCTTGTTGCATATAGGATCCAGTTCAAAATTTTTACTTACAGAGCACTGCAAAGTAAGGCCCTGCATATGTGGCTGAGGTACTATGCCCTTATTCATCAAGCTGTTCTCTTAGGTCTAATAACCAAAATTTGTCTGTCCCACGCACTTGCCTTAAGACCTCTGGTGATCGAGCTCTAGCAAACTTTGGTCTGCTGATTCTGTGGATGTTTTCAAAAGGCAGGTTAAGATGTACCTGTTTGGACAAGCGTTTGGGTACAGTACGCACCAGGTCTGCAGCTTATGTATGTTTTTGTTTACTTATATCATGTACAGTGTACTTATCATGTGTTTTCTTACATACTGTGTAATTGTTATGGATGTTTAATGTATTTTACATTTTTATTACATGTATTGTGTTTTGCATTTTTATTACAAGCTGTGTTTTTAGTTAACTTCCTCTTCATGAGACTCGGGTGGTCATTTTAACTTCTGTTTTTGTAAAGCACTTTGTGATTCGTGTCTGTCAAAAGCGCTATAAAGTTTACTTACGTACTTACTAAAAAGCCAGATTTGTCCCTCAGGAGTTGCTGGAGACCAAAACAGAGCTAAAAGGAGAGAGAAATGTTGGATGCCTTAATGTTATTGTGTGCATTGTTCGGCCCGAATGATATGACTGGCTGGCCTACCTGCCTGTCTACCTTCCGACCTGCCAACCTACCTACAAGCGTGTTCTCTAGCTGTGTCATGCTATTTTCTCCAACATTGCCTACACCAGCTTTAAGTTGGAAAGCAAAATGAGGGCTGTTTCAGAGTTTAGTTCACTGTTGCATTCTACTGAATCCTAAACAGAATCCTAATCTGTTCAACATTCACACTGCCTTAACTGAACACCGTGAGTCATCCTGCTTCATCAGTGCTTCACAATCTATATCCAGAGTTCAACTTTCAGTCCTTTACTGTCCAAAGAAATTATACAATTCAAGCAATCACACCAGACTGTGTTTCATTCAATCTAATCAAGAAAAGTCTTTGGAAACTGCTTTTACCATACTGCACCAAAGCCATCTGCTGCAACCATCTGATAGACATCAGCACTCTTATAACGTCCAATTTGATAGCAAAGCTAAAAATGTTACACATACTATGTTTAAAAAAGCTCTAGAACAAAGGTTTCATTTTGTTTAATCTTATTTTATGCTTGCTCCTGCCGGTGTAAAATATATTGATGTGAACAATTTAAAAGTTGCTTTTAATGTTTTCTTCTATATTTTATTAGATAAAATATAGAAGCAATGTTAATATTAAAAATAACGTTACCAATTCAGCCAAGTTTTAATGCAGCTTGCTCTGAATTCAACAAATGTCTTCAACTCTGACTGGAAGATGTAACACCAGTCTTCTATTATTTTACTTGGAGTTTTGCTTTAAGGTGGTGGAAAACAGTTTAGAAATCTACAGCCAAGTGTGCACTGCAAGTGTTCATTTGGGCAACTGAAATAGCTGCCACATATGGGCTGTCACTCTTATGTTCCACAAATAATCCAGTGACAACTCATTCTCTCAGGCAGTTGTCCCCTTTCAAGTGGCCCCTCATCAAGAGAGAATTTGTCCTCATGGAATGAAGGTTGTCATTTACACTGGGTTTACTACTTATTACTGAATGGGAAGTCAGTGACACCTGTCAAAATACAGGGTGAGGAGGTGGACATGGAGCCATTCTACAAGTACCTGGGGGTGCATATCAACAACAGGCTGGACAGGACTAATAAAACATATTGTACAAGAGGTGGCAGGATACTGTTCTTCATAACTCTCACTTCTATCAGTGGTGGCCAGCACATGGTTCTTTGCAGAAGCGTGCAAGGGAGAAAACAGCACAGTGATGGATGCAGACAGGATCTCTACCAAACTTTTTTTATTCTGTTGTCTGAACCTGGATGACCCTGAGGCTGCAAGAGACTGAGACAAACACTAAACCAAATTCCATCCTCAATAACATTGCCCATCCCCTCTATGGTGATGTACGGCATCTACTTCAACACCCCAAGGTGCAACATGAAGGTCTCTTGGTGCTCATTTTTTCCACTCACTACCATTCTTATTCATTTCTAAATGGTCCTTCAGTCTCTGCGAACTGGGAATGTATTGAAGCAGTACGTCTGTGCTGACATGAGATTAACATTCTGGATCAAAACCAACATGTCCTCACACCTAAACAACAAAATAGGTAATTTGTCAATCCCATAAGTTTCCTGTACCAGCCCAGTTACAGGCATACCGCACAATAACTACATTACGTAAGTCACATAACATTAAACTTGTTGTCAACGTTGTGAATCGGTTGCAGTTTGGTTAGATTTAGGCAACATAACTACCTGTTTAGATTTAAAGTGACATAAGTCATTAACACTAACTCAACATTTACTTCTTCTTCTTCTTCTGTATGAAAGTCATGGGTCTGACCCATCCATTCATCCATCCATCCACCCCATCCAAGTTCTTATGTGGTCTTTCTTGCTCTTTATAATGCATCACTCGACTTCCTCCTTTGCGACCTTCATATGGCCACCAGATGTTGCGGCCACAATAAACATAAATATTGGTTGTAATAACCTGTTGGCGACCTATAAGGTTGTTTTTCTGGTGAGGACAGGCTGATTAAAACAGAGCAAGATATTTATATTCATTTACCTCTGCATGATTTCCTCCACATAATTCTGTATATAAAACAGCATGAATTACATTATTATGCATGTTCTGACAGTAGTGTTACTACGAACAGAAACAATGCAGACTTTGCATCATTCCAGCATGTACATGTATGATACCTCTATATTAGAGTTGTTGTAAAGGCAACAGTTTGCAATACTCAAATCCAAACCAAATTTATCAGCATTTATATTATAAAATTAATAATTATGAAAAACACAACACAGCAAAAGAGAGCGAGAGCACATATTATGTATTTATTCCCATTTTAAATCATCCATTATGAATGTATTAACATTTGTATCCAAAACTCTAAAATATCGTTATGTGAAAATAAAAACTGTTATTAAAATGTAATCATACATGGTAACTATCATACTCCTTCATGTCACCCACCACTGCAGTTGACTTAAACAACATCATACACGCCCTAGTTTTTACAGGCCCCCACACCTGTTTGTTTTTGTATTGTATTTGTGTGCCTAAATCTGTTTTGTTTCCTAATAAATCCTATTACTTTCGCTGCTGCCTGATTTTAAATTCTCATTGGGGATCAGTACAGTTTAATCTCAAACAAGGATAATAAAGCCTTTCAACCCTTTTCAGTATATGGTATTTGAAAACCCTCCATTGTATTTTTTAATATTTGTAATCTAAGTATTTTGTAAGTCTTTGAAATCACAGTTCCTTTAATTACTGAGGGATTCAGAAGAATTAGGCAAAATATACATATGTCTTTCTCAAAAATGCTTCTTATAAGCAGTACTTGCCTGAAATGTGATATATAAAGTCTTTCAATAGCAATTAAATATCACCTCATTCACTTCGGTGGAGTAGTCATTTTGAAACACCACTGTTGAGATTAATGGCAGCCTTTACCAGCCACTTGCATTTTATTTTACATTGTTTGCCCGCAGGTCAGATCTTTGTTTCTTTGAATGGCAGATTGGGAAATAGCTGTTGAGAGATTTCTTTGAGTACCTATCATTCATCTGAGAAACAACAACTTTGCTGCTCCTGTGAGGAGCCTCAAGTCAACAAGTCCTCTTTATCAGCACTGTGCTATTAGTTGAAATTGAAAAGCTGTTGAAAGCCTTTAAGTTCATGTCACTAAATTTAAAGATGGGATCCAGACCTTAGTCAAGAGTCATATGTTAAATGTGTATTTTCATTTATTTTGCTACTGGCTCAGAATGTCTGTCTCATATGGATGAAGTTTCAGCTGAGCTGAATATTACCCCCAGCCTGAAACCCACATGACCTACCAGGCCCACAAGTCCATATGTGGTTTACCACCATGAACTGATGTTCATTGCAAATCCATTAATCTTACAAGAGGGTGATTTTATATTGGAGACAAAAATTTAGCCAAACTGCAGCTGATATATAATATTTAAACTAAGAAGTAACGACATGAACTGGATAGTTTACACAAATGATTATTGAAATGTATTCCAGATATTGCTCTCCTGGGATGGGAGTGCCATGGTTTTAAATATTTATGGATTGTTGCATGAAGTACTTCTCATAATTAACAATACAACCCGTTGTTTAATCTGAGAGATTGAGAGCAGCCTCATATACATTTCGAAAATCTATTTTTCATTTTCATGCTACAGTTATAACAGATCATTTAATATAAGTAAGTATACTTATAAGTTTATAAATAAGTAAACTGGAGAAAACATCCATTTCCAAAGCAAGAATTTTGAGGTCTATAAATGATAAGCAAGGTGGGTCTGAAATTGCTGGAATAGTGCTGCAGACTAGCATGAGGTCGCTAAGGGACCAGAACCATTTTAAAGACACTGTAAGTAATTTTAGCCAGAATTTTTAATTGCATTTTGAAGATGGTGACTACATCCTTGATAGAATTAGCCATCAAACCCTCAAAAGATTCATCCATCTTTCTGTCAGCCATCCTCTAGGACATCAGGACCATGATTGGATAAAGGGGAAAATGTTACCCATTCTGTTGTCATTACCAATCCAACACTGGCAGGTCTATTTTTACTGTAAGTAATGAGGATGGAAGTTGGTTAATTCTGCCTTGATCCTTCTTGAAAGCCTAGTGGGGGTTTGGCCTGTGTAAAGAGGAAGAGGGATGTCTAATGGTTTCTTTAATGTGTAGTTTAAATATATCTTTTCAGTGAGACCTTTAAGAAAAAATGTACATATGAACAAGTGTGAATATCATCCTGTCATTCTTTTCAAAGCCTTACCTCATGCTTTTATGCGCTTAAGAGTGTTTGTGTGAGCTTGCTTTGATGATATTTGGGGGAGTGGATAGGTTATTGTAGCTGCAAAAAAACTGTATAGTACAAACATATACAGTGTTTGAATTACAATATACACAATATCACTATATAGTAACATTTATGCAAAATTAAAAAAAAACTGTTTATGAAAAAAATAACCACCAATGACAGCAGTATTTAGTTTTTTGTTTGGTTTCTTGACAAATCAAGGGACTTTTACCCAATGAGTTGTGTGTTTGAACTTCTTGTTTGTGAATGTTATTTTCTTAATTGGTTAAACTAACTACTAGTAGTAGTACTTTAGAGTACTAATCTAGCTTACTGCTATGCTAGCAACTCTGTGACTCTGTACTTAGGCACATCAGTGCTTTCACAGCATGCTAAAATGTCCACAACATGCTGATGTTTAAAAGCTAATCTTTGCCATGTTCTTCATCTTAGCTTAGCATGTTAGAATACTAACATTTGATAATTAGCATAGAGGTCAGCAAAGACAGGGGGTCACCAGATTCATTAAGATTCATCTTCTAGTGTACAAATCCAAGATATTTCAGTCTATAGGCCAAAGTGGTGAACTGACCAACATAAACATATGCATACATTTCACCATGATGACTATTCACATGTCCCTCCACACGGTGCTCCTAATTACATATCTCAGATTTTATGTTTTTCCTGGTGTGTGGGGAAAGGAAGAGAAAGCCCTGCAGAGAGATAGACTGAGAGACAAACACTGAGACAGAGATTATGCATGGTGTCTCCACCCTGCAGGGTGGTAAAGCATATCGAAGGTTGGCTAGACTGCACTGGGCAGCTGCTGTGGCGTAAAGATGTGCTACCCTGCCAGACACACAGATGTAGAGTAATGAGTCACTGTGTACTGGAATTTTGTCAAAAGCCTGCATCTCTGTTTTGCTCCTGTGCTCCCTTGTTCTCTCTCTCTCTCTCTCTCTCTCTCTCTCATCTTCTCCCTCTTTTTGTATCTCTCATTTGCTCTTTTTCTTTGTATTGTGTCTCACTCTGTTTATACAATAATTAGACTTGAATTTCAATTTAATAATATATCTTCTGTGCTGGGGATTGGCTCCAGCCCCCCCGCGACCCTGTACACAGGATAAGCGGTTGACGATGGATGGATGGATGGATGGATCTTCTGTGCCTATGCTTGTTTCCATTTTAAGAATGGCACTGACATGGTGCTCAGATGAGGACTTGACTCTCACTTGTGATCACATGGTATAAAATAAAGTTTAATAAGGTCAGATTACACAAAGCAGCAGCAAAGGGCAAAATTTGTAAAGGTCACAGGCAGGGATAGAAAGGTCTCAGCAGGCAGCTCAGTAGGGACAGAATAATATGACAGTGGGTAACAATTAAGGACAATAAACAAAGTCACTGAAAATGCTGCGTTCATTTTAAATTATTTCCTTCCCTTTTCCTCTCAAATATTGTTTGAGACAGAGACAACAGTGCAAGTATTTCACTTGTATTTGAGACTAAAAATAGATATGTGCAAACTGTAAAATGAGCATGTGTGCAAATAAAAAGTAGGGTATTACAATATTCAGCCCATGAGCCTCTATTGTTTTTTCAACAAAAAGGTTGCCAATGACTGACAGCCATCCACCACTGAGCCCTCTGCCATCGCAACATTGAGATTTTTAAGAAAGAAATGGCTCAGGAGATAGAACAGGTCGCCCACTAATCAGAAGTTTGGCAGTTCGATTCCTGGGTGCTCCAGTCTGCATGATGAAGTGTCCTTGGGCAAGACACTGCTGTGCCATTGGTGTGTGCGTGTCTGTGAATGATTAGTTACGGTTTCTGATGAGCATGCGTGGTAGCTTCTACCATCAGTGTATGAATATGTGTTAATGGGGTGAATGTGTCATGTAATATAAAGTGCACTGAGTGGTCGGAAGACTAGAAAGGCACTAGTACAGTCCATTTACCATAAAAGCCCCACCTTTTTGGCGAGTAAAATCTCGTTACTGAAAGTGCAATAAAAGCTTTGGGTGTAAAAAGCCAACAAGAGTAGTTTATCACTATGACTAGTATTTAAATTATTTTTATATATTTTTATGATCATATTATCTGCTTAATGAGGTAGCTTAAGCATAGTATTAATCATTCCTGCTGCAGCTTCCAGACTGTGGTGAGGAAGTACAGGGAAGACTTTGTTTTCCTACATGGCCAAAGTCAATGCTGACTTCGGGGCTAACGCCCTTCACTTCTACCCAGCAGCCGGGAAGCCACACAGGGAAACTTCGTGGGAGTGGCAGCTTTTATTCATAGGCAAACTATAACCTACACTGTACATTTACTGCCACTAGACAACATCACTGATTACCTTTCCTTCTGTTATGAGCACAGCCACCATCATTCTCTCTTTTGCTCGCTCAACCACACATGTGTTACTCTTACAAATATATAGGCTACAGGGAGGAAAACTACGGACAGACCCGGTGAGCAGGTGGGAATCAGCTGTGAGTGGGCTCAAAAGTGCAAAAAACATGGCATTTTATAATTTTTTCTCATCTTTATATGATAGCCATTTTTCAATGAAACTGTGAGGTACATTTTGAGTATATAAATGGACAGAAAAGTAGATCATTTTGCACTGGTTTGAGACTTTTTTTATGGGTATCTAACTGGCAGCAACCACAAATTTACAACAATGAGGCATTAGACTGTGTTAAAATGAAGTTCATCAGTTGTGTTGCTTTCTATAGATAAACTGTGGCCAACATGTTCAGAAAGCAACTAGCTGTTGTAGGGGATAAGTTGGAAAATAACATGTGGGTGGACCCTAGGACCACATGATTATTTACATAAAACAACACCACAAATAGACTACGAAGAATAAATATTTACATACACTAACAATAATACTAATAATAATCTATGAATAATTCAATAACACAGTAATCAATATAATTACAAAAATCAGCATAATTACTGTCTCAGAGCTCAATAAAGAATGGAAAATGAATTAATTTGTGCATTTTGTGCAATTTATTTATTTGGTAAACAGTATGTATGCTGTGCACATTAGTCAGTTAAATGTAATTTATCCATGTACGTAAATAGAACCTCTGGTATCCATTACAGTGGGTGTTTTTTTTTTCCTGGAGTGGAAATGGGTCACTGCAATTGATTGAATTCAAGATGATCACAGCTACAATTGTCAGTCAATGAGGAAACTTCGAGTTTTGTAGAACCAAGATTTGTTTAGGGGGAAAACTTGTTTACCTTTTAAGATAAGATAGTTTAGGGTGGAAATTCATTCAGTCAAGTGCTGCTTTGTACTAAAAAGTAGTTTTTTTAAATTATCATTTCTCTTAGAAGTTAGAAGGGCTCAAAAAATGCATAAATAAAAATGCAATTTTTAAAAGAATGTGAGCACAAAGTAAAGTAATTTCTTCATAGCTTAAACTTTGATTAAAACAATCGACAAACATTAATCTGCAACAATTCACGGAATCAATTAATGGTTAAAATCGGGTTCAGATGATAAAAAATGGGACCATATTTCTCGTAAAGCTGTCTCACAGTATCACTATGATGGAGTGTGAGGGTGAATTTAGCATAAAAGATGCCTCCACACAGGGGTGTCGCACAAAAATATGGACCCTGTACATGAGCATTCTTCATGGGCCCCCCTCTGCATGGCTATTCGTTCTCATTCGTTCCCTCCTCAAATGAGGACAAGAAACAGAAACAGAGTGACAGACAAGACACAAATAATATGTAAGCAACATTTCAAATGCACCTGCATTGTTTTGCATTTTGTGACTTTCAGTTGATTGAAAGACAATTTTTCCAGTCATATATTTCATCATTGAAGAATTCTTAAAAATAATGTTAAAATATCATCTCACTTCATTCATGTGGAATCAATATCGTGTATCACCTCATCTCGTGAGCTAAGTGTATCATCACACTCCTATTTATTAAGCATTAAAGACTAAGCATTCACTTGTTCCAGCTTCTCCAATGCTGAATGCATTTTAAGATAGTTTGTTTTAAATCATTAGTTTAAATATCTTTGGGTATTTGTCTATTGACAAAAAAAGCAAATGAAAGAACTTGAGATGGGCATGTGTCAATATTGACACATTTTATTAAAAGATTATTAAAGTGGTCTTATTATACTCATTTTCAGGTTCATATTTTTATTTAGAGGTTGTACCAGAAGAGGTTTACATGGCTTAATTTTCAAAAAACACTATATTTTTGTCATACTGCACACTGGTGCAGCACCTCTTTTAACACTTTGTGTTTGCCTTTCTTTTTCAGCTACTGAGTGAAACTTTTCACTTCCATTTGATCTTTGTTGGGAGTTGAACATGCACAGTACCTTGTTAAGCCAATTGGCTAGTAGCCAACAAGAAGCACAGTAGGGCTCTGACAACCCTGCAACCAGGGCTTCGGTTCAGCTGTACATGTTCCTAAACCAGCTTGGCAACCTAGACTGGAGCAAGAGTTTCAGACTGATAAGTTATTAATTTGTAACAAATTGATCTTTACTCATAACAATTTAACTGTGCACTGTCTCTATATCACAGCAACAACTTTATTTCACTCGATAGGGAGTGTGGAGGTGAAGGGAGGCAGCTAGCGGACGTTTTGTCCAGGCCCGCATTAAATTGCCTTGGGGCTGAGAGGTTTTATAGGCCCGCAATAAAAACACAATAAAAATGTTTAATGACCACGTTTGTCTATACAGTACGTATGATTGTACAGTAAAGGCAATGAGTCACCTTGTGACCAAAATCTATGCATTTTCTTGTTATTTCTGACCATTTCATCAACAAAATATATTCACAACCTGGAGGAGTAAAGGTATTAATGAGTGTATTAATAAATATTATAACATTAAATTAAAAGTATATTGCTAGTATATTAGTATATTTACAGGTTACACTTTATTTGGATAATCTGCCCACAGATAGTTTATTAGTCGAGATTTAGCTCTTTCACAAATAAAACCATTTTCAGATATTAGCCTACACCACTACAGCACTTATTGTTTGTGTATTCATTATAATTACAGATAATAGTATAGGCTACCATATAGTTTACCATTAGTTTCAATTTTGTGGAATTCTTCAGTCATTAAATTATTGTGGCAGAAAAATGCTCTACTAGGTGGTAAGTTTCTCATTTGTTTATACAAATTACTAACTTCTCCGTAATAATACCCGGTGTGACACCTACAGATGTATTGTAATAGCCGGTTAAAAAAAAGGGGCACAATGTGAATGTGTTTTTGCACAGGATTTGAGTAGTGTTTTTGAAAGTACAATTGCTCAGTAACGCCACAAGAGGGAGTTTCAGCTTATGTGGCTTCTGCTCCTCAAGGAGAGAACGGCCTGCTGAACGATCACAAGTGATATCTGTCTCTGCCATTCCTGTACAAAACAGGTTAGTAATGTGTGATATTCTGCTGCAATACATTTCTACATTTTAAAGCCTTCATTATGTTGTTCTGACAACGTTTTATGTGTAAAACAGTGGTTTATTCAGTTGAGAGACTTTGAATTGTAGTTTGCTAGCTCCTATGTAAAAAGTGTAACCAACATGGCGACCTTCCAACGTCAACGTTTTTTTGTTGATTGTCATTGCTCGTGGACATGTGTGCACTTTTCTCTGTATTTGCTAAAGCTAAAGTTTGAAGTACGGTTATTTAAAGTTAGTTGAGTTAATATAGTTGTAATGTGTCAGTAAGGTTAAAGACACAGAGGTACAGTATTTTGTATAATGCAGGCATGCATCTGTATTGTTTTTATATTTTGTATTTGAGAATGTTGTAAAAGTTCAAGGCTTAACAGTATCAAAGCTACTGGATGTATGATTTTGGTAAACAGCAGGAAGTGTGAGTAGCATAGTAGCAGTTGAGACAGGGAGAGGTGTATTTCTGTTGAACTGAGCAAGAAATTTGTACATGGATATGATTTGTAAAATGTTATTCCAGCGGTTTGATATATTAACCTCCATGCTGTAATGTGATGAAAAATGTGTAGTTTGTTAAATGGAATATTCAGGGATGTGATTTTTCCAGATTAATCCGAAATTCCGGATTTCCCGACCTGAAAATCTGACCCACGTGACGGCACCGGACCTTATGTTGTTCAAATCAGCTGTTAGCCAAAAAGCTAAAGGAAGTATGGAGAACAGGGAGAGAGGTATTTTCGACAGCTGTAAGTGACTTTATTGCCATTATTGTGTCACAGTTTACGATGCAGAGAACATTGTCGTCCGTTGTAAATTTTGTGCGACCAGCAAAAAGTTTTTGATCGCGAACAATTCTACATTTATACTTAAGCTAATTGAAGCATCACCTATAGCAACACAGCAACGTGAAACTCCGGTGTTCTGTCAATTATTACTATTATTACAGTACACATGGAGTGAGTAGTGGTGCAATATAAAATGATTCTGTAGTGGGAGCATTATTTGATAGGGGATATTAGTCTAGCAGAATATGCTACCCCTGAAATGATGTTACAATGTAATGTAAAAACAGAAGATGTCACAGGGCTCAATATTAAACTTTTTTGCAACTGGCCCCATAGGGCCACTTGGTTTGAAACTTACTGGCCCGAAGAAAAGGTTAACAAAACAATTTACTAAACAAAACATACTAACAGACTCAAACATGATGTGTCAATCACAAGGTAGTCCCGTCCAAAAGCATACGCTGCATTATCGTCTGTTTTCCCCTAAATAGGACCACAATATACTAAATGAACATCATGCTGTGTTGAAGAAGACTTGAAACTAGCGACTGAGACTATAAACTCATTTAAAAGTGTTTACTGAAGTAATAAATCAGCTGAGAAGTAGCATTTACCATTATTTCTAATGGACCTGAGGTGGAATAGAGATTTGCAGCTTTACGTTCCGTCTGCATGGTTTCACTTTCGACCCAGAGGTTGCCGCATGATTGAGATTAGAGAAATAACATTTGACAACCTCTCGTCACGTAAATACAACTCTGGATTGGACATCACCAAGAGCTGCAAAACAACTGCAGGATGTTGAGTTTCATTTATTTATTTATTTTTTAATAAACACTAATGTTGGCCAGTGAGTTGCTAGTTCAACTGTCCCGACGTTACGCTTTACTGGCCCCGGGCCATTGGGCTACCGTTATTGTCGAGCCCTGTGTCATAATACTGGGAGAGTTATAACTTTATGGGATTGGAAACGGGAACACATAAGGTAGAATTTTTCGATAGGGCAGAGTGACTCGATAGACTCTGCTCTCGATTTGCGCTACGGTAGCATTTTTTGACAAGGCAGCATATCGTCAGAACATCGGCCGTTACTGAGAGTGATGCTTGGACTCATCGGGAGAGAGTTGCGTTATATCCCAGTACCCAGTAATAAGTAGAGTAGCTAATATTACTTTTTCAGTATATGCTAAGTAACTAGTTGGTAATAGTTATATTATTTATGAGTAACTTGCCCAACACTGAGTTGACAATAAGGATCGGATAAATTGGGTATGTTTTGGTTATTGCTTGTTATAGGTTATAACAATCAATCACATAGGGCTATATAGGCTGTAATTTGCTGTATGAGTGGTTGCTTTTTAAGTCGTCCTTATGTTAAAGGTTTTGGCACGTTATAAATTAATTTCTTGTGAATTGTTGTGAAAGGGTTTATAAGGCCTTTTCAGATGGCTTTGATCTGCCTCATCAACAGACAGGCAAATAAGCGCTCTGCGAGGTAACCATGGCAACGGCTTCTGTGTAACTGGCACGATTCCATGGCGCGATCCCGTGAAACTGTCGGGCCTTCTCGTCTCATGCACACGCCTGCCCGCTGTCAGATTTGAAATGTCAAACTTTTTCCTACAGTTTATCAACAGACAGAGGCCAATCTGCTGTGTGATCTGAGTTTCCTGAATAATATAACTGTTCTTTAAGAATTAGGCCACCAGGTCTTAAACAGGCGACAACCTTTGCTGCTGTCTCTTATTCATTAAAAATAATAAATAATAAACTTCTACTGAGCTAATTTGAAAGTTAGTAGTTATATTATATAGTTATAGAATCAATTATTTCATGCTGCATGTTGCACATTTAGCTGTTGAAGCTTGGTAAAAAATTAATACAAAATAATAATTTTTATAGAGATGTTGCAATGTCGCAGTGGATTAGACACTTATCTTTGATTCCCACTGCAACACATCCACCAAATAAGTTATTGTCATGGGTCCTGCTTTACCATCCATGTTATAATAGAGCTGCAGCCAGTTTTATCGGGGTCTGGGAGGGTATATTTTCCTGCTTTTTTGCCCTTTGCCAATCACATGCCTGAATATTATTGTCAAAGTGGTTTAAATGAAGAAGAAATAAAGACAGAGAACAGCGTGCTCATCCATCACAAGAGACATCTCCTGTATGCTTTTCCTGTACAAAACAGGACCCAATATCTGTTCACAGGTCACTCATGCTTGAGGCCTGTAACACGTGCATACAGAGTTCAACATTTCTAAAGTTTGCTGTAGTGCCTCACTCTTTTTTTAATGTCCCACCTACTTCAGGCTGTGATTGGTTGGTTCGCAAAAAGTGATTTTGACAAGCCACTACGTAAGAGGGTGATGAAAGGCACCCAATCCCTGCAGAGATTAGCAGGCAGGCGAGAACGGGAAAAGGTGAGCGTCACGTAGTGCCCAGAAAACCTGATCCGGAGAGGAGAGTACCGATGCCAGTATGCCAAAGAGTAAAAAGTGACAGTACCGGTGGATACTGGTGTTCTGCCGATATGCTGCCTTGTCGAAAAATGCTACTATAGTGCAAATCGATAGTAGAGTCTATCGAGTTGCTCTGCCCTATTGAAAAATGCTACTTAATGTGTTCCCTTTTCCAATCCCATCAATTTATAACTCTCACAATATTATGAAATCTTCTATTTTTGGTTATATTATAACATCATTTCAGGGGTAGCGTATTCTGATAATCCCCTAAAATCTAATGTCCCCTATCAAATAATGCTCCCACTACAAAATCATTTTATATTGCACCACTACTCGTGTGTACCGTAAGGAGATGGGGAGCATGGTGAAATACTATATTATGCCATCTTTATTTAAGATATCAGGGGTAGCATATTCGGATAGACTAATATCCCCTTTCAAATAATGCTCCCAGACTAATAATGATTTATGTTTTTGATATTGCTGATGATCAGCCACTAACAGCAAGGTTGCACAGATTTATGGGCGTGGAAACAGACCACGCTAGTGGGTCAGAACCGCTAAGTAGCACATCTCGATTGGTAGCATAAATCGACAGCAAGGCATGGCAAGGCAAGTTTATTTGTATAGCACATTTCAACAACAAGGTAATTCAAAGTGCTTTACATAAAACATTACAGCAACAGGGAAATATAAAAAAGTTTAAAAGCAACATAGGAAAATTGAAAAAATACAAGTTACAGTGCAGTGTACAATCAGGGTTAAAAGAGTTAAATGGAAAATAAACAGAGAAGTACATTTAATCTACTCTCTCTAGCTAGTCTGTACTCGGGTCCATAGAAATCTTTGGGTCCACTGAAACTCCAAAAACCCTCGGACACTACAGAGAAACCAGGACATGTCCACTTTGATCCAGTTATACTTTGGACCCACCTGCGCGTTTACAGGTGGATAGAGGTTCCTGCAAATCACTCAGGCGTGAGATTTAAGACCACTTCCTTCATTCTTGTTCAATCTCACTCTCATTATCTTTTCACTCAATTACCTACTCATTTCTCACCGTGTAAATATTTAATTAAAAGCAATGGTAAAAAGTTCAGTTCAAGCACAAACAGCTTGTATATTGTGAGAAACAACAGGAATTCATGTCTACCATAAGCTTGAGCTTTATGGCAGAGCGTTCAGATGCAGCCAAACGAACACAGCAGCTGGTTTATTAATCCAGCGCGAGTTGCATGTGTAAAATACAGTGTCTGTGGATGAGAGAAGAGATGACTGCTGGAAGACAAGATGTCGTATTTAAGTTTATGTTTTGCTTGCTAAACAGCTGTTTGATAAATTACTATTAAAAAACATTCAGAGAGGATTTGAAACGTTTTTTTTCCCAATTTTGATCATTTTGGCACTGGTGATTTTCCTTTGGCGCATGCTAAAACCTCTTTGGGGGGCAGCAAAAATTTCTATGTGCAGGAAAACCCCTGACATTCTGATTGGCTGTCGTATCATGCTTCCCACGTGGGTCACTTGTAAATTGGATCAGTCAGCAGCCAAAAACATGAATATCAAGTGATGGACAGAAAATTCGACAAACTACAAAACAGTGTGGTGGGTGGTGATGGAGCAGTGGATAAGACGCGTGCCTTTGGTGTGAGAGACCTGGGTACAATTCCCACTGTAACACATCCACCAATGTGTCCCTGAGCAAGACACTTAATCCCTAGTTGCTCCAGAGGTGTGCAACCTCTGACATAAATAGCAGCTGCAAGTCGCTTTGGATAAAAGTGTCAGCTAAATGAATAAATGTAAATGTGATTATTTATTGGCTTATGATAGGCCCCATTGTCTTCATAGGCCTTGGGGCTTAAGCCCCAGTAAGCCTGTGCATTAAAGCAGGCTTGGTTTTGTCACTGTGTGTGCTGCAGCTCAGTGTGTTTCTGCACCAGTGTTTTTGAGGGTGTGACTCACTAGCCGCTAGGCGAGCATTATGACACGTGTTACATAGTAACACAGATAGGTTATGGAAGTAAAAGCTGGACTACAAGCAAGTTTTCAGGCAATTTGGGGTGGACTTTGAAAAAGGCCAAAAAGCATAGTAAGACCTCTTTAATCGAACGAACAACCGATAGATCAAAGGCACTAAAAATCATTAGTTGCAGCCTTACATTTTGTAAGATGTCTTTAAAATGAAATAATACAAACCACATCTAAATGAAAACAAAAATACTTTTTTAGCTCCACAGTTGTCCCTTCTTATATAAACTCCACACACCTCTTCCCACCCAGCAGCAGCTTTGGTTGGAGTTGCAGCACAACACTGTCGCCAAACAATGTTTCAAACTCCGAAACAATGCAATGTGTTATCACCAGCTACAGTGCCATCCGCTGGCTGGCTGGGCTGATGTGTGGACCCAATGTGGCTGGATGTGGAGGAGAGATAGGGAGCTCTGATACAGCCCAGGGCTAAAGAAGAGCATTGTGTGTTGCTAAATCACAGACTCACAGTGTTGTCTTAGTTATGCATCAGAGAACTGGATGCGTCTTCTTCAATCGCCCAGTTTCAGCTCCCCAATTCCCTCACTGTCTCTCACATCCTGCCAGTTCCTTTATTTAGTCAAATGTGTGAAGCAATGTGTACAGACTTAAACAGTGGAGACTGGTGGTCACTGTCCTACATCCTAATTACTCTTCCTGCTTTCTTTCAGGTGTTCTGATATGAGAAGGAATGGAAAATGGTTGGTTGTCGGTAAGGTTTTAGGGAAAAACATTTGAATCTGACTGACACAAAATATTGTTTAAGTACTGCAATAAGTCAGGGATGAAATAGAGAAAGACTAAAAGGGTTACATTGATTGGATGATTCAGCAAACCATAGAAAGAGAGACTGTGAAAGGAAATGGCTCAGATCGTAGTTTAATAGTATTCTCTCGATCAGGCATGAGCAAATCATCGGAGAGTGTGACCGACTTTGAGTTATCACCCCTTTTATTGTATCAAAATTGATCACATTATCTCCCATCCATCTCCGTACATTCATCTCTGGTGAAAGTGGTTGTCCAAAGCATATAATGGACAGATTAGAAGAAAACCTCTATTCTGGCAACACTCAATATTTCCCCATTAGTGCCGTGGCCTCTGGGATTAGACCTTTGCCACACATTAAAGATGTCAATACTGCTAATATTGCTTTTGGATGTCCTCCACCTTCTTAGAGCTACTTGTGTGTAACCAGATCTGTTTGATAAGATCTTTTGAACAGCTCTGAGACAGCAGGAGGACCTATAGGTCTTATCTTCTATTTGAGAATGGAAGACTGTGGGATAAAATGACCAAAGAGTGTTTTTCCTCAAAGTAGCTCTACTTTAGACAATTGGAGACCACATAACATTGCTTAATACACAACAGATTTATTTATTTATCATGTTATTCATTTTTACAATTTAAATACGCACTAGCTGTGACCCAAATCCATATTGCAGACTAAATCTAAACAAGATTTGATTGTGTAGTGTGTTCACACAAGAAAACAACATATACTAAAACAGTCAAAGTGAGAGTGTGCTGTTGATTAACACTATATTATTCCTGCAATGCATAAAGGAAATAGAGGAGCTTCTCATTGTTTTAACAAAATGTCGGGGGTGGTCACATTCTACAGCTGCAGTTTTATTGACATGCATCAACACATATTTAATTTATGTTGGAATAAAACATTTAATATAGATTAATAGTAAATAGTATATACTACATGTAGTATCATGCAGTATGTAACTGAGACAGACTCACGAGTCCCGGTAACATACTTCATATTGATTCTTAGCAGGTTTTGAGAGTGTAGTGTGTTCACACTAGAAAAGTGACAAAGGAAAGTATACTCAAGGCAGATTTTTGAATGTGCTGTAGATGAACACTGTTGTCACAAATGCAGTGCACATAGGAAATGAAGGAGCCACTCAGCTTAAAAAATTAAATTAATTGCAGGTTGCAGGTGTTGAAACCGCTCCAAAAACATCTTTTCAATTAAATCGACATTTTGATGTTTATTTGTGAAGTAGCATGTACTGTATAGAATTATTACTGTATGTACTGTAGTATTGATTTGGGAATGAAATTCAAAATCGGCAATGATGCATTTTCACCACAAGAGAGCACCATTGCACTTCATCAGAACACAAGAATTATTCCCGCAGTTCTGTGGATATTGTACTTGTATTGTAGACAATATGTATAAAATATATCATGCAACCTAACATGTAATACATCGAACATTTTCTAAATAAGTAAATGTGAAGTAAGGAATGGATGGATTTAAAATCACATATCAAGTGGGAAGTATTTCAAACATGGTTTTATAACACAAACCAAAATTTTAAAAATGGCCTTTATTTGATATTTCAGTCAGAAGTCAGTGTGTGCATTTTTGTCATGGATTTCCAGCATTATGGCCCACTTCTTGGCCATTTTTTTACACTGCTGGCTCATGAACTGTAGACTGATGTGTAGCCCTCAGCCCTGGATATAATTTCAGTGGTAAATGAAAACACATGCTCCTGCGTGTGTGAGAACGTCATCTCAGTACGGCAGTGCTGAGGTCATATCCATTGGGATGGCCTGGCAGTGTGTGGACAGGATGAGGAATAGAGCCCTACTTTCTGAGTTAGATAAATACCACCATCCGCCTTACTAGAGCATTCACCGGGGACAACACAAAGACCGAAATCAGCAATACATAAGCATCAATAATTAAGCAGCCACACAGAGTGAGAGGGTGAAGGGAGGGTTGGGTCCTGGACGGTGCACAACGTTGGCTCTGAAGTGATCCTAAATGCTGCTAATGTCTCTGAAGCTCTTCACAGAGCAAAAAATGGAGTAGGATGCATTTTCTTTTAACAAAGTGACACAGCTGTAAAGCACTGCAGTGTCTTTTCCTTTGTCTTAGTTTTATTTTCTTTCTTCCACCCCCCCACTCCCCACCTTTTTTTTTCCTTCTGTCTCTGTGTCACTTGTTTTCATTTGCTGCTAGTTTTCATAGATTTCTCTCTGACGACTAGACGTATTGGGTCAGACCTATCCTATGAACATGTACACCCTATGACTCAACCTGGCTGAGTATCATTTATTCATGAGAGCCACTATCACTAGTGCAATGGTGAAGAAAACAACAGTGACTGAATGATGCGATCCCTTTGGCCACCAGCAACAGTAGCTTGGAAAGTTGAAACTAAAATAATTGTTTAAACTTTAAAAAGTATTAAAACCTGCCTCAAGAATACAATGACAATGTATATCTTGAAAACAGAACCTAGTTAGGAATTCAGGATTTGTTTAGTCATCGTTTTCAACCTTTTTTAAGAATTCAGAGTGCAGGCAGATTTATTTTGGAAGGAAAGGGGACTTTGGTGTTATGTTCCAGGAGGGGCTTTGGGACAAGTGGAGGTCTAAGATTTCTTCCAGTGTCTCTTTGTCCTTGTGAAGTTTCCATCCCTATCTCATTCTTTTTCACCCCAATCTTTTGTACATCTCAGTTGCCCACCAACAGCAATGGAAAATACTTCTGTCAACTGCATGGAAGATGAGTTTGTGCTGCATTAGTGTCCAAAGTTTCGACAGTGTCACTTATAAATACGCCACTAGGGGGAGAGGTAGAGCTGATACAGGAGATGTGAAACAAAAGTGTAGGGTGAAAAGGGGAAATGGGAGTAATGTGGACAATGGGAGCATCTGAAAGGGGGAGGGGGTGCCAGCTTAACTGACTGAGAACATGTCTGAGACAGAGAGGAATACCTGATATAGCGGGTAAAGAGACAAGAAGAGAAATGTGAGAGTTGTAGAAATGTAGAGAGACAAAAACAGTAGCAACAAGAGAGTAAGAAAATTGTTTGTGTGTAGTTTTTGTGTATGTGGGTGTGAGACAGTAACCTGTGTTCCCTCCCAGTCATCTTTGGCATCTCGCTCAGCAGTGTATTTCCATTCGTGGGGCATGGAGAGAGCAGTGACCTAAGGGAGACCCTGTAATTATCCTCTGTGTCTGCGACAGGCCCGGATAATCAGTCTCACTGGGAATACTGGCAGAGATCTGTGAACAAGTGATTCTGAAAGACCTAATCCTCAATGAAGCACACTCATAGCTCTCACACTGGTAACTGGAGTGCTCTCACAAGATGCCTTTTTTTGCCATACTCACAGGTCACAATGTGTGTAATCCCTCGCTTATTCATTTTCTGTCTCTGCTTATATTGTATGTCTTAGTATCAGATGTTTGAATGAAATTTGGCAACAGGGTAAAAAGTTGACCAATCTTTAAACCATTTTTAGTGTCAGAATTCCCCAAAATTTTATGCATTTAAGTTGTCTGTCATGATACAATTTGTTTAAAACTCACACTAGTATTTATACTAATGGAAGTCTTAAACAATTTGAATCAAAACTTTCCCAGACTAACTTCTCTTTCCAGCTGTGGCATGCAGCTGTGTGTGAGACAGCCCCAAGCTGGAGGGCAAACTGAACTGATGTTTAGAACTTGTTTCAGATAATCTAAATTATTGGTCATTTATATATATTTTTTCACTTCTTAGGAGAATGTTAGATGTTTTAGGCCTACAAAATAGGCAGTTATCATGACCAAATAACTTACAAGCCACATTGAGTGCTGGGGCTTTAGGTAGAAAGCAAAAAAGTAAAGGTTAACATGCACACATGCGCTTTGAAGTACGCAAACACACAAACACACATCAGGATGTGCACACACAAACACAATAGTTCAACATCTCATAAATTTTTCAAAGAGGCTTCAGCAAGAAGTGAGCTATTTGGCACAAGTCACAAATATACAGACACAGGCAGAAATCACACGCACATAGCACATGAAAACACTTTTCAAAATCAATTAATCTGTCAAAAGGTATGCATGCATCCATTTATGTCAATATATTTATATTACATGTTTCTCCTATATTTCTCTCTCACTGTGCAACAGGAGATGATATCCTTTCATGTCAAGCTTCAAAGTGTTCTAGGTCAAAGTTTGTAGAGAAATAACGATGTGGACGTCTACACTCGTTGAAATTGATCATGTTGGGAATACTTGTGCAACTGCGCCATGCAAGATGAGGGGAGCAGCATTCCCACAGGGGGCCTGGAATCAATTACCATTCTCCCGAGGAAGTGGATTGGCTACCAAAGAATGACAACATGCCAGACAGCCACACAGTCAGGCTGTCATCATTTGATTTACACATAATCAACTCGTAATTGTATCACATTGGGCTGCAGGTACATGTAATTTGGAATAGAATATGAATTCACAGGGGTTTTGGCAGGCAACGCTATTGTGTCCCTCTGGTAATGAAGGAGAAGCGAGCGCTTTAATGTGGTTGGCCCCTGGTAGTCTTGTGCTGCTAACCATGCACAGTCATGGAGGCTTTGGAACCAGACTTTTGTGCTCCGACAGTTTGATCGACAGCTGACTTGACTGGCTCCGGAGTTGCCAGTCACTCCACAGCTGAAAGCAGCCCCAATGCAAGTGTCTTACGATCAAGAAAAACTTGAAAGGATTTTTCCCCCTCTCCTATATTGTATATATAGTGTTGTTGTGTCTCTCTCTCTGTCTCTGTCTCTCTCTCACTGAGTGATACTCCAGCAGTATCCTCTGGACACTGTGAAGTTTGCAATGTGGAACTACTCTTTGCAAAGTTTACAGCAAGAGAAATGGTGTCCAGGTTTCCGCTTCACTGTAATGCTGCTAGGTTATCAGGCAACTTAAATTATTAATTTAATTATGTGACACTCAGAGTGCTCTTAAGGGAAGTGAGATGCAATAAATCATCTCAGCTTTATGAGGTAACAGATGGCATAATATGGCTTCTTTCTTTAGCATTGTATAAACTTACTCTTGTAGTCCATCTATGACATCAGTGAGAAGGCTGCAGACTCCCCTGAGCATCAAAATGCAGACAGACTGAAAAAAAATCACATGACCGCTCTATTAATCTACTGTATTATGGCCTTTGATCAATATATATTTTGCTCTTGTTCAGCAAAAAACATTTATCAAGTCAACCTCACTCTGCAAAGGATAGCCTTTCACGTTAAGAGGACAAAGGGAATTCTGTTTAATATAGTTTTAAAACATATATATCACTGAAATACACTTTAAGACATTACCTGTACAGCAACTCTAAATGACAGTTCTTTTGTGAGTTGGATGCAATTGAAAGTTTATCTTATAGCACATTTTGGTCTTGAATATTTTTTTAACCATCCCGTTAAAATTAAATGTTTACTAACTGAAATTTACCAAAAAGAAAAACAGATGAAAAGTAGACCCTTAAAATGAAGGATGCTGTGACAAACATGTCAGGAACAAACACCTGCCCCGACCAAGTCTTGACTTTTGATAAAGTGTGTTTAAATTCACAAATCTGTGTCCATTAACTCAATAATCTGTTCACCTGTCAGGTACAAGCTGCAATCCCATTAGACAGGGACAAAGACAAAATTTAACCCTGAGGCTCATCTATTGATAGTGAAAAAGAAACCCAGTTTCTTTTATTAAATGTTCTACTTTAACCCCATTTGAGATATCTAAAGTACTAATCAGTATTTTTTGTGGTCATATAAAATAAAGTATATTAACAGACATGCGTAATGAGATGTAAGCAAACATTCCAAAAGTTTTGTGTGTGTCTGTAATATTTGTGTGCTTTATGTAACGCCACTCCCTCCTTCTATCTGCCATTATACATTTGACTTAGATTTTTATTAATACTTGGTTGAGAACTTTTTTCTCGTGGATAAAAATGTGGATGAGGCTCAATCTCACTCACACATCTGTGTCTTAAAATACAAACAGTACTAAGAGCTTGGGTAATTTGCAGGGCTCTAAAATGCCAGTAATTTCATAGGAAAATAAAAACTAAACAGTAAGTCTTAGATTCTAACTGACTCCCTAGCATTTATGCTATGACTTACAGTATATCATTTCAGTACGCTTTTTTCAGGCTTGTAAAGCACACTGTACTGTACCATTTTTTTCCTTCACCATAAAAGCATAGTACCTCTTTTGCAAGAGGATTTTAAGTTGTGATGATGGTAGTGCAAACATTATGGTGTGATACTGATTTCCTGTGTGTTTGTATTCACCTTTATTTCTTTTACTCTGACAGTTTCTATAACCACTGAACTAAACAAAATAGAACATTAATAACTTTCATTTTGGGTGACGGTAATTTGGTGTCAATACGCTCAGGCTCTCCAACATATCCTAATCTGAACATAAAATGCATCCTGCTAAAGGTTTCAACATTTCATGTTTGGCCTGCAGCCTTCGTCTAACCACTTTGTTCTTTATAACTCACCACGGAGCCACAATGGGGAGCAGGACATAGGCAGGCACCTTGGCTAAAAGGATTTATGACAATGAATGAATGAATGAATAAATGTTCTTTTAGAGTTTCACATTCTGAAATAAAAAGGTTTGACACACATTTAAGCCCCTTCCTAGCAGGTTGCTGCACAGCGTAATTAGAACAAAGAACCATATTAAATAAGGAGTTGTACTGTAGTAACAAGGATGTGAAATAAAAGCCTTAATGACATTATTTTGTTTTGTCTGGCCTGCATAAGAGATTTTTTTTGTTATCAGTAAGAGCAACAATCCTCACAACTTTTCAGTTCAGCCATAAGATTCTAAGTGTGGCCTTCATCAAAAAGACGTATTCAGTTGAGTTAAATTTAAGCGGCTCATGGATTTGTAATTTTCATAAAATTTGAAGTAACACAGCAACATGATTTAATAATTCATTGCCAATACCGTTAATTCTGATGAAAACAAGCAGCAACAGACACACACACAAGCACAAACAAGCACATGAACATACAACACCCACACATACAAAACAGGAAGTCATGGCAGCCAGCGGCAGCTCTGAAGCCAAAGGCCACAGCAGCTACAGGTGCACCTCTTTCTTTACTGCCTGACTGAGATGGATCTCAGCAATTTCTGGCGCTAGTGTTGTACTAAGTTGAATCTAAATAATTCAAGACTTGGAACACTTTTCAAATTGCTTTTATTTTGAACAGAATACAAAACAGACAATGAAAAACCTTTTTCCCTTTTCTGTGAGTGCAGACAAATTTCCTTGTTTGAGAAAAGGCATGGAAAAACAATGCATGGTAAATGATGTCATACATCCCTTCTCATTTCTGTAATATAATACACACCGTAGATTCAGACTTTCACAGAATGCAGTGCTATTTTTTTTTTAAAGTACGCCTTTATTGCAGCTGTTGTATTTCTTTTTTTTTCTATTTCAAAGAACGGTGCAGCAGCTTCGACATTAGTCAGCATTTGTACGGTCCATAGCTGCAGCTTCTGAGGAACAAATATACAAAGCAAGCTGTTTCACGCACACAACTCCTCCACTTAACAACTCTCCCACTGTCTGCGTTCTTTCTCCTGTGTTTTTGCAAAGTAAACAAACATCATTTCGAGTGATTCCTCACAATCCATCCCTCTGCCTCTGTAGTGTGCTTGAGCCTGCCTCGCTGTGCTTGTCAGAAGAGCTCCTTTAATCGCTCAGTGCCGCTTGTGATGTTCAAGGCCCGCTCCTCCTCCCAGCCATCTCCTCTCTTTATCTGTCAATCATGAGTGCTTGAAAAAATAGAGCCCCAATGCCTTTATTTCAAGAGGTGCCTGATCAATATCATCAATCCACCCACCTCCCCTGCTCGCACTCCCTGTATGTTCTTTCTCTTCATCTCTACCCTTCGTTCTCTTTCTTTACTTCTCTCTCTCCCTCCTCCCCCCCCCCCTCTCTCTCTCCCTCTCTCTCTTGGTTGCTGCAGCTGTATCCATTTCCTCCTGGCAAAAAGGGACTTTATGAATAAATGATACTGAATTGCTGAAGGTTCAGATACTAAATAATGAATTTCACCACCAAAAACACAACAACTTCTCCAATCATAAAATAGCTCTCCCCTTCCATATTGATTGTGCTTGTGCAACCAGATGCAGAGAGCACAGTCTGCATCCGTGCAAGGTAGAAGACCATACAAGGGAAAATGTATAAAATGATAGAGAGCTACCTGCTTTTTTAGCTATAGATATCTGTAAGAGAGGCTAACAGCTGCCTATGGCAGGAGCACTTTCCCTGAGCTCCTCTCTCCTCTTTGCCGAAGCACTGAGAGCGGAGTAGGTCTGAGGGAGGCGGAGGAGAGAAGAAAAAATCTGAAAACTTTCCTTCACGGGACATTTAAAGTAAGTGCGGTCATCTATTCTGTGCTACGGCAACGGGCAATGGCGTGTTGCTGAGTGTGTGTGTGTGTGTGTGTATTCGTGAGAGAGTCAGAGTATGTGTGTGGTTATGTGTGTCTGTGTACGAGCTGGCTTGAAGGAGAAAGAGTATTGGCTGGTGAGGCCATGATTTTTTTTTTCCTCAGGTCATATAGTTAGTTGAGGTGCAGCTGTAGTAGTGAGAGTTGCTCTGCACTGCCGAAATTATATTTTGATTAGTCATCTCATTGTTTTCCTACAATAATAATAATACGATGAGAAAACAGCTCACAAGCGCGAAAGTGTGTAAATGGGAATGTGTCTCGGGGGGTAATTGGGTTATTGTAAGAGAGGTTTTCAAATATTGTGCCCTATTCTTACCTTTGCATGCACTCCTAATACACTACCTTCTAATATAAACATACATATATTACATGCGAGGAGAGAGCAATTCAGTTGTAAAGATGCATGTGTGCGTTTGTGTGCGTGCACAGATGAGCAAACGCATCAAATTTACAACCTGGTGAAAGTGAGGGAAAAGATTGAAAATAATTACATTTAACATTAATCTTTATATTTCCATCTCTGTTAAACATATTCTAAACTAATTTATTTAATGTAGGCAGGTTCTAAATTTTAATAAGGAATTAAAGTACGTATATTTTGGTTTAATTATGGTTATGGGAAGAAACAATTATTTATATTATAAACCTCTGAAAATCGTGAATTTGTTGTTCAAAATTAATATCAAGCAGAATAAAAAGAACAAAACCTAAATAATAAATGCAAATCAAGGTGTCTTTCTTACTTTCTTTCTTTCTATATTTTTATATTTCTACATCTATATTTTTTTATAATATCCTGTTATTTGGTATTATTACATATTGATTTATTCCATTTATCCTATGTATTATTCATTAAAACACGTACAGTGGTATGTTATACTGTATGGAGGCACATAGTAATGCAGCAAGTCATTGTGTTGAGAAATAAATAATTGATAGCTCAATGAATATGCAAATGAGAAAGAGAGAGTGAGTAAGAGTCAGAGAGGAAGGAGTGTGGAGTGTTGTTGGTGCACGGAGCTAAACAAAAGGCCTTTGTGATTTCCATCACCCAATTAAGAAATATTACAGCCACCATGTTGGGACTACAACCGTTTAGAGTTGTTTGCGGTCCTGCATTCATGTTGCTTTGTGTTGGGAAGCCTTTGAAGTAATTGTGTTATATATTTCCCCTGATAGGGTTTTTCTTTTTACATGGTGAGATACAGTTTAACTGAATAGGCAATAAATCAGGGAAGGATGGGAATTTATTTTAATGAAGTTGGGTCTATTAGTATGTAAGAGATGGGTATTGTATTCAAAAATGTGCAAGTCATTTAAATAACATGTGTAGTCATCAAGAAAATCTAAGTATAGTGTAGTTTGAATGCAAAAATATTTTTTGCATCCTCTCTGTCTCCCTGTTTTACACCGGACACCGCACACACGCACATGTCATATTGTATTGCTTTCCCTGGTTTGCATTAGCCTTATAACCTACAAACTCAGGGAGACGAGAGTTTGTGCAGCAAGAGTGTAACAACCTTTCAGTGCCCAACCCTGAGAGAAAAATTAAAATTTGATGTTAATCAAGCAGCCTGAGAGCTGGAGATGACAGGTGCTTTCTACTCTACTTACCCCAGTCTCTTTCCATTTGGCATCACCGCTGAGCTCCAGCTCAAAGTTGCCCTTTTTAGCCCCGTCAAATGGAACTTGCCAATCAGTCATCTCATGTTTTAGCAGCATTTATGGTTTTGACCAAAGTGCATGACTGTGACTGATTCTGGCCCTGTGAATAATTTAACTGATTAATAAGAAAAGCTGTAAGATGAAAATGCAAGCTGTGGATTCTGTGTGCTACTGTCATGGAAAATGTTAAATTTGTTTCAGTCGGGCATACTGCACATAGTGTGTAGGTAATTTAAACTGTGTGTGACTGCTGAACAGCGCCATGTTTCCTGTTCATTATTTTTGTAGATATGACATGATGATATATATAAACATTAATACATTCGTACGACTTATGAAAGATATGTCAAACCTATAAATCTGTCTAACTCTATTCCTCTCATTCACTGGACCTTTTACCTTATCTTCAGATTATGGGGTCAACCCCCTTGTTTGCACACACACACACACACAGACACGTACGCACGCACGCATACACATCACCCCCAGGGACCCGGCTTTCAGACAGGAGTCACAAGGTTGAGTTGGTCATTATGGAGGTCCTTGACTAAGGCTCAACACAAACTTACAATCCCTAACATTCATCCCCAGTGAATGATACATGGAAACAAAACATGTGTATGTGTGTGCATGCATGTGACAGGGCCAACTGCCCTGTCGAATCAAATATACCAGCATGTTGTTCTTAAAGCTAACTACAATACAATATATAATGAGAAGCAATTTCCCTCAAATTCCATCATGCTGTAATCTACGCTGTCTGAACTTCCTTGTGCATTTGTCAGTGATTCATAATGACTGAATACTAGACCAGAAAAAGCTTTAAAAGATGGAGCTTCACTGCGTTTTAGAGCCATTTTAAATCTTATTTCCCTGCTTCCTGGACAAGATCTGAAAGAGAAAAAAAGATTTCTCTTCCACCCTGTCAAGCCCCTGAATTATTAGGGGCATCAATATCTTTAGCATATTGCCAAAGGCTTCCAGACAGTATCTGCTTTCATTATTAGTGTCAGCTCAATTATAGCTCACACCCAACTGTTTCTCAACATCTAATAGCATCAATCGACAAGGATGGTTGACGAGCCAGCACCCGCACACACACACATCCACACGCACAACCAACACTTTAAGTCACGCGCGCATGTACATTCACACCTCCCATCCATCCATGCTGTTGCGTTGTGTCATCTTGCTAATGTACACGGCTGAGAGGAAGCACAGGGCTCATAATGGAGGCCATGTTCTTAGTGGCGATGAGCAGCTGATGCAGCCTGGCCCATTTTCATCAAATATTAATGGCATGGAAAAATACACCCGGACTGAGGCCTCATCCACAGCCAAACTGGAGAGGCTGGGGGAAAGAGCAATGGGGAGAAAGTGCAGTGAGTGTGTTTAGAAGCACTGTCTGATGGCCATAATTAGGGCCGCTCCAATTAAAAATTCAAAAGCCCCAGTTTATTTGAGCACATGAATCTTCCACTGACTCCAGCATTTATTTCCCTTTTACAAAGTATTTTATTTTACAACATCAATTGAACTGGGCTTTTCTCCCTCTGTGTCTTATACTTTCAATTTCTCTCTCTCTGCCTCTCAAGCCAAAGAGCCGTTAAATGAAGGGGGGTGGGGGACAAAGCACAATTTTAAACGTGCTCAGCTCATTTTTCAGGAAACTCTTGTCAGGTTATGCAAAGGACTGGTAGCCATTAAAAGGAAAAGAAAGAAAATGTCACATAATGGAGACACAAACAATGAATTATAACTGTTGATAATGGCCACTTCACTCAGAGGAGGAATGCACTTGATTTCCCCCAGATATGCTCGGTTTTAATCCTGTAAATAACTAAAAATGATGACCAAAATTAATTCACAGGGGGTCTTTTTCATGTAGGATAGTATTTGACTGGCCCAACACCATTTTATTCACAATAACAGCCTTTCGCTTTTATTTCTTTTCTTCTTTCCTGCTCTGTTTAAGCATAGAACCATCACTGACAGCACTCAAAACAACCTTTGGCGTGGAAACAAAGCAGATAAAATGTGAGATTTCTGGCCTGTGCTTTGTTTGATTATACAAACAATTGCTTCACCTTTTGTGTCAGCATCACAAGGAGAAATGAGCGATGAAGAAGCGTGTGAAAAGAGCTAAGCTTTGGGGAAACACCGACTTCATTCCTTTTTTCTGCTGCGCTCCCCTATTTGCTCCCTATGCCCTCTTTTTATCCTCTCCATCACCCTCACGCTTACTACCTTTCTCTATTATCTTTCCCACTTCTTTCACCCATTTTCCACTCTTTCTTTCTTATACTTCCTACCACACCATATACCTCCTCTCAACACGCACACACACAAACATGACACACATTTGAGCAGTCTATTCCTCTTTTGAATAACACCTCTTTTATTAGTTTGGGTCTTTTCTCCCTTGCCCGCTTTAAACAGAGAAGGGAGATGGGATTCTAAAGAGCTGCCAGGGGCTCAGTTTGCACAGTGCTTTGATGTCATTGAGATGCTGTGAGAGCAAACACACACACAGACACACAGCCTCACTAGGCACCTCTACATAACCAGACAGCGTGCATCCACACTCTTAATACACACACACATATAAACATGCATACAGCACAGATGCACTTTTGGCTGCAGCACCACACATGTTCACACTTTTCCTTCCTTTTCTCTGTTTTCCTTGTTTTCCCCCTTTTCTGACCCACAACTACATTTCTTCCTTTATCTGAGCTTCTTCATGAATAAGGTGTAGTATTTGAAATAGGTTTCGGTTTGAAGGAAAAGCCTCTGACCCCACCAACACCTGACAATGTAGGTGATAGAACAATTTTAAACTGGCATAACTTAGCTCAGATACACACTGATTCTCATCTATTATCTTGATAGGTTAAGGAGATTTTATTTATCTTTGATAGAGGGGTCAAGAGCCCTGGGAAATGGAGGGAATAATCAGAAGTAGGGCCATGTCTTCATAATGTCCAAATGAGCTTGGTAGAGACTGGACAAATACGACACGTGCGCATTCAGCACTTCATATTCATGACCCTATTAAAGTGGTCTGGAGTCATTTTCTAGAGCAAATTTGATCAGCTCTACCCAAGGCATTGACGCTGATAAGTGTTATTTGGGCCTCGAACAAAATGAACGAGCGGAAATTGCGGAAATTAACACGTATAGTAATGTGCTCAAAGTGACAGGCACACACTGATTTTCATGTAAAATCTAGCCTGGATGGCTGTGCTTCTTTTCCAAGTGTTATATAACTCAGTGTCTGCCTCGTTCCTCTCTAAGTACCCGTGTGAGAAGCAGATCTTTATTTTGTGTGTGTGTGGGCGTGTGGGTGTGTGTGTGTGTGTGGGTCGCAGAGCCTCCAACCAACCTTGACTAACAAGCATATGTTAATTATGGAGGAGATCACAGGCAGGTCACCCAGCACTCTACCACTAAAAGAGGACTAAGATGCATTACTGGAGGGCATATCCAGGGATGGGGCTGGGTCTAACACCATCCTACACCAGCACCGCTCCTCCTTTACAGAACACCCACCTCATCACCTTCCTTTGCATTTGTTGTTCCTTTAAAAGTGTGTTCCTTTAAAGACATCTTCCCCTGCTTTAAAGTTTTTATTTCATTAATGATGTCCATTGCCCTCTAATATAAGGCACACATGAGTTGCATTGAACTTTGCTCTCTTCATTGGGCTAGCTGGTATTTCTACAACATATAACAAGTCTTTTGCTGCACGACAGACCCACACATTAAAGAATTGAAATAACTATATGTGATAAATATATGTCATACAGAAATGACAAAAGAATTTATGTGGAAGGGACCTTAACAAAGTTGTCAAAATCTGTGAAACTGCAATGTTTGTGTGGCTTTTTTTGCCCTTTTGCTGTAGAAAGTTTCAAAACCTTTCTAGGGACAGTTGGGTTACCTTCTTACACTACAAGCTAGAAAGACTACAAAACTCCTTTGGCTGTCTTCTTCACTCATGTGACCTTTTGTGTTGTAGTTGTCTGTCAAGAGTCCCTCCGTTTTCCATGGATGTTTGCAAGTATGCAATATAATAATGTAACCTGTAAGTGACTGCTCATGTTTAATGCCCTATTGGTATTCTTTTTAGCTTTTTAACCATATACCAAGATCTCACCATTTGACTGGTGAGTGCAATGTTATTATTAACAATAGGAATGGCCAAAACTATGAAAACAAGACACACGTTGTAATAAACCAGAAGTGTCTTTTAACAAGCTTCCAGAAAGCAGTAACCCTTAGTCACGCCAATGCTAAAATTCTCCCCTTTTGGTTTGTAAACCCCACCCCACCTTTCCCAACCCCCCTATGGCTTCTTCCTGACTCCCCTGCTGCTCCTTCCCCTCTCTCTCGCTCTCACACACACCCCTCTACCATATACCCCCTACCTCCTACCCAACCCCTAGGTCTTGCCCCAGAGCACATTGATTCTGCTGTATACCTAATTACTGCTCATAATCTATTCATTTCACCACCGCCAAAGAGGGCAGCAGCTGTCACAGAACACACCACCAGGGGACTGGAGGAGGGATACTGGGGCTGGAAACTGTGATGAGGGTGAGGATTAAAACTTGAAGCAAAGAATGACGGCTTGATGGCAGCAGTGATAACAATCACTCCTGAGAGGGCTTCATGCTGAACATGTTTTGCTCAAATTCTAAAAAAAAAAATATATAAGTTTTGATGTGTGATGGAGATATTTTGTTTTGGGGGGTTTTGCAATTCAGGGTTGCACTTCAACTCTTCACTGCTCTCGGGTTGCCACTGAGCAGAATTATGCTAGTGGAAGTAAAGCGTGTTGTTTAGGCAAACACACTCAGAGTTTTCCCTTGTTGAATGTGTTGAATGACACGGTAGATGGGAGTCAGACAATGTCTGAAATGTTCTCTTGCTGCCATTTAACCTTCGAGTTTTAGGTCCAGCCCCTGAGCACGTGCCTCAATCATTTGCGGTTTTTGACTTTGTGCATGTACATATTATTAAAAAGACAATGTAGAAAATATCAAGACGACCTATGAGTTCAAGATGTACACCGATGAGGGGAAAATGTGGCACTGTTCTATTTATCTATCACTGTATTCGCAGTTCAGATTCACTTCAGTGACTTACAGATTATATTAATGTGTCTTTGAATTAATTTAATTTATTATTTTAAAACTATAATAAAAAAAAAACTGAAAAATGATAGCTTAATCCATAGTTCCTTGTCTTTTTTATGTTAAGTTAAATAAAATATCTACAGTTATATTGATTCCTACATAAAGCAAATGTCCAAAAACATTTAGAGACATTTCTTTATTTTCCCTTCCTGTGGATGATAGATAAAAATATAAGCAGACATTATATTTACATGTATTTCCAGCACAGCTGCAGTCGACTTTGTCATCATACAGCTAGAAAAAATTTACATTTCAGCACATTTAGAGACCATTTCCCCATAAACTGTATATTGTTAGCATCCTCTCCACCTGTTCATATAACTCCGGATGCAACAAGTTCACACCCCTTATCTGGATAGGTTGATGAGCGGCATTCTGGGAAGCGCTGGAAATCATTAGGAGTAAGAGAAGAGAGAAATCTTGTTGGAAAAATGGGCACCAAAGATAAATTGCAACATTTCATCACAGTAAAATGCACTGAACGTCAGAGATTTAAGTCTGTGTCAGCAGAAATAAACTGATGAAATTTCAAAGGGAACAGAGAGAACATGGACTTGCCTGCGGTTTAGGGTGTTTTTCATTCCTTGCTGCATCTTGTTAAGCAGAGGACCTGTGGTTTAGTTTGCTGTCCAATAACACTCAGTTAATAAGAGACCATAGATGTGTGCACCTCTATTGCATTCAAAATGCCTCTCCCTTGCTCTCTCTCTCTCTCCCCCTCTCTTTCTCATTCTCTATATATACCTCTTCTTTAAATGATTCATTTTATTTTGTATACATATTAGCTGCCTGCAGTTTCGACAGGTGTGCAGTAACTGACAGTTCACACAAAATTTTCTGAAACTATTCCCCATAACTAAAAAGTGCTGCTGTATCACACATATCACAGTGTAAGACCTGTAATACTGAATGTGGCACTGCGGAAGTCACAAGGCAACATGCCGAACATGCCCAAAGAAATGCACCTCTCAGCCCGCCCAGGGGCAATCAGCATCTGTTTGTTTAATCTGCTTAATCTGCTGGTGAGCTCCACTGGGCGTGCCTAATTAGCAAAATTAATTTGTTAAGACATTAACGTCGTTAGAGATGGCCAAATGAGGCTGCACTGTTTTATGCAAATGCACTGTGGATTTGGCTGGCTGTGTTACCTCAATTAGACCCTTCTTTGATATCTGCCTCTTTTTCCTCTCATTCTGTGTCCTTCTCTTTCCTTCGCTTTCATCTTTCCTTTCTCCTCATTATCACTGTCAGATTTTGCTAATCATGAAATACTGCTATTGTATGACAGCAGAGCTGGGGCAAGGAGGGAAGATGGGGGGAGCAAGGCCCTGAAACTGCTAATCATAACAAAAAAAAAAAAATAGGAGATCTGGGTTTTCAATTAAGACGTACACTCTGGAGCTTCCACCACCACTATCACTGTTATCATCACCACTACCGGCACTGTGTGTGGTGTGTGTTTGTGTTTGTGTGTCGTAGCAGGAGCATTTCTTCCAGTGTGTTATCGGGGTAATTAGTCTCCCGTATGTCGCACCCCTCACAAGCCTGTTTAAGGGTTAATGAGGCCCCAGCAGCTTCTCAGCATGGGTTGGGGGGGTTATGTATGTGGGCTGGGGTTGGTACAGGCCTAGCTTCAATAAGAAACCACCCATAGGACGTCCCTTTGAAGTGTCAGAGGGTCCCCCCTTGTTCCGGGTGGCTCCTGTTTCATTTGTCTGAGTGGTAGCATAAAATATAGATGAGCTGCCAGACAACACAATCTATACACCCCTTCCCCCCTAAAAATCCTCCCTCACACATTACACCACCCTCACCCCCTGACATTATTCACAGATTAACCAACACCTCCCTGTCACCTGATAATGACCTTCCTTTCTCCTCCTAATCTAGCTTTGCAGGGTGACTGTAAAATTAGACACGCTAAGCTTTATTTATTTATTTTTGGCGTCATGGTAACAATAAATGAGCCTATTACCACCAGAGGACAAGTAAATTCCAAATATTATTTAAGATAATGGATCCACAGACAAAGTTTACAATGTGTATTTGTTAGTTTTGCCCTGAGGTAGGGTTTTGTAATGAAGGGTAATGCAATAGAGGTGCGAGTGATACTGCAGCCTTGGGGAGTTGTAGTTGTGGACTCCATTGTGGCCCTACTGTATTTCATCCTTCCTGGTCCCAGTGGGATGTCCAGTGGTCCATTTGAGCACCATCTCTAGTGAAGAGTCAGTCTCCATCGGCTGTGTAGACAGAAGATAAGGGTCATGTTACTCTGGTAAATTTTAACTGTGACAACTGACGGAAGGAATTGTTAAATTTACTAGCAAGTATATCATTTATATTGTCTGGACATAATCAATGTCCTCTTTGTATTGTGGAGGGTAAATCACCCAAAACTAAAATCTCAAACCTGTTTTATCATCAAATGAAGCTGAAAAAATTTAAAAAGCCTTATTAACTTTTTAATCATACTCAACTAATTAATCATATAGATGCTGATGACATTACAGGTTCAAGTTCATTGTTTATTTGGATCCCCGTTTGTTACCTAACAACTACTCTTCATGAGGTCTATATTATAGTAAACTATACAGTATGACCAACACTACAGACAATAAAACAGTCATGATTATACCTGACCCAATAAAATTGCATCAAAACTAAGCGCATGGCATATTAACATTAAAGAGAACAATTGACAGTAAAACATAATTGGCATTGTTCCACACCTATGCTAGAAATACAGATTGTGCTCATTTATTTTATAGGCATGCCAATATTGTCTTTCATTGCTTTTTATAATCTTTTGATTCTTGAAATCTGATGTATGGCTTACACTGAGAAATAGCTCAAGACAAAACGTCTTTCTCCGTTACAAAGTCTCCAACACACAGTCTTATGGAGAACAATTAAATTGTGAAACTGTGTTTTCAAAGTAAATTTAACTATTTACGGCCACACTCTTAATATTACACTTCACTTTCTGACAACCCGAGGACATGTGAAAATCATGAACCCTTTAGTTATTGATATCAAAAATGTGTACATTTCAAAATACTGAAAGTCAGTATGTAGTATTAAATTGAAAGCTGTACACCATGTGTCATAAGAAAAGATCAAGTTTATGTGTTACACAATTCATTTTAGCTGTTCATATGATATATATGATATTCATATTTTAAAAATCTTAAACTGAATTGTATCCAGCCACAGTTCCATGATGTTAATGTTTTTGCTTGTCTTTATTTCCGAAGCCTGCATCAATCAAGAGAAAGTTAGAGAAGACCATTAATATGTCCTCATGATGACAAAATGCATTAGAGTCGAGAGGCACAACATTTCATTACAGACTACAGGGACCTCTAATTTCATTCCAGTCCACTTTGTGGAAACGACAAAATGTTATTACGTTCAGCGGGTGTATCCAACATTACATAGCCACTATTTATTTTCACTTTATTTGCTTAAGTAACACAGGGGCTTCTGCAGGTAATTGGTTTAAGCTTGAGAGAGTCTCTGTGCATGAAAAATCATCTTTTCCTCCTCTGATCTCCTGGGAACCTTGACACTGGCCAACTTTAAATGGTTTCCTTGGAACAACTCTACATTTCTCCAGTCACTTTGTAAAACTTTCTCATCCCAATTATTTTTTTTGTTGGAGCAGGCTATTAGAGAAGCAAGGAGATTGCTTTGACCCCCGTCTTACTTCACATGTTTGCTTCAAAAGTGGAAATAGATAACTGAGTGGCCTGCGTGTCGACAAGGTCTGTTCTAATTACTGGAAGCATTCTTCATCTGAAACGGGAAAATGGTACTATACATGATTAAAGACAGCATATAGATAATAGAAATTTAAATAGTCATCCTTTAGGAGCAGTGTTTACTTTGTTCTATATAATTTATGACTGCTTTTTAAAGGCATCAGGTAAATCGTATGTAGTCTGGGTATGAAATAATATGATAGGAAAGCTGTAATTGAATAAGAATAATTGGAAAATTCAGTCTTTTGAGTTGTGTCTTTTCAGCGGAATGAAGAATGGAAATTAGTCTTGATGAGGATGGTTCCTCTCGCTTTGACAAATGCTCAGGAAATAGAGATAGGCCGTGCACAGAAGCCAATTGAGCAGCAGTTACAAACAAGATCACAATTTTTTCTCACTTGCTTGAACTTTGAGGAGGGTATAAGACATGAGAGCTGAGGATGAGAATGATAAGGAGGTGGAGGAGGGAAGGGGGCACTTTTAATCTTGAAATTATTATATCTGGACTAGTGAATCTTTATCAGATTGCTTTTCCTAATCATTGCACCCTGAGTATGTTTGATCTCCATGATGAACACATGATTAGTTTTTCATGAAACCGTTCAAGCAAAACGCTTGAACATGAGCTGTGGCTAGACACTGTTGATTTAGCTGTTTGAGAGGCAGCAGGCCCCTCCGTCTACCACACGCTAGCCTGAGCAGGAGCCCACATGGGAGTAGGGAGGGGTCAGGTAGGGTCAAGTCTATGGGTAATGATATATCACCTGCCGTATATTTAAGGTTTTGCTAATTCTCCGCTCAATTATGACCGTTCCTTTGACCTGTTGGCCTTGAAAGCAATGAGGCGACACAATCAATTTAAGCAGGGGTATACATTTTTGGCAGGGAAATGACACCGTCCGGATGCTGCAAATCACAGGCAGTGCAGCCCAGATGATCCCCCAGTGTTGACTTGCATACATGATAATATCATTGTCTGACAGATGAAGGGCATATTATGAAAAGTCGCCAAGAGCAACAAGAAAATATATGTATTATTAAAATTAAACATTTGGCTGTTTTTTATTGAAATCCCAGAGAAAATGTAAATATTTTGTTGGCTGATCCAATATATATTAATATTACAGTGAGATACAATAAAACAGGAAAGCCTGTAAAATGCCATTCAATCCAACAGCCATAGAATAATGGCTTACTTCAAAAGTTTAGTATTTGATAAATCTGTATTTGTTTGTGTGTTGACTCAAGATGAAACAATTATTTATCTATTTAATGTTTATGTTTATGGGGAAAGGTGAATAGGATTAAACAATGCCACATACTTTACCACAGCATTTATAGCTGAAGCTTGTTGTCTTGTTAGCCCTTAAAAATACATGAAACTCAACAATAAAATTCATACAAAAAAAACACAAGAAACGAACCATGCCTGAACAAATTACTTAGTTAATTGACAGAAAATTAATCAGCAACTTTTTGGATAAGTGACTGCTTTTCTTTGTCTTATGTGATCATAAATTGATAATTTGGGGGGTTTGATTTAGTTGGACAAAACCAGCAATTTGAAGATGGAAATTGTGTTTATAGACCAAACACATAATCAAGAAAATAATCAGTACAATTATTGATGATGAAGTCCTATGGTGCTGGCTCTTTACTATATACTGTGATAATCGTAAAAAAGTAGTGCATTTTAAAGGCTGCGATGTATTAGGAATTCCAATATAATACAGTCCAATACAACAGCACAACAAATTGCCACACGAAAAATGTCAATAAAGTTGACACAGTGTTTAGGTTTAAATCAATTATAAGTTTCAAAAAGGCAGTTTTTACTGTAAGACTATAGCTTGCATTAAAATGTACAGGAGTTTAACCTTGGGGAGTATGACATTGTTGAAAAATTCTTTCAGATTGGTATGATTTGAAGTCAAATTTGTTGAAAGATGTTGAATGACAATGACACAATGTCATGATAGTGAATTGACATCGCATCACTGCATATTAAATCTTACTTAATGTGAAGAATAAATAACACACCAAAGATTTTCTCGAGCATGGACATTTCCATTAGGCAGTTCAGAATGAGCTCAGTGTTTTTTAATATCTGTTGTGCAATGCGTCATAACATCACAGCACTCCTCAGACAAACCTCTGTAACCTCAAAGCTCCAGCACTCAGCATTTCACCATAATAGTTTGACTGCTCGTGTGAGCAGAGCGAGAGGGATGAAAAGAAGGTGAAATGGATTATTTAACCGACAGAGAGCAAAGAACTGCAGGGGGGTTCAGTTCTCCATCAGTAACTTTGTTCTGCTTGGATAAAGTAGAGAGGAGACAGTAAGTTGTGTGCTAACACGTCAGATGAAGGCTACACGCCCCTTTAGTTTTTGCACTGATTGAGTTAGTAGATGCACAAACTGCAGATGCAGCATATAATTTAGTCCTAGACCAATTCACACCTTTTGCTCTTCTATCATTTCTAAACATAATTTTAAATACATACATTAAAATTTACTGGACATTCACTAATCAATAGTGATATTTCAAGGATAGAGAATCTTTCAACGACTGGTAACTTTCTTTGTAAAGTCTTAAAATCATTCAGCAATACTGTGAGCTTTGTTTTTATTGCAGCCAACTTACTGCCATGAGAGAGTTCAGAAAAGCTTTAGGGACTGTGCAAAAGTTATTAGGTGGGGAGAGTGGGTCAATAAAGGTGAAGGATTATATATTTTTTGTCTTTGCTGCAGCGAGGCCAGTCTGAAATTTTTGGATGAGCAGGGGACTTTTAAATACATCATCCCATATTCTTTTTCAGCCTTCTTTTAAGTCGGCACCTTTGCTCGGTTCATTTAGTAAATGACAGTTTAGTTGTTCAGTTAGTAACTACCGGTTCAAAAATAAAGTGGCTAGAAAGTTTGGTAAATGGGATGCACTATATATATGTCATATGTCATATTTCTAATGTGAATTTGGTGACTATTGTGAAAATAATTTTCTACTAACATATTAAGTGGTTAAATATTTCAGGCACCTTATGTTTTACTGTTAAACAAGTTGGATCAATTCAACACTCTTAAATTCTTTTGCAAAACTTTTTTTTTCTAAGCCAAGTGGTAACCATACAGTTCTGCCGCACTCCTCACCCTGATCATTTTGGCACACTCCCCTATTTGAACCCACTGAAGACACTCCCTTATTTGAACCACAGTCTGTTGTGCGGCACAAGACATGGTGATTTCTAATTTAAACACTTCCAACTCCCATAACCCACTGCTCTTTATGAAATATGTTAAGAGATACTGTTGACAATTTATTCCATAATGTCGCAGAATGAGAAGTGTCTTGTTAATTGATGGAAATAGCTTCCCTGTTCTTCTCAGATGAGAATGTTTACAAATGAATGCAGTTTCTCATATTCTCATTCGCATGTAAGTGTTCTCTCCATGGGCAAGATGGTGTAGTTCATGTGTCCAGTAAGTGTTGGTCTTGCTTTTATTCATGTAGCCACAATAAGAATGGCTGGATAACTTTAGTACATCCACAAATAACAGTGTTCCTTGATTTTTTGGAGAGAATCTATTACTTTTCTTGTGGATAGTATTATGCCTATCCATGTTGATAGATTCAAGTAGCCTTTCCTCCCTTGTTCTTTGTATTTGATCCATATGATATTAGGTATATTGGGTCATAGACAAAACATCCTGCATATTTAGCCTATATGTTTTTTAGAGAGTTTTTAGAGAGAATTTAGAGTGTGCTGGGTTCTGTGGAAGTGAATAGCAATGAGAGTATGGAAACAATACACTAGTGTCTGCTTTAAGGGCCCGTTTCACATCTGGTGTACTTTCTTGCTCTACTGTTTAGCAACATCTTGTTTTGTGTTTGTATGACAACATAATTGTGTAGCTTGATCTGTCTTTCGACTCAGAATCATGTGGCCTGTCAAGTAAATTTAGGGTAAATTTTAACATAAATGCTATATAGTACATACATCTTGAAATTATTTCAGTAGTGGTGTTCTGAAGGATTTTTACCAGAGAGTAAGATAGAGAGTGTTTTTCTCTACAGGTGAGCACCTGTGGAATTGCCATCGATTGCATCATTGCAACAACTCCTAAGAATACTCAGTTTCTGTCAGTATCTCAATAGCAAGTATACAATAATCTGCCTGAAATACATTTAATGACACTGATCCAGATTTACTTTCATTGTGCCTTCAGTTCTTTAACAGATTGTCTTTTAATGACAATAAGTTTATTATCTAGGTTTATGTGCAGCGTTTTATCTGTATATTGCGTCCACAGTGACTACAAACATTAAACCGCTATTACTTTATCCAGGTGCAACTTGTTTCATTGCATTAGAGATCAATGTTTACTGTCTTAAGTCATACATTGTCTTGACTCTTGTGTTTTCAAGCAGCCGTTAAAGCTCACATTAACTATATACAGCATTGTTTCTGTTGTTTTTGTTGGAATGATGGCCTCATATTCACTTGCTTTTCCCGATACATATAGTTTTTACTTGCGATATTCCATCTTTCTGTGAGTCTAGAGGCTCTCCAGCTCGTTGTTTTCACAGGAACTCTACCAGGATGAGAAAAAACTAACAAGCACTTGTCAGTTCTCAGCCATCACTCTCCTGACAAGCCACTCTTGTGGACTTCTCCTCTTATCTTCCCTCTCTCTCACCTTGCAGTCATCTGAGAGAGCACATTTCATTGCATTTGTATGTGTGTTCAAGTGTGAATGTGCACCATTGTGTGTGTGTGTGTGTGTGTGTGTGTGTGTGTGCGTGCGTGCGCGCACATGCTTGCCTGTATGCACGTGCCTGTGTGTATACGTGTGTGCTTACATGTGTCAGAAACTCAACATGATCTTGTCTCCGGTGAAGGCCTTGGATCACCCGGCCCTGCTCACTCCAGACCTGACAGTGCAGCTGAACTAATCAATATCTCTCTGCAGTCAAAGGTGGGTTCTGCCATGAGGCCGCGGGGGTGCACTAATTGATGGAAACTCACCGCCGGCTAGCTCCATGCCCTGCGGCGCTGGAAGACGGAAAGCTAGGGCCTTCCACCGGAGTAGAAGGGGAAATAGAGGACAGAAAAGGCCGAGATCATAATCAGGGAGAAAGCTGTTTAGTGTTTGTCACTTGGCACAGTGTGATTTTACATACATGGGACAAGCTGCTTTTTGGGAGACATATTTTGCACTTTGGCATTTTTCGTCAGACTTTTTTGTCTTATTCTGAAGGGCAATAATGTTCAACATACCAATGGCCTTTTGGTATAGAAGTACAGAACCTGTGTTTTCATTTTATTTAAAACACACCCCCCCCCCCCCTATTTTATTTTCAGTTAGTTTATTAGGTCTCCTTGCCTTAAAGATCGTCTAACCCATAAAAACATTAGTCTGGTTTTAAATGTTTACTTTTAATGTCACATGACCTAAATTCATTCTCTCAGGCATAAAACGACTTTCAGATTTAAACTTTGGAGGAACAAATAAGAAATACAAATATGTATTTCATTTTAGTATAGACTTACTAAGGATTTTATAGCTGGATTTAATATTAATAGATTTCATGCTATTCATTTTAAATAAATAGATAATAGTGGTTATATTATACTCTGACATTGTATTTATTACTATACTTTGAGTTTATTAAAGTTTATTCTTTAGTTTCACAATTATAACCAGTTAATTGGCATATGCCCTTATAAAAACTACCCGAAAAATGTACTGTATACACTGTACACTGTACATACTGTATAGTAAGTATGAACCTTCTGTTGGGGTGTTATAAAAGTGTTATATGGCGGCCTTTCCTTTCTCACATGTTTAAGAGACTTTGTAGCCACATAAACGATCACATCAATAGAAGAATCACCACTATCAGAGTTTTCAGTCGAGGAAAAAACCAAGAGCGTCCCATTAGGAATAAAAGATAATTTGAGAGAATTCCCACTGACTTGCTTCTTGTTAAGAATATATTGTTATGGTGCAGACTAAGCACGCCATGATAATTACCATCAATAATTGAGTAAGGGGAAATGGTAGAAAGAGCTGCATTCAGTGCTTGCTAAATGTGCCTGAGAGATGCTGAGATGGACAGTCTGGCTAGCTAGCTAATTTGGCTCCTTTTTATGTGGCACTGAAGATTATCTTTATGTTTCCACCCGCATAGCTTTGGCTCTTATGAAGCCTGGGAAGAGAACACGTAGCGTTTCCTGTCTTTGCCATTCATCAATTGTTTGGTGGTACATATTGATCCCAAAGAGCATCAAAACAACAAGTGAAATGCATGTCTCATCCTGTAAGACATACTAAACTTCTTCGACTTTATTATATAAAAGACACTAACAGTTATAACTATTTCCTAATTAGTGATGATTATATCATAATAGATTTGTGAAAGGAATTAAGAATTTATTAAATTGATATTTATTTCTTTTTTATTTTAAAAAGCACATTTACACTTGTACATTTGTAGTAGACCATATATCTAGAAGCAAATATTGTAGGATCAAGTGGAAGTTGCTTCCTTTTTGCTTCTGTTTTGTGTTGTGTATATTATGCTGACGATTACCTTTCTGGAAATCGTGAGGCTGATATAACCTTAATGCAGAGCTAGCTCGAGGGCAGTTGTTGGCAAGAGCTATTTGGTGTGTCTTTAGAAGAAGCAGTTTGCCTCTGAAATAGGCTACAGATCTGTTGCAGTCCAATCATGCCCATGAAAAATGTGATCAGCAAAAAAAATGTAGTCAGCCTACTGAGAGAAAACTAACCTTGAAACTTACTAGATTATCAAAGTGTAGCAGCCTGTTTTGCTGCAATATGAGGAAACCTTTGGAGCAATCCAAATGATGATTAAATTGGAAGACTCTAAATACATTTATATCTTTCTCATACAGAAAAAAACATCAGGCAGTTTACCATATCTGTACGGATTCGGACAGAAAAATAATAAAACATTGTGAAGCACCCTTAATGCAGCAACTGTGTAAAGGACTGGAGAGTCTTCCACAACAAAGAAAGTTCAGAGTCAGTATTGACTGAAAATGATAACCTAACGCTAACCCCCTGGGAACAAGGTGCACTTTCCAAAATGTAAATCAGGCCTTCCCTGAGACATACAGGCTTCTCCCTCCCCTGCTGCTCAGAAAGCTTTGCCATTCACCTTTAAACAGCAGAAAAATAATCAATTGAGCATTATTAATGCTGAAATCATTCATGTGCTCTCCTCTGTTACCCTGCTGAGTGTAAAGCCACTGAAGTCATGTAGCCCATACAGTGGATTGCATTATATTGCATTATGCAATACACCTATTATGGCTGCACATACTGACTTGAAATCTATATTTATCCACAAATCATGACAGGAATTGTGTTACCATCAACTGAAATATTGATTTTTTTTCTTAATCATCCAGAGATGTTATTGTTTGCACTGATCATGAACTATTAACATACATTATGTCCTCCTGAGGCCTTTGAAACCTCCGACTCCCCACCAGTATCTTCTTCCTATATATTTCTTTTAATCCCTAAGGTTTTTGGGCACCAGTATCAAGAATTTCAATCTTGAGACAGAAAACAATCATGTATGTATGCTTCAATCTTTAATAAGCCATGTTTCCTCACCATGCTACACACGAGCCCTGACTCCATCCCTCAAAGACCCCGGTGTGAATTTTTCACAAACCATGTCTCTGTTTCTTGTTCATGAGCTGTCTCAATACACAGAGGGCTTTTTCTTTCATGGAGTACAGCCCAGCGTATTTATCGGACATTAGAAGAGTGCAAGCGGCGGAGTAGTACTCGGCAAAAGGAAGAGGAAAAGAATGAGCGCTCTCCTTCATTACCGGGGCCAAATATAAATCACTCTAATTATGGAGCCACTACAGTATCGAACCCATGGAGAGGAAATGAAATGATCAGAGAGCAGGTCGCAGCTCAACACAGAGCGAGTTAATGAAAATATTAATTACCTGATGATGTACTGGGAATCTGGACTCCCCCACCCCCCCAACCAGCCCCCATCTCTCTTACTCTCAAACCCCCCTACCACAGAGAGCATTTGTTTTAATTGAGTAATAATAAGACTGTTACATTTGGCTGAGTCACTTTATTTGAATGGGTAATTGACCAATAAAGGCCCATGATAGCCAATTATAAACTCCAATGTAGCACTAATTAGCCAGCAACTCAAGTGTCTGACTAACGCGGAGAACATTACACTTCAGTACAGATGGTTATTTTAAAAGTCATAAAATAAAAGCCAAGTGAGTTCCCCGAGTGACTTTGATCCACATGACAGATACTAAATTAGTTGCCTTTCTCTGGTCCACACACAAACACACACACACACGCCACCTCCCATCTAAAATTATGGTGTAATTTGCTGTTAATATCAGATTTTGGCCTCATGATCGATTTCCTCTGTGTTTTCATTCTGAATTATTCAGTGGTACACTTTATCTCCTCACCTTCCCCTCTCCTCGGACTGCCGCCCCTCTCCCCACAACCCTTGCCATACCATTTGTCACATTCGTCAATAAGTGTGTGAAATTTGGATCCTGACTGTGGGACAGAATGACTTGTAGGGTGTAGTTGTGAGGGTGGTGGGGACCCAGACAGATAATATTACACAACAGTCAATCAGGGTAATTAGAGGAGGTATCAACAGTAGTCTGGTCCACTGAGGTTTGAGGTAAAGTTGAAGTTCTTCTATTCTTAGGATCTGTTCATTTATTATCTTAAATGAATGACAGAGATCTTCTTTCGTCTTATGCTGAGGTTTTTTGAACATTTAACAATTTACGTCCAAGAGTGGGGATTCCAATTCTCAGGTTGGGAACTGATGGTTTACTGTACAAGGAGACCACATTAGAGCTGCGACTAACAATAATTTCTATGATCGATTAATCTGTCAATTATTTTCTTGTCTGTTTGATTAGATGTTGGTCTATCAAATGTCAGAATATGGCCAAAATGCTACAGTAGTCATAGTTTTGATTATCAAAATAGCTCTGGACCACATGTACATGTATACATGTAAATTATTTGAAGCTAATAATGGCGTTGGTTGGCTGATTTATTTATTGGTTTATTTGTCAGGGATAATGCTCATTGATCAAGAGAAAAAAAGAACTCTAAATGAGCTAGAGGTATCCTGTACAGCTAATTTCCATCGGTTGCCCATGGCCAGATGTCAAAAGGGCATTCAGTAAATGTGATGACTCGACATTTTCTTTTTAAAACTACAGAGATGTGGGTCAACAAATCTTAATTTGATTAACAAAAGGGATGTTTAAATATTCCCACGAAACAGTTGAGTTAGTGAGCCACTTTCCATGGTGGAAGTTTGGAGGACAAACTGATTATTCACATTGTTAATTATTCTAGATAATTACAACCTGTTAATTAATAAACTGGCAAGTGATTACTAAAATGACACCAAAACCACGCTCTGAAACACTGATGCATCAAAGTGACTGGTGCTTATAACTCAAGCATAATTAGTCATCTCAATATATCCAACTCGATGAGGTGACGCATTCAGTCCGCTGCCTATCTGGCTCACAGGGGAGTCACTGCATTAATTTTAAATAGTCCATGGCTTTCGTCCATTCAGAGTGACAGGCTAATCAGTACTTTGTCAAAGTCGACTCCAGCTCCACCTGTCAAAGCTAGCAGTCTTCTGTGGAGCCGATGAGCTCCCCCGAGTAATAAAACGGAGAGCTGATTTCACACCGTGTGACCTGCGAGGTGTGAAGTCAGGACGCTGAGGACATAACAATCAATGTCAGAACATGCGGTATTGATGAAAGGTGTCAGAAATGGCTGGAACTTACATGAGATCCTGCAGGCTCTCGGTGGGGGTCTCTTGGGCATGATCATGATTAATACAGAATGTTTTGTGTGGTATAACAGTGATGTAAGGCGGCAGCAGCAGCAACAGTCTATTGGCTATAGACTGTCCTGGCGTCTGAGAAGTCAAAGGATCTTGGTGAAGTGCCCTTGAGGAAAACATTAAACATTTACCTGCATGCTTTTATTCTGTTAAACTCTGCTAAAGACTATCTCACTTCATACTACATCACAGCTTTAGAGGAGGGCAGGAGGGTTTTTGCAGAGACATGAACACCACCCAATGGCGCAGCACTTGTCATCTTTATTGTGTGTTGGCTGGTTGATTGGTGACACTCAGGTTGAGGTGCTGATCTAACAAGTGTGTCAACTGAGTCGGATATTCCAGTAAGGGGATCTAGAGGATGATATTCCAGTCTAAGTAACAAGAGGCTAATAAGATCACAGGGAAACGATCAATGGCCAGTAAGCTGAGCTCTCTCTTTGTCTCCCTCTCTCAGAAACTTGTTTCCTCTTGCTGTTGAATGCTGTCTGATTTTTATGGTTCTTATGAACATCCTCCACAATTGATTAACCATGCCATAGATGATTTAGGGAGAAAATGCAGGTACTTCAGTTTTGTTTTTAAATTCTGGTAGAAACACATACAATTAAAAGAACTGGTGCTGAGATATTCATGCTTTTGCACTTTCTGAGGACCAAATGCTGAGAAAGCCTCCAGCATGAAGGCATTTTATTTGCCTCTCCACTTTGAGTTCATTCAGAATTATTTTTTAAGTTTAGGGCTTTGGAAGCATGGGTGCAGGTCAGGTCTAGTAAGCATTTGAATTAAGCTCAGGCCTAGGGTTAGAGCTGAAACGATTCCATTAATTAGTCGATCAACAGAAATTAATCAGAAACTATTTGGATAATTTATTAATTGCTTTGGTAATTTTTCAAGCATATTTTCTTGTTTCCACTCCTCTAATGTGAGTATTTTCTCTGTTTTATATAATTGAAAAGTAAATATGTTTGGGTTTTGGACTGTTTGGACATTTGAAGATGTCACCTTGGACTCTGGGACCTGTGTCATTTGTAACATGCCATTTTATATGCCCAATAACTAATCAATTAATCTAGAAATTGGCAGACTTATCGATAAAAATTATTGTGAGTTGCAGACCTACAGAGATTAGTAGGGCTGCAGTTATTGAAATTTTAAGGACTGTAGGTTAAGCTCTTCATTAACCTTGTGGTAACTGTTAGAGTTTGGGTTTACGTTAGGAAAAGGGTGAGGGTTAGGGTTTATGTTTCGTGGATGCCCTTCAACTTTAACATAACTTAATTTTTGTGCAAATTTGTTTCATGAAAATTATTTGTTTGTACAGTTTCACTAGAACCTGATAATTTGCACATTATGTAAGTTTTAATGTAACGTGTATGTGCATCTGAGTATGTGCATGTGTGTGTTGAAAAGCAGAAGCGAGTTAGAAAAATGTTTTTCCCCCTGTCATGGGACCAAAAAATCTAATTGCCATCAATCATCCAATTAGACTTCTGTTGTCTTGCTAAATGAGCCATGGGACTTTGAAGTTTCACAGCCCAGTGGAGTTTGAATCTTTAGAGGTTGGGGGGACTGGGGGAGGTGAGATACTGAGAGTGAATAGCTACTCTCTGAAAAAGACAAATAGGCTACTACTGCTATTGTACTACTAGGCTATTTGAATTGTCACTGACATTCAGGGGGATAACGATTCAGCCAAAAAGGTAAGTGTTGTGTGTGTGTGTGTGTGTGTGTGTGTGTGTGTGTGTGTAGGACTGCATCAACATTTGTTCCCTTGCATGCTTCTCAGCCCCAGTTCAGCAAATGAGTTGAACCAATCTTCCTTGGACACTCTTTCCTGTCTACTCCAACAACTCATGAAATATTTAACGTGCCTTGCAGTACCCCCCACCCCCCATCTCTCTCTCTCTCTCTCTCTCTCTCTCTCTCTCTCTCTCTCTCTCTCTCTCTCTCTCTCTCTCCCCCCTTTCTCTTTCACAGTTTTCTTTCTGCCGTTGGTCACGGCTGATGGTCACGGGATGAAAACGTTAATAGCCGCCTAAGCCCCGCTAGATTTTTAAAGTGCAAGTAGGCTATGCACACACCTGGTGAACTTCCTCTCCACACCGCTATATTATTTCGTGGGTGATTTCATTCCCATTTTATTGTATTCACGCTGGGTGAGTACAAAGGTAGCTGGATACAAATTTGACACCCGGACGATCGGCAGCTACCGGCTGTTTAATCAACAGTGATGAATATTTGATGGAGTGGCGGCGGGCAAACGGTGGCCGACACTCTCCTCATTATCGAAGTCCATGTGTACAGAGGAAGATATTCAATATCTACCGATGGGGAACTGGCCCCTCTCAGCCACATGAAATACCCCCACAGCTCCTGAACGAAAAACTAGATGTTATATGGTTCTAGAAAAGGTATCATTTATGGAGAAGTGTGTGTGTGGGGGGGGGGGGGGGGGCAAAATAAGCAATATCAGAGATAATAGGCCTACTGTAATTCATAAAATAGAGTATACGTTTAGTAGGTATTCAAAAAAAATAAATAATATGGAAACAGTGCAGTTGATAACAGTGTAAGTAAGTAAGTAACCTGGGTGTGGTTAAGTGGTGGAACAACATATGCAGACATGTGGACTTTTCTAACATTAATATGATTTTACACGTTTTTAAAAGGTGTTATACTTTTCTCTTAATATGCACTGAAGTAAAGGAATGATTCCTAACATAGCAGAGATTTTACCAAGTTTAGTTAACTCTTAAAAAACATTAGGTTCCTCAAAAGACGTTAACACTTGTGTTAAAACTAACCTGCCGCACAACTAATTTATGCTGTAAAGAATTTTTGCAAAGTTTCAAATTGACATCAAATTTTAAATTAATCAGCCTAATCAGTGGGCGAGCGCTTGAAATGGTTCACAAGAATCAATCAACCAGTTAAAGGGTTTGTTGAGTCATTTGGCCTACACCTTTAAACAGAACCTCGCTACTCAAAGGGAATCTTTGAAAAAGCTACCTTCTCTGCAGATGAATGTAAAATCACCTCATGTTTTCCATAAGAAGACCTCAATGTAAAACTTAAGTCAAGGCTACCATCGGGGGGAAGAAATGCACCGGGAGGACCGTGCAGCGAGTGTGATGTTCAGCACCAAGGTCAGCGACGTGGAAAACAGGGTCAAAGTAACGGTCCTAAAGCATGAAGAGCAGGCTACCCTCTAGTGTAATCTGACTGTATTTCATATGAAGGCTACAATACGTTTTCATTTCTGAATAGTTGGCAAATTATGATATTCCAGCACAGTGGAACATAAGCGGAACTACGTGTGCTTCATATAAAATGAGTGGAGTTCAGTCTGCCATAACTTAACTGTGAGGTTCATTGAAGTTGCAAACGATTTTTAAAGGTTATGAATGTGTGACGTCAAAAGCACACAGTGAAAGATATCTGCTCTAGTTGTGTGTCTCATTTGATCCCGGAAGAAGAAAAAAAAACTAAAGAACAACGCGTTTCTGCTATAAAGGAAGGAAACACTTGCGGTAATAGGCCCACGCTTATTCTTACCACTTTGTGGCTTCACACAATGGGGCTTGAGTATCTAACATTTGTTTGTAAGAAACAAAGCCTACATACATAGGTAATAATTTGGTAGGCTATAATATTCGATTTTTCTAGGTTACATGAAATTGCAGGAATAGCTATATGCCTATTTGTTGACGAACCCATAATTGCATTTTACTCACATTTTGCTTCAGTTTACACCGGCATTGACGTGGAATCCCCTTATATGGTGCTGCCTTGCCTATTGTTTCCGGTCGCGTGCGCTTCTCTCTTCCGCGCGCCATGTGTCTGCAGCACGTGTGGGTAATGACGACAGGGAAATGGGTTCAATACAGAGGTTAAAAGAGCACCGCGCCCGGGGCAATGGAGGCTCTTAAGAGGCAGGACTTGGGAAATGAATTTGGCTACATTTAGGCAGTAAAGCAGATTTAGCATAAAGTGGCATTAAGATGGCCATACATATTTTTTGTAGGTGAAACATCCCGCAAAGAACCAGTGTAGACGTTGAGGGCTGTTTTGATGTTTTAATGCTGCACGTCATCAGTATGGTTGTTGTGTCTGGGCCACACAAGGGAGTTAAAACATAGTCAGCTTTGTTTTGAGGCTTTCTCTATAGACTCTACATCAACTGCAAGGGCAGGTTGACAGTCAATTAAGTAGCCTACTCCGTTAGATAATTTGATGATTGAGGGATTAAAACTGTTACATGTAGTAGCCTAAAGGATGTGCATATCTTAAGCTGTACAGAGTGATGCTTGTTTCATTTTTATGAAGGCCTACTGTAAAGTGGACAAATGCAGGTGTTGCCAGTTACTTTCAGCAGATGCCAAAAGGTTGAGGCATGACACCAAACATAATCACAGGCTATCCTGTGAGCGATTTCAGGGCTATGCAATCATATTAAGAGGCACGTATGCAGATTTTTGTTACAATCAAACTGAACAGCAAGTCATTTGTTAGACGTTCTCACTGGTTGTAACTGTGTTTAATCAGTTGAATTAACCCTTTCAGTGAAAACTCCATATTAATCTATAGTGGGAAGAAATAAATGTTTAAGCAATCCATATGATTAAAAATAAAGCTGCAGGGTGGCTGTAAGGCTGTTTTAAAGCCTCAAACGTTTGTTCATAAAGTTAGAGTGTAATTTAGAGTGGACTCTATGGGAAACAGAACAGTGAAAAAGATTGCAGGCCCTGACAAAAAGATTTTAGAGAAAACTGCAACGGATGGTGAACTTGGAGAGTTGAAGTTGTATAAATGAACAGCTTTATTGATTTCACAACTTTAAGTGGCCCATTACAGTTACTACTTGATTGACTGTGCAGGGCTGGACAATATTAATGAAATTATTTAAAGTACCAAAAAATGTTGGTTTGGCATTCTACAGACTTCAGCTGTCCAACATATTTGGTTGACAATGCACTTTAATTAATGCTTGATTAAAGGCTCTCATTTTATTTGTTTCAAGTGAAACAATGGCACAGAGGTTAATCTTCACAATCTCCAATGGATTATGTTTTTAAAAATCTAAACTAATTATTTTAGTCACATCTTTGATGCAAGGCATCTGAATTGTTTCATCCTCCATTTCTCCTCTAGACTATAGAAAACTTTTTTGTGTCTTTCAGCTCTAGTTTTTTGTTAACGAAACCAACAACAAAAAGATGTGTGCTGACAGACTTTGATCTGTTTGTTATGTGTGTGTGCTCCATACAAATGGGAATCTATTCTGTGCTTTTTGGTATGCAGGCTACCTGCATATCCATGAAGCACATCCCCGTTTTTTTATCTGTCAGTAGCTACATGACAAGAGGTCAGCCCCTCAAGATCAAATATTTTTCTTATTAAATGACGGATTTATTAGACAAATAAGTTGTTCGTCTGACTCTGAACCCTCTGTGATTGAAATATACCCCTGTGTCAACAGCATCGCCTCTCAAACCGGGTCCCGAGCGATGGAGGACTGCCACTGCGGATTACTGAGCAAATATAAGCGGGAAATGAGAGCAGATCTGGGGGATCTACCCATCCACATCCCCGTTTTGACATTTCCGTCCAAAGGCCAACCTTCCTGCGCATTGTTAGATCAAGGAAGCCCTCGATGGGAGCTTTTGTTTTAAGATACAGCAGAAGTAGAGCAATGTCTGAAACAAGGAAAAGAACAAGACATAAGCCAATTCAACAAAACGGAACCAACGCAGTAGCCTATGTGTGCGCTCTCCATTTATTTTTACTTTAGCTAGTAGTCTTGTAATTATAATGATCTAATCCATCTTAACCTGGGTGCCTAACAGCTGCGATTAGGGTAGGTCCACTCCCTTCCGCTCAGAGCTATAGTAAAAAGTCATGCGCTCGTAAATCTGAGTGCCTGCGTTACCATAACGTGTGGTGAAATCATTATTTGGCGACGTGGTGTCAGAGAGTCTCTCATCTCGTCTGTCAGGAATCCAATTTCCTTTTATTTACATCCACGGTATAGATTAATTACTCCCCTGACTAGTAGCCTGAAGGAATTAAGTTATGAGATCCTTTGGTAGGCTCCATGATTAATCCATCGCGGCCTACAGCCTATATGCAAGGATACGAAAGAGGAAGAAAAGGATGTGATTAATGCAGAGATAGAATCGCAAACACTGTTACACAATAATAATAATTATAATTATAATATTGGGTGTGGTCACCTAAATTATCTGGACATGAATATATAGAGAAGGCCCTTACAGGTCCAAGCAAAAATGTTACCTATATGATCAGGCGATTCTGCGGCCCACTATTGATAGAGCTGTAAGGGTTATGATATCGGTGAAGTTACCGATGAAATACCCCCCTGATTAATAGAGGACTCTGTCGTAGCGGACTGACATATGGTAGGCGAGGCAGCTGGGGAAGGTACCTCAGGCATCCCCTACAGCCATTAACATATTAGAGGCTATTGTGCTGGCAGACAGTCCGACTTCATCCAGAGCCCTTGTGCAGAGAGACAGCACCCCAGAGCTGTTTGATATAGGCTTTCAATAATGCATTACTCTTCAATCCGCCAGCGGAGCTGTTCGTGGTGCTGAAATTATTGCCATGTGGCACGTGTGGTGCCGCGAGTTCAGTGTGTTCAGTGCCAGCGGTGTTGTGTTACTCTCGGTAGGTTGTGTTAGTTAGGGAAACATTGAACTCAGATAGATAGATAGATAGATGGATAGATAGATAGATATTAAGGCTACATACAGGAAATACATAAATACAGGTACACATGCCTGCTACATTAAGAAATGAACACTGATCAGATGCTGTGAAACGCGTCGAAAAGTCAGAATTTAATAAACTAAAGTTGATCAACTAAATCAAGAAACCTGCAATTACACCAATTACGCATAAACTCTCCAAGACAGTTTCTCCATATCCGTTTGTGCTGCGATAAAAATAAAATAGGATAAACGATAAAATATCTGGAGGAAATATTTTGTGTTTTCACGGTAGCGAGATTAAGTTTTTTGGAGGTAAATTTAAAAATATGTCCTGTTTTTTCGCTCTTTCCTTCTAGTAATCTTTACATTACAATTACAAACGTTTGGCATTATTTCTTATGAACTTTAAAGAATAAAGCGAGGCAGTTCAGTGTGGACTGGCAACATCACTAAGTATTGTAATGATCTACAACTTACCATGGAAAAAAATACTTTTGACAAACTGACATCTAAAGATGCTATCTGTGCCGATATATATATATATATATATATATATATATATATATATATATATATATATATATATATATATATATATATATATATATATAAAACAGCCTAACAATTAAGAAAGTGACTAAATCAAACTAACAATATTTTACTCACGTTAAGGAATCGCTCACACTTCTGTCCATGTAGCCAAAAGCTAAAGAAAAGCAATAAGGTGCAGCTTTATCTGCTGTTTAACAGCGGATTTCTCCATCCGCCTGCCTCCCCTGAAACCCGATAGCTGTCTGAAAATATTGCATTTTATATCAGCAACCCGCGATTAATATTGCATTACCTGCATTTAAAATTGTTTTATATATATGTATATATATTCGTTGCATTCGTTGCATTCACATATATATTTATATATATGTGAATTCAACGAAAAGGGAAGCCAACCAAAAAAATTCAAAGTATAAAGTGAATAGAAATATATGAAGGAGGGTGGAGGGTCAAACAGTGGTCATTTTAAATAAATCAACTTTTCTTCTTCTTTTCTTTAATCTCTCTCTCTCTCTCTCTCTCTCTCTCTCTCTCTCTCTCTCTGGTGTCAGCTGCTGAGTTATTCTGACTGCTGTGAAACTTCATTAAATTTTGATTGTTAGGTCTGTTTCAACACCGCAAAAGGCGGCAACTTTATCCAGACATCCAAAGTTTCATTTCATTTTCATTTAAAAGCCTATTCTGTTGTAATTAAGCCCATTATGTGCGCAAACGTTCAAATATATGGGCAGCTAAAAACACAACATACCAATTAGGCCTGCCTGTTTTAATCACTGTTCTAATTATAATAATTAGAACTGTTGTACCATTTAAAAATGTTATATTCCTTAAATTTGCTCAAACACTGATTGTTAGTCTATCAGGTAGGTGGCTATTATTATTATTATTTTACATGTTAGAAATTTAGTTTCACATTGGCACACAAATGTATTAGGGAAAATAACTAGGCAAAACAAGAAATGTTCATTTTTAAAAGTGTGTTTTCGTCTAACTATCCTTTAAAATCCTTTGCATGATGGCTTCTTAACCTTAAATGAGACAAACTGTGAAGTCATCCAAGCATTATTTCGATTGATGAACGTTTTATCTCGATGGTACAAATGAAGGAGAAAACGGTAAAATTAAGCAATTTTAAATCATACCAAAACTGACATCTAAAATTAAATAACGTCGGAATTCAAGTTGTGGCCATAAAAACACTTTTAACCAATCAACCAAATTGTACATTAAAACCTCAATAATTATGTTTAGTGAGGGCCCAATCACAACCAGAAAAACATAGTTTTCTTTCTTCAATTTATTAGAAGATTGCTGGAACACACCTCCCTGTTGGATTTGGCTTACAGGATGAATAGTACCAAGGAAAGTAAGAGGACAACAGAGGAGAGTGGAGAAGTTGTGAGAGAGGGAAGGAGACAGTGGGACATTTTCCATGAACGCCGCAGATTTGTAAACATACTTGTGCACAAAGTAAAATATTACTTACACAACGTTTCCGTAACAATTAACACGACAAACAACGTGGTGATCTTAATGTGAAAACAGGCATTTAACAGTGACTTACACCATCCACAACATCAGGTCTACCAGTAGACAGCTCTACTGTACGCAGTGAGTTTTTTTTCCAATGCATAGTGTGTTTGCACTGCAAACTGAAACACTTGAAAGAAAACTTAGTTTTTTCTTTTTTCCATTTTGATCTCTCCTTGATGAAGCTGACAAGGCTTTCGTGCTCTCTGGATGTGTTTGAAACTTTTCCAAGTGATGCCAATGGTGTTGATAGACCCATAATTTATTTCCAAAATACAGGAGCTCAACTCTGATAGGTGACAAAGTGATGTCTGTATATACAAAATCATTTCGAAATAACCGATCTATAAACCTAAGGGGTCTTTTGTGCAAATTCAAAATAAATATATCTATAGATGTAACAGCCTATAGAGGCTAAATTACTGCCCGTGAATACGGATTTCATGCAGGCCTACATTTTGTTCGTTAGCCATAAATGTTTGCAACTAAATTTGAGTTTATAGCAGCCTCCAAACTGAACTGGTGAATAAATGAACAGATTCATGAATTATTCTACCAACAACGACAAAAATCAAACCAAAACACAGTTCAACAATCAATGAGGTAATTCGTAAATGGCTATATTACTTCAAATAATAGGCCTATTTGGAGAAAATAACTCGCTATAGTATCAAGCAAATTACCTCTTTCCACGTGATTTAAAAGGCAATGTCGACGTCGCTAAACTTTTCCCTCGAAACAACTGAGCGAAATTTGTGTAATCTGTTATTTGCATACTTCACATTCACCGATAACGTGAAAATAAACAAGATATATGAAGCCTCATAATAAAATGGGTATCTAAAGCCCATTGTGTACCAACGTGTAAAATCGCTGGAGACAAAAGACTGAAAATGGTGTCTTAGTGTCCCTTGGTCCCCAAATTCAGTCACACAACTTTTTCTTTTCTTTTCCTCACCCATCAGTGAGTAGCTGAAAATTTCAATCTCTTCTGCTTCTGTCTTTGGTTACAAAACCACACTCGCACCACATTTTTTTTCAGGTCCAACTTTTCAGCAATAGCTGCTATTTTCTCGGACGACGGTCGAGGCTGTACGGCGAAGTAAGCCTCCAAAGACCTCTTTTCTGGGGCCGCTATCGAGGTCCTCTTGCGTTTCTTCTCCCCTCCGTTGTAAATGTCAGGTTTGCTCATTTTCTCCCTTTGGGCCCCCTCGGCCTCCTCCAGCCAGGCCTGAAGGATAGGTTTGAGCGCAATCATGTTGTTGTGGGAGAGAGTTAACGACTCGAATCGACAAATTGTACTTTGGCTCAGTGATCCCACGCCGGGGATTTTGAGATTAGCCAGAGCGCCGCCCACGTCCGCCTGGGTCACCCCAAGCTTGATCCTCCGCTGCTTGAAGCGCTCCGCAAAAGCCTCCAGCTCCCTTGGGTCTGTGTCCGAGTCATTGATGGAGGGGAGTCCGGTGTTAGTGAGACCTGGGCCGCCTTGACCCCCTCCGTGATGGCCCGGTAAGAGCCCGTGGTGGGTGAGAGGCGAGTTCATGCTCATAGCCTGGTGGGAGAGGTGACCCAAGCCGTGCATGTGAGAGTGCGGGTGGGAGGAGGTGGAGATGAGCCCTCCGCCGCCACCTCCGCCGCCCCCGCCACCTCCACCGCCGGTCCCGTCGTGCGCACTGGACATCAGGGCAAGGGACGGCGAGCTGAGGTGGTCCATGATGTCCGGGGGCTCCAGGTTCTGGTGATGGTGGTGGTGGTGATGATGGTGGTGGTGGGCCAGTGGGACAGTGGATGTCGACGAGCATGGCACTGGCACTGTGCTCATCGTGTGGTAGGTGGCGTCGGGCTTGAACGGGTGCGTCTTGCCCTGGGACACGGCGATGTCCACGGCCGCCAAAGCCTCAGCCCGGGCCAGCAGGGTCTCATCCAGGCTCGCAAATATGTTGTTCTGCAGCTGCAAGTGCGGAAATGAAAAGGGAGAGGAAGGCAGAATGAAGGGGTGGTAGATGGGCAAGAAAAGGGATGAGACACGGGGAAGAAAGGAAGACAGCAGAAAAAGAAAAAGACAAATAAATATAGTCAGTCGGGACTTCAGGCGACACATAACACAGCCGGAGTATTCCTTCAGAAGCGGCACGTCATAAAAATTAATACAAAAACAGTAAAGAAGGCTTTGCAAAGTGAGCATGCTTTCAAAAAGAAGTCTCTTCGAGTGATTGCAGTGGAATACATGAAAAAAACATTAAGAGCGCGTCTTGGCTGAATGTGCCTCGGAGCAGCCCTTGTTATTACGCACAGACATAGTTCAGCGCTACAAGCAGCCTAGGCACGAAAAAACGACAAAGTCGAAGTTTTGGGGGGATCATTTACCTGTGGAGTTTGTAGGCAGGCTCTCCTTATAGCTTCCGAGCTGGAATGCAGGGTGGTGTACTTGTGCTCGGGTAAAGAGGGATGCATGGCGAAGTGCGGCTGTTTGCTGTTCATGGACATCATCTTGGCGAGGTTCTCCAATTAAAGTGCACGGGAAAAAGGGGGGGAAACGGCTACAAGAGCTGGAAAATAGTCATAGATACACAGTGGTCCTTTGCCTATCCAGTAATGATGCCGTGTAGTTCGCTGTGTAGTGCGCCGAGTGCAGCCTTGAGCCCGGAGATCACAGAGATGCCTGCAGTCTCTCAGACGCACTTATCTGTCTACGGTTTCCCACTGCTGGGGATGAGAGAGGCTCTTACACCTGAGCGCCTCAGATCTCGTCAAGCCCGTGCTCGGCTGCTCTCGCGAGACACAAACTGCCAGAACAGTGAACAGCCTGACAGATAAAAACTGCTCACAGGGCAGGCGGTAACATCTGGAGACTAGACGCGTTTTTAAGGGCTCACTCCACTCCATCCAGCTACGGAACTTCGCCGGTCCCAATGCCTTTAGGCCTTATTCTTTACTTAGAGGCAATAAAACCATTGACATAACGCTGTCTATTTTAGCAGCCATACACTTTAGACTGATCTTCCATCTGTTTGTTGTTTTTATATAGAATTATAGGGAAGTGTAAAAAAAAATATGGCTTAGCATTTAATATCATAAATGATGTGATGTGTTTTTAATTAAAAAAATTAACAGCCCACAAAAATGCATGACAGGAAAGCAATATTATACAGGCGGCTCAGTATGAAAAGTTGACATTTATATATTTATTGACTTTATCAGTTCACACCCATGCCACATGCTTAAATGTTTGGTTACACGGTTTGCCAGTAGGCTCTTGACCCACTGTCCCGCTTCTCATCTTAACCCTCGGAAGTAAAGAGACCGCCGCCTTGTCATTGAAGCCCATCATCGCCAGATGAGCACTAAACAAATTGATTTAATACACCACCATAACCTTGTAGTCTTTACCTAAATTAATTAATCCCAATGAATTAACACTTCATTTATTCAAACCACAACGGTTACCCAATTAAAATTGCATGCAGCAATTAGAGGTATGTGAAATATACATGATATCGTTAAATTTGCATAATAAATAAGGCACTTCCTGCTACAATGGAATTACTGTGCTTGTGTGGTCTCCAATGTGTGTCGTTATAGGCTACAACATGCTTTTAACGGCATAACTAAGCTATGCCTTTTCGACTTTCAATGGCAGCAAATTAATAATTGTTACTGATATAATGCTAATCAGGAAAAGTAGAACAAAATATTAATACCGTTCTACCTGAAATCACAATATGGAAAATTCAACACAAAATACTAGGCTTTGACAGCAGGTAAATCCTCAAGACTGGTAGAGGTGACTTAAATCATATGGTCAAATCACTGGAAAAGGATCATAGAAAATACAGAAAAACACAAGATTCATACATTGTTTTTTCATTGCTTTACTATTTTATTTCCTAACACTCTTACATTGCAATGTTTTTTTCAAACTATGATTGGTTTTCATGCATGTTTGTCTTCAGTACTGAATGTCATAAAAATCATGTTTACTGAAATGACAAAAACATACAAGTAGGCTGAACGAATGTTTGACAAATTTGTGATGTACTACAGTGTAATAAAAATGTTAGTCCCATTAGTAGTAGATAAGTAGACTACACAAAACAACAACTATCTGATAAACCTGTCATATTTCATTTTTACAATATCACAGACAAAATGACAATTTCAGACAATAAGTTAGACCCGAGCATGTCATTCACAAATTTATTCTGAAGCAACATTGAGTTAATGTTTCCTGACCAAAAACATACCAGTGCGTCGTACAGTGAAAACACACAGGTTCAGTTTTTAAAACCTTCACATGAGCTTTGAAAGTTTTGTGGGACTGCTTGTGTTAAACGGACTGTGGGACTTCCTCTTTGTTGGCTGGTTGACGTTCAGTGCGTGTCTGTCTCTTGTGTTCACAGATTTACCAGTGCAGCAGGAAGAAGAGGAGGCAGAAGGGTTTACATGACCATGATCATGGCTTGCTGGACTGAGAGAGCCAGAGGGCCCGGCTTTATTCTCTTCCAATGAATCAAACAACAAATCAAAAGACAGTTCATCGGTCTGAGAGGGCCCTGCATGCTCTGCACTGGCAGGGTCATGGGCACTGCTCCCCCTGTCTGACACCAGCGCAGCAGAACATTCCTGTGCAGAGCCTTTTGGAGCCTCTTTGTCATTCAAGATGCCACATGGTGGGTGGCTCTTCTGGTCACACTGTATCACAGGTTTGCAACCACGGCTTGACAAGACATCGGGGCAGGTTTGTGGTTCTGAGATGAGAGTGTTGTCCAAGTCTGTGTGAGGAGAGGAAGCCAGGGAGAGCTGTGACCCCCGGCTACTGGAACTCTCTCCGTCCAGCATCATGGAGTCCAACTCTGAGATTTTGTCCAGGTATGCTGCATCCATGGAGGCCTCGCTGGACATCTGGAAACCATCTGGCTCATCGTCTACAAGATCAGTGGATATGGCTCCTTTAACAGAGCTTTCGTTACAAGGGCCTGGACAAGACTGGTCATTAGATTTAGATCTCTGCCAACCATCCCAGACAGACTTTGAGGGTTCCATGTTAGTATCTGGAAGCAGACCTTTGGAGAATTTGTCAAGGCTGTTGAATTGGTTCTCCATGGTGCCGCTACTCTTGCCAGGAACAGGGAATTCTTCAAAATCAAGCTTCCTCAGATAAGACACAGGTTTAAATGCAACTTTCTTTTCACGTATGCCAGGGCTTCTCAGAGTTAGGGACCGGAAGGCAGAGGACGGAGTGGTGGGCAAAAGGTCAGAGCAAGTGCTTTCCAAGTCCTCGGTTTTATTGTCTTCTGTCAGACTCTTATTAAACTCTTTCTTATCTGCAGATGGCATGATCAAACTGTGATTTCGAGAAAATGTTCGACATTCTGCCTCCGGATTGCTGCAGATCGACTCCCTCTCATTGTCACTCAAGCTTCTCATCATCATGTTGATTTTCTGCTGCTGTGTGAAAGCTTCTGACCCAGCCTTGCCACATGCTTCCTGCACCTCAAGCTGTCTCTTTTCAGACGTACTGACCCGAGACTCCAGGTCTTCAATGTACTGGTCACTGCGATCCAGAGCCCTCTTCAAGTGGTCCACGTCACGCTCATACTGCTGGATTTTAGCTTCCAGTGCTGCCACTGTGTAACGCCCAAACCTGGGGACAGATCATTTTGTGTCTTTAAACTGGTCAAGGATCATCATGACAGAGAGGCCAAGTAACATTTAGCTGAGTGTCATGCGTGTGACAAACCAAATGTATCTAATGCAAAACAGCTCATTTGAAAATAAAAATAATATAAAATAAATGAAACTGGTCTTAACTTTGTCTTTTAAAAAATACATTTCTAATGTGATCTGTGTGTTGTTGACTTGACGGATCACAATCAAATCATTCAGTAATAATTAACCTAAGCAGCAAGTCACTGCCTCTAATTTCAGACATTTTCATTAGAAAAACACTGAATTGAATTAGTTCATTATTCCCAATCCCTAAAATGTGCATCTACAGCCATTTGTAACAAATAATGTTGTCTGTACAGTTACCCATGACACTGACTTATGCTATGTTCACACTGGAGGCCTCAATGCTTAATTTCCGATTTATTGCCGAGATCCAATTTTTTTGATTGACATTATTATTATTTTTTTATGTGCCCAATGTAAGACTCCAGTGTGAACTGGCAATGGCCTGAAAGTGACCCGCATGCGCAAAAGAATAATATGACGTCATACGCAGCACACTTTCGTATGGAAGAAAAGATAAAGGCAACAGAGGTTTGCTCATACTTGTTAACCCTCCTGATTTTTCATTGCCCTTTCCTGTTTTTGTCCCCCGTGGTCACAATTCTCTACATTAATGAAAAATGTTCTTTTCATTGAATTCATTACAGTTTCTGGCAACTGCACAGCGCATATAAGCCCTATAACTCTCTCTCTGTTTCCGCCCGTACAAGTGGCACAAAATTGTGACGCACAAAGTCTGATATGACCATCCACACTGAGGTCGCATTTTAAAAACCTGTGTCTGACTTGGACCACACATTAAAGTGGAATCCATGTGACTGTGGCTGATCACACTGTTCAAATCAGATCTGAGTCACAGATCAAAAAAAGAAAGAAAAAAGACAAAAAGAAAAAATGATTTGGGTCACTGTGGCCTGCAGTCTAAAAGCAGCATTAGAAACATGCACCAAATGCTAAGTGCATGTAGACAAAGTAAAAGAAAGAATCAAAATAACTTATGCATCATTAAGACAAGAAAGATCCTTACTTCTGAGGAGATCTGCTCACCACCTCTGCCTTCAATCTCATATTCTCTTGCACAAGGTCAACATTTTGAGATCGTAATACCTTATTTGCCTGAGGATACAAATTTGCAGTACGTTACACGTTATTCCACAGAGGTAGCAAATTAACAGTATTCATGCCACACAGACCGAAGCATTAAGTACGCATATAATGAATCAGTGGTTCTACTGAAAGATGGTAAATAAACAACAGTGTCAGAATGTTTACCCTTTTGCTTAGAATGACAAGTATGTAATAATCACATTTATTCTATTCTCAATATTTGCAATTATTTTACCTGAATAAAATTACAGAATATAGACATCATCATTGAAATGTTTTTTTTTTTCCTTGAGCAAGACACTAGCTCCACACACATTGCTTTGTACCTTACAATACCTGCACCTTTGGGCATACCTCCTTAAGCTTGTCCATGTCCTGCTTTACTTTATTGCAAACATCCGTGGCAGCTCGCAGCTTGTTTGTCCATTCTTCCAGGACATAGGGGTCGACTTTTTTGTCGCCTGTTTGCACCGTATTAATGCTGCAGGGATCCAAAGCAGTCTTCAGTTGTGACTCCAGACTTAGATTTTTCATTTTCAGCTCCTCGTTTTCTCTGATGAGCCCTTCAATTTCCTCCTGTTAGAGAGAAATAATGTGAAAACAGGGTTTAACTATAACCACATTAACATGTCATCTTGATACTTACAAGCTTACCACAATGTAGAAAAGTTAGCACGGCTAGAATAAAAACTTTTTTTCCTGGATACTGTTGTAATCTCAAACAATAATTGCTTTCACAGAATATATACAGCCATATTATGTTGAGCAATTTACACTTTGTCTGCTGCAAACAAATAATGAGTAACAATAAACTGCTCTACCACATATTCTGAGTGTACCATTCAAGAAAATCTGGCAATTGAAACTTGATACCAGATAGCTTCTGCTTACATTTTTGTGGCGATAAACCTCTTGATGAACCTGTTTAAGAGCATCAACCTGCTTGTTATTGCTGTGAAAACATATGAAAATACATGGCATGACGCACCCGTACCTCATACTCCCGTAAAAGCAGTTCTCCTCTGGTTTTTCTGAGACATTTCCTCACAGAAGGGCTATCACTGTGATCACTCTCATTTGTGCCTCCTATAGGAAAAATACAAGTACAGTAACAGATAAAAAGAAAAAAACATTAAAGTAATGTCCCAATTCACTCAGCTTTGATGGAGGCTCTATAACGCATGAGTTACATTACCACAGAGCTGCTACCCAAAAACAAGTAAAGCGTTTAACTATGAAAAGCGGAAGTGCTGCCTTTTAAATTGAGTTAACGGTTATCTCAGCCTCCTAAGCCCAACTGCAGAGAAATGTGGTAGATTCTGTCTTGAAAACAAAGTTCTTAAGCCCTATCCTTGTAGCATTCACTTCACTTCATTTCATATTTTAGGTTGGCTTTTGGCTGTCTAACCCAGTGTTGGACAAGAGGATTAACATCTTAAAAACCTCATCCCTGTTTAGCACAGAATTTGGTCCTGGACATGTTTGTCCAACCTTGTCCAAAACTAAAAGCAGATAAAAACAGGTCTTGTTTTCATGTAGCATCTTGTTTGCAAACAATACACCCATGAGTCACCTTGTTTTTTTTCAGATGGGAAAATGTGCAAAGAGAACAGGACTTTTGAGGTGCTGTTTGCAGTCACTGAGCCCGGCTGATCAGAATTTGAGTTGTATTCACACACTGGGATCAAAAGGTATTTTATACTAGCACTTAGAGTGTTAAGTGTTATATTAATCCCATTAGATAAACAGATGCATTACAGCAGTGTTTCCCGACCCTCTCCTGGAGTACCCCTTGTCCTGCATGTTTTAGATCTCTCCCTGCTCCCACACAGCTGATTTCAGCAGCTTCAGCAGTTCATAACGAGTTGATCATTTGAATCAGCTGTGTGGGAACAGGGAGAGATCTAAAACATGCAGGACAAGGGGTACTCCGGGAGAGGGTCGGGAAACACTGCATTACAGCATGTGAAAGTTCAGGCGGCCCAGAAGCTGGAACAACAGTAATAAATGCTCTGCTAGTGGATGACGCACACTAGCTGGCTGGCTGAACTACATGTCAGTATAGACTGCAGTAAGATCCAAAATTATCAGACCAGCGTAAAAAACAAGGGAGAAAGGAAACCATGGATCTGTGTGATCAAGACTCATTTTCATAAAACAACACATGCAGGAACAAAAAAATAACAGCATGTAAATAAATTCCCAACATCACTTGCTAACCTCCTCCTGTCTGTCATTTTGAATGACTTATTTCTTCATGTCCCAACAGTGATGGGACATAAAAGTTGAAATTATCTTCTTTTCCAAAAAATTCACAAATGAAAACTTGGTTGAACCTGGCTGTCACACCTCAAAGTCAATGTTTACACGGCCTATTGACTGGTTTGGTGGAACAAGCAAAGTTAGTAATGTTATGTAATTTAATCTGATACAGTCCACTGTTTCCTATGAAGCTGAGGAAATCATTGTCCAACTCGCTGTCAAATGGGTAAATAGCAAACTGTTCATTTCACTCATAATTCAATAACTGAGTATTGATTGGGCTATTGATAAGACAAACATTGCAACTGCCTAAAAGTGACTGCAACCATAACAACATGTGTGGGTTAATATGATGCCATGATGACTCAACAGTGCGAGGCTGCATGCAGGTGAGGCTTCACAGTTTGTCTCTTGTCTGCTTTGTGACTGTTTTCTCTTGTTTGTACGGAGCTACTCACCGATGATTTCTCTGCAGGGGTTGTCTGCTGTGATGGGGACTCTGCAGGTGGGACACTGGCTAGCTTTCTTCAACCACGTATCCATGCAAGACGAACAGAACACGTGGTGGTTGCCACAAATGACCGGCTGCCTGACCTGCACGGAGAGAAACACCAGCAGATTAGTAGTTCATTTTGCCAATAAGGCACACTAATGCCAGGAAAGACTATCCTAACTGTAAATTACGGCTGCGTGAACTTAGTGTTACGTTAACGTGAAACGTAACAACAAGGTTACTAGGCAGCAGTTTATCATATTTGTTTAACGGCTGATGATTTCAAAAAGAGAGTCTTAGTTTACCTTTCCGAGACATATCTGGCACGAAATCGGCAAAGTCAGAGAAAGGGTGGATGTCTGAAAGTTGAGAGCCATGCTTTGAAAGAATCCAGAGCTCAAACACACACAAAACACACATCCCCCTGAGGAGATACAAATTTCCCACCGGGACCCGCTCCGCTGCGCGCTCAGTCTCAGAACTACGGAAAGCCAAAAAGGTCTAGAAGGTCCTGCATTCGCAAACGTTTAAAACAGTGGCAGTGTACTTATTACTCTCAGGGGTTGGAACCGGGTGGAATGTAACACATATTAACATACTATATAACATACATAGTACATTTGCTCAAGTAGCCTTCTTCTACTTTACCTGAGTTCCACTTTATGCTACTTTATACTTCTAATCCACAGAAATTGGGAGGCAAATATTGTACTTTTAATGCCACTAAATAACTGACAGCAGTTAGGCTACTACTTTGCAGATTCACATTAATCTGAAATATATAATCACCTAATAAATTAAGATTTATTATCAGAGATACTAATAAGTAGTTAAAATTAACTTAAAATTTTACCAGCTGCTACATTAATGATGTGTACATAGCCTAGCATCAATAAATATAATCCAACAGGCTAATATTGACATTTGAAATTGGCCATTCCACATAATTATAATGTTTACTTTTAGTTTTGATGCTAATACTTCTATACTTCTGTACCGTAACAGTATTTCTACACTGTGGTTATTGCTTTAATTAGGCTACGTAAAAGATCGGAATACTTATTCCACCACTGGTTAACGTTACTAAAACCTGTCGTTTCAAACTGTTCACCATGAAAAGGGTTGAGTACACAGAAACTCTCTTATGGGTATTAGCAAAAGATACCACCAATTTGTGCCATTGATAGAGGCAAAAAACTGTTGTTGCTGTCTTGGCAAAATATAGGCTAGCCTAAACATTTGACCGACATGGAGCAACATTAGCATTCATTTGGACTGGGATGTGTGGCCACCTATGAATGTAAGTCCAATTTTATTGTCGTTTTAGCTTTGTTTTGATCTCCACCATCTCCAGACAATATTTGTCTCTGTAACGTGTAAAATGTCCAGCTATCTCCACCAGTTAGTTAACTTTGTTTGCTTTGTAGTGCTGATTAGCATACATCAGGTTGATTAAAGCTCTTTTAGCTAACATTTAATGTGTTGTGCATTAGTGTTTTCTTTGAGAAGAAATAACAAAACAATTAACTAGAAATGTGTATGATTAACATGATAGTAAATGTAATTTTAACAGTACGTTCATAGGTCTTAGGCAGGGACTTAAATTAGTACCAACCACCTGCCAAAGACAGGGTAAATATTGTCTGTGGCAGGCAAACATTTTAAGTCAACAATATTCCATATTTCTACTGTCTAACTTACCACTGACTCAGTGTTTGAAATTCTAAAGCATTGTACAGAGTTTTCAGAAGTGGCTGACAAAAACATTGAGTGGCTGATCGAAATGTTCAGTGGCCTGCCACTATGGCAGGTGAGTAAAAAACATAATTTCAGACCCTGTCTTAGGTGAGAATAGATCGAAGTTGGGGAATTGGTTTTACCTTTTCAAGTTATAGTCTGCAGTACAGTTTTTCACCAGTGAATTTTGTTTACCCATTGTCTAAATAGTCCACCATGAAGTTTTACTTTCTATTTTATCCGGTGTTTTTGTATTTTCAGTATTGAGCACTGGCATAGAAGTTTGAAATTTAAATTGACCTTCTGCAACTGATTTAACTTGCATGTTCCAACACTTTCAAATAGCTAATATGAACAGCAAGTTACTGTCCAAAGGCGAGGAGGCTGTTTTATGGACCACTTTGTTTTATGGACAATTTACAGATTTGATATTAGTGAACATTAAAGGTAGACCTTACGCTGAAAGTTGTACATCATACATTTTCTAACACACTGACAACCATGCAAATGGAGAACACAAACTACAACATTTTGCAGAGCAAAAGTCAACTCATGGATTTGATGGACAAGGCAGCTGTATTACCCATAATAATCTAGGTAGCTACAAGTCATCCAGAGGGATGCTGAAATTGGGGTGTGATTTGCATGTCAGAAATTATACTGGCAAATAAATGTGGGGAAAATAAATGAATTAATATTAAACTTGCAGATATAGAGCAGAATGCAGATGCTTTGTATTTGGGTTAAAATTAGCTTGTAAACAAATATAGCTGCTACTCCTCCGTATTATTTACACAGTGAAGTTCTGGCAAAGCTTAAATCAGACAAGGACTTACTCAGTAGGTAAACTAGGTTGCTGTAGGTCAATGTGCTCCCAATAACAACTAACAAAGTACATTCTTAACATGTTTAGCTTTGGTTTTTCATATTTATTGTTTTGGTTGTATTCTTAGAATGATATATCACCATATGTTTTATAGCAATATCAAATAGAAAAACCTAGAAATGACTGCAAAAATGACAATTCCTTACTCAGATGCCACAAACAGCACATTTATTCATGAAAAACCTGCCCGTAATGATGATTGTAATGTAATCTTTTGCAAGTCTTCATCTCAATTAAATGATCTAATTTATAACGATACAGAGTGAACTAATATTAGCATAATATCCACTACAAATATTTCAAATTACATCCACCACAGTTTAGCCCTCCAGAGCCATTACTCATATCTAAACCAACATGTCCTGTGCTTCATTGTATCTCAAACGAGGACATCTTCTCAGGATCTAATATGATTAGAATTGACTGAATGCAGAAGGAGCTTGTACACTGATCCCAGTTTGAAAACATCTCCAGTACTTGTTTGGTTGTTTTCAACAGAATATTAAATGGATCACAGGCCAACACTCATTTTTCAGAAGACCATTGGTTTTAAGAGAACGTTTGAAGTAAATGCACACGATTAAAATGGATAAGTTAAATAAAGTTGGTTAAATGTAGTATTAATTTGCATAATTATTATATATGATGTTACTTTTTACTATCACTGTATAGTGAGAATTTATTAATTATATAATAATAATAATAAAAATAATCTTTATTTGTACTTGTAGCACTTTTCAAAAACAAGTTACAAAGTGCTTTAACAAGTGTAAAGACAATAATACCCAATATACAAAGTTTTGAAACAGCCAGTATATACAAACATGGAAATATTCGTTTTTTTGTAGTAACCATTTTTGATTGAACTAAAAAAAAAATCGGTGTGGATATGTTTGCAGTACCAGCTTTCATGTAAGCCCAAATTCGTCACAAATGACTTCAAAGAGCACCTGGCATGCAAATGCTGTGAGAGAGACTTTCAAGAGTGCCATAGTAAACCTGCAAATTGTAAATTAAGTGGTTCATGACTTTGTTACTGGAAAACTCACTCTAAAAAAAACAATAACTGACTGAAATGAAAGATATATCCATTTTCCGACAAGTTGCATTGCCCCCTGTAAGACTGCATTGCTTTACATCAGGCCAGTCATTAATTGGTGACAGTCAATTAATCACAGATGGTACAGACGGCTGCATCTATTGATCTTGTCCGGGTACTTATTTTTCATCCCTAAATGACACCGATTGCCAGATTTGACCAGCATGTGTAATGGACAGTGAAGAGCCAATGACCCGAGTGTCAGTCTTACCACTGGTCCGGATCAGGATCCCCTCCCCCATCTCTGGCAAATAGCATCTTTACCATTTAGCTTGGAAAGGTTTAGACTGCCCTAAGAGCACAGCAGCGAAACAGTGCGCTCTGGTGCTCAGATGACCTTTTCTGTTTAAGGCTTAATCTCTGACAAATGCTTGCCTTAATTAGCCTGATACCCCCTGCCTGGACAGCCACCCCCACCCCCACCCCTCAGCCTCTCTCTATCTGTCTGTCTCCATTCCTCTCTTTCTACTTTTCTTAGTCTTCACCAGTGTGGTTTTTGGAAATTCTCACACATCAGTGTGACATTGATAGGTATGAAATGACAGCCAGGTAGCCAAAGGTGGAGCAAAATATGGAAAATCTGTTTGAAGGATTGCCTTTTAAAGATATGATAAGACAAATAGGGTGTTCAAAACATACAATATACTGTGCAAATAGAAGCATTTTAGCATTGTGCCTAACAAGTTCCCATATAGTGGAATTACAGTGTATTAATCATAGAGGCAACTACAGTCTGGTTTAGAGAAGGTGATGTTTGAAACACACAGTGTAAAATATTTAGACATAGTCACCTATTTTCTATGCTAACGCATAAATAATGAATATCCAATTGTGTATTTGAAATGTGACAAAAGAGAACAAAACACAGAGAAAAGAGGCAATGTTGGGGAGAGAGTATAAGAGTAAAAAGATTAGCCAGTGCACATTAGGAGCTTTAAGACAACATGCAACGGCAACCTACAGGCCTCATCTATTGATTAGCCACTATCAGAGACAGTAGAGTCTGTGTGCGCCAGTGTTTGTGTGCCAATTCAAGACTATGCTTCATACGACTGAATGAGCTGAAAAATACCTTTAAGTAATTGAAATTTCATCGTAACAGCTTAATGGAGAAATTGTGCAAAATTTGAAAATATAAATATATAAACATCAAGAAGCAAATTGAGCAAATGTTGCTGATGACTTTCCAACACTGCTGAAATTAAATCCTCTCAGTTTTATCCAGAGACTGCAGCAGATCAGACCCCCCCCCCCCCCCCCCAATGCAGTAGCAAGCACGAGTAAAATAGATGCATGGCTACAAATCCTTGTTTTATTGGAAAGGGGCCTAATTATTAGGATGTAAGTCAGACTGTGACTGGAGGGCCGCCTCCTTGATGCGGGCCTGGTTTATATTTATCCCCTCCTCTGCAGCTACAGCAGCAGTGCCACCATCACTACCAGCAGTGTGTGGAGCTTTTATTACATCGCCCACAGGCAGGTTCAGCCCTGTCACAGTCACACACACACACACACACACACACACACTGCAGGACCGGCAGCCAGTTGAGTCCCCTCCACAGCAGAGTTACCCCACATCCCCATGCAGCCCCACATGGGCCCTTGGGACAATGGAGGGAGGGAGCGGGTATTATGGTAATACTATAGCCTGCTGCTCCCTTCCACTCTCTTGCAGCACAGCTGGGAAGGACCATCATTACAAGTATTGTAGCAATCTGTTTGAGAGGGACACATTGGAGAGGTTGGGTGACAGAAAGAGGATGAGTGCTGCATACATAGATCACATAAAATATGATTAAAATGTGTGTGAGGGGACCAGGAATAAAATGCAAAACTTGTTATGAACACCTTATATCAAGTCCACTGTCAAAATGGCCAGCTGTAAATCTCTATTTTCCCCTCTTTACTTTTGTATTTTATTAAAGGTTTCTTGTGTTGAGCTGGTCATATCTCAAGACACGGGGCCTGTGGCACATAAGGAATAAATAGGACATAAAGTACTTGAATCTCTAATGCCTCATATAGCTTTACCAATCTATATTGTAGTGTGTCACAAACTGGAAATCCATTAGAAAGTGACCAAAATCAAATAGCCTTGCAATACTGCAACTGCACTGCTCTTATGGTTAAATTACCCTGATTCTCCGGCCAATTATTTTGAAACACACATTAAATCCAGGAGATATCTATGAAGTCTTTATGGTAATTGATAAAAAAAAAGATGGAATGTCCAGTGAGAAACTCCCACAACACATGTCTCAGTGCTGCTTTAAATACCCATCTTGCAATAGATTGATGACTTATCAAGAAAGTCTGATCAGAATAAACAGCCTACTCCACTATTTTGCTAGCAGATTAGACCTTTGACAGAGCAGACCATCCCTCGCTGTTAGATTAGGCTGCTCAAATTCATCTACTTGCCTTGTTTTGGAGCAAAAGAGCATGCTGTGATTCAGAACCTTCCTCAGACTCCATCATCCTCACAGTATTTTTAGGAAACAGAGATATCCATTACAACTTTTTTTCCCTCCCTGTTCCCTCCTTCTCATTCTATTTCCAGCTCAGTTTTGAACAGAATGTTCGATTGATAAAGCACAGAATCTATAACACTATGCACAGAGGTGAAGGGTTATTGAATATTCTGAAGATGAACTATTAAAAATGCATATTATCTCATTATTCCTGCTGCCAAATAAGTGGAAACTAAATATGCCACAAGACAGAAAATGGTCCTCATCTTTTTTCTTTCTTGACCTGACAGAGGGCACGTGTGGAGGAGAGAGGGGAGGGAGGAGAATGGTCTTTTAAAAACCTCTTCAATGCACTAATGTCCCCGAAACCTGAACCCTTATTGGATCTAAGGGCATTATAAGACCAACGTCCTCCACAGCCTCTGTTTAAAGGTGAGGATTAAAGATGAGTGTATTAGTAACTAACTAACAGCAGTGTGTGTAACATCATGTTGGTGAAAACACAATGATGTTTAATAGTTGTATTGTGTGTGTTTTTTTTTGTAAAAACAGCTCCTTAAAGAGGGCTGGTGAAATAATGTTCAACAAAGACATTTGTCAGAACCCCCCCCCACCCACCCAAAACACACACACACACACACCAGGAGGCCTTATTAATTATTTGTAGCCACTTGACTTCATATTGTGCTGCCAGTGGCTTGGTCAAAGATTATAATTACCACTTCCCTGTTTGTATCATTTTCCATCTCCTGTGCTTTTAGTGCAGTATTACTTCTCTTGTCCCTCTCTCTCCCTCTCCTCCTCCCTCTCTCCCGTATACACAAGACCAAAAGTGCAGGCACATCATTTATTGATAAGACAAAAAGAATGTAATGAAATTATCAATGTTCTTGAATTAATTATGAACATGATTAAGAAAGCTAAAATCTCAGGAGCCGGTCTCTCATTACCCATTCACTCTTAGGGATTGCTTTCATTCAGGGAAGGAGAGGCGAAAAAGCCTTCCAGCAGAGCCCACTCCGACTCAGCCCTTCTCCCTGTGTGCCTGTCCCCTTGTCTCTGCTGCCGGGGCTGATTGACCAACTCTTCCAACAGACCGGCTGCCGGCTCACCCAGAAGGCTCTCTTGCGCCCATGCTTGCTACTGTGATGTAGCCAAGCACAGCTAGCTGCCTTGTGGCCTCTGACGTTTGCACGGAAAAGAGAGGATGCGCTCAACCTTCCTGTTCTACACCTGCTTTCAAACTCTGGGGTCTTGACCCTCCTAAAAAAAAAAAGAAACACTGGAGGTAAGTGAAACTTCTCAGACTTTGAATTAGGCTTAAACTGCTTGTCTGTTGTGAAGTATGTGTGCTTATGTATGCTTTTACCTAAAATCTTCTAAACTTTTAATTTATTACAAAAAAATACAATTTTTAGTCACAGAGTCAACTCTTTTTGAATCTTTATAATTGGAAAAATAATAACAATCACTAAAGGTTGTAGGAATACCAATGTGACATACGCAGCATAATATTTCAAAACTGTCAATCGGAGTATCTTTTTCCAATATAATCCATTTGTTTGATTATATTTAATTTAGTTTTCCCACTAGTAATGCCTAAATGATTCTCTAGTTAAATCATTTATGATCTGACAATTTCTGTTGTGGAATTTATGGCATATATTAAGTGGATTTATCCCACCTGCATAATGCAAGCTTAAGTCACAGTTTTTTTTAGATTAGTCTTAGTCTAGATTAATTTTGGAGTGATGACAGCAAAAATGCATGTCTGCCATTCACCCAAAATTTATATTGTAATTTATTTATAATATATACATTTAAATAATATAGGAAAATAGCATCCGTCTGCAGTGATCCATATTCATATCTTAAGATGTTTGTGATTTTGTTCGATGAATATCTACCTATAGTGTCCCCTCTGAACAATACCTATGACGCCCATTTTGTAGCATGGAACGCCATTTTTTTTATGAGAGTAGCATTGCACGTTAAACTAATTTCAGTGACTATTTATCCATTTATATTCAGTGAGAGCAAGAGAAATTCTCTGCAAGAGCTACATACCTTTGGTTCAGTCTATCTTTCTTCTGCTCACTCACATGGGACAAAATATGGGACAATACTCCCCAAAGTATTGGGAGTTTCAAACAAAGTCTCAAACCCACTGTCTCTTTCCTGTTCACACCATCTCTCTTTATAACTGTCTTTCTAGCTTTCTCTACACGTACACACACTCAAACATAAGCATACGTGCACACACACATCAGAATCATACTGTAGATATAGAAATACAAGCCTATGTTTTGTTTGACCTCCCAATACAAAAAGAACACATGCACACCTGCACATGGACATACTGTAATATAGTCACACTAACATGTACACAGTGTTTTTAAGATGATCCGAGATAAATGATAAAACAAACAATTTATTGTGAGATACAAGACAACACAGATTCTGACCTATTACCTTTTTTTTTGTGTGAAACAGACGAGTGCTCTTCCCTCCTGCTACAAAAAAAATATATATATATAGAGAGAGAGAGAGCGTAATTTTTCCCTCTCGACAATGATTTCATGATTTCTGCTGCAGTATCAAAAGAAGGAAAGATTCACTAGAAGACAGAGGAAACAAGAGGGAAATAGAGGGAGATCTCAGGGGTTAATGGCAATCCTCCTGTCTTAGGGATTGATCCAAGTATTGGATCGCACATAAAGCTGCAGTTACTGGATATTACCCTGCCGTTATCGGCCTGCAGTGATGGCCTGGATAAGAAGTGCTTACCAAAGAGGATGCTCCTCCAGGGCAGATACGGTTTCCCAGCCCTCTGGGAACAACAACCACATGCCTGCTGCTTGCTCAGGAACTTTCTACCTCATCGAGTAAATCCAGGGGCCTTATCAAGTTACTGGGCTACTGAACTGCTCAGAAAAAAGTTTAAATCTTCTACATTTTGAGTTGCATAGGGGCAAGGCAGTAATTAAATGGCACCTGCTTTTTAAAGATAAGAGTGTTGATTATTTGGTTTGTTTGGCTTGTGTTTTATGTCGGATGGAGTGGGGTTATCGCAGATTCACTTCTGAGCAGAATGCAGTTTCATAGATTTTTGCTGGGTTAGATTGTAAAGTTGCTGAGTTATTCTTAACAGAATCGTAAAGTTCACTTTTTGCTTCATGCAGATGTCACTGCACTTGTCTGGACAAATTATTGTAACTGCTTAAAATCCTTTAAATGAGAATGCTTCAAGGAACTGTCCTCAAACCAGTCCTGTCTGAATTTCCTCTTGTGGTTTTAATTCAGAACTGTATGGGGGTTAGCTGATTCCAGATCTGTGCCAAGGTGGGCAGCTCTGAGCATCTGCTGTATGTCTCTCTGTGGTATTACCCATGAAGCACCTGGCTTATGCCACACGCCAGCAACCAGAGCCCAGATGGCAGCTAAACAGACTAATTATTTCAACACAAAACTCTGATGTCTCACACCAGCACTGTGGGGCCTCTTTGGCTTTCTGCAGTTCCCTCTCTAGATCTGCCGAAGAGGATGTCTGCCACGGAGCTATAAAGATGTCAATTGGGTAATCACGATCATAGACAGGCCCCGGTACAGTGCTTGGCGTCCAGATGTAAAGATGGTCATATGCGGTGTCCTTTAGAGCAACAAAGGCATTTGGCAGAGTCGGATGGTGCATTGTCTTTGCCCTTGGTGCTCATTGATGCAGATGCATGCTCATTATATTCCAGAGTTGACAACAACATAAGTTTTGAGTGCATTGTTTTGCATCATCTCATGAGTATATACACCACCTGATTCAGAGTGTAGACCATTCCATTTCAAAACCATGTTGCAATTTTTTTGTAGCATTTTTATTAACTTGCCTGTGTTCTTCCTCGTGTGTTTTTAGACACTGACTGTTGGTGTAAGGTACTAAACTGCGTTTGTGGAATCAGGAAGTCAGCATCTATCTCAGATTCCACATTCAATCATTTATTCATTCATTCAATCATGGTTAGCCTGTCTGTCCCCTGGTGGTCGTACAGTGGTATTGTGATGTCTCCAGATGACACTCCAAAACAAAACTCACTTTCGCCCTCTATAACACTGGAGTAGGAAATTACATCATCCAGGACACAGTTTGTCCCTGTCTGAATGATAGCAGCCCTCTCAGCTCATACAGTAAATCTTGTGTGTGTATGTCAGACAGGCTCTGTATTGTTGAATCCGTCTCTAAGAATGTCAGCTGGCAGTTGCAAGCTCTCAACTACTCCAGCAACGGTGTACTGCAGCCTTTAACCAAATTACCCCTGGTGGTCCAGTAACTGAACAGTATCAACCTCTTTATCTGACATCAGAGGTTGCTGTTTCTCTGGACATTTTCTCTGAGGTTGATGAAGTGTTGCCATTAGGGCCCATCTCCTGCATCCACAGCCACATCAGAGGAAGAATTGGTTGTGCTTGATAAAGCTGGCACTTAGAACAAGGTGCAGGCCAGACAGCGATAACCTACTGACTCCAGTATTAAAGACTAGTGGGAGGACGGCCTACATCTTGATCTATTGCTTCTTGTCAGAGAAGAGTATTGCTGGCTGTAATCCTGTGTATTTTGTATTTATTATTGGCCGTATTCTGTGTGCAGGCATGAAGAATATATCTCCATGGATTGACATGGAGAGGTTAAAATACTAAGGATCTTCTTGCCTACAAAGGGTCATAGGTGATTTGATGCTCAGGCATTAAAACACACGCACACAAAACTTTGGACATTCATTTCCTAACTTCTTAAATCTGAAGATGTTAATTGTAAACAGGATATTTGCTTTCTTGAACATACTATTTTTAATGAATCTACACTTTTGAGGACCTCTACAACTCTCAAACTTTTGGGGGGGGATAAAATGTAAGACGTACAATGTTTATAAAAACATTTTTACTTTTAAAATGAATGTAGATATTCACTCCAGTTAGATCAAGTAGAAAATAAGCACTAATATAGACAAAAATACAGCCATTTAAACATAGGGTTAACAGAAATCTATTGTTGTGTGTTTGTAGACTCAGAGACAGATTCGCTGAAAAAAAGCAATAAACACTCTAATTTGTCCCAGTACAGTTATACCTCATCCTTTCACCCTCCTCCTCGTTCTCTCTCCCTAAAGTGTGTCCCATCTGCTTTGGGGGTCTCTCCCCAGCATGCAGGAGCAGGATAAGCACACCATTTCCCTGTCAATACTTTGCTATTAGCCTCTGCAGATCTATACATCACTGGGCTGTAGGCTATGAGCGGGTGTAGGGTGTTCTTCTTATCTGAATGGCTGAGGCTGAGGTTCTCCTCTCTGGTCTGCACTTTGATTTATGCAACCAGTAGGTTAATGAGAGATGGAGCCAGCCCCTTTACTCTCACCCTGAGGGGGTAAAAACGTGTGCATGTGAAGGGGTGGAGTGGAGTCAGAAAGAGGTCAAAAGATGTGCCCTAAAATGTCACAAAAATCACTCCAGTTTTCTCAAGAGTTATATATTATACAGGAAATACTGATGATAAAGAATTTGTGTAACTATCTGTATGTGAAAGTATAAAAAAGTGACATTGTAAATTCTGAAAAGCTTGTTTGAGTAATTGCCATTGAAAACTGGTTAATAGAAATATTCATTTAATAGTAATAGTTCAGCATTTTGGAAGATACACTAATTCATCTTCTTGCTAGCAACAAGTTACACCTTGTTTACAATATTGAAATATAAAAACATTTTATGGGTAGGTATGGGCCAGACTAAGCTAAATGTCTGGCTGTAGCTTCATAATTAATGGATCAAAATGAGAGTGGTATCGATCCTCTCATCTATCTCTCTGCAAGAAATCAAATTAGCATATTTCCCAAAATGTCCATTTCCTGTGTCCTGTTCCTTTAAAACAATACTGCTTTACAAAAGTTTTAATTCATAAAGTAGAAAATGAGGGGTACATCAGAGCATAGACAGAGATTCAAACTCTGTTTGTTTCATGCTATCAAACAAACACAACTGACAGTTTTTACTAGTGGGAAGCCAGTGAGGGATCATGTCCTTGTAGCTGCATTAAATAATAAAAATAACAATAATAATAAGAAAAATAACTTTATTTATAGAGCACTTATGAAAACAAAGGACAAAGTGCTTCACATAGAGACAAATAAATAAAATACCAAGATTAATTATAAAATGCATAAAGACAGTTAAATAATAAAAACCTATAGCATAAACAAAATGCAAAATGAGTATAATAACTACTGATGAAAGACAATCCTAAAAAGAGATGTGTAGCTTTTGAACACTTCACTAGATCACTGAGTTACATTGCCTGTTACATCAGTGAGTTTATGACCTGCAGATATTTGGCCTCAATCCAAGAAGAAACTGTCTAATGAGCAAGCTGTGTCAGTGTCTCTAGTAGCTTCCTCTCAGCAGTCTATCTGTACAGTTTGCAATGTAAGTGTGTGTGTGTGTGCGTGCGTGTGTGTGTGTGTGTGTGTGTGTGTGTGTGTGTTTGAAAGCAACAGAAATTCTATGTTCTAGGCATTTAGCTGTGGGATAGAGAAGGAACTCAGGAACTCACACACAAGCACAACAGGGGGAAGACAATCCACTGCCAGATAAATGTCCTACTTAGCTATTACACTATAGTACATTTCAAGAAGAAGTCACACCCCTCCCCCTGATTGCTTGTTACACACACACACACACACACACACACACACACCTTCCATGAAAATATCTAGCATATGGTTATATGCTTCTAGCTTGTTTCCCAAGGCCAGTTTCCCAGCTGGTTCCCTAAGAGAACAGAGAGAAGGGGGAGAGAAACAGAAGAGCAGAAAGGAAACAGGGAAAGCAAAAAGAAAAGGAGGTGCAGAGAGAGAGAGAGAGGGAGAACGAACAAGATATAGAAGTAAGAAGAGAAAGAGAAGAGGAGATGAAGGAGGTGGTCATGTGCCTCACATCCCTCCTCGGCCTGTGGCAGATGTATTGTAGGTTCGGACTGTTAAGTACCTGATAATTAGTTTGCCTGTGAGGCATCAGTCATTATGGTTCTGTAGCGACTAACAAGGTCCTATCTGGGACGACAGCTTTTCTCTGTGATTTACACCAGCTCTTACACCGGCGCTGTTACCCCCAACCCCCTAACCCCCATGAGTTTTTTTTTAAACAGCAGAATGTACTGCAAAAGAACATCTCTGACTGAGCGCCATTGGCAGCCCTTTTTTCCCCAAAAGTGAACCATATAGTTGAGCTTGAAGGTTCGCTATTGAACTTGGAAATAGTAGTTTAAACAAAAACAAAAATATGGGTCATGAAATGTGACTGAATGCAAAGGACATTTTTTAATAAGTGGACCTTGGGCATAAAAATCTCCACCAGATACGTTTTGAAGAAGTAGATGTACTATATGATTTCCGGTTAACAGCTGGCATTGTTCTTGTCTCAACAAGTATTGATCAATGCAGGTACTCCTGGATGTCTCTCAAGGACATCGCAGGCACAGTTTGTACAGACACTGTTAAGTACTGACCTTGAGTCTGTCTGTTGAGTGACACATAGTAGACCATAAGAGAGACTGCATTAAAAAGTAACCACTGCTAATTTTATGATCATATACATAAACATTTTGAAAGTTTCTTTTTTTTGTTCCCAACCAATATACATTCTATGCTAACTGTTGCAGATAAGATGTAGGTACAGTAGAATATTTAAAATGGTCACATAGACACAAAACAGAGAATCCAAAAGACTTTTTCTAATGAAACTACATTTTATATTTATCTGCCTCTCCAGAGAACAAGATGTTATAAAAAAAGTGCCCACTGAATGGGACAAAATGCACAGGCAAGCTATTACAACCTCTGAGAATTAGTTTAGATTCTAATTTGACACAGCTGGGAGCTGAAAGAAGCCATTTTGCATACTGCTTCTAATAAACCAACAGCATTGCAGACATCTTCATTACTGTGATTGCTGCTCTGCATTGTCTTTTTACAGTCAATAACTTGCAAAGCAACCTTGCATTTTCCCTTGAAAGGGTTAACATGATTTTCATGTGCCACTGCCTCAACATTCATCATGTTTCTCTGTAACCAGATCATAGCTTCAATCACAGGGAAGATTAGATAGTAGTCTATTAATCTCCCATATTAACCAGATCCATTTGTGAAAGCAAACGGCCCAGAGAGGCCATCCTTTCACTTGTTGTCTCTAAATCTGATTAGCAAGCATAACGACATGTTTCTTGAGGGTCACTGGAGATATAGATTGGCTTCCTGCATCTCGACTCTCAGGGGCCAGAGTGTTACAAGAATGAACAATTTTATGTTCAAGGACTCATGGGAATTTCTGTTGTAGTCACCTAGTTTATTGAGCGGGCAGATAATGGGAAGGTGGGTTCATTTGCAAAACACTGTGCAGTATATTGTTGTGAAATTTTCTCAGAGCATCCTCACTCTCAACATTTTACATACTTGCAATTTTAGAAAAAAACAATCTAGTGTCAATATTGTTGGCATCTGATCAGGTCTCAACACTTATGAGCAGAGTGAGAACATGTTTCATTAATAAACAAACAGGACACATTTGCAGCATTGTCTGGGCAGACTGGCTTCCCAGATGGAGTTCTAAATAAAAAAGTAGAAGTCTGGTCTGTGAATCTGTGCTGTGATTATGAATACATCTGTCCATTCATAAATAGCTACTACAGTGTGAGCTGAGGACCAGGGGTGGAAGAGGTATTCAGATCCTTTACTGGAGAAACAGTAGCACAGTGAAAAAGTACTATATTACCAGTAAACGCCCTGTTTTTAAAATGTTAGAAGTGTATATTGATGTGGCATTATCAGTGCTGTAGTTGTGTGAGTGAAACTATTTTATAGTATTATGAACAAAATATGCAAAGAATATTCATCTTCTTCAGTGAAAAGGCCAGGAATTTAGAATGTGGCTGTAGATTAACACTTTGTAACTGTAGTTCTGGGGATTTCCATGTGTACCTTAAGATAAGCTCAGGTTTATGCTCATGTACGTGTGTGTCAAGAAAAATTTTAAAACACTTCAAAATCTAGTGAATGCACTGACAAATTCATGGTCAAAAGCCAAAGGGACTTCTTGATTTAGAAAAGTTGACAAATCAGGGATATTGATTTCCAATAGCGCTACAACAATGCCATTCAAGTGTTCATGGGGAGATAGCAGGGTAATTTTTACACAGATTGCTACATGTACGACCCATTCAGAGGTCATGTCAGTGATGAGGATGAGGATGAAGAGTATACAGATGATGTCATTGGTCTTTATTTAGCTGTTTTACCTCAGCACACACTGGAAGAGAGCTAGCAGTAATGTTCTGCCAGGTATCTGGTGTCTCTCTCTGACTTGGCTGGGACAAGGAGGAGAAGCAGGAGGTGGAGGAGGAGGAGGAGGAGAAGGAATATCCGGTTACAGCAGGGAGCAGGGAGCGTGGGGACAGATCTGTTTACTTGGGGAAGTTAATTGATTGGGAGGAAAGGTGGTGAGAGGAGAAAGGAAGAAAAGTGGTGGAAGGGGCAAGGAGGGGAGGGTCTGGAGGGTATTGATCATGTGACTGCTCCTTCCATAACCTCCGATATGCTTCTGTGCGTTTATTGCACCGTAATGCCAAATAAGATTGTTTCTTGTAAAAACGGCAGGGAAAAACAACGTGTGCTCAATGAGAGGGCAAGTCAAGGCGATGAATCATTAAGATTTGGTTCACTCATTAAGATCAATTTTTACCTTTTTCATTAACACTTTGGCCTCCACAAAGGTTATGTCACAGAACATATTCTTCTGGACTAAGTGGGCCTGTCAATTAAAATCTGTATTTAAATGCAGCAATACTTTAGATACAAAACAAATTGTATAAGTCTGAAATAAATATATGCTTTTCAATATTACTGACTTGTCAAAACTAGCAAATCAAAATTTCCCTTGTGAAGATTCTCTTTACTCTTGTAGCATGTTTATGTTGTCGGTATTTATTATTTTAACAACGTTTTAATGCTGCCTTCTTGGCCAAGTCTCTCTTGAAATAGATATTTTAATATCAAGGTGAATTTTACCTCATTAAATTAACCAGTCCTGTTGCAAAAAAAGAAGCATGATTGTTTGTGGATGTGAGCTCCTTCGTGACTTAACTTTGCACTGCTTTAACAGTGCCTGTTTTAATCTGATGTTTATTGTCTTGTGTACTGTCTTTTTCACATCCAAGGTTATATTATTATTATCAGTATTATTACATTATCATGACCATGTAGTAATAGGCCGAGCGCTAATACTACAAACAAACAAAACCAAGCACAGTCATGCACATTGTGTCTGTCGACGGAGAGCAGTGGAGTGTAGTCTGCTTGCCATCCACTTTGTATTGGATAGACTACATTAATTATTTAACTGCATGGCTGTTAGCTATTATTACAGAAAAATAGTGAACTGCCTCTGGACGCTTTCGTCATGTTTGTATGTCAGTGCACACCTTGCCCTCGTGAGCTCACATCTTAAAACAAGGGCATGCTGTATAGGTCATATTCACAAAGCATGGTGCAAAACGCATTCCGTGTGTAGAAATCAATCAGATGAGATACAGCATGTCTGAATAAGATATAAAGAAACACGGCACTTTATGGTCTGTCTGCATGGTTTGTCCCACCATTGCACACACAACATTGCTCTGCACATGATGCTTTGCATTTGTTTGCATGTGTGTGCGAGAAAGAGAGAGAGAGATACTGGCAGACAGGTATAGTACAAGAGTGAATGTCTACCAGGTGGAACAGGGAGGGCTTTGAGGTGAGGGGGAAGTGGTTGCTCAGATTTGTTTGCAGTGCCATTGTTAGTTCTCCTCTCCTCAGTGTCGTCCCTTCCTGCTTAGATGGACATTTCTCTGTTATTCACTCTGAGGTTATGGTTTTAGATTGAGGGCAAAGCCCGGAGCCTGCTGTTTGTTTTGAAGGAATCCATTGTCAATACAGACGCGGCAGGGCTAGGATTGTTTGCAGAGTTAATAGTAGTTTGATGATGTCATTCTCAGTGACCTGAAGAGATACTGACCCCTGTTGTGTGAGTATTTCTAAAATGCCACCTGCACAATTATGGTTGGAGTGTCCCTGGGCTGTTGTATGTGGGGTTTGTTTTATCTAAGACAATCACACTCACACAAACACACATACACCCCGACACAAGCGTGTGAACACACACACACACTCACACAACATGCACTGCTACAGTTTAAATTGCTGACCCCAAACCTCCACATCTTCTGAAAACATGTTCGTTGAATGTCAGTAGAAATTAGGTTCCCCAAGGTGATGATGAAATAAGTTATTCATCATGAGTGACTTAGAGCATTTCACCGTGAACCTTTTACAAATATGTATTGGTTATTTTTTTGTCACAGCATAGTGTAACGCTCTAAAGTTAGACATTTTCAAAAGTGGAGTTATTTAGATGGGATTCATTGTATGTTGTTACCTGAATGACAAAAAAGGTTTTGGTTACATTTACACATGCAGACAGAAAAAAGATACATAGAGGTTTCCATGACAGGCTAAAATTGCATCCATCTAACACTCACTGTTACTCCTGCTCATATGTCTTTGATGCAGATCATTTTAAAAAATTCTGCTGACTGATCAAGTGTTTTGATGGTAAAAACACTTCTTTCCTTGTATTAGTTTAATCCTCAGATTCTTGTTGATTTTTTCAAAGAGGAAAAAATTTGATGGTAGGAAAAGGAAAGCAAAAAATGTTAATCCTCTAGAGAGATGTATAACTCATGCTTACAACATACCAGGCCTTCTGTGTGTGTGTGTGTGTGTGTGTGTGTGTGTGTGTGTGTGTGTGTGTGTGTTGGTCCTTATGACTAATGCTTTATGCTGTAGGATAATCCGCGTGTATAATGGTGAATCCTTGTCTCTGTGTCTTTAGGGCTCAGGGAGCCAACAGACTGGATTTAACTCAGGCCAAGGCCTGATTCAGTCATTGTGTGATTTTCTCTTTCTTCACTTGACGTGTGACATTATTTGTTTCACAGGTGAGCTGTGACTTTGACTGTGTGTATATTGTATCCATTGTACTAGTCTCTTTTAACACTGAATCTCAGAATCTACATGTTCTTCTTCAGTAGATGAGGATATGAAGAGATAACAACTGAATCTGTGATGTCATCAAGAGACACTGCCTGTATTAAGAATACGTCATTTTCAGATTCATGTTTTACAGAAATATAAGGATTTTTTAAATTTAGTTCTTAAAAAATGTGATCAAGACATGTAGTGAGTAAATAAAGTAATTGCAAGAATGCTTCTAAACTACCTCAAACATATCTTTGGCATTTCTGTACTGCAGTTTGTTGTCCCATATCAGCCTGACCTTTACACCAACATTCTGTATCTGCAATAGCAGCCAATGTAACACCTCAGATTTACTGTTTAACTTTTGGGAAACATTTTCATAAGATCAGTCACTTACTGTTTTATTTTGTCCCATGTCTTGTGAAAAGAAGTTATAAACACCAAGCATTTATACTTAATAGTCTTTTAGGCCTCAAGGTAGTAACGAACTTCATTGCCCTCCTCCAGGTGACGTAAACATAAATTATTGTAGTGTTTTCTGGATGGAGCGTCAGTTGGCTGTAGCTGAGGAAGGGGAGTATTGTAACAGATGGGACTGATGTCAGGTAACAATAGATAATTGTACTTTGGAGCCTCTGTAATAACTTCTTAAAACGTCTTCTTCCTCTTCTTCTCAGATTACCTTTCAAAATGTTTCTTTAAACTACTTTGTGTGACTGGTCCAATTAGAACTGGAGACTGGACTATATGTTCAAAAAACATCTGCACTTGCATCTAACTGAGTTTCATATTACCACAGTGCAGTGCTGTCCCTTTTCAGCAAGAAAAGTGCCACTGCAGGGGAAAAGAAAGTTATAATAGGGTTTACCGTCATCTTTTTTCAAATTTTCCAATTCATTAAATTCCATATTTAGGCATATGGTGTTACAGAGAAGCAGTCAGGGCAAAAAACTCTTCTCTCACCTGCCCGACTGAAGGAGACAAACAACCTCAGTCCTTTCATTTGCTCATTTGTTCCTGAAAATTCAGTTTGAAATCATTATAATTGACAAGTACAACACACACGTTAGTTTTTTACACTGTTAAGTGTTTACTGAGCTAAATGTGTTTTTTAAAGTATGTATGTACCAGCTGTATTATGTTGAGAGCAAACTGTGGGGCATGGCTGCAGTTGTCACTCCATCATGAATTATAAAAAGAGAGGATTCCCGTGTGTGTGAAATGGCATTGTTCACAGTTTGTGTCACATCAGTGCATGTTTAACTAGGCAAAACAAAAGCTTTTCAATATTTTAGTGTGCAGGGACTGACAGAGTGAGGAGACATGGCTGTTGTACTGCTGTTCTGCCTCCTCCTGTCTCGTCCTCTTCTATCTGGTGTCCTGTCCTCTCCCCTCCTGTCCTCTGAAGTGCTCTCCCCTCTTTTTAGATTACACCACCCTGAAAAACACCACCTCCAACTCACTGTCTCCACGTCAGACCAATTTTTGCACAATGAAGCCAACAAGAATTGACTCACAAACATCCCTCTTCCCCATTTATCACTTCTCCATCTGTCCTGTACCCCAGGCTACATTAGCTTCAGTGCATAACCATTTTAAGCCCCCTCCACTGGGTTTGTGCTATAGTGTGTACTATAATGCAGTGTTAATCAAACCCCAAACAGGTACACCAGGGTTTGGGTCTCAGAGGTCCAGTAAAAAGGCAACACTACAGAAATGATTAACTGGGGGGCTATTGAACAGATGTGGAAACAGAGACACAAGAGGTGTAGAGTGTAGAGTTTATAATATGGATCTAATATGTATTTACAAGTAAGTCTAATTTTTAGTTAAACGAGCTCACATGCATCAGAGCATCAAACATTTTTCATATTGTTCAGGGTTTTTGCACTTATGATCACAACACATGGGGTCCTCGTCTGCTAGTTAAGTCTTTGTGTTTATCTGCTGAGTCAACCCCAAAGATGGTCTTTACTGCTACAATCCACTTTGTGTCCTTGTGAGGGGACTTGTCTGATTAGGCGTTGGCTAATTTGGTCTGACGAGCCAGGCTTTTAAGTCACACGGCATCATGCATGAGGCCTGGTTAAAAGCTGATGGATGGATGAGACTGTCGAAAAGGCGAAACGCTACTGATGGGACTCTGGCTTCCCGGCACGAGTGGACACCATCTAGGGCAGTTGTTCCCAACCTGTGGGTCGAGACCATCATATGAGGTCGCAAAATAAATCCGGAGATGAGTCCTGAGATGATTAATGGGATAGCACAGAATCCAAAACATATTTTACTAGACAAATTATGTTCATACATATAGACAATGATTGCTAAATAGTCTATCCATTTATTTAGAAAAATTCAAGATACTGCTGTGTTTTAAGGGGGATACAAGTCATTTCCTGGTGGAACAAAATACAGGTTTAGGCCATGATGGCAGTGATTTCACCTTATTGCTGCCATTTATTAGTTGGTGGCCACATATTGTAAAGACAAAGTGACAAAATATTAAGCATCTACTTTATTTAAATCATTCTGCTCTAGGATATAAGCATTTTTAGATTTCTTTACCACCACAAATGCCATCAAAATTCATGTATTGTTCAAAGCATCATAAATACAAAGCACACTAATCAAACAACTATGGATTCTTTAGTACTGCTGAATCAAGTCTTGGTCGAATCCATTCCCTGCTGATACGGTAACACTACCAAGGTGGATATATCCAGCGGAAATCACAAGATGGAGAAGCAGCTAAAGCAGAGACATAGATAAGTGACAAAAAAAGCAGAGTAGTCAGATATTAATCGAGACATTTTAACTTTTTCATGAGAACGTTTGCCAGCTGCAAGGCGCTCTGCTGATGTTTAGCCTAAGGCTATGAGAGACAGGAAGGGATGTTACGCTATCATAGCGTTTGATCACCGGCATCACGGGAACACAGGTATCAGAGAGAGACTCATATCTCGACAGCTGTTTAGACTCTGTCGTGGGGCTTATTTAGATATTGGTGTAAATGGGATACAGAATATTTACCTCTGAAGATGTAAGCCAAGCTCTTTTTCCCTTTAAATCACTTTCAGAAGTCATGTATTGTACTGTCAGAGCAGTTCTTTGGAACTAAATCGACAGTCCAGGCAAATAAACATGTGTGTCAACAAGCAAAATATTATTCTCCACAGCTGTGTCATTGTGTTAAATGTACGTTAATGGGCATCACAGATTACAATTACTTGGCCCGCACATAATGGAAGTCAAATCAATGTATGGATCCTGCCCCCTACTGTCAATGATGAAAATGACATCAATAATCAATTAGTGGGTGTTCAGTGCTGAGGCCCTGCAGGCTGACAACTATCAAAAAAAATATGGTCTATCATTTAGATCCTTTTCAGGCAGAGAATTTGCCGCCCAGGCACCAAATAGCCTGCAATTATAGTACAGACATTACAATATGTTTTTGGTTTGTAATTTACTTTTATTATCATAATAATGTTTTATCTGGACATTTTCTGTGTGTGTGTTAACTGTTTATTCTGTTTAAGGAGTGCAATAAGTAGAGAAGCTTCTTTCAGTGGATCTTCAGTTCCACTGATTTTACACCCCACGTTCCCTTGTCATTCCCTCTCTGTCTCATGGAAAGAAGTCTTTAGGATCTGTCATGACCAGCCACCTCCTGTTGTATGCAGGGAACACAGCAACCTCTTCTGGACAAAAGGGAAAGTAGCAGGGAGTATAGTGAACCCACATAACAGTAGTGAGTAACACCTGCAATCACTATTAGTGTGACAAAACTAGGCATGCAGAAATTATGACAACGCTTCAGTAATTTAAATTGCCTTTTACTGTCATTACTGTATTGTCTGCTAAACAGTTGAGTTTGAAATCGAGCTATTGACTCTCACTGACATCTCAGAGGAAATGTTAGAATCCCAAATGTCTGGGATCACATCTAGACAGATAACTCACTAGTAATTTGACTTGTGAAAAATCATATTATTGCCTGGGGAAGCGTTAAAAAGTATTCCATAGTCAATGTATCTGATTAGTTTGCGTTGATGGTACACTGGTGAGCTAATCAGGCCAAAGGGATCAATGGAGCGACTGTCACGCTGCCTTGCATTCCTTCTATCTTCGGATAACTACAATGTAAATGACTGGGTACTAAAGGAAACCCTACTGGGACGCATACTAAACTCTGCCTGTGCTGCATTGTGCACATGGGAATCTCCACAGACACTTAGCCAGTTCTTAATCAGTAGTGTGCGAAAAATAGGTCCCTATTACACAGCCCTCTCTGAGTCTCTTATCATCATATTTGTCAGAGCTGCTTTATCCATTTCCAGATCAGTTTCCTCAGACTGTAAACTTTACAGCCCTTGTAGCAAATCCTTCTGGTACGATCCTTATTGTTGCTGATAGTCTCTGAACCTCTTTCTTCCTTCTCTCTCTCTCTCTCTCTCTCTCTCTCTCTCTCTCTCTCTCTCTCTCTCTCTCTCTCTCAGGCAGTAACAGCTTCGAGGCCACCAGATGCCCTCCCAGCCAATTTGTCTTGTCCCTTTCACAGACAAACTACTTGGCAAACAAAAGGTGGTGGCATGTCCTGTCGAGTACACCTGTAAATGCTTTACAGCCACAGTTCCATAGCTAAGTGGCGAATTATAAAAGGATCACAAAAGAGTTCTGATGAGGGATAAAATGAAGGAGGAGGAGGAAGTTGTGGTCCTATAGCATCATAGTCCCACTGATAAAACTGCCTGAAGACACATTAAGAGCAGACTAATTTTAATTTTCTTGATTAATTGTTTAATTCATTAATTGTTTGGTCTATAAAATGTCAGAAAAGAATGAAAAATGCCCATCACGGTTTCCCAGAGCCCAAAGAGACATCCTCAAATGTCCCGTTTGTCCAATCAACTGTTGAAAACCCCAAAATATTCAATTTTCTATTATAGAAACATCCTTTACTGAATACTGTAATTTAAAAATACTATTATTAATGCATTTGTGTGTAAGTGTTTTACTGTTGTAGTTGGTTGAGACAGAACAAATTTGAACTTTTTATGCTGTCTTGTAGTTATAAAAATGTATCTAATCTTATATTTCCCTCTGAACTGTAGTGAAGAAGAAGTACAAAGTAGCGTACAAGTTTGTACCTAAATACAGTTCTTGAATACAGCTATTTCTAAATGAGTGATTAATTGACTGATTGTTTCAATCCCACTGTAGATACATTTAGGAGGAGCGTGGATGGTTTGGAATTTCTGCAATTTAATGCAATCCAATACAACTCCGTCACAAGCTATGGCCTGCAAACTTACAACAGTTGAATCAATGCCTCGCTGACAGTCTTTGCAAAAACAGAACATGATAAGCTTCTTGAAGGTAGTGTTTCTTGCAGGACTTTTGTAATGGATTGCATTATGTTGTACAGGTGTTGCTGTTGTTGCATGTGAACCCCTTACTTTTTGGAAATTGGGAACAACAGAGGAAGAAAGAGAATGCTTCTTTTGATGTTTGTGCATGCTGTCTCCTGCCTCTGCATCTGTGAAAATGTGTCCCATCACCTGAAGATGTGTTCAGTTAAATGGGTGTGTGTGTGTGTGTGTGTGTGTGTGTGTGTGTGTGTGTGTGTGTGTGTGTGAGCCTGTCTGTGCACAGGCCAAGAAAACAGAGAGCCCCTGACTCCTTATCTTGACAAAGTTGGTTAATTAACGACAGAGCCTATTAAAGGGAGAATATTCAGCCAGTGATGAATGGCTTTAATAACAGGGCCATGTTCTCTCTAACAGAGACAGATCCTCCCGCCAACATCTCCCTGCCCACCAGATAAAACTACCCAGACTCCCATCTCACCACCCTCTTCATCTTGCCTTTTCCCATCGGCAGTCTTGCTCCTCTATTTTCTGTCTTTGTTTTCTTTTTCACTCACTTTAAAAAAAAAAAAATTGCTTTTCTCTCAAAGATTTTTATCTTTTTGTCTGTTTTTGACGCAGTTTGTGTTTGTAGTTTCACAGTTTAGTCACATCAAAATAGTCACATCAGAGAGACTTACATTTTATTCATGTGTTAACAAAAGCATACTGTGTACTTTCCACAAAAATACAAGCATGTATAGCATTTGTAATAAGTAAGCACCACCTTATCGTCTACCTGCATGAATGTTCGTGTTTTTGTAGGATGTGTTTGTGCATGTTTGTCTTGTAAAACATCGTTAGCCTCTTTGTGTAGGGGCCATGCAAATTGGACAGTTAAGAAGCGGCAGGGCCAATTTATGTTCCTGTGCAGCCCTTTAACAGGGGCTGTGCTACTGTTTTATGTGTCCTGGTGGGGTTGGGGGCAAGGTCTTACCACAGGGGTCACATTCATCACAGCCCCGTATTGTGAGGTCGAGATGTCTGTCCTCATTAGAATAGGCTGCTTCTGAAAGTGCATTCAAATGTACAAGAGTAAAGCAACCACTCCTCCATGTACAGAATCAGAACTGTGATAGTATTTCTGTTCTAGGTACTTGGTAGATATATGAGCAGATTTTACATATTCACACATACTTTCTCACTTAGAGAGATTTAGCCATGTAAATAGTTTTATTTGTCCAGGACAAATAAAAACCAAACTATATGCATGGCATAATATTAGCAAATGTCACTTTTATTAAATGTGAAATCCCAGTTTGTGGCAAGGGAAGGAGCTACTACCCAGTACTTTTAATAAGTTTAGAAGAAAAGGAAACCAATATTTTAAGGGGGAAAAAATAAAAGGAAATGTGTGAAGGATAACAATGAAATATATGTTTTTGTTTGCTTGTGTGTACTTTTCAGACTCAGAAAGGCCTGGATCCCAAGAATGGACAAAGCCAGATGGCACGAAAAATTGGGCTGCTGCAGTTTGGCTTTAGATTTGGACACACACACATACACTTTACACACCCAGTTCCTCTCCAAAGGGACCTTTGTACAGAGGTTGTAGCATCGGGCGCTCTCTCACAGGACCAAAGGCAGCAAGTCCATTAAATACACATGAGAGTCTAATTAGGGTCCCCCTCGTGTGGCGGGCTTGGAGGTAGGAGTCATTGGGGAATGACACTGCCAGGACCCTGAAACTCGGAGAACACACTCTGCAAATTAATAGAGAATGACCAAGAAGTACCTCTGTGACTGACTGGGACCTCTGCTTCCTTGGAGGCAAAAATGTTCAGTGCTGATTGCTCTCATTAAATTTGTTATAGTGATATAATTATGAAAATATGTCTGGAAAATGGGATGACTCTCGGTGTGTGGTTAGTTTGCATACTATGGTAAATTTGATATGAATGTTTAATATTTATATGGTTCATGTGACCTTTAAGTGAGACCAGGGAGAAGGTATTGTTCAGTATGCGTTTTAGTTTGTGGCCTCATTTTACCCAATTTCTCTGGTAATTCCAACCCATTAAACATCTCTGTTGTGGTCTTTAAATGAATGATAGTCAACCATCCTGAACAAGATTAACATAACTGATCATTTTGCTAATTTGTTCTGAATTCAAGCAGGAAAAGGGGACTCAATGATATTTCCCATTATAATTAGGTTGATAATAACATTGGCTGAATTATTGCATTTTTGTTATTCAGGAGGAAAGTCTTTCCTCTGGTGCGTGTCAGATGAGATATTAGTGCGGACATAATTCTTATTCTGGCAGCAGCATGGTGACTGATATTATTTAAATTACACCTCCTTGGGCAAAGTATTCGGAAATACTTTGCAGATGGGAATTCATCACAAAATGGTGTTGAGAAAATGAGGGGCATCAGGGCTTGATTACACTGACAAAAATGTCTTTTTTTTAGAGCGAAATGACATTAACGTTAACAACTGACTGAGGTGTGCAGTACACTGAAAACTGGCCACATCCTCCCATAATAGACGTATTTTACCACATCTAATTAATAATGTAATGTAGACATATAGATAGATATAGATAGAGAGAGAGAAAGAGAGAGAGCGCATTGAACCTTCTTCCAGCTAACTTCACAGTCTCTCACATGCCTTCTGGTTAACTGTAGTCTTTGCCACTCTCCCATAAAGCTCAGTCTCTCCACTGTCAACATCTAAAGCTTGTAACTCCTTCAGAACTGTTGTAGGTCTGCTGGTGACCTACCTCACTAGTCTCCTTGCACACTCACTCAGTTTTTGAGGACGGCCTGCACACGGTAGATTTACAGCTGTGCCACGCTCTTTCTATTTCTCAATCTCTGATTTAACTGCAAGGGATGATCAGTGACATGGAGTACTCTCCTTTTCTACATGGTGTTGGTTTTTCCAATGTACTAACTCACTTAAAAATGTATCTTCCCCATTGGTGTATTTAAACTACAATCGAGTGAAACCCATTGACTACACACAGATGATCCCCACTTAACTAATGACGTGGCTTTTAAAACCAACTGGCAGCACCAGTGATGATTTATTAACATGTTTATTATTAAAGGGGGTAAATACTTATGCAAACATGTTTTGTATTTTATATTTATAATCAAATTAAATCACTTTGTAGAGTATGTATTTTCACTTTGACTTTAAGAATCTTTTCTTTGTTGATCAGTGCTAGAAAAGCCACATTATATCCACTTTGACTCAGTGTTGTAATTTATTTTCATTAAAAAATGAAAACTTCCAAGAGGGATGGATAATTTTTTATAGACACTATAGATATATATATAGATTGACAGATACAACATGGCTCACCTGTGCAAGTTGGTGTTGTGTTTTGTATCTGTGAACTCCAGCAGCCTCCCACACTCCTCTCCCCACACTGCGCAACTCTGCTTTGTGGTCTCCTCTGCTGTGACAGCTTTGGCCTTTAAGCTCGGCACTGTTATCACTCGGGCTTCACATTTTAACAAGAGCGTCATTAACGTCATCTTGCTGAGAGTTCTGTCACAGTGACTGACAACTGTTTTGACACTCTCTACCTCGTCTACTGCACACACACATGCAGTTGGAGGGGTGACTTACAATAATGCAATACTAAAAATGTCAGCGGCTCCATTTAACTTTATTGGTTTTAAAGCCAGTGGCTAAGGCTTTTTTTATGGCCCACTTTCTTAAATATCTTACAATGAGATAGTGCAGTCTAAATTGTATTATACATTATAAACTTCTACAAGTATATGGCAGCAGCTACACAGGAAATGTGAAGCACACACTTTATGGCACACAATTCAATGTAAATGCATGTAGCGATAATCTAATTATCCTCATTTGTGGACCACTGTATGCTCACACAGATGGGCAATGACCATGTTGGCCAAATGGCCTTCTGTCTCAAACATAACAGTCCCTTTCTGTTTACCTTTAAAATGCCAATATATCTGACACATGCCGCTTCTGAGCATAGCTGTGAACTGCACATTCAGTGAACTGTAACCCCACATTTCTGGCCAGAAAGCCATAATCCAACACCATCCCAAACCTTTTGGTTTCTAATAGGCCTACTGTTCTATTATTATTATACCATATCTGAAATTACAGTGTAATGGGGTGCTGTTGTTTTTTTTTTTACATAAACCTGCCATTCTCAGAAGATTACAGCCACTTCGGAGGAAAGTTTATGTGTCTAGGTAGTTTTGCACTTTTTGTAATAAATGTTTTATCTCTTGTTTTCTTTTATGTACTGTATGATTGTAAGTCTGTCCAGCAGTACCCACCAATGAATAAGGCTATAGAATCTCATTTAACCCTGAATATATCTGCCTTGTGAAAAAGAATGGTAAAACAAGATTGTCATCCATAATCCCTTAAAAACAATCCCAAAAGCTGGCTTCATCCCATTTCACCAACATATTTACCATTTTAATATGAAGAGAACTCAGATTCCCAAAGAACCCGAAATGAACGGCATTTTGGATTATCGTGTAATGTTTCCAACATCAGATGGAGCAGGGAAAAATGAATTCTGAATATTTCATAATGCGTTGTGCCATCTTAGTTGAGGAAATTATTTAGGGACAGCATGCTCATTTTCAGAATGGATAAAGGGTCATTGCGAGGCACCAGAGTGCAGTAATTGGAAATTTCCAGTGATTCAACAGAGTCATTCAAAGATGAGTATGTCCACTCGATAGCTATGCATTCAGTACCCCATTAACCCCCTGTCAGATACCAAAAAATAATCAGCTCCATTCCAAACCTATCAAGCTGTTGCCATATAGGTTATTTGTGCCAAATATAAATCACACTTATATGACAAATGTGCAAATGTGCTTTTTTTCTGCAGATGAGCCCTGCCTCAACCACTGCCATCACAGCCAAGAAATGGTAACTCATGCACAGACTCACCTGATATTTTGATTTTAAACGCAAAATTGCAGCATTTAATATAAAAATGCATGGATTCTTTAGGCAATGTGAGTAAAGGTACAACTATCACACACTGATGTCAGTAACAGACAATGATAACTATTTTAGTGACTTCATTTTATCATGAAATAACATCAACAACTGAGGAAAACAAAACAACCAAACAACTTAAGGTTGGATAAATTACACACTTATATAAACACTCTGACTGGGATGTAAAAGAATAATTTTGTCGCCTCTAGAAAACATATGAAGAAATGTCAGTTGTGAAAAATGTCATCTTTAAAAGGCAAATCTAAATGTCAGAGAGACAGATACTTTACACATAGAGAGCACTGCCTTCTGGGCGTAACACAGAAAGGCGTGAGAATAATATTTTTCCCAGTTGAAATGAACTGCAATTACCCGGCATCAAGCATACAAAGCAGTACACTCAAATTCACACTCACATAGCCTGGAGAGGAGCATGGTCACTGTTCGCAACATTACTCAGGATATCATAGAAAGAAACACACAAAAAATGTCACAGGGAAAAATAGAGACTTAACAATGTTACAATGTGCTGTATGCTACTGAGAGGTAATGAATTTATTTTCAGAAATTAGCTGAAATTATTAGCAAAATAATTGGCCACATAATTCAGCAAAAAATAACAAACTTTTAATTGTTCCATCTTTTCAAAAGGAAGGATTTGTTTTGGGATTTTGCTTTTTTCTTGTGTATAATATAGTAAACATCTTTGGGTTTTGGACATTTGGTCAGAAAAACAAAGCAATTTGGAGACCTTGCACTTTAGGAAATAGTTATGGGCATTTAAAATAAATTCTTTTGCATTCATATTCAGAAATGATATACATATGACAGTAAACCTAATTAAGCTTTATTTATTTATTTATTTATTTATCAATCTTTGTAGACAGGTATTTATTGATGTACAGTATTTATCAAACACTTAGATAAAAAAATATTTCCTATTAAGACATATTTTATGTTTTTTGTTATGACAACTGCGTTTACTATATTGTCAATCATTATCTGACATGTTGCTTTATACACCAGCCTCCACTTAAGGGTGCCCACAGGAGGAACTGACATATAAATTAATAAACACTTATATATGCTTACAACTACATTATAGTGTGTTATAAAACATTTATTAAATAGTGTTTATTAATGCTAAATTAGAGGGGAAAGTGTTATCAAATATATTTTACTCAAAATATATGGAAATCACTGCAGCTAATTGATTCCTCAAAGCTCACTGTACAGCTAAGATGTTTTGCAACATAACATTTGCAGTTTTGTCAGCTTAACTGGTGCCTAAGAACTGTTGCATGCGAGTGTGTGTAAATGTTTATTTCAGCATGCGTATGTTTGTGTAATCCCTATCTTGTTTATTTGTGCATGGGTGAGAGTTTGGCTTACGGCTATTGGCACGGGGTCACAACTCTTGTAAAGAAGAAAGCAGAGACAAAGCAAGAGTTGAAGCAAGCCCTGTTTAAGTCTAAATTTTGCATGCTGGTGAATGTCAGTTTCATGAATATAATAAAGCCTTCCTTGGTCCTCAGTTTGTTTTTACGTTTGTTAGCACTTCCCAGCAGGGGAAAGGAGTATGAGCAGAGGCCTGAGTGGGTGATTCAACCCCATTTTAATCATCAGCGGGGTATCTGTAGGTAAGTAGCAAAAGGAAGAGGAGGACGACCAAATGGAGGAAGGAGACAATTGAGGTCCAAGTAGAGATGAAGAGGTAGGAAAGCATCGCAAGGTGAAAAAGGCAAAGACTCATCTGATCTCTGTCCCTGCTGTCCCAGGTCATGTGTTTTTATATTAATGGTTGAGGTCATGTGTCAGGTCAGGGAGAGCTAATCTTAACTCCGTGGCTGGAGGGCACCTTCAACCCACAGGGCATTTAGGTATCTCTTCATCCCAACAGAGAACCACCGGGCTCTTCTCTTAGCATGCAAATGAGACAGGAACAAATGTCCTGTCACTTCTGGGGCTCAGTGTCCCAAAGTGCTTAACACTCTTCCTGTCAACCCCCCACTCCAGCTGCTCAAAAAACCCCTCCTGCACTTCCCTCATTCCTTTTTCCTCCCTCTTATGTTCTTTAAATGAGCTTTCCAACTCCACTTCTTTCTCGCAATTCAATTTTACAAGGCCATTATCCCGGGTGTAATGTGGAGGTTAAATATATCGGGGCAGACGTTATGTGAAAATAATTAGTGTTAATGAATAATGCACTCATTCAGCTGATGAAGGATGGTTGTCAGGGTAATGGAGTGCAAGGGAGGGGCCCCTCTGATAAATGAAATTAAAATATTTAAACACTGTTTTACGATATTACTGGGTCCTCACACTCTTTCTCTGTTACCTACTCACTACACGGAGCAGGCCGGCCTCTATGTGACATGACAGGTGTGCCATTACTCATGTACAGCATCTCTCTCACCAAAGACAGAGCCCAGATACAAGGAGGAAATATCCATGCACCACACTTTTTCAGTACCTTACACTGCAGCTAATCATCACTGCCCTGATAATCACTTTGAGGACATCAGAGACGCCAATTCTATCGACAGCCGTCTGCCAGACCATTTTCGTTCCCTTTATTTATTGCCACTGCGCTCATTCGGCCTCTTATGATCTCATTCTGCACCCATTGTGTGACAATGAAGAATGTAGGTTTTAAATCGCCCAGTTTACAGCACCCTCCCAGCCAATTGGCCTTCTCGAATCAATAATGGTGGTAGACCAAGCGCTCTGTGACTGAAATGGTAAAGCATCAACACCATTTGATTAGACATGATGGTTAGAGGGTAGAGGAAAGTGCCATTGGCAGGGGACAGATATTGCATGAGCTAATAATACATATTGCTCAGTGCTTCATTTGCAAACTCTCTATAGGGTTTGATGACACTTCTGATCACCCAATTTACTAAAAAGCATCCACTTCTTCTGACTTTAGCCATTCTAATACCAGTTTTGAGATAGGCTATGTCTCTGAGATTTCTGCCACCAGTCCAATACAATGTAAGTGCTCACAGCGCTAAAAATGATATTTAAAAAAGACTCAAATCGACAGCCTTGCTAGCAGCTCTGTGAGGCTGTACATAGGTACATCAGTAGAGTTAAATGTCAACATGTTAACATGCTCACATTGATAATGCTAACTTGCTCATGTTAAACAGGTATAATGTTTACTGTGTTCTTAATTTAGAATGCTAGCATTTGCTGATTAGCACTAAACACATTAAATCTGAGGCTGATGGGAATGTTTTTAGTAATTCAGGTATTTAGTTTAATTGAAATGTTTGCAATCCAATCCAATTTTATTTGTAAAGCACATTTAAAAACAGCCAGGTTGACCAAAGTGCTGAAATTTTGACCTGATGACAGCACTTGATGAAACTTTTAGATCACTAACCTGAGGGGAACCTGAATGAGTGTGTCAAATTTAATGGCAGTCCAACCAGTGGTTGTTGAGATATTTCACTCAAAACCACAAATGTTAAGCTCATGGTGGCACAAGATGAAAAGTCAAAGGATCAGTAAAACCATGGGGATTCATCCTCTGTAAATTTTATTTGCACAGCCTCACAGAGCTAGTAGCATGTCTGTCGAATTTTAATGTTGTTTAAATATAATTTTTAGTGCTGTATGTCGGTGGTCTGGTGTGGTGGCTGTGTGTTTCATGTTTCCTGTTTTACTTTGTAGTCGTCTGCCTCCAGTGTCATCTTATTTTACTTCCTGTGTACCTGTCTCATTCTCCTGATTGTCTTCACCTGTGCCTTATTATCCTCAACACTCATATATAGTGGTTGTCTTCCTTTTGTTAGTTGTGTGTTCATTGTTCTCCACAGTATATGGCTACTACCAGTGTTTCCCGTTTCTTGTTTCTTGTCTCTGGTCTTTGGCTCATACCCTGAGTTTCCCTATGGATGTGTGGATTTAATTTTCTGTTTTTGACTCATGGACTTCTCACCAGTTTCATAATTTGGATCACTGTACTTTTTTTGGACTGCCTACCAACCTCACTTGTAAGATTCACCCAGTTTGTTAATAAAATCTCAATCAATTATCCCGCCGTCAAGGGTGTGTACATTTGGGCCCAAAACCCCCGACTCTAGTGTCGGCTCTACAGGTGAACGTAACAGTGTGAACCATAAATGAAACTACATTCACTTCCAGTGTGTTTGCTGTGCAAAATCAATTTAATTAAATTCCAACACCACTGTAGTCAAGTGGAAACAGAAATCTAGATCTCTAAGGGCAAATAAAAATTAAAACTATTATGTAGATACCACTTCAGGTAACAATAATTTTGTTTTTTTAATTTGTTTGTAAACTGACCCTTTCAAAAAAAAAAAAAAAAGACATATGTCCTGTTAAATCCAAAAGTGAGATATTAACATTTCTTAGTAAAAAAAATGTCAAATTGGATCTCAGATTGTTACAAATCATGCAGGTCTTTAAGTCAGGGTTATGTTCAGTTTTCACAGGACAATGGGTAGCTGGTATTAAACGAGGCACTGAAGTGCGCTACTCTTTCCCTGGGGCTTAGCAGAGACACACCATACCCAGCCACATCAGACAACTTTCTTTTATTAAGCTCATATTTTGCAGATTGGCGCCATATACATTTGACTTGTAAAACAGACCTAATTACAGGCCTGTAGTATGCAAGCCACACATCAAACAGTAAGTTACAGTAAAAGCCTATGATCTCGGTCGCCTTCTCTCTCTATTTTTCTCCCCTCCCTTGCGTCCGCACACCAGAAACACTGATTATAACAGGGACATTAAAAGGGAATTACAGCGAAACAATTTACACTTAATGTAGCAGTCATATGAACAGGGAAGAAGGATGGACAAAGATATAGCAGTATTAATAATACATGCTTTAATTAAGCAGCTGGGAATGCATAGAGCAGGATCAAGGCACTAGAAAGAAGAGTGGAAAAGCAGTGAGAGAAAGCTGAAGGAAAAGAAGTGAGAATGAGAGAGTCAATGACAGAGAAAGTGTAAAACAGAGTAGAGGGTAAAAAGTGGAGGAGGGAGGAGGATAGGAATATGTTGCTGTGGGTTTTCTGTGCACCATGATTCATGGGCAGTAAATATGCAAACGCCTGATGGCCATAAGGCAATCAGAGGAGCGCCACTCATCTACACGTTGCACAGTGGGCTATAATCCATCTGAGGGGCAAGGAATAATGATACCAGGAAGCAGGAATAAGAGCAGGGTCTGTTTATTACCTCAGACAGATCCATAATGCATACAGATGTGAGGGAGGCACGCAGCAGCCTCTGGCCAGAGAACTGCATTGAAAAGTACAGACAGTAATATTGTTTTTAGTGTAATGAAAGACAATCTGATTTAAGCACCTATTAAGGCAAATAAGTCTGCTGTCATAAAGTTTTAAAACAAGCGTAAGAGCTATAATGACCAATGACAGGGAGTGGAGAAGGGCTGAGATAGACATAAAAAGAGAAGGAAGAGTTCATCTGACACCTCAAAGGCACCAATAAATAATTTGCATATTGCAATATGGATGTACAGTTAAAAGTAAGGTTATAATTTGATCCAAATATGCACACATAAGACTTTCATCATCATTTAGACTAGACCTGTATAGATAAAACCTACCACTGGCAATAAAAATTTTAATTCACTTCTTGGTGTCATTGTGTTTACTTTTCTTCATTTGCAAAGAGACACACATGCATGTACACACATATTCCCACACAAAGACGTTGTTTTCCTGTCTCCTCACAGAGAACATTAACACCGGGATCCTACTAGTGCTTGAGTAAGTAATAAATTGTGTTGAACATTGATAAACTAATGCAATTACCTGCAGGGCAAGCAAGTCAGCTAATTTAAAGATACCGGGTTTGTTCATGCGGTTGGAGGCTCTGAATAGGCCCCAAGGGTAAAAGATGGCACCTTTATTACATCTGAGAGGTCAGCTTGGTAGCACTGTATTAGGATTGATCTTTTGATCCCTGCCTGGAACCACCATACTGTATACCAACCCCATCTGGCTGAGAAAAAAACAGCTTATCTTGCGCAAAGGGTTAACTCTGCTAGCCAGGCAGCCTAATTGAGCACCACACATCTCAGCTACACAGCAGAAACAGGAACCTAGAGGGTTGTAACAAGCCGGGCGTGACTTATTCACATAATAAACCAAGCAGATATCTAAATGAGCCATTGAGCTAGCCAGAAGGAGGGAGGCCATTAGGGCGGGTGGACCATGGGTACATATTTGTATATCTACAATTGCCCTATCATTTGCATATGTGGCTGGCCATAGAAATGGTAGTTGGTGTATGTACCCAGGGGCCTAATGACACAACAGAACAACTTTGTACTCATTCACAGTATCATAAACAAGTCATAGTCACATTCCTCTTATTAAAAAAAAACAAAAAGTGTTTATAGTGAAAACAAAGCACTTGGAGGTCAGTGTATATACTGTATATGTATAAATATATAAACCCTGGATATGATGTGAATGTACATTCCCTTGGTGAAGGCTTGGTTCAAAGAGTCATTTGTTATTACGTACAGATCAAATATAATCACTTGCCTTAACTATATTCTTACTTTGCATTCCATTGTTCAACTTCTCATTAAAACAAACCTAACCTGCCAGGCTTTTAGCAATTTGACCCATCTTCAAACTGTTATTTTTGGATATGGTACTAAAAAGAGTATTGTGTAGATAATTTTCCACTTGGGTAAAAACATGTACAGTAAACGTAAGCTTAAAGGAACATTTTGGGGAAATCTAAGGCTATTTTTCGCTTATTTACTCTGGCTCTGATGCTTAGCTTTGCATAAAAACTGGAATCGGAGAAACAGCTCGGCATGGCTCTGTCCAAACATAACAAAATCCTCTGAAAAAAAACTCTGAGCACCTTTAGCTCACAGATGAACACATTATATCTTGTTTGTTTTATCTGTACAAAAACAGAAGTGCAGTAAGAACACTTCATTGTTGGTTATTGCTTCAGTATTTCTGCTCCTGAAATTCCAATGATTCATTGATTATCTAAAAGCTCAACATGACTTCTGCATGATTCAAGATGAGTATTGACACAGGAGTCCAGTTCAGGAGTTAAATTTAAAGGCATGTAACTGTTGCAAACGTGCATCATTTTGAGTTTGTTGATTCTATATTTATTACAATTTTACAATTGGGCAGTTGTGGCTCAGGAGGTAGAGCAGTTTGCCTGTTAATTGGAAGATTGGGGGTTCAATTCCCCAGCTCCTCCATTCTGCATGTCAAAGTGTCCTTGGGCAAGATACTGAACCCCAAATTGCTCCCAATTCAGTCGGTGTGTGAATGACAGTTTCTGTTCTGACCAGTTGCTCTCTACAAGTACAGTCTTAAATAAATATGCACTACTCTATTGTGGGGATTAGAACTGCAAATGTGGTTTTGTTTTCGCTTTATTGGGACCTAATAATGACACTGTAGCCTCACCAGCTTTCTGACTGTGTGTCAATAGTACATGACAGGATTTATGTTACTGAATAATGTACACAATTGACCAAAACGGCTGCACATTTCCAAACCAGTACTAGGAAATCAACCAACAGAAGCTGGACATGAGAGGATGCTTAAATTCTCATTTCAGAAACCCCAAACCATCGGTCCTGGATCAATTGCCTGCTATTCTGCACTCGTATTAGTCTGTTATTTTGATCAGTTGAAACAATAACACAAGGTTGCCAATAATCAGTCATGTAGCAATGGGTCAAGGGTCAGCCTTTAATGTGACCTCTGACACATAATTAAATTGCCATCTTTAACCTCAGTTACAACCTGTCACAGAGCATTGGATTACATGTTGCAAATCACTCCACCAATCAATGACAGGAGGGAGGGCAGAGGGAGGGGCCTGCTGTGTCCAGCAGTGTCTGCACAGAGATTATCCTTAATGAAGTTGAACTGTACAGTGATCATGTTAGTGTACAACCTAATTAGATAGTGAATGACATACTGCAATAACACACACTCTTCCTAACAGGGAAAAGGAAACTGCAGAAAAATCACCAGAGAGCCACTCGTTGTGTCCAGTCATATGACTTGTTTCCACTTTAACTGTTGTAATGCAAATGTAGTACATTTAGATTAGATTCAATTCAGCTTTATTGTCATTACACAGAGCTAATGAAATTGCATAGAAGTGCAGAAATATAGTGTTTTATACAGATAAGTGCAGTTATGCTCACAATGTGTACAGTGGAGTCACAATATACAAATATTATACAGTATATGTGAGTTAAAAAGGAGGAGAAGTTGACAGTTAAGAGTGTGCAAATGCACATGTAAGGTTGTATGTACATTATGAACAGCATCTATCGATTTGGTGAGTATGAGTAAGAGTGTACACATACACAGTAGGTTATATATATAGTTGGTTATATGTAAAGTAACATTATTAAACAGTGTAGAGGTCTGTGCAAAAATATGAATAGTGCAAATAACATGTACATTAAAGTACTGTGAGCAGTCCAGTGTGAGTGCAAAGATGCTATTCAGCAGGGTCACAGCATATGATCACATTTTAAGCTTATATAGTAAAGTTGTATACCTCCAGCATATACGGAGCAACATTATCATTCATTTGGAGATTGTGTGTGTGACCCATCTAGTGAATGTAAGTTTAAAATTCACTCTATTTCAGGTTTTGAATGTACCAACTCCTGTAAGAAATATTTGGCTCTTTAGCTGCTAAATGCTCCACTATGGAGCTACTGCTATTTACCAGCTAGTCTAACTTACTGTGTCTGTCTGCCGAAGGTAGTGTACAATCGGTTATCGAACCTTTTCCTCTGTAAACATCTGCCTGCTGTCAAAACGACACGATAACAGTGGTGAGAGTGAAACAAAAAAGTAAACTTGCTGGTCGAACAGCTACCCAATGAGCTGAAACTCACTATAAAGCTCCATTATTTTTAGGGGAGCTGCTGATTGACATGATAATTCTCTGTAGGTTTGTCATTACAAACAACTCCTTTCACATTGTCATTTGTTATAATGTTATCATGAAAATAAAGATTATAGCCACTTTAAGTATACATTTATGGTACTTTACTTGGGTATTTATTTATACCACTTTATATTTTTATATTATTTATTTATTTTACTCTACTAAATTTGTGTGACAGTTGTAGTTATTTGACACAAAGTAGATGATGACCTCATTAACTAGACAGTTTAAATTACCCAAAAGTATATTAAGTTGTTCCACTTCTACATGCAATCCAATATTGTATTTTTATTGACTACAGAGGCCCACAAGAACCAAAAGGAAAAGCAACAGATCAGCAATAACAAGTACTGTCCCAGGAATAGGCCAATCATATCCAAATAACAGAGAATAAATAATAATAATTAGGGAGCAGCATCTAACAACCTGAGCCACGAGGCCAAGGCTCAGGTGGCATTATTCCCTGGCCTATAACATTAAAGAGTAAATACTTAAAGTATACTTCGCTGATAATAATAATACGGAACTTGTAATTTAATATTGTTGTACTGGTGTTTTTACTGACACCACTGGGTTTGGTATTATGACATTTTGTCTTGCAGCTGAGTAATAACAAAGATTTCTTTTATGTAACACTAAATTCCACTGGTGAAGCTTTACAACTGTGGCTGCCGTGCTCACACAGGCACTGATTCCACACCAAAACTGCAGCTGGTTTTACAGAAGAAAAAAAATGTGTCCCCAAACTCAAATAATCCTGAATGACTGTGCTGATTATGATTTAGGGGGCTGCTAGTTTTGTTTCAAACTGTGCCTTGCTTTGTGGCCAGGGGCCCTGTGTTGTTTAAAGAGTTGTCGGAGTATAAATACTAAATTAATCATTCTTTGGCTCAACTTGCTAGCGACTGAAATTTGCTTATGGAGGCCTATGATCACATAAAATATTAATGCCTTTACAGAGAACTGGCATTGTAGAGATGGGGGCAATGCATGTGAAAACATAGAGCAATGTGTTGGGAGGAGTCACTGTTGATTTGAGATCAAAAACACCTTCCTTATATTGTATCTTAACCTTAAACGGATAAGTGACCAAAACATTATTGCACATAATCCATTCATTAGGACAGATTTTGTACGTATTATTCTACAAAATTGGTTAAGTGGTAATTGGAGTTAATTGGCATGCTGCAGTGTTTTCGTGTTGTGAAAATGCAGGGATAATATTCAAATGAATATGAATAAATACATTAGAAGTGTGTAATGTTGTGCATTTTCCTAGTTCTTGCATATCCATATGACCGACTTATTGAGCCCCTGAGGACTTCTAAAAGATACTACAATCATTTTCACACACATTTTGACAGACAGCAAATCTCCAAGCAAACAAAAGTGAGACTTCGAACACACTTCTTTCTTTCCCTAGTGAAACATACTTTCATACATTTCATCTGCCTTGTCCATACACAAAAGAGGGGGGGGGGGGGGGGGGAATCAACATTATTACAGCTCGTTCCAGAATTTCATGCCATTTGTCTCCTTGACACAAATCAGAAAGTAAAGATTGATATAATGGATGACACAGATGCTGTAAACTTGTTAGCCCATATTTTCCGAGCTCACACAGAGCATATAAACATCCTCTGCCCACTGAGACACAAAGGGAGGCAGGCAGATCTCTCAGACATTCCTGCATACTGGTCATATCAGCATGGCTGTAGACAGCACGGGGCACAGTCCAAAATATTCTGTAACACATTTATTTGTGTAGCCGTTCCACCAAGTGCTACTAAACAAATGTCAGGAAATATGGTTATTTGTGTCAATCAAACCGGTGATGCGACAAGTAAAAGCTATAGGTTTGTGACACAACTACACAAGTGTGCATGTAAAACTGCAACCGCTTGTTTGATCACAAATGATGCTTGTGTGAGTTTGGTAGCACCACAGTAGGTAAATGAGATGACTGGAGGGGGCATTTAACACTCCCATGCTGAGACAGAGGGATGAGGGAAGGTCTTTTTGGTGGTGGAGCAGGGGAAAAGGGCTTAAATGATGAACAGCAGCTATTCCATAAGAGCAAATCTGATTTCTCACAATTATCTCTGCGAGCCTGACAGGCACCAGGGGTGGCACAGGAACACTGAACTAGTGGACGCTGATTGGGTTATTTGTCCTCTCTTATTCGAGGCTGAGGGATTGTGGGGGCTGTACTGTGGAGAGCCTCTCTGCAGGTGTATACCAACCTCATACAGAAAGCAAAATCCCTTTTTACCAGAACACCACAAATTATCCTCACTTTGGGTTTGCAGAAAGAAAAGAGTGACTAGTTGTAAAGTAGGGACAGTTCAAAAGTTAGAGATATGCCTTTTACACATTAGACATTTTGACATGTCACAGCAGGAAAAGCACAAGTGCAAATAATGAAGTTAATAATGGCCATTTCACTCCATTTAGGTGCTTCGCAGTTTTAGAGTCAGGTATTGTGCATGCTGGCTCACCGTTCCACAGACATGGCTTACTGGGACACTTATAAAACATAGCCATCGTTAATGTTATCACTTACACCTGTGTTTCTCCTACCATCACAAGTCTATTACAAGGCCTACTGGAGAGAAGGTTGTAAAAATGGTTTATGTTACAAGAACTGTACAAAACAAGTGACAAAACCCTGAAACATTTGTACAAAAAGAGGTTGATCCCAACACAAAACCAATAAGCAGACAGTACAACACCACAATGCATGTGTGATTAGAGTTGGTCATGTAATTGACATTTTAATTAAATTTGGGGTTAACTACACTGAATGCCTATCTTTGATTAATGTGACATTTGTATTAGTAAATGCCAAATCTGATATCTATCTATCGAGAGAGAGAGAGAGATCGGTCTATCTACACATAAAAACTGTCATAAAAATCAGTTTCTCTCAGTCATAATTACAATTTGGAAGTTACCGTGAAAGCTGGGAGTCCAAAACTCATTATTACGACGACACCAATATGTCATGAGCACAATGCAAGATACTTCTCGCTTATTGGAAGCCAGATACATACAACATGATTTAAAGGCCCTGAACACCTTGGCTCAAGAACAAAAGAACAAAATGATAAAAGAAATTTCTATTTTAATACAGCAGCACTTGACACCAAATAAAGACAATAAATATCCTTAACATTAGACAATATTAATGAACAACATAACATTCAAAAATATTGAAGCCTCTTGGAGAAGGAAGCGTTGTAGCTGGACACTTGACAGACGGCTCCTGCAAGAAAAACACAAAAGTTCTTAGTTGTTGTTGTATTACTATTTAGACCATATATACTTGAGAGATGGGCAAATAAAGATTGTTCTTAGGATTTTGCAAAAATATACAGTCAGATCATTTCATGTTCTTACCGTAACATGGAAATCAGTGGTATATATTAGGTTACCTTACCGATCCAAAACAAAAAAAGTGTTGATAAAAGTATTTTGTAGGAAGTTTGCTCTTTAGGGGAAGAGGAAGGTTTTGTTTTATGAAATGGTCTTTCAGCTCTTTCAGTGTTTTTTTTTCCCACTGCCACAGCATTATCTCTCTTTTTTTTGTATTTTCTTTTTTTTTTTGGCAGGATGTTTTCAGACCATTTCAATTCTTTATTTTTTGTACAATCCAAAGTAAAGCCAAGAATGGGAGAAGCCAAGCTTTCATACAAATCATTGAAACCCAGACATAAAATATTTACACATGAGCATTTAAACCAGTCAACCTAATACTATTCTGCAAAAGTTACAGTCTGTCATTCAGTTAAATTACAACAAAAGTTTTTTCTTAAAACTGACAATTCCAACAAATGTGTCTTTAAGTGATCAGCAGTCACATTTCCAGACAAACTATTTGTGTTTTGTTATTCACAAAAAAAACAAAAAAAAAAAAAATTACAGAAGTGTGTCTACATTAAGAGCATTAAAAAAAATCATCCAAAACCATTTTTAAATTGTTAAAATGAATCAAACTCGCACGTGGTTCTTCTGCCAGTTACTCATTTCTGGGGGGGAGTCTAGCCAAAGTGAAATGTGTCTTGATGTATAAACAGGCTTTGAAGTCTTATAAAGTTGCTGGATTGTTGCTTGTCCACACCAGTGCAACCAGGGAAGAGCGACTAACTGATCTTCATCTGCGCCAGGAGCGAGGCTCGTTGTCATCTTCTTCTTCATCGTCATCTTGCAGCAAAGCGTCGTCGCTCAGCGACTCTTCCGGGTACTGATAGGAGTGAAAAAGCAAACAAAAAACACAAACGCTTACATTAGGGCTCTCTATAGAGGATTAAAAAGTGAACAAAAGTAGAAAGACCTTTTATTTTGAGCATCATCAACTTGTAGCATGTATTTATGTAGCTGCAGACAGAACAGCTGCTTAATGAAAGTATAAGTGGCAATGAAACAGCCATACAAACACAATCCTTGCTGTAATGGGAAATGGCTCCCTCTTGTGTACTCTAAATGTAACATAACAAGAAACAGACATTGAAGAAGATTGTCTGATATGATATGTGAACAGAGAACATCCAAATATCTCCATCACAGTAAATATTTGTTAGAGGATTTTAATTCTACAATCAGTGGTATCTCTGGAAGAAATAATACCAATCTTACCCCTCTCCTCGAGGTCCTGATTGGCTACCATAGGTACTATAAAGAGAAGCATTTAAATATATGCAAAGTGAGAAATGTCCACAAACCTCATCCTCATCTGGTTCTGCCTCATCAGCATCCGCAGTACTGAGAGTCGTGACAGCTTTATGCCAGGCCAGGCGTAAAGTCTGGTTGTTGAATCTCACTCCATGAAGAGCCGCCTGTAGGTGGACGAAACATAGAGAGCAGAAGAAAAAAAAAAAAAAAAAAACATGGTTAGAGGAGAAAGACATTATGAAGTGTAAAAACGTTACGTCAAGAATTATGAAAATAATGGGGCTTAATCAAAGTACCAAGCAGATTTTGGTGCTCCAGCTGAAGCAATGTCTAATTCAATACAAAAAACTGGAAAATACCACCAACTTTAACATGTACATATCTGGCAGTTGACCCACCTGTTCTGCCTCCGCTCTCGTCTTGTAAGTGATGACCGCAGACAGATTGTTCTCATCAATCTGGCAGTCTTCAATCTCTCCAAATTGCTTAAAATTTTAAAAATGAACACACAATGTTTAGGTCACTTTACAAACTAATTCCTGTGCCATTATTGAAAAAATTATCTTATGTATTTCCTGTTACTGGAGGTACCTAATAAACAATTACTAAACAAATCTTAAATTACTTTTCTGGCCTTTCTACAATATGCTTTTAATAAAGTAGCTCCATTACCTTATTTTTACAGTTATGCTAAATTTGAGATTACAAGTTTGGTTTATGTATCAATGCTGTTAAATTTGACAGTTTTGAAAGTATTCATATTGAACATTGGGGGGACTGAGATTAACTGGTACACATTATTCAAAAGCCTGGATACCTGTGACTGTCATGTGGTGTTTGTGTGTTTCTGACAGCATGAGTAGATATCAATTTATTGTGTTATCACTTTGGGGTAATAATCAATTTCCAAATATAGAAAAATGTATAGGCTATGCAGATGTTCAGATTTTGTACTGTGCCTGATTTTGTATTTTGTTTTTTCTATTATTATTATAAATATTCTATTTATTATTCCCATACTGACCCACAAGCATTGGATGTTCACCCCCATAATAGTTAAGCTAGCAGTGCCCTGATCTCCCACCTACAGCTTCCATCAAAAGGTCATACTGGGTTGATACCATGTATTAACTCCTTTTCTCAGTAATGCAGTTTTAGGCTGACTTACAGCAAAGTGTGGGAGCAAGTCTACTCGGTCTGCCTCGGTGAAACCACAAATCTCCAGCGCTCGTGGCCGATGGTCCACAACTGCATGCAGTGGCGCACCTCTTCCTCGTCCTCTGGAGCCCCTTCCCCGGGCCCTGAGAGCACCACGGCCCCGAGGGTGGACTCCCCGGCCTCTTCCCGGTGACAGGAGTCCCCTTTTAGCTGCCTGGATGAAAACAAAAACAGGGATGGAAGGAAGTCAAACAGAGCACAAACATCTGACTGATCTCTTTAAACACATAACTGTTGAATTGTGGATCTATTGTGGAGATGAAACTCCCAATAGACCATTTAACATGACAAGAACACAATTTTTAGCACTTGATTTCAAACATTAAGGATCAAGATCAACGTCAATACCTCAATTTGCAGCTGGGTATACTTGATCTTCAACAAAGCAGTGTCCTCTCCGGCCTGAGTCTTCTTGTACAGGTCCAGCTCTGCATCTAGCAGCTCTTTCTGTGCCTGAACATATAATTATTTCACATCAAGGAAGATGACATTGCAAGGGGGAAGTAATAAGTCAAAGACAACTGGATATTGAGGGAAACAGATATCCAGTTGCTTGCTAAGTGAGGAGATACAGCAAGAATGAGGCCCAACGAATTTTATATCAAAAGCCAGTGGAAAAGCTAAACCAATCAGTTCAAAAGAATATCACAATCTATCAGGTTTTTAATAAGTAGCCGTGAGAGTGTGTGTGTGTTGCATGATGTCACTAGCTGGGAGAAAGCATTACCTGGGCCTTGCTCTTGGCTGTGCGTAGAGGGTTGTTGCCGCTTGAGATTCCTTTTATCTCCTCTTGCAGTTTGGTGATGCTCTTGGTTAACATGCCCAAAGTTTCCATGATTTTGGCTTTATCCTCTGCTTTCATTGCTTTGTTCTTCTCAAGTTTGGATATCAGGAGCTGTAGCGGATGAGAGCAGAAAAACAGAATCACAAGTTTAACTAGTGCCAAGGCCAATAGTCCAGTCTTCTAACCACTAGGCTGTATATGTTTTAATATATTTCCAAAACTATTAGAATTACAATAGGCCTATGTCAAAAACCGTATGGTTGTGCCTAGCTGAAGTCTCTGTACTTCGCACAGGTCGGGAAATCTGGAAGTCCGGTTTAATCTGGAAAAAAAACACCTCCCTGACTGCATATTTCTTACATACTTTTTTATTGTACAGTGATGTTTGAGGTGGATGTTATGTTTTGTTGCGGCAAAACATTCTCTGTATGTACAACGGGTTCACGCATGAACTATGTATTCAGTTCATTTTGCTATAAACACTGGTGTCATAATTGACCCCTCTCACAATTTTAATAAAATTGAAAAAAGTTCATGTATCCACCCTGTGATTCGAATCCTCTAAAATGTAATGGGTTATTCTATGGGCCCTGCTAAACCTTGCCACCAAGTTTCATGCAAATTTGGCCAGTAGCTTTTCCAGAATCCTGCTGACAGACAAACGGCACGGGAAAACATAACTCCCTGGAAGTAAAGAGTCACAGATCCCACACAAAGCTTTCAAACACCGTTGGTAAATCTACACAAAAACAAAACATAGGCTGACTTGGAGACTCTGCATGTTGCGCAAGAGGGTCAGACTTCTTTCGCAGCTCACACACTGACATCTAACTTTTTTATAGAGAGGTCGCGCAATCTAAATGCACACAGCGGATGGGGACACTTCAATGTACAAGAAGTGTATTAAAACTCAGGGTGTAGTTGTTCTGAAATCGAGACAGAATCAACGATAGAAACCACCACGGTATCCCCACCCACATAAAAATGCAGTCAAGTTCACGAATGACATCGTCATAACAGTTTGTATATAAATGTAACATCCATGTATCATCCAAATATGTTTTTTGATAAAAACTACAACTACTTTAAAATACATATTTTGTGGATTTCTATTTATTTAAAATAAAAAATGTGTGTTGTGTTGTTTTACATTCATGTACAACAATAAATTTTTTTGTGCATTGAAGACATTTCTGTGGAGAGTGTCATTTATCAAAAATCCAAAAACCATTGGTGTATCCTTCTGTATTCATTCAGTAATATCGTCTGTTGGGTCAGCCCTGTTTAAATGAGTGCAAGCCACAGGAATTACCTTCTTACTATGGAGCATTACTGACATTTGTGTCATTTATTTCTTCTTGAAAATATGACATTATTTAAGTGGCTTAACTGTTACATTAATAATTATGGCCAATGAGACATTATTGATTTTTTTAAATGAAACATTTTATTTTCTACATTTTTTGTAGTCCCTACTGTACCTGTGAATGTTGTGTGCCAAGACACCCCTAATTAAAACCTCTACTGGCCGTATTACAGAAATATCCTATCTTAAGTTAAGTTGCTATCAAAAATAAAAAAAGTAGCCTACACTGACACGTGATAGATAGAGAGAAAGGCAGCTTTTGTCTGAAGAGCAGAAGAAAACCGGTGGTGGCTCCTCTTGTCCTCTTCACCAACCCCGGCAGAAACCCGTATTGTGGGTCACCTCGGGAAAGTGAACTATGTAGGTAATAAAGGCTGTGGGCTAAATTAAAAAAAAAATGTTTTTCATAGTTTTCTTGTCTTCACTGATCTCCTATTGTAGACTTGTATTACGATACTTTTGTGACATCTAGCCTTTACATTCTGTTATATAATGATTAGGGGTGTAACGGTACACAAAAATCTCGGTTCGGAATGTACCTCGGTTTTTAAGTCACGATTCGGTTTATTTTCGGTACAGTAAGGGAAAAAAAATGCAAACATTAAATTGATACTGGTTTCTTATGAACTTTTGTAAACATCCATATTACTTTACAATTTTTTAAACAAACTTCCAAATTACACATAAATAAATTATATAAAATAAAAAAGAATAAGAAATAAAATACTAAATAAAATATTCTCAAAACAATATATAAAATATAATAAAAATATATATTAATATGGATTACAGTGCAGCATTCTTCTTATTCTTTTTATTCTGTCTACTAACTAAGTGACGGCCGACTGCTTTCGTCTTATCAACTTGTCTGTTGTTGTATTTCACTAGGAAACAGAAGAATTCCCAAACAGAAGACCTTAACAATAAGGGAAAGGTCTTAAAGCTCTGGCTTCTCTGCACTGGCCGTGATGCTCAAGTCACTAGTCAGCGAGAGGCTGAGCTAAAGCAGCTGCTTGTGTAGTGCTGTAGCGCTTCAATGCTGAGATTTGGTCCACCACTTAATATGTCCATGTGGAAACTCGGAATTTATGCATGTTCCACACTCAAGACAAGCATAATACATGCCGTTAAAGATTGCATTCAGTGCACATGTGCACCGTTCCAAAAGTCCTGTAACGAAACGGTCCGGAACGAATACATGTACCGTTACACCCCTAATAATGATGCATTATCTAGTGTTACATGCCCTACAGCCTTTTCTACTAACGAAATGTCATCAAACCACAATACATCGCTAGGCTCTGGCATAAGCCTATAAATGAATAAGTTCCACTTGTTGACATTTTGTTTAAAGAAATTAACAAACACTACCTGGTGGAAAAATTTAAGTTAGGACAGCCTAACAGTTATCCTAAAGTTTAATTTAAGATTTTGAGAAGTTAGGATGCTTGTGTTATACACTTTTCCAATCTTAAGTTAGGATAGTAACATTGACTTAAGAACTGTTCATCTGTAACGGCTTTTGTCCTAAATCAGGTCCTAACTTATTACCATGGTTACCTAACAGTTAAGATAGGATCTGCAAGTTTGTAATACGGCCCCAGATTATCTTACCTTCTGTGTCTCAATGTGCTTCTCCAATATTTCCTGCTTCTTCTTTCTCACATCCTGCTGTAGCCTTAGAGCTTCCTGTGAAAGGAATTATGGGAAATGATTATGTACTGTACCGAGTTGCTTGCTTCCCATTTCTACTCCCCCTTTTCCACCATTCCCTCCATTTCTCCTCTCACCTGTTTCTTCTTCAGCACTTCCTCTGAGGTTTTCTGGGCAGCCTTCAGGGCAGCAGGATTATATACAGTCTTTGTGAGGCCCATGGAAGTCGAAAACACCTGAAAATGGGAGAAAAGTGATGAGAAAATTCCAAAATAAAATTATTAACTCTGAACAGTGAGTGAACACTTACTTTTTCAACAGGAGCTGCTGGTTTGGCAGAGAACCCCAAACGGTCCTTCACTGACATTTTAGAAGGATTCTGCACAAATAGGGAAAAATATACATAATGTTTATAGACCATCTGCAGATTTTGTAAAGTAAATGTGAAAATGCACACTTTCAACACAATCTCCCACACACACCTGAGAGGCTACGCTGGAATCTTGTGAGGGCTCAGAGTTCCCAGTGAGCGCGGGTCCAAGGCGATCTTTGACAGACTGCTTCAGAGACGTGGCTGTGGGCTGCTGAACGACAAAGGACATGTTAATCACATTAAGTCTGACTTAATGCATTAGTGGCTATGTTAATATGCACTGTCAGACTATTTGTTGTCTTGCAGTGCTGAACCTTTAGATGCTTCTGTATCATGTGCTTTGTTTATTGACTTTCGATGTCTCCAAGAATATCTCAGTGAATAAGGTCCTCTATTCATAGTTTTCAGTCACGTGGCATGCGCGGTGACCTGGAGGGCAAAACAACAGACCAACATAGTGGCTCACAGCGCAACTCCCTCAGAGACGCCTCAAAAGCCATTACATTTAATTTGGATCAGCTCTCAACACTCAAAAGTGTTGGGCACTTGCGATCCATATACAGCACCCGTAGCCATATTTCTGCCGTTAAAAACCACCAGCGCTCGACCGTGGTAATGTTTACGTTTACCTTGAGGGGAATCCCTCACCTAACACAGCTCAGTGTTGTCTCCTCATCGATTAGTGCGTCCGAAAGCACAACAACCATCCAGCATTTTGGCAACGCAAAAGAAACAAACTCAAAGTAACATTGTATCACTTGCTTCCTTTTTTGCCCTCGAAGTGAGCGTTTTCCTTGGAATGCGACATCACGTGAAAACTATGACTTTAAGTGGAGGCAGCACTGGCATTAATGCAACATGTTTTTTCCAAGTGACAACATGCGAAAGCCAAGATATCAATGCTGTGGTGTGGCAGGCCCTCACCCCCTTGCGGGCCTTGGGTGCAGCGACAGCTGGGACTCTTGCATCACACTCCAGCTGACACGGCTCTGAAGTTATCAATGCAAAAATCTAACAGGTGACGTGTTGAAAATATTTCATATAGTATGGTTGTGGTGTCAGTTATTCAATTCAAAGTGGCTGACTTCTGGTTGGGTTTAGGGTATAACTCTCAAAAAACAGCTTCCTAGTTAATTGCGAATAATTACTCACCAAGGCGAGAGCATTTGACAAGAACTTTAAGATGGATGTGGTCAACCTGTTAAGAGGAGCATAAATGCCTCACTATGGACATTTTTGTCATTCAATGGACATTGAGTCCATTTGCTAAGTGGGGTAAAAATATAGAGGCCTAAGAAATTCATTTTTAAACGTGTCCTTTCCAGATGCCAGTAAGTGGCACCATCACTATGACTGGATATTGACAGTCTCTAAGAGGTTTATTTGTGAATTTTGGGACATATCTGACCATGTCTAGTCCATTTACATGCAACTTCCTTTTTCATGGCGAAACATCACAATTGAATGCCATGCCGTGGCCATGCTGTTTGAGCAATCAAAAAAAGCTTCGCAATTTAACATCGCATGGTTCTTAAGATGGGCCTACCCATATTTGAATTCGATTGGGTTAAAGCTCTAAGAGGAGTTTGTTAAAGTACGGAGCATTTAAACAGGGAAAACGCATGTAAATAATTCAAAATGGTCGACTTCCTGTTGGGTTTAGGGTATAGCTCTAAGAGGCTTATTTTTAAGTCTGGAGATGATACATCGCCCCCCAACTTTTTGTACAGTTAGGCAAAAAATTCAGCAGGGGCTGCTTTGTTGGCGCTATTGAGCCAATTTTCCACAACCACGCTCCCAAACCATATCAGACAATAAAAAACACTTTTGATGTACATGCCAAGTCTCATGAGGTTTTGAGTATTCCTAGGCATGTGAGGGCTACAAATGCATTTAGGGGGCGCTATAGAGACAACGTGCAATCCAAAGTCCCAAAAATGACAACAAATACATATATTACCCATTCGAGTCTGGCTGCAAAGTTTTGTGGCTCTTTGAGCATCCTACAGGCCTCAAACACCTGTTTAAAATATTGAAAATGACACAGGAAGTGCAAAATGGCTGACTTCCTGTTGAGCAAAATCTCATAAAAAAAAAAAAAAAAAAAAAAAAAGCAGAAATGTGGTCTTTGTAATAAGAGCAATAATCCCACCACATCAAAGAAACTTTGTCCAAAACCTATTGTTTGTTTAGGGGCGCAATTGAGCCCCCTGGCCACACCCAACCCCAATCACTGCAGAACATTGGATTTCCCACCAGACCTGAGGTGTGCGCAAATTTTCATGAGGATTCGAGTATATATCAAAAAGGAGTTCATCGGGGAGGAAAAAAATAATAATCTGAGCAAACCAATAGGTTCCTTGCACTTTCGTGCTCGGGCCCTAATAAATAATATATGCAATTGGAACCCTAACCCTCAAGGTAGGGGGCATCAGTGGGCATGTGTAGGCGTAGCGTGTATGTATGTGTGAGCATGTGAGTGTGTAGTGGCAGAAGAGGCACTTGCTGTAGAGATGGAGCCTTAACTTCACCGTTGTTGTGCAGAGTTGTCCTCACCTCGCGGGACTTTCAGATCATTTATCACCATTGATGAACCACACAGAATATTACATCATTTTTAAATAGTACTTGAATTATACCCGCGAGGAATGTATGCAGCTTTTAGCCGCACGGCATGCACGCAAGACGCACAAGACCGGTTAATGGCAGGCGAGTGGAGAGAAAAGATAAGACTCAGTTTAGCTGGAAATGTACAGTATAAGTTACAGTGACTAATGAACTACAAGTCTGCAGCATTTCAAGATTAAAGCGAACCTACCGTGTGTTACCCCTATTGAAGTATTTTAGGGCAAAAAATACCTTTGCTTAAACATTACATTACATGTATTCATTTAGCTGACGCTTTTTATCCAAAGCGATTTACAATTGCTGTATATGTCAGAGGTCGCACGCCTCTGAAGCAACTAGGGGTTAAGTGTCTTGCTCAGGGACACATTGGTGGATGTGTCACGGTGGGGAGTTGAACCCCGGTCTCACACACCAAAAGGTATGTGTCTTATTCACTGCGCCATCACCACCCTATCAAAGAACTAATTAATTAAAGAACTAATTTAGGCGGCCAAAGAAAATACTGGCAACATCTTTTCTTTGTGTTAAGACAAAACGTTTTACAACATAACCAAATGTTATGAGTGGCAGTTTTAAAATTAGCTTTTACCGTGGCTGGCTGTTGCTGAGGCTGCTGCTGTGAGTGTGACTGGCCCTGACCATGTCCATCACTCCCATCGTCACGAAACCAGTGCACCCTGATGAAGCGGTTGTTGAGGACAGCCTCTGTGCTTTGCATAGCCCGCTTGGCCTCGTCTGGAGAGGCAAACTGGATCAGCGCCCCCTCGGGGTCATTCTGGTAGGCCACCTGCAAAAAGAAATAAAAATGGTAAAGTGACACAGCTATATTAACAGTAACACTAGATGATGCATGTGAAATTTCACTCAACATTATTGGGTTATCAAATGGTTACAATAATGTGACTCACCTTACCATCTTTAACTACTACATTAACAGTGTATATTACTCACTGTATTATTCTTCAAAAAACAGTGCTTGAAAGCACTTGGAATAGTGTAGTTAATATATTTTTAAATTATCTTTTGGTTACCTCTGATTCAAGGTCATTTCATTGACCTTTGCAGATTTCACAATTAGGTACACTGCAAATGTTGCAAATCTTATTACTGATTACTGGTTTATCAGGTTGCTTTAATTGCCTAATTTCAACCACCTACATTTTGCCAAAGCCAATAACAAAGATTAAATTTAAAACCACACCACAAACCAAAACTTCACTGATTGCACTACACAGTAACTAAATACTGTATTGACTGTTAAACATCAAAGCTGTGCCTTTCATATCTTCAGCACCACATAGGGACTGACCTGTAAGTTGACGATGGTGCCAAACTTGCTGAAATGTTCATTGAGTTTGCTGATGTTGTTAAGCTCGGAAGGAATTTGCCGAACCAGCAGCTTGGTGTTAGGAAAGAATGGGGCTCTTTTGTGGTAGCCCTGGTGGTTGGGTTTGTTGAAGTTGGGTCTGAGCAGAAAAGAGGAATTATTAAACAACTCAATGAGGATGGTTTTAAACATAACTCAGTCAAATGTGCTTAACAAATAGATTTAATAGGCAGCATGAGACTTATTTTTATTTTACAGTACAATGGTGTCTTACTTGTCAAACCAAGGTTTCTTGGGGGGGGGGCCTCCATCGTGAGAGACAACTGGTCTCTTTCTTGAATCAGATTCCATAACAATCCTCATGCTGTTGTTTGGAATCTTGTCTGGTGAGGGACAAACACTGATAGGTCAGGCCGAAACTACAACACACAGCTCAAAAAGAGATCATAACTCTAGTGCAAGACTTTTAAACAGACAGCTGAAACACAAATGCAGTAGCATGTACTTAATACTGTCATTCTCCTTGTTTGTGAAGCAGCAACAGTCTAATATTATACTAACCAAAATACTAAGCATGTCAATGGAAGGAGGGAGAGCTACAATCATGTTTTAAGATAATTTATTCCAAGTTCAAATGATTCAGTTCATGAGAACAATACCTCTCTGTGGCTGGTCCACCTCCCCCATTGTGAGGCCAATCAGGTTGGGTCTCTGGGCATTGACCCGGTGGCGGTAGATCGGCCTGGAGGTATTGGTGATGCTAGGAGCCTCGGGGTTGTACACATCTGCTTCATAGTTGTCTGGTCAGCAGAGAGAGCATACTTTAACTCAAACCAGCACGGCAAGGTACAGTGATTTATAAATACAAAATTAAATGTGTAACAAAAAGACACACAGCCATTACCGGAGGTGAAGAGTGACACAGAGGCCTGGGGAAGTGAGGAGCGCATCCCAGAGGTGACAATGGTGGGAACAGAGCTAGTGATGGAATTTGGAGGAGCATCCATGCCTGACGGTTGCAGTGGAGGAAGAGGAGGAGGGGGACCTGCGTCAGATGGAGTAAAACATAATAAAAAATATTAAAGTTGCAAAATGCTTTCCAGTCAAACCAGTTTTGTAAATATGACTTATATTAAACTGGTTACTGTATTCCACTCCTTGCCTTTTAAAGCCCCCCTCCAGTGTATTTTGACATTTCTATGATAGTTGCAAAAATTGCTTAGTGGCTAAAACGGGGTGGGGACGTACGACTATAGTAATTCCATAAGTCATACGTCATTCTCCAAGTTCACGCAGGCGCACTGTCATGCCTCCTTAGAAAAAAAAATGTCACGCCGTCACGCCTTGTTAAGTCAGAGCATCAACCGATAAACATAGTTGTGAGCTAGCTAACCAATTTATCATGTAATTTACTTGGAACTTACAGTAGGTATGTCTCTCTGTCTGTGTGTCTGATGGTCGGTTTGTCTTTCTAGTTTAGTTAGAAAGACAAACCGACCATGACCAATTATATTCATGAAGATGTAATTTATTGCAGGGCTGTTTTACTGGACTGCAACACTTTTAGCTTGGTGTACCTTATTAACAGAAACTAGTATTTAATGTACATGGATATTCTGTGCAAACAAAAGCTAACGCCACTTTTTAGTCACAAGGTAGCAGCGTTGGCTCACAATACAAGGAGAATTTGGTCTTTTCTATATGTTGTCTTTACTTCTGTGTTTTTTCACACATGTGCAACTTGTGAACTGCATGATCTGCCTTTTCCACAGGTTTCTCTCAGTTCTGCATTTCAACAACGATGGAAGCTGAGAGGTTGCTGTGATGGTGTGTTATATTTTATAAACATGTTTTTCTTTCTCCAGCATACGCATCAGCCCTCATGAAGTCCACTGCACCTGTCCCGCTTAGCAGATCGACCAAAAGATCCTCATGGATGGATGAGGCAGTCGGCCTTTGTCGGTTAACGGTTTAAGAAGTCTTGGTTCATGGTTTTCAGCTTAAGATCTTTATTAATGAAGGCAAAGCCAGACCAGTCCTACAATTAATATTATCCTCCGCCAAAGACATACTCAGTCATATTTGTCTATTTGTAAGATTTCTAAAAAATCTCTCTAAATGACAGATTTAATCTGGTAAACAAATATGTCTCAGCCAAAGCTTGAGGTGTGACTTTTGTTGTTCTCAGCACTGCAAGAAAGTATTTTGCTTTGTCACTGTACTCAGTTAAAAGAATGACCTGTGTATTTTCATTTAGACCCAGTAAATGTTATTTAAAATATTTTTTATTAATAAAATTTTGAGAATTGTACAGCTTTGTTTGCTCTTGAGTCTTTTCTAGTTTAAAATGTTGTTCAATTTTGACCATAGTTTGACCATTTGTTGCATCCGCACATTTTAAAAAGTACCAATCTTATGTTTGTGTTATTGTTAATTGCAATTTATAAATATTAGAATACATTAATAGCTTTATATAAAACATGTTTAACCATTAATACACTATGCATCTGTTCAATATGATTGCAACCGCATAAAATGTCATTAATTTTATTGTCAACCTAATGAGGCTATATAAAATGTGTAAATACCCCATTCTTCAGGACACAACACATAAAGGTAAGGACTTCATAATGCAAACCTGCCTGTAAGCTGTATGGTATGCTTATTAATATAGGGACACAATATCTACAGCTAAAGCTGATGAAAATATCATTAGTGTCAGTGTGATATAAGTAGTGGTGATGTATAAACAATGTTGTGTTTCTTATAGACTACATTAACAGAAATAACTCTGATTCTGTTTTAATCTCTCCAGTTTACTATTTATCCTCTTAGTTAAGTTAAGTTCAGTTCATAACAAGTCAACTTTACATGCAGAAGATCAAGTATACGGTTTTACTCTGTAGACAAAATAGCACAGCTGGAAGGGGACTTTAACCTTTCATAAAGACGCTTTCATCGAACGCGTTCCCAAGGTGATGTGCCCGCCCCGAAGTTAACTTCCGTTCCGTTCTGTTTGTTTATTCACTGGGTTTGATTTTTTGAATGGGTCTGGTAGTGTGACCTTATCACATTTCAGTCTAGCCAAGTAACCTTTCTTTTCTTCGAATGGCAGCTAAGGTTATTTACTTGTTATGGATTGCTTGCGGACGTCTGCCAGAAGTTAAGTTTGGGCCAGAGTAATGCACATGCGCAGTACCGTTTGTTTATGTTGTTACCTTTGAAAGCGTCAATAGTCTTTTGTTGTTTGTGGTTTTATTTCCTGTTCACACATAGCAAATGCTAACAGGAGGCAGGCTTGACTCAAGCTGCTGCCTAGCAATGCAATTCTGAAGATTCTAGACAGGTAAATGTAATTATTCACACCCACTCAATTTAATCACATTCGGAATAAAATAATTATAATAACCCATTAAAAAATTTTTTTCATTTCATTTTTTTTTTTTTTAAATAAGGTATTAACTCTCGGACACTACACAGTTTAGCCCAAGCCACCACTCAAGTTTCAGAGAAATGTCTGAATTCCTACCTGCAACAGGTGGAAGGCTGGGAGGGAGGGCACCTGGTAGGGGCACAGGTGGCCGCAGGTTCACAGGCGGGGGGTTCATGAGAGGGGGTGGTGGTGGGAGGCCTGGCGGTGGAGGCGGCGGGTCCACACCTGGGATTGGTGGAGGTTGGAAGGGCAGCATGCTGGGCAAATTGACATCCTCCACTACAACTGGGTCACTTCCATGGTCAAAAGGACACATGTCTCCTCTCATGCAGAAGCCCTTTTCTAGAAAAGAAAAGCAGAAACCCGCAGATCAAACATGCAGAACCACAAAAATAACAAAGCTTTTAATGGGAAAAATTTCAATCAGCTTTCCTCACCATCATAGTCACGACACCGCTTCCTCTGTTGGAGAGGCGGCCCCCTACTAAAAAGGGCACGATCCACAGGGTGCCCAGGGCGGAAGTCTGACCAGCTCTCGGTGGTGTTGTTGCTATGATGATGTGTGGGGGCAATGACTGTAATGGTGCTGCTCAGTGATGGCACAGGGAATTGTGAAGTGGTTACAGTGGGGACCAGGGATGCTGGGGTGTAGCCATCACCACTCTCTGACCTGTCCACTCGATCATCATACTTCAGTTTTCCAGGATCTCGTTCTGTGAATAGACAAGAACAGCCATTTATCATAGTGACTGACATGGAACACCTGTGAGAAAATAGACTTGTACACACGTTACAAAATTATAAATCTTGTTTGGTCTTCATAGTTTTCATTCTTACTTGACCCATTCCTCTATATGCAGTCATGGTTTGTCTAGGTTGTCTAATTTTGATGTACATGCCAAGTCTCATGAGGTTTTGAGTATTCCTAGCAATGTGAAGGCTAAAAATGCATTTAGGGGGCGCTACAGAGACAACGTGCAATCCAAAGTCCCTAAAATGACAACAAATACATATATTACCCATTCGAGTCTGGCTGCAAAGTTTTGTGGCTCTTTGAGCATCCTACAGGCCTCAAACACATTTTTTCCCCTGGAGTGGTTGAAGACATCTCCCCTTTCAACATGACTAAAGTATTAAACAAGATGGCCCAGTAATCTGTTGTTGATAAGACAGCTGTCCTGTTATTTGCCTAACTCTCAAAATTTAGCTAATCCCCCTCAGAACTATCAGAATCTCAGACAGCAGAGTTTCTGTTGAAAGAAAATACTTTGACTAAGGTCAGAAGTAATTTAACTGATGCTGTTCTGCTTAACACACAGTACTATTAATTTTACTTAATAAGATAAGTTGATAAGATAATTCAGTAATTATATTCAGTAATTTAATCAATACTGTCAATTTCTCTCCGTGGTATCAAAAATGGTATCAATATTTTTCAAGGTATTGTATAGAGGTTAAAAATTCCAGTATCGTGACAACACTAGTGGAGATTCACAAATATATTCCCATTGAAGTTGATGTACAAATGATAATATATATATGATAATATACAAGTTCTAAATTAGAGGCACAGATACTTATCTGTGACTAATCCCATTAATATATCATCATACAGAAACAAATTCTAATTATATATAATTCATGAATAAGAAAAGTTCTCGGTTTCTGGTGTCACTGCCCTTACCACAGAAAACAATAGTTCAAACTGGCACAAAGTGATGATCATTTTAGATCCTACAATCAGGTTCTTACCTCTACTCCTGCTTCTAGACCGAGTTCTGCTGTGTGACCGGCTCCTACTGCGATCTCGCAGATCCCTATCTCTGTCCCTGTCCCTATCCCTGTCCCTCTCTCTGTCGCGGTCACGGGTGCGATCCTTGCTCCAACTCCGGCTGCGGCTACGACTGTAACTGCGACTGCGGCCTCTCCTGCGATTGTAGCGATCGCGGTAGGAGTCCCTTCTCGGTGGGTTGCGGTCATAATCCCTCTTTCTGGAGCGGTCATCTCTCTTACGATCATCTCCTCTCCTAAAGATGTGGGCAAACAAAAGCATTAGTGAAAAGTAAAGACAGAGTTAGAGACAGTTAAAAGAGAAAGTTGAAAAGGGCAGTTGTACACACCTGCTATCTCTACTGTAGCGAGAGCTTGATTGTGGAGGGCTGTGATTCACTCGCCGAGTAAACTTCTTGTCCCGTTCTTCTTCTCGATTTGCCTGAACAAAGAAAAAAGTAATTTCAAGTAAATGTTGTTTATCTAAAATAACTAGTGACATAGGAGGTTCTCCATATTATTTAGTAATATTAAGGGTACATGTGATGGAACACCAGTATTTTTTTTAAATATTCTGTGAGTTGTAGTTGACATTACAATAATACCTCGTCTTTTTTCTGCTCATCTTTTTCAACTTTGACCAGAGAAGATGGTTGCTCTGGCTGTGGGAGGTAGCTTTTGTTGTTAACAGCTTCAAACAGCTTATCCACAAATGGCTGGGTCTCTGAAAGAAGTAAATAGTTCAAATTAAATATAACATATTAACGTTAGTACACAGACAAAAGCACATGCGGGTTCACATGATAAATGAAACAATGCTTGCAAAGTAATGCTTTCACGAAGTATGGGGATTAATTACCTTTCTGAAGAAATACATCCAATTGGTCTATACACAAGGCTTTAAGTTCCTTTTCAGTTTTGTCTTTCTTCACCAAAGCAACAACATACTTGGCGAGGGCAGAAGGGTCTGCATCACAGCTGGAATTATGAACAACAAAAACACAAACGAACACCGAAATGATATAAGTTACACATGCATCGACAAATAACCTAGCAAATATAACGTTATCGGTAATTAATTGCACCCTTGCACTTAGTGCCGTATGTGTTTGTTTGAACTAACATTAGCGTGTGTAACTCAAGCTTGAATGAGATGATGAGCTGAGTTGAGAGGACAGCTGTGTCGCTAATAGCTAACATTAACGTTAAGTTACTTACATTGGCTCGAGGGTATCAGACAGCCATGTTTTCAAGGCATCAAGGTTTTCAATTATCATTTTAGATCCAGCCGAGCTTTCCCTTCACCACGGCCAGAGTTAACGCTAGCTGGGGTGACCTTACTTATCTGTTTTAAAGGATATCTGACATTAGCTGGTGAAACTAGCCACTTCCGTGGTCTTTGGTTAGGTTGTGGCGCTAAAAGCGACGTTAGCTCAACAGCCGCGTTAACGTTAGCAAGTTTAGCCACGTTAGCATACGTCTTTCCAGGCCCCAAGCGTGCTGCACGATTACTCCAGTCTCGTAATGTAATTATAATGGAATTGCAGACAGGGGCGACTCTATTATTTCTCAACTTTCAACCAACTAACTATGAAGGTTGTAAATTATTTTTTATCCGTAAGACCTAAGAAGCACCCACGCTTAACTTGCTACATGAACCCCTCTCACTAGCTAACATGCCATGGCGATTATTTACTTCCGCTTGTGTTCTCGTTGGCATAATATCGCGAGAGGAAGAATTCTGCCATCATATTGTCTGCACCACTGATACATATGGTATCACTGTACACACGCAAACTCAGAAGACAGTTTCTTCACTGTCGGTGAATTGCAGGTTGATTCTGACACACTGAGTAGGCCACATCTGTAAGTGTGTTAACCCAGAAGTCAAGTGAGAACTGGTATGCTTCCTCTGGCCTTCTCTGAAACCCTGAAATATTCTGGTGTGTAGATGATTAAAATTGAAATGGTGTTTAATTTAGTGAAAAGCCTGTACAAGAAGGCAATGTGGACTATCTAACTAGAATTTATTCTGGTTTCTCCAGTATTATATAGTAAATGATTTTGTAAGTGATTTTTATAATAAAAAAATTTAAATCACCCTGTGCCAGATAGTACTAATTTCTAATCAGAACCGTACTTACACAACAACAATGAATCAAAATCCCTATTAATTTGCCATGCAAGACATCTGGCTGACCTGGCCTGGGTCACATAAAAATGCAAAGATAAATGCACCAATAATAATAAATGTACAAAGCTTTAATCAAAGCTAATTATATAATGTTTTTGTTTTATCAGTGATTCAAAATAAGAGGTTAATCAGTAAATTGAATGTACAGAGTCATTTCAGGGACCTGTTTTCCAAAGTAATTTTAAGACTAAGATAATCTTAGTCCCATTGTAATGTATAAGAGCTAAAATCAACTTAGCATAAGACGTTTTTAGTAAACCAGGCCAAGCTCTTTTGGGAGAAAGCTGGAACAGTGATCTCTTTGTAACTGGTAACTTTCCTTTTGAGCAGCTCACAGTTAATAACAACTTTTAGTCCTACAGTAATGTCATTTACAGCTGTATAAATCTAATGTAATTTACATGAAATATGTGGGATTGTTGCGCCCTGCGGGATCATCATCACATGGCATTGAATGCACAATTTTTGGTGTCACCAGAATCATTAATTTATTGGTTACATCAGTGTGAATTTACATTCCGGAAACATAACTTTTGAAAACTAAAAGCCTTGTTTTCTTCCGTGTTTGTGGTATTTGTAAATGTATTAAGCTATTGCTATGTAATGCTCTACCTTTAATACACTATTGTGGACTAAAAGACCTTGACAAAGAACAAGACACACAATGTTTAAAATAACAATTACATTATTTTTTATTGTTTCCCAATTTCACTTGAACTGCAGTAAAAAGGTACACAAAAATGCAATCCTTCATAATGACACAATCCAACAACTCGTCCCCTTGCAAAAACTGTTCAATAAAATCATAATCCAACATATTCTGGTAAAATACTTGTATTCATACAAACTGCATTTTTTATTTAACCTTTATTTAACCAGATGAGTCTCATTGAGATCAAAATCTCTTTTGCAAAAGAGACCTGGCCAAGATGCAGCATATTAACCAAATTGTTTTTATCCAAATATATTGTGTGAAAAACAGATATACATTCAATTAAATGAGCAAATATTCTACTTTGATTAATTTAACAGTTAATTTTAATTTACTTTATAATGGTTAATTTACTCCAATTCATAGGGTGATAAAATTATTTATTTAAAAAATGTATTTTAGGAATCTTCATAAAATTTGAAAATATCACAGTGTATTTAAAGCTTCAATGATATACTGTAGATAATAAGCTTTATTTTAAAGCTGGAGTGCAGGACTTATGTATAAATTAATCCATTGGAGAGAAAGTTTATAAATGAGAATTGTTTCTTTATTTATGTTTAGTATGATTGTATATTTAGTGTTAATATGCTTTGGCAACATTGTACTGTATGTAGTCATACCAATAAAGCCACTTGAATTGAAAATGAAAGGAGGAGTTCTCTCTCTACATGGCTCTGGGCTCTGGAGCAACCGTAGGGACAGAGTAGGCTAAAGCGACTAAGATTTGGCAGAGCCTATGTAAAAAAACAACTAAGAAGTATCCAAGGAAAGCTTCTGCTGCTCCAGATTAAAAAAATGATAATTTTGCATTCAGAGAAATGATTACAGTCAAAACAAGAAAGTTATTTAAGGCTAGGACAAATATGGATAACTATTGGTGTCGCTTTCCACATTGGAGAGCACTGAGTGAAGGAACAAGGGAAGACATGGATGTAGCATTGTAAAATATTTGGACTAGTCTATGTAGCTATTAAATTTACATTGCCTAAATAATATATTGTCTTGAAACAGTGGAAATGTTTCTACTTTTGTAACTATTTATTAAAAGGAGCCTGGAGCAAGCTCACCTGTAGGCATACATCATAAGCAGGCGTCAAGAGTGTTTGTGTAATTACTCTCACTGCCAGAAGGGGAGACAAAAATTATTGTAGAGTGGCTTCTTCTTGAAACCACTATGTTTTTATGCATACTGAAGTGGCATTACATTATTTTAATTCATGTACTGCACTAGAGCTTATAGTTTGCCCCCGCTCACTATTTTGAATATAATGAATGGAAAGTCTGCAGTGGTTTTTACAAAAGTACAGATAATATACATACAGGAATATTTTCACATTATCCGTCCATTACTACTGTCGTGTCCACAGAAGAAAGTGAAACACATTTCTTGTCTGAGTAAAACCTCAGTCTAGGCTTAGTTTCTACAATATGAAAGTGAAAGGTGCACTAGAGGAAGTGTAATAAAAAACTCATAATAATGAATTAGCACTTTAAAAACATACAGTACACTGGAACTGAACAATTAATCAAAATATTATTAAAATCACAATATGGGCAAATGCAATATCCAAATGGCAGGATCTGCACATATTTTGAGAAAAAATTTTTGTGGTGCTACAGAGATGCCCCGTCCTATAAATCATATTCTCCGGGCCTAAGGAAACATAGTTGTTTGGTACAGACCCCAGCAATCACATCATAATCATTTCTATATTTATTTAGTGAAAATGAAATAAAAAAATTACTTACTCCCACTAAAGTCATTACTTGTATCATAATCATTACTCATAAATAATCGCAGTGTGATAGTTTCACATGTGGTATAGCTCTACAGTAGATGTTACAGAGAGGCGTCTGTGTCTAGTTTTCCCTGTCGATGAACTGCAGGTTGATGGGTGCAGAAGGGCACAGCAAGCCATGAGTTTTGGCCTTGACATCAGCAGTAAGAGGACATATGCCAATGTGGAACTTTTGAATGAGCTGCAAAAGAAGCAAAAACACAGGCATGTCAGTCTTGATATTGACACATTGAGTGCATCAATAAGTGTGTTCATCCAGAAGCCAAACTTTTTTAGTAGGGCAACTGAGAACTGGTATGCTTCCTCTGGCCATTGAGGTTGGCTAATTAGTATTTACTCTGGTTTATATAGAAAATGTTTTTGTCAGTGATTTGAGTTGTAGACAATGAAGGTCTGAAGATCTGATTGTAAAAGTTGTTTGAGTTGGTTTTCCTAATTTCTCTACTTTTATTGTTTGAAAATGTATACGCAGCATTCTAAATCTGGTCAAACCTACTCTTGTGAGAGCTAGATGCATCTCTAACTCTGCTATTCTCTTGCCGATGCAGCTCCTGATGCCGTAGCCAAAGGGAATCGAGCCAAAGTTGTCAACACGATCTGTGGAATCTTTCCGTATCCAGCGATCTGGTCGGAAGTCTAAAGCATCATCAAAGTTCACTTCATCCAAAGATGTGGAGTAGTGGCACAGGGCCAACTGAGTCTAATGAAGTGAGAAAACAGAAAAATGTCTGTTGTGTAATGAAAAACAGCCTGTTTACAGTACATCGATCTGTATGAGACAGATGTACGGGTAGGATCGTGTTCATCTGGTTTCCACTTCAGCACATGCACACTCTAGAAGACTTGCATGTATTTTTTCTCAATCAATCTTACCCCTTTGGGGATGAAGTATCCACCCACCACCAAATCATCCTGGGTAATCCGTCCATTGCCTGGGAGAACTGGAAAAAGCCTGCTCCCAGGGAGAGACGCACAAAGACTGTTATTCAACAGTGCTAGTTTATTCCATAATCTTCTCACAAAGTTTAATTCCAGGATAAACATACATGTGAAAGCAACACACAGAAACATAATGAAAAAATTACAAGATGCTCATGTTAACATATTGAACAAAAGCAAGCCCTAATTTTTAAAGTCTATCCTATTTGCTGAGTTGTTTCTCATATTGCAAGCTAGATTTTGTCAGCTAGAGAAGAAAAGCCTGGGAGAGTATAGAATCCATGCAGTTCACACCTGAGAGTCTCTTTGACCAACCCTCTGATGAGAGGCAGCTGAGGGACATCATCAGCTGTGGCGACTGTTCCAGGTCCCAGAGTTCTTGTCACTTCCATAAAGATTTGCTGCTGTATTTGAGGGTGCCGCGCTAACAGGTAGCTGGCCCAAGAAAGGGTGAAGGATGTCTGGGAAAATAGAACAGGGTCATTTTTTTTTTTTAAACGTGTTTTGAATGTGTAGTATAGTATTTTTCATTGGCTATTTGGAGATGGATAGATTTTTCATGATGTTTGCCGTTTGGACTACAATGCAATGACATGGGCAGATAAGCAAATTATTTTAAAAATATATATCGTCCCAGGTTCCATCTCTCTCAGTGATCATGTTGGAATTGGAGCTGATTAATGTTGAACAGCGGTTACCTTAAGTGGAATTACCAAAATGCAAAAGGCATCGGAGGACATGGTATGCACGACCCTTGAACCGGTTGAGGCAGAAGAACGACAAGCCGGAAATGTGTATGAGGAAATAAGATGCAACCCAGCCGACCAATCACAGTTCTTGCAGTCTGTGTCGCCGCAGCATGTAGTTACCTCCCCCTTTCCTCACTTATGCCCAGTCTGCATTGTAACTCTGGCTTGACAACATGTCTTGACAGTTCTTATGAGTCTGAGTAAAGGGGAAAAAGCACCACAGGGTCACGTAATGGCTCAGCTCAGTCCACCCATATAAAAAAAATCAGCAAAAACACAACCCTATAGACTGAATTCAGACCAAATTGCAAGGTTGTGTTGCATTGTGTGGGGGTGTGGTGGAAAATAACATTTTATGTGACAAACCAAATGAAGCTTCCAAAGCTGGATACATGAAATAAACCAAGCAAGGACACAACTCTGAGTGTATCATCGTTTGGTCCATGAACTTTGCCTGGATAGCGCCCGGTGTCAGCAATATTTCAGGCTGACTGTGCAGCAGTTTGACTGGTCTGATCGGGAGTTTGGCCACAGCAGCGTGATGCTGGTTTGTGTTTTACCAAAACCACATTCTGTTTCAATGTTTCTACCACAGGTTGCTCCAGCCGCCGCAGCCTAAACCGACTACCCACATTCAAAATGAATGGGAGGACCTGCATTTTTTCACCACAGCACCTGATTTGGTCTGAAGTCAGCTTTATCCCGGCTCAGAACAAAACACACAACAACCATAATTCTCATTAATCTGACAGTATCCCAAACAAGTGACGCATTAACTGCACACAGATGCAAATGCACGCACACACTTTAAGTGGGTGTACATTATTGAGGAACAGAGTTTGTTTTTCACCCCATTCATACACTAATGGCAGAGGCTGAAAATCATACACAAACTCACACACCCATAGCATAGCCTTTGGGAGCAATTTGGGGTTCAGTATTTTACCCAAGGACACTTAGACATGAAGACTGGAGGAGTCAATCCACATCTAATTCTATCAACTTAATACACAACACAGATGTCTTATGCAGAGGGGGGAAAAAACAAAAGCCCCCCCAGCCTGAGGGGGAACAAGCACTGACCTGGCACTGGCATGGCTACACGGGCACAGATATGGCAGCAGAAACCCAACCATTGAAACTTAAGTTCAACACTGACTCAAACAAGAAAATGCCACCTCCTGCTAAATCCTTGCTCACTGCACCTCTACACTCCTCAGACACGTCTCCGTCCTTTAACGTTTCTGAATAAGCAGATAAACAAACACACACACATACCGTGTCGACCCCAGCCAGTAGCATCTCTGTTACATTGGCGTAGATCTCCTCCTTGGTCATCTCCTTGGTAATGAGCAAGTGTGTCAGCAGTCCCCCCTTCACCTCCTCTCCCCGCTCCAGCTGGGCCTTGATATCTTTGACCCTCTTATCAATGTGAATATGGGCTGCGATCAGAGAGAGAGATAGTGGGATTACCAGAGGGAAGCGGGGGAAATGAAGGAAAGGATACTACATAATACATACTCCCACAATCCCATGGTACAGCAGTAGAGATTTATACAAGATTCAATAATTTGTTCTTCCAAATACATTTCCTGTTTTGAATTTTAAAACCGAACCATAGAGAAAGCATTTCCTAATATGTTTACACCTCAAAAACTATTTATGATCTTTTTAAAAGATCTGGCATCAACTCATTGGACTGGAGAAGATCCATTCAGGAAACGTATAAAGTGATACTTCAGGTCATATATCTCTATGCAAAAAATATCTCACAACTTTATTCTGAAGAAAAAAGGGAAAAAGGGACAAAAAATCTGAAATGGCCATTATACCTGGTTTTAGAAATGAAGTTCAGTTTACGTCATGGGGACCACTGTGAAAACTGGTTTATAGTTTCTTATGTGGCTCTGGAGAAACTTGGGCAAATCTGAACAAATAACTAATTCATAACAATGTCTCCATAGCGTCCAGCATTTAGAGCTTGACCCTTACTAATAATTCTAAGCATATCAGGATGTCAGGATATCTCTGCCCCCTACTTCAATTTTGTGTTTAAAAATCTTTTTCTAAAATGCAGTGCTAAATTGCTGGAATACACTTTTAATATGAAAGTACTCTACTATGAAAGTTACTGCAGGCAGGCAGACAGTTCACTGGAACATACTAATACACAACATACAAGTTAACTAAAATGTATTCATGTGCCTCCCAAGTAAAAAATGACAAGCTGTAAACCACTTGCTGAATTTGAAGAGGCCATCCCAGGAGAAACAAAACTCCTCCCACGGTTTGGGGATGATAACTCGGAGCCACTTTGGTATCGCTCCGGCATACATGGTTGTCTTGAAGGAGCTGAACATGAGGTGCAGTGCATTGATGTAATCTTGGGTTTCCTGCGGAATCTCATTTTCCAGACAGCCTAGTCGGCACTCATACAAAATTGCTGCCACACCTGTAAAGACAAAGGCAACGAAGAGGGTGACAGAGTTTCAATAATCTTTTCCGAACAGTTGAAAAGCTGCAACAAGGATTCCTCACCACTTACTTGTTTCTTGATGCAAGTGTCACTGGAATCTAACACATATTACATCAATGGTTTGTACATTTGTGTGCAGTGGTAACTATAGCAATAGCATTTCAGGACTTGACAAGCATCACCATGCGACAAATCTAAATTTCAGAGGATTGAATAACATGGTTTGCATATTTTTCTTTTTCCTGCCTGTCTTTCGTCCTCTATGATGGCCTCACTGATCTCCATCCCCCTTCATCTGTAAAACACCTGCACAATCCTTTTCAAATTCATCCAGCCCAACTTTTAATTCCCTTACAAACAACCTCTGTAGGATCTTTACCAACCTTCCATGGCATATTTGAAGAAGAGGTCATTCACATTGAGGACAGTGGCTCCATCAGACTCCTGGGATCGAATAATACGTACTCTTTTGATCAGGTCATCTACCACTTTGTTCACGTCATCAGAGAAGACCGCTACGTCACGGGGACGCATGATGAGCTGTCTGAGCACACTCCGCATCTTCAGCCAATCTTCTCCCTCCCTTGAAAACAGGATACAGGTACATTATATCAAATTTATAGATACAAAAGCAAGATGTCTATGAAGATTCTCAGTCATCCAGGTCATAGTTATCCAACGAAGGTTAAAATGAAGGGCAACTGGACTTGGTTCTGCTGCCAGAACTGAAGAAGTCCTTTGGATAAGGGACGAAATGTCTTCCAGTAGCTTCAACCAAGTCCAGTTGCCCTTCATTTTAACCTTCGTTGGATACAAAAGCAGACTATTTAGAAGTAGAGTGCATGCACACTAGAAGTGAGCTGATTTTGGAGAAGTTTTGTGCTGTGCCAATCTACACATATGGAAACTAAAGTGATTATCTTGTCGACCCCAAAGTAATTTATTTCAGGAGGTTCTTATCCAGACTCCAAGATCAATGGTTCATGGGGACTCACGCTGAGATGAGGCCAGTGGAACGGCCTCTCATGTCTCTGTACTCCTTCCAAGACTCCATGTTAGCTCTCTGAGGGGCCACGCCCTCTGCCCTCAGCACCTCAGCCACCATGTCACGGTCTGCCACAGAGACCACCATCTGGGGCCCAAAATGGGATTTGAAAATTTTGCCATACTTCTTCGTGTGCTCCATCTGGAAAGCAGTGATACCATTAAATTAGTGGTCACACGTATTTACAAAATCAAAATATAAAGTAGTATGGAGTATACCTACATACTGGCTATTAGGTTAAATACATTTCAGCAGAATAGTGTTGTGTGGGTGGCCATGCCAGTAGTGTCACTAGATCTCCCTAGCCATAACCAGTCTGTAACAACGGCATTATTTAACTCTTTTACCCAAGATAGGATCTCTTTATTTGTCTGAATGTCAGTAATAGTTTATATTTGAATTATGCAAATTGTGCTGTTCACACAATGTTTCTCTCCCAGAAATATGCTCTAGCCCAGAACACAGAACCTGTTTTATTATTATTAATCTGTTTTTTGCTCCCAATTTCAAAATACACCAATCTGGAATCATAGATGTAATTGTGATAAAGAAGAATTCATTTTATTTTAAAGACTGGATAGAGCAAGACATATGGTCTATTCAACATCTAATGTAGGACAGAAGCAATAAGACTATGATTATGACTTATGACTATTATTTATGACTATGAGTTTAGTCATAAATAAAAACTAAAATGTACTAGTGTGTTCTGTTATTAGAGCAATGCCGCATGCCCTTATTCAAGTTATTAAGGGGTCCTCACATCAATGGTACCTAGACTTTTCACATTATATCATTGAGTCATGTACCTTTTCAGACAAGCATTGTAATAACAAGATATTAAGATCTTCTCTCAAGAAATGTTTTCCCTCGTCTCTAAAAAAGAAGTACATATTGCAGGGATGTACTTCTATAACCTCTTAGAGAATTAGATGTGGATACCTTAGTTTACCTATACCATCTAAAGCTAAAGATGTACTGTAAAAAAATAAATGATGTATCCCTGCAGTGAATTTTTACGACTAAGGTTTAATATTGATTCTAATGAATGTAATACAGAAAGAGAAACAATTGAACATCTGTTTTTCTATTTTAATTGTGAAAAAAACTTTCACAATCTGATAGCTTAATGTGAAATAACTTGATTATTTAGCCTTGACTTATAATAGAGGAGACCAGGTATGGTTGTAACACTTTTTGCTTCAGCTACTATAACTCACTGAATTTTTTTGCTAGAGTTCTCGTGCTTTTATACGAAGTACCCACTGTCACGATCCTGTCCTGAGTGCTGTGTTTTTGGGTTTTTATTCTGAGGGTTTGGTTTGGTTTTGTATCTGCTATTTAGTTGGTTTTGGTTCCAGGTCTTTGTTCTTAGTCCTCGTCTTGTGTTCTCTGTTTAGCTCTGTGTATTCCCTTGTTCATTTACTGGTTCTGTTCAGCTCTCTTTGTACCGGTCTGTCATGTGTTATAGGTTGTTTCCTGCTTCTCAGCCCTGTGTCTTAGCTCCTAGTTTTGTGTCTTAGTGTTTTTATTCTGGTCAGTGTTCTGTCTGTTTCCCCCAGTTATCACTCTGCCTGCCTCTTTGTTCCCCTTTGCTGTCTCTGCCTGTCCGGTCATTTTCTCATGTCAGTCCTGTCCTATGTTGTGTTTCTACCCGTTGCTACCTTTTGGCTGTACCAGTTCCTTTCCACGTGAGTTCTGTTCATGCCTGTTTGTTGTGCTTGGGATAAATAAACCCTGGAACTCAATCTCAGCTCACAGTGTCTTGCATTTGGGCTCACTCCTGCTGCACTCACTCAGCAGTCCCTGACACCCACATTTGTTTTGTACAAATGGCACCAATTCAGTCCTCTACAAAAATATTACAGACCTTGTGAGTTGATGTCAAAAAAAGGTGGTGTTCCTTTGTTACAACCTACCCCGGTTCCCGGAGTAGGTTGTAACACATGCAGGGTAAGTTTGTCTACAAATAGCCAAAAAAGCAAAAATGAATGCTCACCATATTATCTGCTTCAAACACAGGTACAGTGAAATAAAAGAACAATGTTTCTCTCTTTCTGTAACAGCCTATGTCCGATTCACTTGCGTGCGTGTATGTGTGTGCGTGTGCTTCAATGTGTCTACTAGAACAAACTTACTTTAACAGTACACTTAATGAACACTACTACAATCACCCTAATTAAATAAAATCTTCATACATCTTTAGGTCTCAAAAAAAACATGTCTGTGTGTGTCAATGTGTGTATATTCTTTATCAGTGTCACAGTCACTGCTTGAAGTGGGCCAGTCCTCACCAGTAGGCAGTACTGGCACTTTCACATTTTGCTCCTTGGCTTAGTGGGACTTATGCCGACAATTGCATGCACCCCCAAATACTGCTTTTAAACACTATAATATTCTGGGATTCATCAATGGTGATAAATGATTAGAAGTTTATATTTTATGAATGTTAAGAGTTGTTCATATTTTATTTGTTATATTTTTTGTAGAAGTAGCCTACCATTCCTTGAGATTCAGCAAAAATATATGGTGAAAAAATAAACTTTTTTACCTCAATCATTTTTTCCCCTATATATTCTGAATGTGCCTGTTTCCAGCCATGACAACCGCCATGCCTGGGAGGAAGTAGATGAATACTGAAATTATCTTGGAATTGCTGTTGGTACAACGTCTCTCCTAATATTAGATTAGGTCTGATTTTGTGTACAATAACTTGATAATGATGGCTAAATACTTTTACACAAATGTAAATTCTTAAAAACCACTCCACATGTTGCTATATTTTTTTAAATAGGCCTGTCTAATTATTTCGATCCATTGAAACTGATAACATGCAAGTCCATTCAGTTTCATCAGAAGGTGAAACGGAATTATGTTTTTCGTACTTGCACTTGTAATTCGCATTTTTATCTTATTTGCATGAACTGTTTTTCTTGGAAGTTAGCTTATTATGCAATAAAAATTTGCTCACGCCAGACACCAATAAGTGGAGTGAACGTTCTCACGTGGTTTGGTTCGCCTGTAATTCCCTCTCAGTGAAAAGAAACTGAACCAAAGGGAAAAAGCTCAAAGTTTACAACCTTGTTAACGGACCAGACCAAACGAATTATAGGAGTGAAAACGCTAGAAACCATCTCTAATGGAAGTGTAAACAATTTATTACAATCATTTTATATTGTCTACTCTTACATGACAGGACGGTGGTGATTTGGAAAGAATAAGCATCACTGCGACCAAAGTGCTTGTTCGCTTTAACGCAGCACAGGTGGCAAATGGGGCTGACACTGAAAATACATAGGCTCTTTGCCATTAGTGGGAACCACATATACATTTTTTCATCTGCTAAACCAAACTAGTAGGCCTAAGCACAAAAAAACGCATTACTTGAATTTCATGAATTCTGGCAAACCCGTCCCTCCAGAAGAACTCTATCAAGTTGGATAGCGTGCTGGGTCCAGGCATCTCCTTCAGGGTCTTGATTCTGGGTTTCTCGATGACATTCCCCGGTGTGATCAGTCTCTCAGACATGACTTCTTCTCCAGCCGCGGAGATCTCCAAATCCTCCCGGGCTGCTGACTTGTGCGATGCGCGTAAAATGAAGAACAGCTGCTTATTTAGACGGTGGCCTTGAAAGTTCTTCCAGCACGTTGTCGTAAAATGATTCAGGATTGCCATTATTTGGATACTTTTCGGTGTTTCCGTAAACAAAAACGATATGAATGAGTATTTTGACAAGTCTAAAGTACAGAGTTCACATCTGCAAAAACATGTTCGCGGCACACGCAAACACTCCTCTCTGGGTGATAATGTTATGTTATCATGGGATTGTTGTGTGGAATCCTTTTAAATGGTTGCTTGTAAAACCTCGGCAGTGAAAGAGGATTGGACTTTTGCTTCAGAGGAAGGGAGGGACTGTAGCTATTGTCAATAACTGTATTTCAGTTTTTTTCCCCCCACCAGATTTTCGACAACTCTGCCTCTGATTGGCTATTAATTGCCGTCTTAAATGCTGCGTTCCAGGCAACACGGAACTCGGACATTTCCGACCTTGCTAGGTAACTGGTTCTCTAAGTCATCTAAGTTATTCACTAAAATGTAAAAAAAAAAAAGCCAAAACATTTGAAATCATTAGGAAGTATAATGCAGCCTACAACACTTTCTGTCTTTTGAAGATTACCTCTTCAATCACTTGTTTTCATTAAAATGGCATAATTTAAAATAACACCAAGAGCAGTGCTGAGGGTGCAACTGGGTGTAAACTTGACAAGGAGTTTGTCACGGTCAGCCATGTTTTTCGTTCACTTTCACCTGAAAAGCTTTGAGGTTGAAAGCCAGATATTTCAACTTGGAAATTTCCCTGTTCTGAGCCGTTTGGAACGCCGCAAAACCCTAGCACCAAAACTAAAACAACCTAAAATGACTAAAGTATAGCCAAACTCCGCAACCAGTAGGCATGCACATTTCTGGTCTCCTTTGATAGACTAGAAACCACGAAATATGAATCCACCGTAAGTAAACGTGTTACTATTAGCCAGAGAAAATTAGAGATGCAATAAAGGAAAGGATGGGTGTTCATCCTGGCCTAGTATGAAATCTAAATGTAACATACCTAAACGTCATTGAACCTCACCTTTACTGCCACAGTGCAGGTGGGGAATTAGCCTATGTCTGCATCATACCAAAGTCCCATTTACACCTGGTAATGTGATCTGTATCCGGATATGTTATCAGGATATTATACAATCCAGCCCTCAATCAACTGATAATAAAAATTGAAGAAAATTGAAATCACAGGCTGATACAACTTTTCATCATAATGAGACTCAGTAGTATGTATGGCCCCCACATGTCACATGCATTCCCAACAATGTCTGGGAATGCTCCTGATGAGATGGTGTCCTGGGGAGAACTCCTCCCACACCTGGCATTAGGGCATTAATGAGCTCCTGGTGTGGCGCTGTTGGATGTACAATGTCCCAGAGGTTCTCAATTGGATACAGGTCTGGGGAATGTGAGGGCCAGTTAACGCCTTCCTCATCCAGGAACTGTTTACACACTCTGGCCACATGAGGCCGGGCATTGGCCTGCAACAGGAGGAACCCAGGGCCCACTGTACCAGGGTAAGGTCTGACAATAGCTCTGAGGACTTTATCCCGTTACATAACAGCAGTCAAGGTAGCACATGGAGATCTTTGCGAACCTCTAAGGATATGCCCCCCCAGACTATCAGACCCACAGGCTTTTTAGATACAGTCTATGCCCACAGCCAAACTGGTCTTGCTGGAAGATGTTTCAGGCAGCATAACGTTCACCATGGCATCTCCAGACTCTTTCATGCCTGTCACATGTTCTCAGTGTGAACCTGCTCTCATCTTTGAAGAGAACAGGGCTTCAACTGTGGACCTGCCAATTCTGGTGTTCTTTGGCGAAGGCTAATCAAGCTGCACGGTGCTGAGCTTTGAGCACAGATCCCACTAGAGAATGTTGGGCAGCTGCCGTGTCAACGGATATTATTCTGGCTGCTCCTGCCACTGCTGTGTATGTTAGGCCTACATTTATTTGGGACAACTGTCAGTAGTATGCACATGTCACTGTTGGCTGTGCATGTGCTAATATGTTTATTAAATTTATTTTGTCTTGTGTGGTAAAAGGGGTGATTGCCATGCACCGATATTCTGCTGAAATGCACATAACTTTTGTGTTGATATGATTATTATTTGCAGTTTGCTTGAGACATGAGCAGTTTGTTTCGGTGATAATTCTCACTCTCTTTCATGTGTGCAGTCCTACCAACAGCCTCAAAAAACCTGACACCCAGAAAATAACTTAGGACATTCAGACAGTATCTGACGTGAAAAGGACTTTATTCATGCGTTTATCCGCACGTGCACATCATCCATTTACTAATCCAGGCATGTACACTGATACACAGAAACATGGCTGTTAATAGTTATCAGTGAGATCGGTTCTCTATCCTCCAAAGCAAAACCTGCATGAGTGTTTTCAGGTGGTGGTAGATCCGCCCAAGACTCCTTTATCAAATGATTTCTGACTCCCCCCCCCTAATATTTCTAAATGTCGTCCTAAACAGTAGAAGTTACATACTTTGGGTTACACACATTGTCTGTAAAGTTGATAAACCTGTCTAAATGCCCTAATTGCATGTATGTTTAATGTGTGTATTCCTAGCACAACACACTCACAAATGTATATCCAAGAAAAAAAACTTGGGACATTCAGAGTGTACCTGAGGTAAGATGGACTCTATCCATGTGCTTATTAAGTGCATGTACTTTGTCCCTGCTTATCCATGCTCTTAAGGTTTTAATCCACAGCATGTGCACAGATACAGCAGGAGGTACTCAAGCACTTGCACTTTGGGCATCTGACATAACAAGTGCATTTTTTGCAAGTCATTTACTGCCAACTGGAAACAAAATCTTGCAGAGGAGCCCCTGCCCCTTCCTCTTCGACACAGCCACCACAGTTAACGCACGCAAATGATAGAGTTTGCCCTAAGCATTGGCATTGTCACTGTTGTGGAATTCAACTTTAAAACAGCCAGCCAAACTTGAATCAATAAAGTTGACAAATGTTGGTACATCCTATCTTATCTTAAGATTAATGCTGGGTTATTACCAAACCACAAGCGATCTAGCTGTCGTAAAATAGTGTGGTCAAAGAAAAAAAAGGTTCTTCTATCAGGCAACAAACAAAAAATATGCATGCATTATGTGGTTAAAAGTCTATACAATCAAATTTGGAATTACATTTCTATGGCCAGTTTCTGAGAAATTAAAACATCAAGCTAAAACAGCCATTTTTCTTTTACAGAAGACAATTACAGTTAACAGAACTCACAAACCCTGCATCAATTATAAGGATATGAATCAGACATATCATGGTGTCATCTGTGTACCATTTGTCATTGTGATAGTTGTTCTTTGTGCTGTAACTGTATTGTCCATCTTCTCTCTCACTCATTTCAACACGTGAAATCCAATCTACCTCACTACGTTTCACGCATTCCAAGATACTAAGCCTGAAGTCTCCAGAGGACACAAAAAAAGGATTAAACCAACCGGGCCACAGACGTTGCCATTCAGAGGGAGTTATGCTCTAATGAAGGGTGGGCAGAGCCACCTGTTTTCCACACTCGCCACCTTGACAGCTTGCACAACAAGCAAGTCACCAACAAGTGGAGGAAGTAGATCCCCAACCCCTCACCCCTCTCTAGCCCCGGTTTTTAATCATGCCAAGTCCAAGTAAAGCTCCTTTCAGTCTTAAAGGGGAAAGAAACTTGCAGCTACACTTTCTTCACTCTTTTGCTTTTAGTGACCATTGTCACTATTAATTGCTCGCAGGAACAACAATTATGTGTTTTCTATAGTTTTACTTATTGATTTTCAATTAAACTCAATGTCGTGTTCCATTTTGCCAAATTTTAATCAATTAATTTCTTAGGAGCCTTTGGCAATTACTGATGTAAACAAGTTTTCTCCTTGTCGCTTGCAAAAAACTAAATTTATGAAAAGCTGTACAGAAAAAGTCCAACATTCATTGTTAGTTCTCTTCCACAGTTGTCAGTGAAGGAACCACCAACAGTATATAAGACAAGTTATTCTACCCACTGCCAAATGACTGAGAGCTCATCTTTATATACTAAGGCTAATATCACACATCCATCATACTTCAGAGCCCATCAGCTCATCCTAGATACAGACATTTGTGGCTGAAATGTACTGAAAATATTTAAAGCCTTCAAGTGAATTTTGAACTTAAATTTTACAAATTGTCTTATTTTGTTTCACAACAGTTGGCCAGTCAACAAAGAAATTTAAAAAAATGACCGATCAAGTGTGTTTTGTTTTCCTAATGAGAGCCAACAAAGGCTTGAAAGGAGTTTGCGGTCCATTTCATCTGCAAATGTTGTGCATGTAGGTGCCTAAGGGAGCTGGAGCTGAAACTTTCAAATTTATCACAAAGCAGCCAAGCCCTGTAGGCATCATTTGCCGCATTTCAACCATCATCACCATCAGCTACTATGTGGAAGTAATGTCCAGTATATCATCCTTAGCTTTAGATAATACTAAATAGTTTTAGGATATCTCCAGTTATTGCTCTGTTCTCCAGACCAGCTGGACCATCTGAACCTGCTTCTCATAGCCTGGTGCTTAACCTCACTATACATTACTGTGCCCCAATCTCGCCCTATTGCAACTGAGAAGTATCTTCAGGTGTCAGGGTTTGAGTCATCTACTTTCTGAAGCGCTTGAACAATGGATGGACGCCCTTGCTTGCTGCTGAGGCTTTGCTGCTTCGCTGATATTCCATGTAGACAGTGTCATCTGCACCTGACATGGAGCTCATGGTGCCTGTTCGCCTTGAGAACTGATGAGGAAGTGACAGCAAAAAAGTGAGAATATTGTTATATAAAACAGCACAACTGTAAGCATGCAAAGGCAATTACGTACATGTGCTTTATGATTCTAAGTTTGGTAAAAGTCCTTACCTGTGGTCGCCCGCCCACCTCCCCAGCCACCACTTCCTCCTCAGCATCCAGGTCTGAAGCAGCTAGGACCTTCTGAAGCAGCTGGTGTTGGTCATCTCTGGAGGAGAACATCAAGTCCTCTTCCTCCATACCTGCCAACTTTGTAATCACCTATGAAAAAAAAGAGTATGGTATAAAAGTAGTAAATGCAACAACAATGCGCTGTCACATAAAAAAAACAAGGATCAAGCACAGCTTTTAAGAAATAGTCTTTTTATTTCATGGCAAAACTGATAAATTGATACTGTACTTACATCAGGTTGTCCAAAAAAGTGAAATAAACCTTTAGCACCTTTAGATTCTGTCTCTAGTGCAATCTAGCCTCCAGTATAATTGTTCTAATCTGTGAGAGCAAACTTGGATTTGGGCTGTGAGATCCATGAAAGAAATACACAATCTGATACAAGAATAGGGTGAAATTAGTGGTGCAATTCTGTGAGGAGAAACCAATAATGTGAAATTGTGTAGAGTTGATAAGATGCTGAAGGGATGAACACACCTTAAAGCTGTATCCCTGGTCCACCAGGAACCTCTGTCTCTTAGTGGAGTAAGCCATCTCCTGGGTGTCCTGGGACACCAGTGAATAGAAGTATGCGTTGTACTCCTCTGCTACCATTCCTAAACAAGCAGACAGGTGGAGCAGGAATAACCATTATTAATTGATGGTGAAGTATTGTTTTTCTTTCTATTTTTCCCCCAGATAGACTAACCTTTCTTGGCTCGTAGGACTCTGCCAAGCCTCTGGGCCTCCTGTCTGCGTGATCCACCATGAGAGGAGATCTGGATCAGAACATTAGCTTCTGGCAGGTCAAATGACGTGTCTCCAACCTATTTGTTAGAAGGGATGCAATACAAATTCAGAGACATGCAATATTACCACTGTCTCACTTTGCCAGTATGCATTCACTGTTTTATCAAAGGCAAATGTGTTTCTGATGTTCTCTTACACAAACAAGAATCCCTGATAAGGAACAAATTGGAGAGAAATGTCAAAATGAGCACAGCACTCATGAAACACTGCGGTGCCTTCTACTGTCCACGAGCGGTGGCTAAATAAGTACAGTCCTTATTACATACAGTAAATCCATAGTGGATTGATTGGTTTACCTTGGAGATGAAAATGGTGTTGATCTTGGGGTTATGTTTGAAGTTCTGTAAAATCTGCATACGTTCCCCCTGAGAGGTTGGACCATAGATGTAAGGCCTTGAGAGGAAAATGAGAGAGCCAAATTAAAAACAAAGAAATCTTATCTGAACAGGCAATTTATAAAAACATTCAAAGTGCTACACTCTTTTTGAAAATAACTTACTTGTTGAGGCGAATGGCGTATTCCTTCAAGGCAAACACGTTGTCAGCAAATACAATAATCTTGTCATTGCGCCGCTCGTGGAAGTGAATGAGAAACTGGCAAGCACGGAACTTATTGGGGTTCATTGTATAAAGCAGGATGCGCTTCTTCGTCTTAATGGCCACATACTCTCTGTAAAACTCTGGAGACATCGGGCACCACACCTGAAGCATAAACACAGGTACGTTATTCAAATTGCTTCATCAATATGGAACATGCTCTCATGGTAATGCAGCCACCTCTCATAAAGTAATGGCAATAATTAAGACATACTGTATTATAACAAAAGTAGTTCAAGGCTATGTATAGACGTTTAAGTGTACTTAACGACAGACTCTTTTTTTCATTATTTGTTTGTTTATAGGTGACACGGCATATTAATCAACATTGACACTTAACATCAGTGTAAATGTGCAACAACTAAAAACTTCCTAATGATAAAAATCCTTTGCATGGTAAAGTTGCAAAGAAAAGACACTTTGTCCTAACAATCTTAAACCAACAATAGAATCAGAGAAGTATAAAAGAAGTTAAGAATTAATCCATAAAACCATTAGATCATTCATGAGTACTTGTTATCCAAGTAGATTTGAATCATATTAAGTTTGATTTTATAAATGCTATATGTACTGCATTCCCTTATGTCTATAGGCTGAGTATTCCGCAAAGTTCCAGCTCTAGTACATGCAAGATGAAATGGCAGAATATACACAGTATCTCACAAAAGTGAGTATACCCCTCACATTTTTGTATATATTTGATTTTATCTTTTCATTTGACAACACTGAAGAAATAACAGTGTAAATTTGCTGTCCCCTCAAAATAACACATCACACAGCCATTAATGTCTAAACCCCTGGAAACAAAAGTGAGTACACCCCTGAGTGAAAATGTCAAAATTGGGCCCAATTACAGCTGTGAGATTGTTTTATTGTTTTCCTCTCTCGCCACTCCTTTTCTCTCCTTGAATGTTGATTCAAGGCCGAGAGAGAATCTATGTTCCCCAAAACATAGAAACCAGGACTGTCTAAATGATTTGTCATGCCTTTGCTCTGGGCCAGACGCTTGAAGCTGCCCTAAGCGGCAGGTGTCTGGACCAGCTGATTTTCTTTGTTGTACTTCTCTGTCATTCTTTTTTATTAATAAATTCTTCAGAAACAATGGTTTGTTGTAACTCAATTATTTGCTCAATCCCTCAACAGGAATATATTTCCACGACATGAGACACAAGCCCAAATTATTCAATCAACTTTTTGCATGTCGCTCCACACAACTCTGCAAGCTGTCTGACTTAGATGACATAAAGACAGCTCAATCATATGAAATATGATGTTTGTGTCCCTTTATCTTATTTTCTGGTATCATAGTTTAAGACTCACCTCTGCACACTGGACTTTGGCAATGTAGCCATTGTTCTGCAGTTCCATCCAGTTGGCCTCGAATAGTTTAGGCCCAATTAGGAAGTTCAGGTCCACAATCTTGTCGTCTTCCCTGACCAGCGTAGCAGTGAGGCCCAGTTTGCAGTGTGCCTGGACAATGGTTAGAACACGACGAAACATCTTGGCTACAAAGAAAGCACAAAATTAATATGTTAGCATTAGTGCTGGGCAATAATAATTATAGCAATATATCTTTCCTCAATAAAATTATAACAAATGTTCAATAAATCATCAATAAACTCATGTGCATCACAAACGAATTGGCACTTAATTTCTCTTAAGATATTTATTTTGTTGAGGAAAAGGGACTGAGAAAAGATTTTATTTAATTTTACTCTTGTTTGTCTTTGTTGAAAAAACATTTAATGTTTTACCATAGGGGTGTGCGATATTATGATATTAGATTGTGAATGATTAAAATGTCTCCACGATCTGCCTTTTCAGCGAGATCGTTAGTATCGTGCTACAGTGCACATTCTATTAGTTTTAGTTCTATGGCCTATACAGAGTCTGCTGGTGAACAGTGTTACTTGTTGCTAAAGTAACCGTTAACCACGGCTAATTAGCTGCCGTTATATAATTAGCTCAGTTAACCATGCAACACTGATCATAGCTGACTCAGCTCAAACCGGGAGCTCGGACACATTCAGTGCTACTGGCTACTGTAAACGCCAATCAATATCTGCAACAAGTCCCTCACTAGCTTTGTGTTTTTAAATACGCAGAAGTATTTATAGAAATAGCACTCTGCTTTCTGTTTTATGGGAAAATCAAATCAAAAAAATCTTTAAAATGTTTTAAAAACAAAATGAATCAGTTCTTTGTTGTTTGAGTGAATCATGTTTACAATTAATAAGTTTTATTATTCTCTTTTTTTCCCTGGGCCAGTACAATTCTGATCTACTGGCCCGCAAGGTACACCAATAAACCAATAACTTGCAAAATAGTCTTAAAAACCAACATTAAAATAAATATACTATTTTAGTCTGAAATAAATCGTGATATGATATTTTTGCCATATCACCCACCCCCAGTGTTTCCTCTATATGATTCAGCAGTGCGCCGCTGCTTAATCATGACGCCACTACTAAAATTTCCCACGATCATTAAACTATGCGCTACAAATGTTTTCACTCGCACACTGTACGAGCACGGCAGCACTCAATGCTCGGCTCGCTTCCTCTCCTCGTTCTATGCAGAACATAAGTGACAGATGGTTATAAGAGCAGCGTAACTCTGAATCAGGAGGTGCGTAGCGAGTGTTTGATTGTCCGAGCAGCAGAAACTTACGGTGAAAGCGAGCGGAGGAAAATATTCTGGCAGTAAAAGTACGGTGTCTATTACAGTGTGTTAGCTTCTCAGGACCAAGAAAATTCTGTTGTTTCCCACCTGCTAGTAAAGTGAAGCCGGTTATCGCTAAGTTAGCTAACATCCCCCCTCCCCTTCAGACTGCGCAGCTGAGCAGGAAAGCTTCTGCAGCAGCTACATAGCTACTATGTAACTTAACATTAGCTCAATTTATAGAAAGTAACTGGAAGCTGTATTTTATTACTGCCTACTTGTCCAATGTTGAGAACATCAGGTACAAACTTCGACTAAACTGACATAGCCTGCAGCTCTGTCCTGTACAGACTGATTAAATTATTTTTCAGTTTTCAGTCTGAAAAAGAAAGGACAGTGGTGACTGGAGGAGCTGATTAGCTAATTACTGATGCAAAGTAGTCCTTTTATGCTAATGAGGAGACGTTTCTTTTTGGATTTTAATGTGCAAATAAAATGCATCACTGACCCCTATTTTACCTCAGATATGTTAAGATATCGACTGTTTGGCAAATGTTCATCATGTTCTGACCATAAACAATAGTTTAAAACCAAAATTAACCACCTAGTTTCTTTAACTTTCACTCAGGAGCAAAAATTATTGTGAAAACATTTTTAGCCATATCACCGAGCCCTAGTTAGCATGTAGATTAATCTCACCAAAATATGTGTCTTCTTCATATTTCCATATCCCACTGTATCCCAAAGAATTACTTCAAATTTGCTTAGCATAACACAATTACATTTGGAATGTTAAACGCTCACCAGGGATAGTGTGCACCTCATCCAGGATAATGAGTCCCCACTCCTGGCTCCGCATCCACTCCATGACCCTCTCAGCCTCCCAGGAGCGCTTGGTGGTGTGACCCAGCATAGAGTAGGTGCTGATGGCCACTGAGCAGCCAATCGGCTTATCCTTGGCGTCGGAGGTGAAACGGCAGATCTGAGAGTCATCGATAGTGGACCACATCTTGAACTGAGACTTCCACTGCTCCACTGACACTGAGGAGTTACCCAACACCAGGCAGCGTTTACGTACTGTGCACGCTGCTGTCACGCCCACCAGAGATTTGCCCGCTCCTAGAAAGCGAATGGGAGATAAAATTAGACAGCTAGCTAGCTTTTCACACACAAGATTTATGCAACAAAAAGATTAGTAATATTAAGTTACAGTTTGGGTTGAGAATATACTTAAACATTAAGAAGAATCTACTAAGTAGTAGAGCATATCCATTGTTTCAAATATCAAATATTTGTTTAGCATTTTATATCGTGCATTATTCACATATCATATGTAGGGTCTACCATTTTGCCATTTCAAGATTGTTTATTTTGGAATGAAATACGTGTCCTTTCTGTTTTGTTACTCAGTTCCAATGTCAACCAGCTGTCTCACCGCAGGGCAGCACGATGACCCCAGAACGAGCACGACCGTTCCCAAACATCTTGCGCAGACTCTTTTCCTGGTAGGGCCGCAACACAGCAGTGGGCTTCAGGTCTATGTTGATGTCTGGGTTGACTGTATCATTGCGAAAGTCGTACTCTGCTAGGAGGGGGTACTCCAGCTGAATACAACGCTTCTGCAGCTCTTCGATCATCTCCTACACCAAGGCGGAGAAGAATATAACAGTTCAGAGTAGGACATAAAAATATGATTTCAAGCATGGTTCTTGATTTGAAATTCACCCACAACATAAAAATGACTGAGACTAAGAGACTAGTAATGATATATGCTGTCTATTGCCTTCTTTTATTTTAAGGACCAAACTAGTTGTTTTGTTACTTACAAATTATGCATATTACATACTATACTTGTATTACTGCTTCCCATTTTTCAAAGGCATTCTATACATTTGCCATCTTCCAGGCATCTGTGCAGTATACAAATCAGCATGAAGAGCCTTGATGTTTGCTTGTAATCGGTAATCCCTCCTTTCATTATCAGTCATTTTGATGATCATTTAAGTCATTCATCAAACATTCTCTAGTTCCAGGTCCTCAAACGTGAGGATTTTCAGCTTTACTATCTTTTATATCTTTGTAAATTCAATATCTTTCATGTTTTGGGCTGTTGGTCAGATAAATAAACTAAGCTAAAAAATAATCACCATGGACTCTGGGGAATATTGATTGGCTTTTTTCTCTTACCTATTTTCTGAAAATTTAAGCAATCAATCATAAAAATAAGAAACAGATTAATCATTAATAATAATAATTGTTAGTTGCAGTCCCAGACAATAATATTCGAAACAAAAAAAACCCCAAATGATTCTTGTAAGATACTGTTACAAAAATCACAAGCAGGATAGAAAATCAGTTTAAAGCCATATGCAAGAATGGTCAGCAGTAATGTTAAGAAGGCAGTAGTGAAACGGCAAAAATTAAATAAAATTAGATGTGTACCTGGCGAATCTCAAAGGACACAGTCTGAGTCTCTTCTTCCTCCTCCTCTTCTTTATCCATCTGCTCATAGTAACTGAAGATGTCCTCAGGGACTTGCTGGGTTGACGTTTGTCCATCGCCAGGCAGCTGTGAGGTGGAAGTACCTCCCTTTTCCTCAATTGACTTGGAAATCTGTCAGAAGGAGACACAGAGGGACATTTTTCAGTGTATGAGCAGGACAACAAGGCCTGACATGACTGTTCAGTTCCTACATCACAAGACACTCTTCCTCATGTCATCAAAATTAATGTGATAAAATGTGTGCATAATCCCATTTTGAAGAGTGACTACACTCAAGTTCAAAATCATGGTCGTGCTGCCATCTAGCAGTAGCTGCATGATTTGTCCTCAACCTGTGAAGTACAGCACATCACAATGCACTATAGTTTAATGTTACATGACACTTGGGTGTGACAGACATTTCTAAATATTCAAGGGTCATGCCAACAATGTCTTTCATCAAAAGAAGATTTATAATGGTGTTAGGAGTAACTTAACACATAAATGTTGTATGGCATACCGCTGACTTGCTGTGGATGACTTCAGTAATAAGCTCAGTGTCCGCTCCATCTGCGGTACGGAGACGACATTCACGGATAACGCTGTCCTGCAGAAGGCGCTGGATCACATCAGGGAAGGCACTCTCAACAAAATACCTGAGGGTAGATGGGCAGCACAGTTACAGAAGAGCGCAAGGTATGATTAATGATGCAAAGACAGAAGCAATGGTTGTTGAAATTACTTTTACCTATTGTGCTTGAGAACCATCTTGACTTTGCCATAGCTCATTGTGCAGAGCTGAAAAAAGGAGAGGGATTAAATGTAGTGATTAATTCAGAAACCAAATTTGCACAAATAATATTAGAAACAATACATTTAGAAATGTTACAATAACCCCTCCCCTCCATCCGCTTCCTTCAAAACACCAGATACTCTCTCACTCAGACCTTAATGAACTGTACAATCCCATCAGGTACAGATGTCTTGCTGAGCTTCTGCAGGTACTCCACAATATCAGAAGTCTGCAGGCCCACACTGACAGCCGCATACAGGGAATAGGCCGTCAGCTTGTACTCGTGGATATGGTTAGGCCTGCACACTGGCTCTGCAATGGCCACCAAGAAATCCTGGGCGTACTTATACACTGGTGAGAAGGCTTCCAAAAAGATGTGTCCATCTGGAGCCTGGAGGAAAGGAGAATGAAAAAAGCATAGGAAGAAATCCAAAGAGACATCCTTTATGATATTGTGTAAAATCAGGAAGAGGATCACAAGTTTTTAATTTGCCAACTGTCTCAAGTAATCAAGAAATCAATAACCCAAACACATCTTACCACCCATAGGGGGCGTGAAGAGTGATCATTCTTCAGCAGCATCTGAGCACGGTAGTCTTTGGCTCCATACTCATCCAGTTTTATACTGGACTCATCCACTTGTTTCCCTGCAGCAGCAGGTATGCCTTCCTGAGACTCATTGCCCACTACCTCCTCTTCATCGTCTTCCTCCTCATGGAAACGTTTTTTGGACTTCTTTTCTGTAGCCAGACAGTATGAGTTAAAAAAAACATTCTCGGTAATAGGGGTGGGCTCACATCACACATCACATCTTTTGCTATACAAGATATACATATATATACATATATCCTTCCTTTAATACAGCTTCTTCTGCTATTTAGTCATCTTGTTACCATGTATTGGATTTTATCATTAGAGGTCACAGGTAACTTACACATGTCCCTGTGTGGTTTATCACACACGCATTTCAGTCTGTACGTTAAGTCCATTTCAGTGTTTGTTTTTACTATTCAGTTTGACAAATATCAGATATGTTACACCCATATGGTACCTTATGTATGATCTCTTCGTTTGAATGTAATGATGTTACAAAAAGCACAACGTATCGCTAGACTCTTTACTAGTTACTATAAAAATATACAACGTTACGTTAAGCATTTCAGTTAGAAGAAACGACGAAGACCCGCCATCCCTCTGAACTACCCTTTCTCTACAACTATCAACAGACTCCCGTTAGACATTAAAGACCCCAAGTGCAAAACTACAGTGTGATCAGCAATACACAGTAGGGAAATGTGAGTTTCAGTAAAACGTAATCTTTCAGCTTGCCAAATAGTTAACGTTAGCTAACGTTAATAGTTAGCTAGGCTAACCCCTAGCCGTAGCAACTCACCCCGATCTCCTTTATCCTTTTTACCCATTTTACAAATTATTAAATAGGTAATATCTTTCAAAAGACGTCAGGCATATCTTCATAATCTGACTGATGTCCTCAAACACAAGACTGTTAGGTGTGATACAAAAGCTGCTACGAGATACGACCCAGTGCGGTGTCGTCTCCAGTACACCACAACAATAAAGAAACAAAACTTCCGGCCGCAGCCTTCAAAATAAAATAGTTTGCGGACGATCAAGAGCTCCGCCACTGAAAGAAAACAGCGTGCCAACTCGTCTCGTTTCTCGTGCTTTTATTCTTGCAGCACAATAGCTTCTTTCTGGTTTGCGGCTTCAGCCAGAGCTAGCTTGACAAAAAATACTGACGCTTCACTGTTTACTTCCGGGGGAAAGGTCAAAAACGTCCTTCGAGGTTCTTCTGGTTTATGGGACAGATTTCTTAGTTGAAAGTACTTGAGTGAGTTATCAAGCCATCAGTGTCAAATATGTCGTCTAATAAACCCGTCGGACCTGCCTTACCCCCGATGTTCAGGAAGGAGGAGAGCGATGAAGAGTCTGTTAGTGAAGAAGGATGTAAGTGTACGACAAAATACCTTTTGTCAGAGACTATCAACCACCTTTATTTTCGGTTAAATGTTGTAAATTATATCGGTAAATCACTAATATTCATATCAGGTTGCTTTCCCTATAGTAGTTAATGTTTTTTTGTTGTAGTCTCTGGCCCTGCTTTGCCTCCTGGTTATAAACGGGGAGAGCTGTCGAGCTCCTCGGATGAACAGGAGGTGGCGGTCAAAAGAGCGAAAACAAGTCACACATCTGCAGACAGATCTGCAGAAAAGTAGGTTCATTAATGGACTAGAAGTTATAGAACAACTTTCAACAAACAAAACACTAACGTGTCCTTTGAACAGGGAGGAGAAAACAAAGGTTAAAGAAACAGATGATGATGGTTTCTTTGGACCAGCCCTGCCACCAGGATTTAAGAAACAACAGAGTTCACCAGAAAGGTGAGCCAATTAATTCTACAATGTGTTTCAGTGTTTTATAAGATGTGTACACAGTGAGTTGTGGATAAAAAGTGAATTATGGAAGCTGTAACTTCATAGTGTTCCCTCAGGCCACCTGTGCTTGGACCAGCTTTGCCTCCTGGGTTTCGCAGAGCAGCATACGAAAACAATGATAATGATGATGGTGAAGATGAAGAGAGTTTCCCAGGGCCTGCCCTCCCCCCAGGCTACCAGGTTGAGTCCTCCAGCAGCGAGGGAGAGGATGTGATTGGACCCATGCCACCCAAAGGCCCTATTCAAGACTCTGTGGCTCTGGACTTTGAGCGCAGAGCACGGAGGATGAGAGACAAGCTGACAGGAGATGTGAGTCCCCCCACCACACACAAATTTTATCTGCATAGTCTACACTGTACAAACTCTTCAGTTAAATGCTCACAGATTGACCTGAGGAATAAATGTCATAGCATAGAAGCACAATAACAATGTTTAAGCAAAATATCTTGCGCTGTTCCTTTTTTATGCCTCTTAAAGTTTTCCTCCCCTGCAGTCTGAATTCAGTCCCATGTGTATTTCTGTGTAAACAGGACACACCTGAGGTGCTGAGCAGAGAAACATGGATGACAGAGCTGCCACCAGAACTGCAGCACATTGGCTTGGGGGCTCGAACTTTCAAGAAGAGGTCGGGTCCAGAGAACAAGGATCGCTCCATGTGGACAGATACACCAGCAGACAGAGAGCGCAAGAACAGAGTAGCTAATGAAAGATAACTTATATACTTACATTTATTATTGGTTATTCTTATCAATCATGTTGTAGCCTATATATTACTTCCCTGTATTTCATGGGCCCATTCTTGTCTAATAGGAACGCCTTGAGAGAAAGATGAAGGGTGAGGCGGAGAAAGAAGATATCCCACAAGTCCCCCGGAAGGACTTGGAAATGGCAGAGAAAGTGTCTAAGTATAATGTAAGTGTTATTATCTCATTATTATTTTTTCCTAAATGTCCCCATATAGAATTTATGCCATATTTAATGTGCATTTTATAAGTGTTCACATTAAATTCAGGATTACTTAAATTTCTCAACCCACTCCCACTCTTATCAGGAGTCTAAACGTGCTGAGTCTCTGATAAGTTTGCACACAAAGACAATGAAAGAAAAAGCAAAGGAAAAGGCTGACAAACCAGTGGAGAGGAGACCATTCGATCGGGATGAAGACCTTCAGGTGAATCGCTTCGATGAAGCGCAGAAGCAGCGGCTGCTGAAGAAATCTCAGGAACTGAACACACGGTTCTCCCACAGCAAAGACCGAATGTTTTTGTAAAAAAATTTTAAAATGTGAAAATGTGCCGACTACCAATTACAGTCTGGCTGGTGACATTTTTGCAAAAAGTGTTTGTATAATATGGAATATGTTTCTACAGATAGTCATGTGTTATAAAAATGAAGAATTTAAATTGTTGGTCTATGATATAAACTAAACTGAACTAAATAGGCTATAAAAACATGACAGACATGTCCACTTATGGGAGTTCATGTCACTGAACGGGCAAATAATACTGGGAAAACTGGTATTGTTCATTTAGAAAAATGTAGCACCATGATTCATAATAGACAAAAATACCCCAACACAATTGCAATGATAAATGAAAATTTACCCAACTGTAAGTGTATGTAATGACATAAGATAAATTATTGGTTTGTTAAGTACTGAATCAGATCATCTCCTTTTGACGTAAGAAGTTTTGACCAATATTTAACAAGCCCTTTTTTATGACTGCTTTTTGGCCAACCAGATCAATAAAAACTTTGGCCCTCAATGCTCAACCTTGCTAGTAATGCAGCCCTTTGTATATTGTGATTGATTTATTTGATGTTATGTAAAACTTTGTACAGATTGCTGGAAAATCCATTGTTATGTTGCATTATCCTGTAGCTTTGCAATCTTCCATTTGTCCAATAAGAGGCTTTGCAAATTTGGCTTGTGTTTTTAAGTGGATTAAAGTTTGTTTTTTTTAAGCCCATATGTGTTGTTTTTTTTACCTATGAATTCTGATTTTTGAGCGTTTAAGGGACGTACTGCACATATTTGTCAAAAATAAACGATTGATTTGGACCTTCAGAGTCGCCATACTTTCTTATGTCTTTTGCGCATGTGTGTCGCGGATGCATTAACAAGCTAGCAGAAGCATAACTTAAAATCATGTCTGAGAAAGGAGAAGTGGATTTAACTGGTGCCAAGCAGAACACGGGTGTGTGGCTTGTAAAGGTGCGTATATAGCTTTTTAATAACGCTACTTAATGGGATATAGGAGAAGTTATTAATTTAAACACAAAGAAGGCTACAGTAATGTAGCTTAGCATCTACGGCTAAAGAAAGAAACCGTGCATTTAGCTAACGTTAGCTAAGTTCAGTAACTGTCTGTTATCTAAGTCACACTAGTCGGAACTAACGTTACTCGTAGCAAAATTATTTTTGATGCACGCCATAACCCTTTTGATTTAACTAGAGACCATCGTTTGGCGATACAGCTAGAGTAAGATAAACAAAATGTGGTCAGAGTAACAGCAGTGAAAGCTTTGTGCTTTCTGGTCTGTAGAAAAGCACCTTGGATGGATGGAAGACTTAATAACGTTAACGGTTTGCACAGCATAATATGTAACTGCCAAAGTAATTTTAGTAATATAGTTAAATCCTTACTTCATGCCTTACTGTCAGCCTTCGCAGCATGTGAAATTGTGAATGAACGTGGCTCCAGACCATTGTTCTCCAGACACATTTAACACATACCAACACTCTGGTTAGTTGTATAACTTCATGGCAACAGCAAAAACACGGTTTTTAAAGAAATTTGAACAATTAGCATGTGAGAAATTACCGCATATAAAAAGGAATAGCTCATACTTTTATGTTAATACCCCAAGGACCATTTTCATACAATATACCAATGTTTCTTCATGCAGGTGCCTAAATACCTTTCTCAGCAATGGGCAAAAGCGACTGGCAGAGGCGAGGTCGGGAAACTCCGCATCTGCAAGTATGTGAAACAACTGAGCATCAAAAAACAGCCGAAGCCAGCCTGCTATGCTAAATATGTGCATGTCTGTGTTTAAGCCAAGTGATGTAGTCTGTAAGCATCATGTGACTATTACATTTGTAAGGTGAAGAGAGGGAATGGAGATTTAGTGTGTGCTGGTAAAGGTTTTGTGGTGAACTAGATAGTTATAAGTTTTATTGTTCTACTATAACTAATGCATTTCAAATAATATCGAACACCTTGTCAATCAATTAATTTTTTTCCAATTATTTTATCTCCAAGGAAAGGAAACCAAGGAAAAGCAGAGGTAAGTGATGGTTGAAAGAAGCACAATGCATCCTGGTGATGGACATCTGCCACACAGTGTGTCCTTTTGCTCATCATTCTCTATTTACTGTCAAGTGTAGGGATGGAAGCATTAGTGAGAGCCAAAATATCATCTAATTTATTATGAGTTTGGGAAATGGATTACATTATGCTTAGCCATTGTATATAAGAGAAGCATATATAATTTAATTTAGCTATGCTTATGAGAGTTTTGTATACATGTAGCAGTTCATTTTAGTTATTAGTGTATTGGACACCGTATAGTGGAAGCCAGATCAAAAGTAAAGAAAGGGGGCTGCAAAGATGCAATCTGAATGACACTGCTCTTTACAGGTGTCTTTCACTTTGAACGAAGAGCTGACTGTGATTGAGGGTATAGAAGATAAGACAGTGTCTGCGCCCCGCGAGCACCCATTCACCATGCAGTCAGTGGGAGGTCAGACATTGGCGGTCTTCACCGAGACTTCATCAGGTGAGTTTCTGTTTTCATATTTTGATGCCAGAGAAAGCCAAGTCTCTGCTTTCAATGCCTGTGCTGCAAGACGAGGCACTTGTAGTAATCCGCCAATTGTATTAGTTTTCCGTGATGTGAAATATCTGTTTATACTAGCACAGAGGTAAGTTCTGTGTGATCAGGTGATGGAGGTGCACATCCTCCTACTCTTTGTACAGCTTGCTGTCTTCATGCACAGTCTTTCCCTTGCCTGCCCTGCTTGTCTCTATGTATTGTGAACAGAGTGTAAAGTTGTCCACAGTTTTAACAGAGTACATACAAGAAAAATACTGTTCATAGTGGATAAGTGAACACTAAATGGAAAACAGAAGATAGTTTTTTGGTTTGTAGTCTGTTGGAAATTTGTCTTCATTCAGTCTGATCTGTGTTTCTCTCTCTATGGGGAATTTTAGTTTCATTGTTTCATCTTCTGTCAGTCATTTACTTATGGTTTGACCTTTCCAGTCCACTGCCAATCACCTCAGCAGATTGGGTATCTGCTCAGGCATAATGGCCCCATTTGGAATTAATTTAACATAGAGTAGATCAACATCAACACAAATCATCGCTGAATTTGGAGTTGATTTAATTTGAGCACGTGTTTCTTTGGTTTGAATTTCACCAACTTTGTCTGCCCTCTTATTGTAATGTAGGTGTTTTGTTGCTATGGGTGCAGGTGAGCTTATGCTACTGTGCTTACTTTGGGACACCATCGTGTGTGTGTGTGTGTCTGTGTGTGTGGGGGCTGCACAGTTGAAATGGTAGGCTATACATCTTTTTTAGCCATAGACATTTGATAAGTACGACTTGATATGAAACTTGGCCAGTTGCTAAAAGAAAAGTTGGACACAATAAGACATCACAACATACAACATTCAGTAGAGAGGTAAAAACTTTTTTTTTTTTATCGAGAAATGCAACATACAGTGCATTTCTATTTTCTAAAAATGTATCCTGTTTCAAATAATTTCAGTATTTGTACAGCCCTGTCATGGTTGTGTATTTGTGGTGGGACAGGGTATCTGTGCTCGCTTGTTGGTAAGGGCATGCTTGCTTTGCTCACACACACGCGTGTGTTCTCGTCAGAGATTACGCCGAAGAGCTCTGTGTGATCAAACGTTTCCGTGTGCGACTAAACCCTAGGTGTGGTTCTTATTGTTCGATCCCCTCCTCCCTCCGTCTTCCATCCCCTGTATTTTCATGTTTACCATCCCTCCCTCCCTTCCTGTAGGCCAGTCAGAAGAGCGATCTGATGGCAGCAGCTCAGGTTCGGGGGCGGGGGCAGGTCCAGGTGAGTCCTCCATTTCGCCAGCGAGTGACAAAGTTGCACCACTAGAAATCAGACACACTTGAGTGTCTGTTATTTTTTGTTAATAAATGGTGTTTGTACACTGCTCAAAAAAATAAAGGGAACACTTGAACAACACAATGTAACTCCGAGTCAATCAGACTCCTGTGAAATCAAACTGTCCACTTAGGAAGCAACACTGATTGACAGTCAATTTCACATGCTGTTGTGCAAATGGAATAGACAACAGGTGGAAATATTAGGCAAATGGTTCTGCAGGTGGTGACCACAGACCACTTCTCAGTTCCTATGCTTCCTGGCTGGTGTTTTGGTCACTTTTGAATGCTGGCGGTGCTTTCACTCTAGTGGTAGCATGAGACGGAGTCTACAACCCACACAAGTGGCTCAGGTAGTGCAGCTCATCCAGGATGGCACATCAATGCGAGCTGTGGCAAGAAGGTTTGCTGTGTCTGTCAGCGTAGTGTCCAGAGCATGGAGGCGCTACCAGGAGACAGGCCAGTACATCAGGAGACGTAGAGGAGGCCGTAGGAGGGCAACAACCCAGCAGCAGGACCGCTACCTCCGCCTTTGTGCAAGGAGGAGCACTGCCAGAGCCCTGCAAAATGACCTCCAGCAGGCCACAAATGTGCATGTGTCTGCTCAAACGGTCAGAAACAGACTCCATGAGGGTGGTATGAGGGCCCGACGTCCATAGGTGAGGGTTGTGCTTACAGCCCAACACCGTGCAGGACGTTTTGCATTTGCCAGAGAACACCAAGACTGGCAAAGTCGCCACTGGCGCCCTGTGCTCTTCACAGATGAAAGCAGGTTCATACTGAGCACATGTGACAGACGTGACAGAGTCTGGAGACGCCGTGGAGAACATTGCCTGCAACATCCTCCAAGCATGACCGGTTTGGCGGTGGGTCAGTAATGGTGTGGGGTGGCATTTCTTTGGGGGGCCACACAGCCCTCCATGTGCTCGCCAGAGGTAGCCTGACTGCCATTAGGTACCGAGATGAGATCCTCAGACCCCTTGTGAGACCATATGCTGGTGCGGTTGGCCCTGGGTTCCTCCTAATGCAAGACAATGCTAGACCTCATGTGGCTGGAGTGTGTCAGCAGTTCCTACAAGAGGAAGGCGTTGTTGCTATGGACTGGCCCGCCCGTTCCCCAGACCTGAATCCAATTGAGCACATCTGGGACATCATGTCTCGCTCCATCCACCAACGCCACGTTGCACCACAGACTGTCCAGGAGTTGGCTGATGCTTTAGTCCAGGTTTGGGAGGAGATCCCTCAGGAGACCATCCGCCACCTCATCAGGAGCATGCCCAGGCGTTGTAGGGAGGTCATACAGGCACGTGGAGGCCACACACACTACTGAGCCTCATTTTGACTTGTTTTAAGGACATTACATCAAAGTTGGATCGGCCTGTAGTGGGGTTGATAAGTTTGATTTCCATTGATGATTTTTGTGTGATTTTGTTGTATGAGTATTTCATGAGATTATTTCATTCATTCAGATCTAGGATGTGTTATTTTAGTGTTCCCTTTATTTTTTGAGCAGTGTAGTATCACAATAGTAAGCCACATACATGTTTTGGAAGATGCATTCGTACCAAAACTTTAGACCCATTGTCTTCAGGTAGAGCCCAGTTTTGCCCCAAAGCATCACACGGGCCTCTTCTGTTTTAGAGCACAATTGGAATTCATGTTGAGCTTTTGCACCATCTTTGCTGGAAAATGGGAATGGGAGTCTGTGGTTAGACTGGTGGACACTGGGCTTGAGCAGAGTGCTACCTGCCCAAGCTGATGGTTGTGATCCAAGTCCAGTTGTGACATTGTGTTGGCAAAGGGATTTAATGTCTTGACTGTTAGTTTAGATCTTCTTAATCTAAGTACATTAGCAAACATTTTCAAAACTACATGTAAATAGGCTCAGACTCTGAGATGTGATCAAGTGGTGCTTTCAATTATGTGTTAATGAATTGGGGATTTTTCGTGTTCTTTTACCTGCTCTGTATTTAAACCTAATTGGTGTAGATCACTCATTCACATAATTTTCTTTTCGATTGATGAAACTAATAAAGCTGTTGTATAGTTGGTCCTCAGCTACCATGACAAGCAGACTCTGGCTTACCCCTGGAAGGCCAAAGCTATATCTGAATAATTGATTGGTATACTCAAGTATACAAATGCACAATAGCATAGAAACAACTACACATGGTGCATGTAAAGAAGCCATATGAAAGAAACTGAAGAAATCTGTTTCTTCAGTTTCAACAGGACAATTGCACTGAATTGGGGAGTTTTTGGTAGAAGAAAGAGAAATACATTGATTAATCGGAATTAACTGTGGAAAGAATAACAGTAATAGCACTGTGTGTGTGCGCGTGCGCGTGCCAAGGTGGCCTTTTGTGGTGTGTGGGGGGGGGGATTTTTTTTTATATATGTCAGCTGTAACATTTGACAGATTATAAGTGCCGTTACTGACCCTTAAATGCTCTAACATCTTACTTAAGGGAACTAGACACATAACTAGCAAAAGCAAACTGTTTGAGTGTATTATTTCTCTCTGTAAACACGTTACCCAATCGTTCTATAATAGTGTCTCTTCTTTTATCCTTTCTCTCTTACACACATGCAACAGCTCACCCTTTCTTGTGTATGAGATAAACATGCACTAAATACGCATCGGGACATGTGGACTTCATTGAGGTTTTAATTAATTCTCCTCTTCTTCAGATAAAATAGCCTTGGAGGGAGTTGTAGTGCAGAGAGCAGAGTGCAGACCTGCTGTCAGTGAAAGCTATATGAGGCTGAAGAGGTGAGTATTTTCAAAATGGTGTGCAAACACAAGCTGGTATATTAAGGACCCGAACCTGCATTCCATTTGCAATGTTGGATGTAGGACTGTAACTTATTGTGTATGTATGTCTTTTAACTATTTGTGGACATCTTAATGGCATTGTTTCATGTGTATTGCATGTTCTTTTTTTAAATATGTCTCTACGTATAGATAAACTTGATTTTGAAAAGTAGAAACCCTTGTAAAATTAAATATACACTTTAACTCCTTTTTGTAATTTGAATAATTTAAGAATCAAAGGTAATCTTTCAAATTTTAAAGACACTAAAAGCACACAAATAACATATTATTAATGATAATGCAGAGCTATTGTATTAAATTGCAGTACATCATACAGATGTGTTGTTTTTTTAAATAGGTCACTCCGTGTACACAGTATCTGTCTTTTATTGTACTTGGAAAGTAAACTAATTGTCATCGTCTTAACAGGTTACAAATTGAAGAGTTGTCCAAGCCAGTCAGGCTGTCACAACAGTTGAAGAATCCTGTCACCAACAACTACAAACCTGTGGCCAACCATACTTACAATGTAAGGAATAAACCCTACAGGGGATCGTCTTGTTTCATTAATCTACTCAGTTAATTTTCATAGAAAAAAGTTCCATGGAAAATGTAGCCTGCACATAAAACCTACAGTTGCATGCTATGCTTACAGTTAAGTATTCACCATACATGAAACGCCCATGGATGCTTATTTTCAACCCGTTGCTACTAATAATGTATACTTTTACATTACTGCTAAGCATATTGTTAACCAAGGGATGAACTTCTTTTCTCAAGCAAAGTTCTGGTCTTTTTTCACATTTATGTTCCTACAAAATGGAAACTTGAGGGAGAGTAACATATTGCATTCTTTAGAAAATGATTACTAGTGTTTAAATGTTACTTTAATGAAGTAATAAACTTGTCACATGCAAAGCCACTGGTATGGCTCTGTAAAGTGTAGCCCTATATGCGATACCTGAACTGTCTGTTTTTTGTTTTTCTGCAGCTTGAGTATGAGAGGAAAAAGAAGGAGGAGGGCAAGAGAGCAAGAGCTGACAAACAGCAGGTGCTGGACATGTTGTTTTCTGCTTTTGAGAAGCACCAGTACTACAACATCAAAGACCTGGTGGATATCACCAAACAGCCTGTGGTAAGACTAGAGGGCAATGTAAAGGCTGTAGTTACTACTGTTTATACCGACTGATTTCACAAAATCAGAGATGGGCACTATTTGTCTTTACTTTTAAGTATTTTGTTATTGGTATTTGACAGGGCTGAAAAAGATACTTTAGAGGCGAGTCATTTTGTATTCTCAAAATACATAAAAACAAGACCTGGTCAGAATGTAGTATATGGTTGGACCTCTCATGAAACCATGAAGGCCTTTTTGCTCTATTTAACACAACCCTCCCTTCTTCAGTTCCATCTAAGATGGTTCACAGCTGCAGGAATAATATTGCATCTGCACAGAGGGCAGGTTAACACCAGAAATATGACTTTAGAACTTAAAGTCAACTAAATGGGCTGGTTGGTTGCGTCTCAGCAATGTCTGTTTTTGAATTGGACAGAGAGCAAGTTTCTACATACTGTACAGGACTATTTTCAATATTTTTGTTTTTCCACTTTTGCATAGATGCAGCAGTAGCATTCAACTTGATGTTCTTCCTTCCACTATGGTTCAAACTCCAAACAGCCTTGTGTACATTAGAAAAATCTAAATGTTCTGCAATCATGTACAAATTCAGAAGAACAAATCTGTTTTCCTCCTATATTGATACATTTAGGGGTATTTTATAACATACATTTTGAGAGAGACATTTTGGTGTATCTTTGCCCATTTCTGCACACTGTACTACTGGCCAAGAGAATTACATTTACAATAATGAATTCAAAATGTAGGCCAGAGCAAGACTTTTGATTCCTGTTTTTGATTAAACAACACTGCTTGTTATACCCTGAAAAAGCAACTAAATCTGGGTCACTTATCAGGCCATGGGTTGTCTGCTGGCCCTGATGAACATTTTTCAGTTTTACCGCAATCAATACAGTTGGCTATTAGAATAAAATGATTAAATGCTGTTGTCTACTGTATTTGAATATAACTCTGGTATCTCAACTTTAAAAGATTTGTGGCGCAGCTCTTTCTGTTGAAGGTTTTCATTATATGCAGTTGTTATAGCTTTGATTCACTGAAAGTATTATATTGATCTTTTCTAATATTTGTTCCTTTTTCCTTCTCCCAGATTTACTTGAAGGAAATCTTGCGTGATATTGGCATCTACAATGTGAAGGGAACACACAAGAATACCTGGGAGCTCAAGCCCGAATACAGACATTACCAAGGCGAGGATAAGACTGACGAATAGCTCCTGACCTTCCCAAGGCTGATACACCACCTCTTCATTTGATGGGGGTCCCTCCTGTAACAGGCCTTGGTTGGATGTGGGAGTTTTCTGATTTCCTTGCATCAGGTCTGGAAAAAGAACATGCTGGAGGATGAGGTTAACAGATGGATTTGTTTTATCCTTGTAGGGAAAATTTTTAAGTTGTACCCAAGTGTGCATCATTTCCCTCGCAACTCCAGCACAAAAAAGGAAAATCCCCCTGTAATTGAATTAGTTCTATCCAGAGGAACAGGATGTAGCATTTTAAGCAGATGCATTTACAAGCTGTTGTCAGTGATCAATATTCTGACAAGTATACAGAGGTAAGGGGGTTTAAAGCTTACAAGGATGGATGTGAGAGTTGGCTTTCACCACTAAGCTTATGTGCAGAGGAAGTTCCTTGTGAGACTTTAAATGACATTGTGCATTCCCCTTAATACAATAAGGTCTCTACAGCAAGACTTGGGAAAATTTTAGGTTACTGTAGTAGCCTTTTGTGCACCATGTTGCGTTAGCAAATGTAATTTTTAACATGTTTTGTTAGAAATAAATGTTTCTAAAATTTGTTAACCCTGTATTTTTACACTTTATTGTATCTACTGTAGTAGAAAGTACAAAGGCATAGTGTCTCATGGTAGACCAGTTGAAGATGTTTTGATAGTTTCCTTAACTGTTTATTGTAACTTTCACAACATGAATTACAGGGTTCAACATTGTTTAACAAGTTTAAACTTAAGTTCACAAATGCTTCAGAGATCAATGTTGAACAATTTCTTTAAAGTAGTGTCCACACTGCACATAGCATGCTGATTCATACTGCTCCAATGCATTATATGAAGGGAGAGAACTGTTCCATTGGTCCAGCCTCCATCAGGTCTTTCCAGTCTTGTTTACCTGCAAGGGGGAGTGGGGGTATTTAGATAAACAGGGCACATTAATGTCAAAGTCATGCCAACAGATCTTTTACAGCAACTAAATGGCAAAATGCTTTTACAAGCTCCCTGCTAATTATGACAATCAGGAATGAATGTCAAGTTTATCATTTAGTTTAGGAAATAGTCAGTCCCACTAAACATTTCCTGTTATCTGACCTTGGACCATACTGAACAAGCTGACATGTATTCCTCAATTAAAAAAACAAGACAGTAGCTGCTATAGAATGTAGCAGTCAGTAAACATGAGGAAGACTTAGTTTAGCATCTCTATGCAAACCCAGAAGCCAAAAGAGCCTGCTTCAGGTCTATCAGTGGATGCAAATTAATGTCAACCAAATAAGTGTTGCCAGAAGCGCTCACCTGCAAAGTATCAGTTCTGTCCAAGAATGCTCCATGTCTGTTCTAGCTGCTGCATCTTTGGCTTCGGCTCCAAGCTTAAACCTTGAGCCTGGAAAGGGTAAAAACAAGACATTCAGGGTCTTTACAGAAAGGTGCATGTAGTATATGCACATGTTTCACATTCACAAGTGGTTAATCAGTTTGTGTTTAAAATGGAGGTCCAAGCTGTTAGACATTGGTTTTATATTTATCCTCCCTGATTCAATCCGAGACGCCACGGAAAAGAGGCGGTCAGAAAGCGCAGGGACATTTAATATTGCATCTGATTTATTAAAACCCAGGATTTCTCACACCAGAGAGCCCAGGCTGTCAAAGATGCAGCTGGTGACCAGGAAAACCATTAGGCTTAAGCATAACTCTACAGTAAACACATTTTTACATACATTTTCACTCATGACTTTCACACTAGCCATCCTCTTGTCAGAGCTCTGACTGGTGTCAGCCATGATTTCACTGTGATATGCAGAAGTTTCAAGGGCCATCATCCTCCATCTGGCTCATACGGGTGTCCACCACATGGTATATGGTCCGCTAAGGAGAAGTTGACAAGTTATTTGCCAGTGAAGTACTGCAAAAAGCAGATACTTTGTTCATTTCAAGTTTCACTGAAAGATTAGCTGGGTTTCTAAAGCAGTATCAGCATATAAGGTATACAAATCCAGTGATCATTGAGAATCCAAGTTATCCCCTTCTGTAGGTTACAAACTAAGGGCACTTTAAAGACATCGGGTTTATGTGAATTATGAATTCTTGACAAAGTGGATACACTTCCAGTAAAGTTAGAGACGTAACGTTAAAATAAGTTAATCATTGAAATTCAGTTAACGTTAGCTTGTTTTTTAACGTTAATTTGCTAGGCTTGCGTTACGTTGACAGTAAGTTACGTTCAGCTGTGCAAGCTAACATAACATCGCCCACGAATTTAATTCAGTAAGCATTTATTTAGTATTATACAATAAAAATGTCGAGATTATTTAGTGTTGGCTATAATACTCAAGTTAGCATAAAGTAGCTAGGTGAGGGTACATTTCCGGTGCTATACTAATATTTGTATCTCTCCTTGCCTGAAAACCACTTTGTCATTCTCACTACCCTGAAATACTGGCCCCGTTTGAGTACCTGTTTCGCTGCCTTAAGTTGGCTAAGTCACGTTAACGGATTCAGACGACACAAAATGGCACCAGCTAATTTACACGTGTCCACACGTTGCCTAACGTTAGATATTTTTAACCGAGGTTAAAACTCTTAAAAGCTCCGTTAGCTGTTAGTTTTATTTCTCCCACAATGCAAGGCGTTAAATACTTACAACAGAGCACCTTGCTAGAGATGACTGGACAGCTGAGGTTGTTTTGCATTATATACACGGAACGACTCTCCATCTCCTGAACCTCTGGTAAGAGCACAGTCTGTGAAAAGACCGACTGGCTTTCAGCGTCCAGATTAAATAGGTTACCGGTTATGATCCATTTCCGCTCCTTTGGGTAAGAAGAGGGAACTTTAATTTACATTGTCGCCCACTAGTGTTCACAGTTAGACACGACTCATGTTTTCCGTCATTTCCATAATGCGCTGGATCGATGTTCACTCCGATAAATGTCCTCACAATCCATTCTCCCTGCAAAACAATGTTAATGTCTTTATTTTATTTTAAATTATTTTGTCACAAGACGTCAGTAGAAATAACGTTATAGTATGTAGTTTAACTGTTCTAACAATGTCCCAGAATCAGCTTTATTGGCAAAGTATTCTTGATCATTTCATTTAACTTTTGTGCCGTTGTTGTATATTATTGTCTTCTCTCGGTAAAATGTCGTGGTCCGTTGTCAAGTTTCTTGTTTGTGTTTTATTATTCTTGGTTTCTTGGTGCTTTCGTGCCTGGTTTTAAAGGTCTGTTGTAGGGACCTTGTTGTTCTGCTCTTCTGTCTGTTGTTTATGTTATGTTATTTTATTTAATCCCAGTACACATTCCCCCCAGGAGGCCTTTGTCTCCTGCTTGGCAGTTATTATAAATCAGAATCTGTTCTTAATGAACATGCCTGGTAAAATAAATGCATAATAATAATGTGTACACATACAAGGAATTTGACTCGGTTTTTTTGTTGCTCTCAATGTAGGCTACTTGCACACAGTTCCAAGAACAGTTTGCAGGAACATACATAGAAAAAGACATTCAGCTAAAAACAAGAACAACAAAGCTTAACAATGATAGGTACATATAAATATTTAACTGTAATGTACATAGGCCTATAGGTAGTAACATCAATGAACATCAACATATAGATACACAGTCAAACTGTTTCTGTAAATTGTAAACAAGAATGCAATAGTGCAAGAGTGCAGAATGCTGGAATAAATACTGAGTGATTAATGTAATAGATTACTTTATATACATGAAGTGGGTGGATATTTAAAAATAAGTATGTATGCATAGGCTACATGCCAGCATGCTTAAATTTTTCTTTGGCAATAATGATGTACATGTTAAAAAAAACACTACTACAAAACACTTTATGACACTTGCCAATTTCTGTATCAAAGGAAAAAAGCTTTTCATGAGGGTAAAAATTGATGGATTAATATTTAATCATTTGTATAGCCTTAATATCGTATAGCCTCTTTCTCTTTTTTTAAAGTCAGTTTGATGCAGGAATATTAAATATGCCGCAATCAGTTTCAGCCAATGTTATGTAAAGTAAAGAAATCAACACAGTTTCATTATGCATCGCAACATTGTTAAACTTTGTGAGTATGTTGTTGCTATCATTATTAATGTTATTATTTTGTCAATTATTTGGGGTAGTGCTGGTGTTATAGTAGTAGCAGAGTGATATAAAAATGAAGATCAAATGAAAAATAACAAAAAAAAGCTCAAAATAAAACATGAAATCATTAAGGGTACATCAAAAGTGGAACACAAGCCAAGCACGCATGTGCACGACGCAAGCGCCCGTCTCCTCTTCCAACACTGTGCAAGTTGACTGAGGAGGTGCAGCACTTCTTAATTGGACTGCGCAAGTTTAAATGTTCTTCCATCAGCTTCCAATGGATTTATGTGGAGACATGCAGGCATCAAAGAAGACTTAACATAAGGTAACTCAAGGCATAATTTTAGGATGGCAATTTTATTTGTGTGATTATATGTACTTATGATTAATGTCAAGAAAAAACATTCATTGTTATAGACTAAATAGTTATCATGGTATTCAAAAACCACCAATTAATTCTTGTTCTCCAACAGTGGGGGTAACGTTGCCTAAAATAATGTGCTAATTGCTACTTCAAATAAACATTTTGCTTAGACTTCCACAGGCAGCAGAGAGTGAAGCAACAGCCCAGCTATGTTCAGAGCAGTGTTTGGAACCAAGAGAGAAGGAGGAGGGAAAAAAGGAGACAAAAAGAGCCGGAGACATCCAGGTAAGAACAAAACCACTGAAACTACCTGTGCAACAGAAGTGTGTGCATGTCAGCTCAGTAATAAGACCAATATTGCACCTTTGGGGTTGTGTTTTTTAATGTTGCCTTAATTAATATTTTACCACAGTTTTTATCTTATTGAATATGCTTTTATTTTGTCCGTGATCACAAACATGTAGCGGGAGAGAGTTATCTTATGATGTACACACTATGTCTTTCATTATTTGATGGCAATATTCAGCTTCTCTTCTCTTGGGTGATTTAAGTAGAGCCATTTCAATTAGCCTAATTCATCAGTGTGTTCTGTCCTTCACACAGTGTCCCAATGCTTGCATTTAAAGTGTGTCAGGAGAAGTTAGAGTGGGTTAGGCAAACATCCTGACCTACTAAAAACATACTGAATTTCACAAGAATTTTGACTGGGCTACAGTTGAATGGGGAGAACCTGCGCACTTCTTATAAATGTGTTGTATCTGCTGTAAGCCAACTGAACGTCTTTGTACCATTGTAGTGAAACGTGAACTGAAAGGTCCACTGAACAACTGGAGCAATTTGCTGTTGAAATGAAACTAAGATGTTATATATTTTATATATTCACAGGCTGAACTTGTCAACTTGCTGCAGTACAGAGGAGATTTCAGACTGCGCAGTGGAGATAGATGAACATAAGTGGAGCTCAGTATTAGAGCAACCATGTTGCCCATTAATATTTAATAATTTGCTGCTCTGGGTTGCAAGAACAGAGAGGAAGACAGAGAACTGTGTCAGTCTCATTAAAATGATATAGTATATTTACAGAACATGGGACGGCTATGATCATTTGCAGGGAGATATCACTTCTCCTCAAGAGCTTATCATGAAAGGTTTCAAGGCAATGATCCTTCTACACTTTTAGGAATTATTTAACAGCATATCATGTGAATTTGTGGTGGACCTCTGAGTCTCTGTTGTGCTCATGGTGATAACAGCAAAAACAGGCTTGTTTAAAGTAGGTTAGAAGTGAATGACTGAATTATACCACAGTGAAAACCACAGCAATCTGGTATAACCAATGGAAGTGGCAACAAGGTCTCTGGAATCATCTGGCTTTGTGAGCTCTCATAATGTTGAAAAACAAGGTGAGGCTTAATGGCTACAATAAGAGTAGACATGAAAATGATACAAATATTGAACTGAAATATAGCAAGTGTAGCCTCTTTATTGAGTGTGATCCCATTACTTTAAATAGATGTTCTGGCATTGCTAACTTTCCATTACCTCATTCAGCAATATGCCTCCAAGGCAAGATATGTTTGCTCTGTCGCAGCCTTATGTGAGATGTATCTTATAGTGCTCTCACTGCAATATGTTAAATCTGCTGCGCAGTTCTGTTGAATCAACTCTGCCTTTTTAACAATGGGGAATCATTCCAAATGATGCTTCTTTAACTATAATACCTGCCCTTCTCCATGTTTTCTCTACACACTCACATCTTTTCCATGTATAGGTGGGGAGGTGTATGCTCACAGCACCTTGCAGAAGGGCAGTGGCGGGCGTGCCACGCACTTCCAGGGCCATGACAGCGGCTACACTGAAAGCCCAGTAAAACTGATGAGACTGACCAAGGGAGCATCTATTTCTTTACCATCCTCCCCTCTTCTCCCTCGCCAGGCCAACATAGTGCCCTCCCAGTCCTGCATCAAGTTCACAGGTGGGTGTAATTAAAAAAGCAGTAGTAATGAAAAACAAAGCATGGATTCCTTATGAACAACAGAGAATGACAATAAGCTGTGCATTAGGGAATAGTTGCCAACATAGCAGAATGCTTTCATGAGTGTTTGCCTTTATTAGCAGAGAGCTTCTGTGCGTTCAGCTGTTCCATATGACAGCAAATACAAGAGTATACAGATTGTGGCCCTAGGGCCCAAAGCCATGTGACAGATTGTCAGAGTAAATGATTGAACAAGATAACTTAAGGCAAGGAACCCCTATTAGGTAGGTCAATTTTGAGGTATTCTCTTTGTTTGGATCTATACATTGAGATCTGCAGACTGCTTTTAACACCCTGCAGCATATTGGATCTGAAAATGCTTTTAAATAAAAACTTAGATTTTTTCCCCCTGTGCAAAGAAAGTTCCAACCCTCTAAATCAGTACTCTTGATGGTGTCTCTATTTGGTCCATTGATAATTACAAATACTTGACAAAATATTGACTATCTTGCAAAAAAGTTCAAATTCACAATGGGCGTTCTATACAGGCTAAAGTCCTGTTTTTCTATGGCATCAAGAAAGCACTTAGTTGGTGGCCTTTTTTTTGACTGAGATTGATTTTGGTACAGGTTTGCAGCACCGTGTACAAACTTAAGCCCCTGCATCACTCTGCCCTGAGGTATGTCACTAATTCTAGCTTCAGGACCCATTATTGTACCTTATACAGCATGGTAGGATAGCCATTCCTCACTTTGTGTAGGTTAGAGCACTGGTATATTTTAGTATAAGTAAATTTGCTACTTACATAAGTCAGAAGTTTAAATTTTTGCTAAGCAGCCATAAGCTTAGCCTAGCTGTTTTACCTTGGTTCATCGTCCTGGAATAATATGCTCAAACTTAAGACCTTTATCTTTTAAAATTAGAATAATGGATGCGGTAACTGCTGTTTGCAGTTGCTTCATTTGTTAACAAACACATTAATAAATATGGCTACCTTGTTTATGCACTGGACTATTTATTTATATGTATTTTTCTGTTGTACGTATTGCTGCTTTTTTAATCTGATGTTGTTGAAGTGTTGGATGCTGCTATCTGACCATGGCTAGGTCTCACTTGTAGTTGAGATGAGTGAAATGTGCAGAAAAACACAATTTTTAGTGGCAGGAGACTTCAATAATTTCTTTTCTGATTTCATTTTTATAATGTCTTCTACATAATAATTTTTTTTGCCATATCCATGTGCACATTATTGTTTTGCTAAGTACAAATCAAAGAGATGTTATCCACAGTTTAAACACATTTTGAAACTAACAATATAGTTTGTGCATGTTCAAGGAAATGTTAGTTATTTGAAAATGTACTTAAAACATGATACTAAAAGTTTTGTGACATTTTTAATCAAGTAAAATCTCATAATTGTTGGATGAAAGGTAAACAAACTCCATGTTTACTTGGCTCACCTTAACAGAAGCACTAGGTGGCAGTGTCCTGCAGCATGTGCATCCATTCAGAAAAAGGTGATGTTACGTTTCATTGCATGCAGCACTGCCTTGTTTTTCCTCAGTGCACTCAACGAACATGACAAGAAAAAATGTTTACTGCCATGGCCAGCCTATTTTGGTGATCATGCAAATTCAAATATATATCTGTATGTTAGACTACGTAGAGTGTTTCTGAGTCCACATGCGTGATTCATACACAGTTTTACCTTGAGTATAAAAAATTAAGTATGTTTCAGTGCTCGCAAACATCTCATTCTTGTGAATGATCTCCAGTCTGCGCCTCCAAGAACCCTCAGATGTTGTTGCATAAATTGAGACACACCCACACACATCAATATGAGTGCACCACTGTCCCTGCCATCTCTCTCTCTCTCTCACACACACGTATACACACACACATTAGCAATGTTAATACATTATAGATAAACGCCAATGGTACAGCAAATATTGTACTGTTTGCATGCATCGTTCGCACTCTGTACATACTGGTGTATACTCCTGGGACACAATTCAAATTCTGCACCACAGATCTCATCTGGGAAGGCTTAATCTCGCTCTCTCTCTCTCTCTCTCTCTCTCTCTCTCGCTCACTTTCTTTCATATCCCTCCTTATCTCCACCCTCCCCTCCCACCCTGCCTGCTCGCCCTCCCTCTCCCTTCTCCCTCTTTGCTGTGGCCGAAGGACGGGTGAGGAAGCTGGAGAATGTGGATGGCTCTTCCAATGCGAGAGAACCCCTTGTCTTTGCCTCGTGCCGTGGCAAGACAGACTACAGAGGTGAGAACAGGAGCGTGTGGGCGTGTGTTAAGCATCATGTCTGTTTTTCCAGGTATTGATCAGGGAAGCTGAATGAGGATGAACGGGGTAGAGGTGAGGGGAGAATGAATGATGAGATACAAGAGAAAGTGAGCGTGTGGTTGTGTCTTAATTACATCTAAAAGGCTTTGAATTAAGTTTTTTTTCCTTTCAGGTGTATGTAGAGACAGTGATGTCTGTGTAATCCTCAGTGTATTACTGAGAGTTAATTTGTTTTATCACAGTTTCTTACAGAGTCTTTGCCCTAACTTATCTGCATGTTGTTTGGACAGTTAAGGTTAGATTAAAGACACAAATGGTTTAAATGCCCACATCTCAGACAGCTCTCTTTGTGTTTTTGACCAGGGGGCTATCCTTAGGCTAAACAGATTTTTTGAGGCATCTACCATACTGGTTGCCAGGCACCTCTCAGCTTCCCGTTTCCAATGGCAACTGCTAGGTGGTTTGATGAATAGTACTGGACATTCAGTATGTCCTCATGTTACTCCAGATTGGTTCTCAGTGCTCTGCTGACTAAATGCAAAGTTTTCTCTCCTCCCCCTCTCTCAAACACACATCCAGCCTTCCCACCCAAGTCTTCAGCAGCTTTTCAAGCTGTGAAGTGAAAAGAGTATTGACAAAGGCTAGAACTAGAGTGCTGTATGGTACAAAAATTACAAGACTCGCCTATCAAAACTGACCTTGATCCTTCACTGTTTGAACACAATTGGTTGAAAATAATAAAGATGTGATGCAGTACCTTTTTAAAAGGAGAGTGAGCCAGCAAGACAGAATGAGAAGAGTGCGAAATGAATGTGATGTCTAAACGCAAAGATGGTTGTGAGGAGGAGTGAGCTGTTCCTGTAATCTGTGATGTCCTGTCATCCTGTTAATATGCCTACTCAGTATGCATGTTACTCAGCCGGTAACAGTTAATAGGTGAGGCGTGAGAAGCAGAGGAATGTATTGCTCAGCTGGTTGAAGCACAGAACATGTGAAAACTATTAAAGCCTTACTGTGCAGAGTTGAGCGTGGACCTTGGAGGATCTGGGGTTGAAGGTCAAAGCATCAGGGAACCTTAAACAACCACACATGAATGCAGCACATGGCCTGTGTCAACCAACCCCTACAGGAGCAACAACGAAGGCAGAGCCAAAGCCCTCCTTCTTTCTGCTCCTGAGTCGGCACCAAGCTCATTGAAATTCACAACCTGTTTCCTAACTGAGAGCACCTGGCAGGCGTGTGCACAGGCAAACTCACAACCTCACACGACCTCTTGCTGCTGCCTCAACCACGGACTGGAAAGCCACTCTCTGTGCATTCATAATCAGGGCAGCTGGGGCTGTGCTGACCTGTGGATGCATACATTTCTCGCAGTTCACTAGCGATGATACTGGGTGGGAACCTTACGAGCGAGCTGAGCTGAAATGTGAGCACCAGTTAAGATGGCTGTTTCATCTGGCCTGCTATGTTTCCATTTGATTGTTGATCCTTGTGTCCTGAATGTGTGTGTCTTTCAGACCTTCACGTGGAGCCCCAGCCGGGCTCCTCCCTTTCTACCCAGGAACTGATGACCAGACTATGCTTCTTATTGGGAGAAGTAACGCCAGACACTGCTAGCTCTCCTATGGAGGACAGGAGGGAAAAGAAGGTAGGGCAGCATATTGATTACTGGCCCTTTGCTGTCAAGTCATATAAAAAGGCAATGGATGGTTTATGAAAGTACCTTCTTTTTTTAGCTCTCACAATGCTATCAGGATCTTAGTTTCTTCTTTAAACATTTAAATATGCCTTGCTTAAGATTTGTTGATTGTTATTTAAAATGTTGTTGTGTGCAAGGAAAGCTTGTGTTACTGTCTGTGATTTAACCACTCCTTTGGAAAAATGGATCAATATATATTTTCAAACATTAATAATTGCGTTGCTATGCTTCCGCAGGGCTCCATTTAAATACTACATGCCCTATTACTTCAATCCCCAAGTATGAGAGTTATTGTATGTGCTTATGTCTCTTCATCGCTGTGCCTTTGTATTGTTCAGCTTTGGCCCATTTTCTCAGCCTCATTCCACCACCTGAGCTCCAGATTCAGTCAGTTTCACAGAGATAGCGAGGCTCATATGAGGAATGTGGGTTGTCCTGGCTAAGATAGATGAGGCTCTGGTATAAAGGGAATAACAGTGAGCTGTTTCAACTCTCCTGCCTCATCTCCCTACAGTCTCTGTGTTGCAGAAATGTTGCATCAATAATGAGGAGGCCTGAAATGCACGTGATCAAACTACAAGCATAAGGAATGTTTAAAAAAAGAGATCTTTTTCTTAGAAAACATGTCCATTTATTAACAAAATTTGTCTTAAAAACATTTCTCATGGCTCTTTTAACACTCTCTTTATTGGTAAAAGTTTGTTGATAAATACACACATAGGCAGCGTTGAAAAATATTTTTAAAGACCTCTTTAAGAGACAAGTGAGAATACTATACATGTATGTAACATATATTATTTCCTCCTCTTAAAATAACATAATGAAAAACTACAGCCTCAAAAAATACCACAGTTACACCAAGCCCTCTGTTATATAATAAGCCTTGTATGATTTATCGCAGGGCTACTATAGTAGGTTGCAAGATATTGTGTGGATGTACTTGTTATTATGTATACACCATGTATATATTTTCTTTATTCTTTGAAAACTGAGCTTAGAAGGTTATTTATCAGTAGATGTGAAACTGCTGAGATGGAGCCTTGACAACTGTATGAAAAACAATTTTTTTCAACCTGGCTTTTTGTAGTTTTTTTCCACCATGATGACTTATTGTGTTCAAAATAATTTTGTGCTTTCTGTGCTGTAGAGCTTCACATGCAGTTGCTCTAAGTTGCTATCCAAAACACACGCACACACACACAGTGTTCAAAAAGCAACTGAAGCATAGCCTTTAGACACACACTGTAACGGTACATTCATCTAGTGTCAGGTTTCCCATTTCCTGAAATGTGAATATATTGTGGAATTAGATGTGTAATTTTAACTAGTACCCTCATTCTGAAGCTGCATGCTTAAGATAAATCCTGGCACCTGTGAAATCAGCCCTGTGTGGAACAGAAGAATGACTATATAGTGACTTTTACGGTAAATTGTATATGTCTACAGCTAGTGATTCAGTTTTGAAGACGTCATCATGAAAAACTGGGAAAATAACAGCCAGGATGAAAATAACTGGAATTATCCTTTCATTTCCCATCTGTGTGCACACACAAACATACTAAGTCACAAACACACAAAACAGTGTGCATGAAGGCAAACACTGCCACTGCAGAGTGGAGTGGCGATTGACACTGTTCATATACTACAATTGACGAATATATAGATTTATTTCCTTTCTTTCCTCTTTCTCACTGCACAGAGTTTATCAGGTTGAGTCCCTACCAATGTATCTTGATACATCTGAACTGCATGTCACGTTAACCTTTTAACCTCTGCTCTCCCGTTTTTTAGGGCGACACCTCTGCCCAGGGGGGGAGTCCCAGCTCCACTCTGACCTGCAGCACTGCCTCCCCCTGTTCAGAGAGCCCCTCTTCCACCTTGAGCACCAGTGCTGGAGGCCAGCCTTTACCCTTACCTTCACCAAACTGCAGCTCCAGCACCAGCCCCTGTGGGACCCTCTCCAGCCCCGTACCCAGCCCTACCCCTTGTCCTGCTCCAGGACCCATTACCGGAAACAGCCCTGGGCCTCCTTCTCAAAGCCCGACCTCCACTCTGGAGAGCAAGGACAGTGGAATCATAGGTGGGAGTTGTTGCTGCGTATCTGCTGAAAATCCTGGCTTGGTTTTATTATGTATAGCCACATTGTTTGAATTCAGATTGGTTTTTATACTAGATGAAGCATGTCCAATACAAAAGCCTTGCCATGCATCACTGGAAGTAAACTAAAAAACATCACTGGCCTATTTAACTCACTGTGGAATCATCAGAAATCCCAGAAATGACTGATGTCACTTAAGTGCCACACCTTCCTAAATGGTGATAGGAAGTTAAATGCAACATCACGTAGTTGTAAGTCCTTGTCAAATGTGTACCCCTAACCCACAGCTAGTTTCTCTGCGTTGTCTGTGCCACTTCAGCCTCAAGGCTTCAGCTCCCTCCTGTCAAAACTGGGACACTGCTGTCTTTGTTGCTTATGGGTCTGATTCTCTTAAAATAGGACACTTTTTTCTCCCTAAATAGAGTTTGTATTTATAGTTAAATACAAAAGTGCAAAGGGTGCATCAAGTACAGTAAAACTCATTGATTGATGAGTTTTGAGTGTACAGCTGATGAAACAGTTATGCGTATTTTATTGCTGATTGAGTAAATGTGATTTGTTGAAGTTACTTTGTTTGGGGTCTTCAGTCAATTTTAACTGATAAAAAAATGCACGAAAGCAATTGCATGCCATATGTTCTTCTTTAGAAGTGAAATTCATGTTTCTATTTTTGCCTGCCTTACCTAACCCATATTTTATTTGCGCGGCTCAGCAACCATCACTAGTTCCTCTGAGAATGAGGAACGCAGTGCCTCCAGTGAGGTTCTGACTAAGGATGAAGGCCTGGGGGATGGTGCTGGTGCAATGGCCCGTGCAAGCGAGGACCACCATCTTGGGCCGACCAGGGACAATCTAACCACCAAACCAGATGAGGCCTTACCTAGGACTGACATAATCGAGCCCAGGACTCCACCAGCTCCGAAGAGACCCCTCCCACAGCATCACTTACACAGCACTTCCTCGCTTATGATGCCCCGTCCAAATTCTGTGGCAGGTAAGTTTAAATTTTCTTATGTGTTATTCTGCGATTAAAGGAATAGTTTAACAATTTGGGCAGTTCAATACCATTCTTGTGTCAGTCTATTCAATATGAAGCTGGAGCCAGCAGCCTGTAAGCTAGGCGTAGCATAAAGAGTGCAAACAGCGCCTGGCTCTGTCCAAAGGTAACAAAATCTGCCAACCAGCACCTCTAGAGCTCACTAGAGTCTTGCTGTCACCTTGAGGTTGCCAATCAAGACTCAGGGAAGTCGCTGCTCCCAGCCAAGAAATAGTCCCACACATAACCCCCTGTGAAAATCATAACGTTTTGTTTTTACACTTCCATTTTTGTATGGATTAAACATAATGTTAATTAGTGAGTGAGTTGCTAAAGCTCCCATTATTTTGTAGATGAAGTAGGTTAATGAGAGTATGAATGTGACAGCTGTGACCCGGGGGATTAATTAACAAACTAACAACTATTGACTGAATGACAAACTGATTGAATTGATTGTTGATCTGACATTTTCCAACTGTTCATCTGATATAGGGAGAGCATAATTTGCAAGATTTCAGTGATGCAGAACTAAACTTCATTGCGCCGTGTGTTGGTGCTCTACTTACCACTGATGCTGGATACACACACTGAGCAGTACCAGTTAAATGTCCTGGGAGGCCTCCAGTTGTCATAAAAATACCCCCCTCCCTCTCCAGTCACGATCTTTGCTTGTGCGCAAGGTTCTTTTTCTTCCCTTAGATGTCAGTTCATTTGTGGTGGAAGAGATTCCCTAAGGAGTGGATTCACAGTAACGCCTGCCAGTTTCTTCTGTCAGCTGGTGCTTTTATTTAGGCACCCTTGATGAAAATCAGAATAAAGATGAAGTGAGCCACATAGTACTGTAGCCGCTAGGATTGTACTCGACATTTATGAAAGATTAGACCACAAAGTAACTGTGTATACATAATGATATACATTAAGAGTTTATAGCAACAGTATTGTCAGGTTACAACAAAGAAGAACAGGCTACATATCAGAAATCAAATGAATGGAGGTTTAATAGAAATATCCTCCAATACTTTAAGTTTTAACATAAACACCATTTTATAAAATATACGATGTACTATGTATAATAAACATGTAGCATAAATACATTGAATACAAAACAGCAACATGAAGAGCAGCAGAACATCAAGAGAAAACAAACAACAGAATATGTTGATGATATGAGCATTATATATATATATATATACACACACATGCATGTTCACTGTCTGTTCTCATTAAAATCCTCATAATCAGAAGTAGCTCATGTTCTCAAAGTTGAGATAAATACTGACTGTTGCAAGCACAGGAATACAAAAGGTAGTCCAAGACAGTTTGCAGAGTCAATACAAGTTACCTGCTTCATCACCCCCCTATTGAGTTGAGACTGGGTTCATTTTTGGCAGGAAGCATTGTACTGTATGATTGCTGCACTTTGTGAACAAGTCAGAAGCTGACGATGCACAGTAGCTGCATCAACCACAGATACAATGTTTAGTGTTGTCCATGCTTTCAGTATGTTTTCCTGGTATTTAAATTAGTACCAGGAGTCTTTCACTAGGGGTCTATGATGCTGCAGTAACAGCCTCTTAAATATCTTTATTAGGTGAGTGGTCAGTGCCACTGGCCTGTATGGGCACTGAAGACTACTGTTTTTAAAAATGAGACAGTGCTAGAGGTTTTCCGCAGTGGAGAGACCATCTTCAAATTCAATTTAAAGCGATAGTTGTACATTTTGAGAAATATGCTTATTTGCTTTCTGGAGAAGAGTAAGATGAAATTGATATCTGTCCATTACATGTAAGGTTACAGTGAGGCAACTGTGGTCTTATCTTAGCCCAAAGACTGGAAACAGGGGAAACAGCTAGTCTAGCTTTGTCCAATGGCAACAGAATCAACCTACCAGCGCCTCCAAAGCTAACTAACTTGTTGTATCTTATTTGTTTAGTTTAAAAACCCAGGTGTAAAAACGGCTAAGCTAAGCTAACCTAGAGCTGGGCAATAAAACAATAATGATAATTATCATGATATAATTTCCTCAATAACAATATAACACATGTTCAATATATCGTCAATAAATGTTGATTTAATTCATTTGAGTCACACAACAAATTAGCACTTAATTTTTCTATTAAGATATTTATTTTGTTGAGGGAAATGAACTTAAACAAGATTTACTAATAATATTTTTTTAAGATTATAGTTTTGAATGTTCTGCCTCAGATTTGTGAAGTGATCCGCTGTTTGGCATCAAGTGTTTATCACATTCTGACCGTAAAGAAAAGTTTAATCACACAATTAACCATCTGGTTTCTTTTTATTCAGGAGCAAAAATCAGCCTTTAAAGAAATAATGATTTGACATTTATCGTGATAATTATTGATATCGAACAGTATGAATTTATTTTATCTTGATAACATTTTTGGCCATATCGCCCTGTCCTAAGCTAACCTAACCTGCTGGCTGTAGCCTTATGTTTAATCGACAGGTATAGAAGTGGTATCGATTTTCTCATCTAACTTTCAGCCAGAAAGCAAAGATGGGTATTTCACAAAATGTTGAACTATTCTAAAGTTGAAGAGGTTCTGTAGAATCTGTATCAGCCTGGACTGTCAAGGGTGGAGGGATGAGCTGTCCAGGTGTCTCTGTCATATCGTCTAGAAACATGTTTTAACTCACTTTATCCTTCGTCCACTCAGCCATTTGGCCTGACTGTCTTTAGCCAGCAGTCTTTCTCATCCCACTCCACACCTCCTTCACACTGTTTTGCTGCAAACTGTTCTTCACCCTCTCACTGTGGATGTTCTTTAAGTCCTCAATTCTCCACTTCAGCATTGCTGGACAATTACAGTAATTCCCTCCATGTACCCGGTCCTAAAAGCCCTCTTCTACCTGTTGAAAGGGATTTCAGGTTCTCGGTGTTCCGAGGTTTATTATTTGCTTTGTCCCTATCTATTTTATTTTATCATAATTGCAGTGTTCACACTGTGACTGATTTGTCTTGCATCAGGGAGCCCCTCATTGTCCATTGGGTACTCCACAGAGCAGGTTCCATGTGCTCTTGACAGCCCTGTAAATCATAACATGGATTCTGTAGCTTTCAACAACACTCACTATGAAGCTGCAAGATTATGGAGACACACAGGGATGCTATATTTTCAGTGTGTCTTTACTCCCTGGGTTAAATAAAGTAAAGGGAGTGATGGTCCAGTATTACACATGTAGCAAACATGAAACATTGGTTAAGAGCAAAACACACTTCATGTTGTATGGGCTCACATTGTGAGTGTAGACTGAATTAGTAATTTGTCATGACGAAGGATGATTAAGGACGTCACTGGCCAGCATCTTCAGGCTGTGACCGTAATTGCTTCTTTAAAGCTTTAAACCCGTAACAGCTCAGAGATGTAGTGCAGCTCCCTCAGATGCTCTGCGATAACCAATGACTGCATTTAACATGTAAAGTACATGATTAGAGTTATGTGAGTTCATCATCTGTCCAGGGGTTGCACTTTCTTGTCTACTGTCTGTTTGACTGGTCTATCTACAGTATTTCATAGATGAGTGCTACGTGACTCAGGCCCTTTTTTTTATCCCACTCTGAAGGGATTAGAGGCAGCAGTAATGCCAGATTTTCAGATTTTACAGAGGATTTTTATATTACAGCAATGAATGAATGAAATGGACCAGTCTGTGACTTGCCATTGAAAACAAACTCTTCTTCTGTCTGACAATTTTTTCCAGGCAGATTGAGTATATTTTGGCAGTAATACTATATATATTAATACTAATGCTATTTATTATTCCATCACTTAAATGTAGATGTCATCCTTCCTTACACACAGCCCAATAACACAAATAAGAGCAAACCTAAACATGCAGAAAACCAATATCATTATAACCCAAGAGGTCCCAATAAGCATAGACACTTCCGGTTGCAGGGACTCTAATCTAGTTAAATGGCTCTTTGCCATGAACCATAAACCACTTGAATTAGATCCCACTTCATTAACAGAGAGAAAGAGAACTAGGGACAGCCAAAGACTAGACTAGAACAAAAGTTCTTAACCTTTTATCTTGCTAGCTGCTCCAACAGATGAGCAATTGAACAAAAATTATATTACACCTTAGGAGCCACAATACACACTCCTGACCCCACACTTTACAATAACGCTCAACTGTGCTTAATGCTCATGTTGTGAACTTTTGCACATACTTGTCAGCATTGTATTATTGTATTTTTGTATACTTTTGTATACATTTTTTGATCTCCTTACTTTTTATATGTTTATATTTCTATTTATGTTCATGTGTACTGTAAGCACCAATTTATATCAAGGCAAATTAACTCGTATGTGAAAATGCACCTGGCAATAACCCCAATTCTAATTCTGATTCTGACTTTCCAGAGCATTCTGACAGTTTCTGGGGTTTGAATCATACTCATTTTTGTTGCATTTTATATCCCTATACCCTATTCTTTCTCACAGGTAAACCCAGTGAATGATTAAATATAGTCAAAACTGCCAAAACAACAACAACAGCGACAAATTGATACAAGACGTAAAACAATGCAATTGAAAAGCTCTGAAACAAATTCAGCCTTACTTCACTTTTGTGTTAAACGGTTCATGTCAGTTTGTTGTGTGTTGATCATGTAACTGAGCTGCAATATGTAAAAATATGTTTGTAATAATCACATTTTTTTCCTAAATGATAAAACTATTTTGCCCACAAAACATTAGAAATACTTTATAATACAGTGCAACTAAATACAAAACCACCATAAGCTACAGGCTGAGAAATGACAATAGAGTGGAATCAACACCTCTCTGACACAGCGTCAACATTACAAATCTGTAATGTTTCACTAATATTGAATTGTCTTTATTGTAGGACTGTTATATTGGATTGCATTTGAGTGTACAGCGCTTCCTATTTTTTGTTGCCTAATGATATGCCATAACAAGAGAAAGATTTTTATCATTTTTGAAGAAGACCAAATTTAAGAACCAGCTGATTACACAAAGCCTATTTCTTTATTTTGCACAATAGCCTGGACTAAAGACTGTAATGTCTTTAAAACTGCAGAAAGTAAGCCAGGCTGACCTGTAAACTCTGCGTTGTGAGTAGGTGGATGGATAGGCGAATGTGGGAGTAAACAACTCTTTCTTTTTTGTTTCTTGCCCTTTTGCACGACATGTTCTTTATTTTATTTAGCATGTTGGCTTTTATGTATCTTATTTGGTCATTAGAAGAATGTGTGCAATCCTGATATTGGCAGCGGATGCATTTCTGCGGCAATGCTTTCCACAAATTATCACAAATTTGATGTCCTGACGTGTGAGACAGTATGAAACATTTGGTCATTGCACACTCATGTTAGCTTGAGATTACAGGAACGTGAGATGAGTTCTCTTTTCTTTCCCTCTCTCTTCCCTCCTCAAGGGCACTGAGTGCTTATCACTGAGAGCAACAACTGTTTATGTCTCATGTCTCCATGGATACAATAATTGACTCTAGCAATGAATTTGACACTTGTGTGGTATGCATGTGTATTTTGCACATTGCCTGCATCTCTCTCACACCCTCAATCTATTCCCCACCCCATCTCTCTTCACAGCAACCAGCTCCACTCGCCTAGAGGATTTGAGTTATCTGGACAACCAAAGGGCTTCTGGACACAGGGGCTCTGTCCGTAAACACAACACAGCTGGACGCACAAATGATGACTCCAAAGGTATTTTCTGGCTTAACCTCGGGATCAGTGTGTAAATATACCTTGGTGCAGAAACATCTGCAGACCTGTGTGGAACATGAATGCACTTCCCCAATGTCACTGCTTAAACTACACACATCTACATCTTTTCTCTCCCTCCGTCCAGGGAGATTGGTGCCATTCAAACAAGCTGACATCATGCTAAAACCGCTGCTGTTTGAAGTTCCCGGCATCACCGCAGAAACACCTTTTGTCGGCCGGGATTGGCTCTTCACGCGTCTGGATGAGGTCCTGAGAAAAACGAGCAGCTGTGAGGGACGCGGTGCTGTCATTGTGGGTAACGCAGGATCCGGCAAGACTGCTATCATCTGGCGGCTGGTGACGCTCAGCTGTCATGGCATGCGCACGCCACAGGGAGGTCCCAGCATCCCTCACAGCCCCAGCTCCTCCCCTAAATGTAAGAATCCTATCTTTATTCATAGCAGTGTAATTTGTTTTTTGTGTGTATCCCAAAGCATTAGTGTAAGAACACAGGAGAACGCTACAAGTTGAATTCATACATTCTCCCGTGTGCTCCAATAAAGTCAGAGTCTTGTAAGATACTGGAAAAAAATATCACTTTTTGGGAAGGAGCTGGTAACTGGGTCACGCACTCTTCTTTCAAGTTCTCCCCTGAGGTTTCTCTGCTGATTGCAGTTGTGTAAGGAGACAGAGATTGTTGTTTTGAGTGGCACTGGAGCTGTTCTCTGGTCTGAAAAAAAAAGGATTTTGCACATTACATTATAAATGCATGTTGCATGCTGTGACGTGCAGGTGATTTTTGTTTTTCTGAATACAACGTGACACACCTGGAGTTATGAGAAAAAGAATTGCCACAAATACAGATTCAGTAAGATTAAGATTACAATCTGAGGACAAAGCAGTACAGCAAAACTAAAATAGTGCTCAAAAGGAATACAGTGCCAATCATTTTTGAGCATCATTGCATTATTCATTGATAGCTGTCCTGTATGTTGTCATTTTGATGTAAATTTAACAGAGAGTATAGCATGAAGTGTGCAGGAATCCAGACGGCACTCTTTGAAACAAACATTCTTGCTGCCATCTGAGGTGGTTTTGCTTGTCTACTATGACTATGTCATAGTTTCCAGTCTTGCTTACAGATGCACTAATTAATTGTAGCAGTTTAATTGTGTTTCTTCAAAGACTTCACTCCTGGCATTCCGGTGCTCACACCAGAGACTTTGTCTAACGAGTGTAAATGGCAGCTTTTCATTTGTTGTTGTTGCTTTGTGCTCTGTTCAGGTGGGGATAGGCAGGGAAAAGCAGCCTCTAAGCAGCCAGCTGATTCCCAGCTCAGCCAGAGTGCTGTTGCAGGAACAAGCGATAGTACAACACAGAAGAAGGAGGCTGTCAGATGCCTGGCTGCCAAGGTATGTCAAAACACATGCACACACATGTTTGTATTTCTATACTTGTGAGGACTATCAAATACATAATTCCCTCTCCAGCCCCTTTCTCTAACCTTAAAGCAATTGTTTGACACTTTGGGAAATGAGTTTATTTGCTTTCTTGCGGACCATTAGATAAGTAGATCAGTACCTCTCTCATGTCTGTGTGCTAAATATGAAGCTGAAGCCAGGAGTGAAACACCCTACATGGCTCTCTCAAAATGTGCCTACCTGCACCTACAGCTCACTAATCACGTTATATCTCGTTTCTTTAACCATCAGAACTACATGCCTTAACCGACTTAATTTACACCTGTTTTAATGTTAAGCCCAAAACCAAATCTCCAAATCAAACAGCCCTTTACTTAACCACAATGTTCATACTCAAAGACTAAAAAACATTTAACCACACAACACACTTCTGTATAGTTCTTGTTTTTTATCCTGTCACTGAGGAGACCCGCTGACTCATCGGCAGTTATAACAGACAAAAAGCAGAAATTGTATTTACATTATAGGAATTCCCAGAACTTCTTTCACCAGATTTACAGCATCACGAATAGCACTATAGGGAGCTATGACTGTTACAAGCCATTCTAAAAGACTGAAGAGGGATCAATTCAAAGAGATAAACACACATGACATAAAACTTCAACATCAGAGTGTTCTTGTCTCTTTTTGGGCACACGTAGAACATGTTGCTGATTGCATCACATAGATGAAAGCTTGATGGACGCTTCTAAATTTACTAACTTGGCCTCAATAAGAGTTTCCATGGGAACTAGTCAGACTACTTGATGTGTGAAGTGATGGTGAGGAAGTTCGCTCAAAAGTAAAATCATTGATGACATTATATGTAGACTACTCATGGTCTAGACTGGGACTTATTAAAGCCCTATGAAGCCATGAAGGAATACTAAAGCTGTATATTCCTCTGCAAAAATGCACTAAAAGTTTACAGATAACTACTATTATTCTTCCAGCATAACAGTTGCCATTTCTCTCTGTGTTTTTGTTTGTTTCTTTGTTTGTCTCCTTTATTGCAAAAACTCCCCCTTATTCGTCGTGATATGTTTCAGTAATATGTTGAATAAAGCTCTCGTTGTTGAGTTTCATGGGTAAATTAGGACTCAACTACCTCTCTGATTCCTGCAAATATGATTTCTGGTTTATATCTGGGTGTTATTTTATTGTAACATATTGATTTTATATTCTGTGATATTAGTCTGTTTCTCTTCTTTGTTATGTAGTGGAGTAGATGTAGAAGTGGCATGAAAATAAAAGACTAGTAATATCTGAAATTTGTATCTAAGTACAGTGCTTGAGTATATCACTTTTCATGACTCAGATTTGCCAAAATTGAAATTGTTCAACATTCAGAAAACCAGTAAGGTTTATCCTAAATACCTTTTCACCAGATTATTTGCCTTTATACCTCATGATAGGATATTGCAGCCTGCATGGCGCTGTGCATGATTTAACAGTAGATGCAAGTTTTAAAAGTGCATGCACAATGGCCAAGAAAGAAAGCTTTTCAGATTTAAGAAGTAGCTGTTTCATTTTTCTCAGACACTCCAGACCAACTTTACATTCATGTGAAGTCCCTCCCGTTAGATACACCTTTCTTTTTAAGAACAATAGTCGTTTATGGCCCAGTGCAATTCTGACTTGTATTTTTCCACCACTTCCTGTTCTATGTCCACTGTACATTGTCGCACAGATCATTAACACTTGCATGACTTTTATTTAGACCTGAATACAGATATGTTTGTGTAATATACAGATTTTCACCTGCTTCTTTCTCCTGTCAGGTGGTAGCCTACCATTTCTGTCAGGCTGACAACACCTACACCTGCCTGGTGCCAGAGTTTGTGCACAGTGTCGCCGCCCTGTTGGCCAGAGCACCACAGCTCGCCCCATACAGGGAGCTGCTGGTACAAGAGCCACATCTACAAAACACACTCAGCCTGCGATCCTGCGTTCAAGACCCCATTGCTGCCTTCCGAAAGGGTGTTCTAGAGCCCATGGCCAGCCTGCGCAAGGGTAATAAAGTCTACACACACACACACACACACACACACTTTAAGATAAATGTGATATTCAACTTTAAAGACCTTTTAAATTTTAAAATAGTATCAGTTTTAAGGTGGAAAACTGTCTGCTTCCCTCACCCTGCAATTAGGGACCGTGCTGCCATCTCCTGTGTGAAATAGCCAATTAATGACTCTGTGATGGGCCCATAGATTATTTTCCCTAGTTAAGGTCAATGATTTGAAATACTGTGGAGTGTGAAACAGATGTCAGGTCATTTACATTGGGAAATGATGAGTGTTATTTTTGCCCCAGTGAATCATCAGCAACCCATAAGATTTCAAGGTCACAAAATACTCTGGAGGGGCCGTGAATGTTACAGACGTATTAGCCAGCTCAGTTTCTCATGATACAGTCAGTCAGCTAGAGTGATGGGTTATTATGGTCCGGCCCTCCACAGTCTGCGCAGAGGACTGTTTTGTCTACTCCATCACGATTAAGCAGGTTAGGGAAAAAATGGAGAGCCCTTGTGTCTCAGTGTATGAGTCCTCACAGGCTTGCAGGGTGCATTGACAGCTTAGATGATGTGAAACATGATGGATATGTTCTTTTTCAAGCTAATAAACAACAATGGCCCCTGGCCCCTTTCAGCAGAATATAATCAATATCAGCAGTTGGTGCTTTTCTCAACATATCCTGTGCTGAAAAACAAAGATGGACCCATTTTTAGCCATGAAAGGTTTTGTACAAAACTATCGTACCATGTTTCTTTGTTTCCTTATTATATGCTCTTTGGAAGGATAATGTAATATATCTGGTCTTTTAATGTGCTTCAACCCATTTCTTCTCTATCTTTTGCTTTATGTGTATTCAGAGCGCAGGCTCCCTGAAGAAGACTACATCATATTGGTTGACAGTCTTAATGAGGCAGAATTCCATAAACCAGACTATGGGGACACCATTGCCACTTTCATTACCAAAATAATCCCCAAATTTCCACTCTGGCTTAAGTTGGTGGTCACAGTCCGGACAGGCCTTGTGGTGAGTGAGAATATTAACATTACAGCATTATGATGATCTCTGAACCACAGCACACCTGTCTCAATGGTTCAGCCAAATTACAATTTACAAATTTTCTCACTTATCTCTTGTGGTACCAAGCAACAAATCTAACCTTCAACCCAGTACAATAGAGGTGATAGTTTCCCCCATGCCTGAATGGGTTTCTTCTTGCAAAGACTTAGTGGATAATAGATAATCGATGTATGAATGGATGTGTATTTCCAGACAAAATGTCCCAGTTAGTCTGAATAATACACAGATCTCACTGTGAACAATTTTCGTTGGAACTACTTTCTATCAAAAAATGCCACAGTGCCTGTGTTAGCTGTTGACACTGAGGTCTGTGGATTGAGAGGCGTAACAAAGATTCTGTTTCTGGAAAAAAATGTTGCTAGTTTATAATTTAAAAGTGAGTTCTAAATGCCACAAATTGAATTCAGTTTATCTCTGTTGTATCAGGATGTAGTCCAATGAATGATTTTTCCACAACTTGTTAATGCTGTTCCAGCACTTGGCAGAGCCTTTATGCCAGATAGAACTATCTAGATGGCAAGATAGAGGTACTTAAAGTGGGAAAATAGTATTTTGTATTTTGGATGAAGCATCCCACCAAGTTTCACCTTGCCTCACATGAATCACAGAGGTATACCTGCTTCATCTGAGCTCCCTGCACACACCGTGTAGTTGAATGTTGTGCTTTTACTGCCATAGTATAGATATTGTGGCTTTTGGCACTGTCGCTCTCTCTGAATCTGATGTATTTTCTCAATCCGGTTGGTAATCCGACCAAACAGCAGACGCGTCTGTCCAATGCCAAAGCCAAGCCTCCAAATGCCGCATGGATTATGCCCTCAATGGACGGTAATACTGGAGTCTGCTGGGAGTCTGGAGCTTGACAGCCAGCCAGTCGGTTACATAATTTGATTAGTGTTTGGAAATACACAAACCACATTTGGGGTAATTTTCTTCATGATACATTTGAAGTCAGCAAGCATTAAATACCAAAATTTAAAGATGAAGAGTTCAGCTATTACCCCACCCTCCCTGTATCCCCTCCTGATAGAATCATCATTCACACTTTCCCTTTTCACAAGCCATTTAACTGGCAATGCTTACTCTCGTATAATAACCTGGATATTTCACAAACTGTTGAGAATGCATTAAGTGGAGCACAGTCCAGAACTAAAAGTCAATTGCTTGTTGTTGAACCGAAATGTCATTCTTTGTTAATGAGGAACTGAGTTGCAATAACATTTTTTTGTATCAGTCATAGCTGGTTTTGGCCGGTGTTGAGCAGCTAAGGATGGCAAGAGAGGAGATGAAATGTGACTCTGAGAGATGTCTGTGAGCAATGTTGGAGCTTGAGTCATTGTCACACTATTTACTGTACTGTATCCCATGGCTCTGCGTGAGTCAGAGGCAACAACATCTGAGGAATGGGTCCTGATTTTGGTGCTTTTAATTTGTCCTTAGCTAATGCACCAAAGACACGCTACCTACTGTTCTTTAAATATTGAGGTGTTTGTGCTCGTGTGTGACATCTGTTTTTACCAATAAGCAGCCATAAATTAACTGTTTTTTTCTCCTGCAGGATATCACTACCCTTCTTCCCTTCTCTGGCATCTCTCTGGACATCCTGCCAGACAGCAGTGACCTGGGTGCTGACCTGAGTGACTACATCCATCACCGGGTGAGCAGCAGCACCCAGGTCGCTGCTAACGTGACCACGCCAACAGGCTCGGCCCCCGATCAGCTGCTCCTCAGCAAGTTCAGCAGCCACCTGTCAACACGGAGCCACGGCTCTATTCTCTACCTTCAGCTGACCCTGGATTTGTTCCACAAGGGCCACTTGGCTCTGAAAGGAGGAAACTACCTGGTGGTGCCTGTCTCCCTGTCAGAGGTCAGAAATATAGAGCATTGATTTCCAACAAGAAAAGAGTATTTGTACCCCAGGCGGTTTATTTTCCAGGGGTATGTGGAAAGACTGTCAAAAAGATTATGATTTGGCATTAAAAAAATAAAATAAAATAAAGAATAATAATTATTAATAATAATATATATATATATATAATAATTTTATATATATATATATATATATATATATATATATATATATATATATATATATATATATATATATATATATATATATATATAAGCCTGAGGCTTGAAGCAATCAATGTGCATAAAATCCCCTCACAAAGTACACAGGTGACCACCATTGTTCAGGCATGTTTATCACAAAAAGTGTACACGCACTCTATTCACATCAATAAAAGATAAAAATGACAGGATCAAAAGCTTTATACAAAGTGCCAAAAATAATCCACAGTGACTGAAGTAAATGACAGACACATTTTACACATGTTACATAATCAGTGTAAAATAGAACAACAGATGAACAAGTGAAATTTGATGATTCAATGATTGGATAATAGATGTAAAAAAGCATAAAGGTGTGCTAAAGATGTGCAGGCCCAAGTGGGCAGTAACATTTACTGTACATACGAGAGCTTGTGTAGATATACAATATGGATCATTTAGTAGAATTATCTATTTCAGTGGTTTCAAAGATTAACTCAAAATAATCTCAATTTACATATGAAGACATATGAAGAAATGTCTGGAATGCACATTTGGCTTTGCTCTTGTTTTTTTTGTTTTTTTTGCTTTGTTGTTATTGCTGTTATTTACATGTTTACCTTCAGGATGTTGCATGTGAGCTTCCAACAATGTTGTTAATACGGTAAAGATCCAAGTTCCACAATACCTGAGTCAAAGAGATGTGACAGATCAACTGAAATCAATTGAGAACACAAGATGTTGGCAAGCTCCTATTATTTCCCTTTTGCAGTGGCTGGTTTCATTAATCCATATCATGTAATGCATTATAATGCAACCATGACCACCTACACAAACATCTGACATATATGACTTGATCATGTGATCATTTTCCAATTTTACAAGTGAATATGTGCCACCCCAAAAAAACATTCCCAGAGCTTGATTGGTGCAATGCAGCTCGATGCTGGCTACATACGTACACAGAAATGGTAAATCTCTGACAACATCATTATCTACATGTGCTAACTTGAAATATAAATATCTGTTAGGTGTACCTGCTGATGTGTCGAGTGAGTTTTCCGGATAAAGAGGTCTTTGAACGGGTACTTCCAGTGCTAAATGTGGCACTGGCATCTCTGCACCCACTGACTGATGAACAAATGTTCAGGGCCTTGAATGCAGGCAGTGTGATGGGGGAGCTGGAGTGGAAGGACTTCCAGCAGAGATTAGACAGCCTGGCAGGATTCATGGTAAGACTCTTGATATGACTGTATGGAAGGGTACATAATGATTCAAGCTTTTGTTTGGTATGAATGCTATGTTTGTTTTGCCGTGACGTGCATCATTTTCACTTAGACCTAGGACTTTAAAAGTTCCATTTACATTTTTGTGTTTGTAGGTGAGACGCAGGGATGGCACACGGATGCTGTGTCATCCCTCCTTCAGAGAGTGGCTAGTTTGGAGAGCAGATGGTGAGAGCACAGACTTTCTCTGTGACCCAAGGTGAGACTAAAAGTCAAAGGTCATACAGCAGAAGATTCTTAAAATGCATGTACTATAAGTCAATTGTGAATACTCCCAGAAAAAAGTAAATTCTTGTCAAAAAAGAAATCTTTATTGGCAGGGTAGAAGCCAATTCTGATAAATAAGCACTCTCCCCATGTCTACAGGAGTGGCCACGCTCTCTTGGCCTTCATGTTCTCTAGACAGGAGGGCAAGCTGAACCGGCAGCAGACTATGGAACTGGGACACCACATCCTCAAGGCTCACATATTCAAGGTAACAGGAACTGTGTATGTATATAATTTGTTATGTAGGTTTATGACTGAAACAGTTTGTACCTAAACCCTTGTGAATCTCATCAATTCCCAAAGGCTTCAGGGAAACAAGATCATGTAATTTATTTTATATTAGTGCATAGAAACACACAAATAAGAGTGAACCCATGTCCCTACCATCACCCACACACATTAGCACTAATCATATAAACGCCCACGGTACAGTGAACATTGTACTTTTTACATGCATGGCTCACTGTCTGTGCACACTGCTTTACTCCTGGGACGCAATTCAAATTCTACACCACATATCTCATCTGTGTGAGCTCTTTCTATCTCTCTCACACACTCACAGGGTCTGAGTAAAAAGACAGGTGTGTCCTCCAGCGTTCTCCAAGCTATGTGGGTGAACTGCAGCACGGACAGTCTGTCCGCTGCGCTGGCTTCCCTCAGGAACCTATATACACCCAACATCAAGGTGACATACACATGCTCTACATTAGAACAACACTCAAAAGCCCAAATATATAATCTTTACAGAGATCTTCATCTTTTTCATCCTGCAGGTAAGTCGTCTGTTGATGCTAGGTGGCGCCAGTGTGACCTGGTGTACAGAGGTGGTAGGACATGCCCCCATTCTGGCCATCCACGCCCACCTGGGGCATGTGGAGATGGTGGCTCTGCTGCTTGAAATGGGCGCTCCTGTAGATGGGACCACTGACAGCGGCATGACGCCCCTCTGTTTGGCTGCCGCTGCAGGACACACCGACATTGTCAGCCTGCTCTGCAAGAAAGGGGCCAAGGTCAGTGTCATTTCTGTACAAAGAGGAAGAGACTCAAATGTGGGTTTGGAGGCCGTGACCAGTATAATTACCATGGTTAAATCAGATTTAAATCTGTGACAGAACACTCTGTCTCTCAAAACCTTTACACCAGTGATATCCTGCCCTAAACAGCCCTGGTTTCATATTCACCACCATTTCAGGATCTATTCTGGGAGACAGATGACATAAACAGGCCTGATCTAGGCCAGCGTATTACAGGCACCAGCCAGGACCAGTGTTGTAAGTCCTTCTGTGTACCCCTCTGTGCCAGGTGGGCCATGCTGATAAGAGTGGCCAGTGTGCGCTGGTCCATGCCGGACTGAAGGGCCATGCAGAAATCATCAACATCTTGCTGGGCCAGGATTGGGGAGCAGAGATCCCCACTGACCCACAGCAGCACCACAGCAATGAGACAGTGACTGGGAAAACACAGGCAGCGCAGCAGGCGCTTACAGCTGCAGCTAGTGTAGGACACACACAGGTACGTATCAGCTCAAGGTCCTATTTTTTTTTTTTTATGTAGAGCATGGTGCCTGTCCTTGCATGATGTAAAGGATTTATTAGATGCATTTTTTTTGTTGTGGTTTTTTGTCTGTGGGTGCTTTGGTTTTCTTTCTGCACTGCAAGCCAGCAATACAGAGGACTGTAAAACTGTGTTGTCTGCAGGTGGTGAAGAGCTTGCTGGACTTGAAAGATGAACAGCTGGCAGTGCAGATGGACGCTCACGACTCTCTCTGGGGAGAAACGGGTAAATTTCTCCTATCAGTCAGATAAATTTAGATTTCTCACCTCTTTCTGTCCGTCAGTGTGGTTCTAGAGTCATGCTCAAGGGCTTTGTGGTTGTATTTTAGACACATTCTAGCTCTGTACATATGTTACAGCTAATTCACCTGAATATGAATGCACAGTGAGCTCTTTGACTGGAGCTGCAGGAGCTCAGTAACAGGATTTCACGATGCTCTGGTTAATATCAAATAGGTCATTTGATTGTAAATAGTTTTTTTGTTTTTGTCAGAAATTGCACATCACGTTTATCACACAGAATATCTTGCCCAGATGCATTTGTAGCATCTAAAAAGCAGCTGTTACTCAATTGTAATACTTTTACCTCTATCACAGATGCGATAGTGCAGCTTGCAGAATTCTGTTAGGTCCATTTCCTGAAAGCATGTCGGATGAAGCCTGTATCTCTACAGCACTATTAGGGTATAATTCTATTACACAGTCCAGTTTGGTGGTGAGATGGAAAAAGTGAGAGCACGAAATAGGCTTTGAAACATTCACCTTTGCATGTACAGTACTATAGCTTTGTTTCATGTTTATGTTTAGTGTTAGTATCACTGGATTACAGTCCATTTGCACAGATAAAATGATCAGTCATGGACATAAGTCTGATTACTTAACCAGGAATATGCACTCTTTTTAGGGAATACAGTTACCCAAGATTTAAGTGCATACAGTGCTTTTTAATATTCTCTTTAATAAGAATATTATTTTATCAAAGACTACTAGGCAGTTTTGTTTCTTCTTTGTCTCTCAGATGACAATAACTTATCTTTAAATGCAGTATTAGACGATTGATTTGTTCACTGAAGCATGTGGTCACATGAAACATGATGTCATTTATCAAGGGTACTTGGAGATTAGAGAAAGGCATCAATACCTTGCCTCTATCCCCAGCTGCGCAATTACCTGAAGGACTCGCACACTGTGATCATCGTTTGTCAAAGTAACAGTGGCTGGTTAAGGAGGATGCAGCTTATCTAGTGTGTACAGTTATGTTTCGAAATAATTGTTTTTTGCTTTCTTTTATTGTTGAAGAGGAGGAACAAGACAGAGAAAGTGCATTTGAGCAATTCTGATCTCTAGTTCTTGTCAGATATCTAGATCGGTATTAAAACCGAAAGTACTAAAACTTTGCCTCAGCAAAATGTTATGGTGCAACAAATTCCCCAAAGCTACAACACCTGTGTTAGAATCAAATACATGATGGAAATAACCACCCTTGTTTTTCACTCTGTTTCTCATTCCTGCTCCTACATTTCTCCTAAATGTGTCAATTACATATTCTTCTCCGCCTCGTCGTCTCATCTCTATGCCGACTCTCTGTCAGTGCTGAGCGCAGCAGCAGGGAGAGGGAGGATGGAGATGTGTGCATTCCTCCTGGAGCAGGGGCCAAGCCTGGAGATACCCAACCGCAGGGGGATGGGCCCGTTGCTTTGTGCCACCAAACACGGGCACACACAGGTGAGGCGGCACAGGATGTTCTTCATTTGACCAGTTCTGTCTTTTTTCCCCATTGATTGAAATACTTTTCTTCCCTTTCCCAGGTAGCAGAGTTGCTGTTGAAACAAGGTGCAGATATCAACGTCAGCGACAAGCCCGGTCGCACTGCACTGATGCTGGCTGCCTCTGAGGGCCATACAAGCACTGTTGAACTCTTGCTGTCAAAAGGTGAGAGTCCCCACCTGCCCCATTAATATCTTAACATGTTTACTGAATGTATATTACCTGCAGATTAACTGCAATATTTGTATTGTTTGTGGTCCCAGGTGCCTCTCTGTCCTCTGCTGATCAGGAGGGGCTGACAGCACTTAGCTGGGCCTGTCTGAAGGGCCAGAAAGAAGTGGTGCAGCTTCTGGTGGAGGCAGGCGCAGACGTAAACCAACCGGATAGACAGGGACGGACTCCTCTTGACCTAGCTGCCCTAAACGGGGATGCAGATACAGTGGGTTTTATGTTGTTGTTGAGACGATGTTGACAATGGAGGGGAAAAATAGAGATTTATTTGATATACTTTTATTTGCATTTACTTGTAAATATTCCTTACCAAAACAAAAAAAATTTCCCCCTGTAGTTTGCAGTTAAGAGACCTTGGTTGAGAAGTGTATACTTGACAATTAGCTGCAAAGCATATTAATTGTTAAAATAGGATTAGCAAAGTACAATACATAATTGTCTCACACTCACAAAAACACATTTTAAGCTACTTTAGACAAATTAAATAAATTATACTCACTAAAAATAACAATAATAATCATTTGCATCCACAACACAGGACGTGAATTTGTAATCACAGTTCATGTGGAGAAACTTCAACCGAGCATTTTTGCTCGTATTCATGTAATCTATTGATCAGCGGGACAGTAATCAAAACTATGGCATCTGATGATCAAAAATCTTCCAAAATCATTCAGGATGAAAAAGGGGCAGACAGCGTTGTTGCTAATGTAGTCAAGCATAAAGTGTATAAAGACCAAATGATTTAAATATCTAATAATTTACCTTTTAAATATAAATATAATATGTTGTTATTATTCCACGCACGGCCAGGTGCATTGCCTGGTGGAACATGGAGCAGTGCTGGAGAGAGCTGATAACAACGGTGCCAGAGGTTCAGACCGGACGACTGGCTGCCAGAACCCGGCCCTAGTGGCCTCACTGCTTAAGAAGGGATCCAAGATGGGTATAATTACCATGTTTTAAAAAGTGCTACAGCTATCATTATTATTATTATTATCATTACACATAGCACCCACCTATTTAAACAGCTCCACAAACTGCAGTACATCCTCTTAAATGAGCATAAAGTTGAATCAACACCTCTCTGGCTAAACTGACTATTCTATCTGACTTCAACCAATCAATGAAGACTTAGCTCTCTTGTATATATTTGTATGTATGTGCTAGACTTTTACACCTGTACACTCTGCATTTATATTCCTTTACATTTGCCCATTTTACTTCCATACAGTATATTGTTACACTCTATCCTGCAGCACCAGCAGTTTTACATCCACTTCCTATAACTCCCTCTCTCCTTCTCCATCCTCTGTTGCTCTCCTTCATCAACTGGAAGGCTACAAAACGGCTCCACATGATCGATCAGGTACATGATTTATGTAAGACACAAAGTAAAAGAGACTAGGTGAGACATATAATAGAAAGATAAATATTTGTACCCCTCCATCAGGTCATGCTACATGGGCTATGGCTTCCTCCAAACCAGACATTCTCCTCATCCTGCTGCAGAAGCTTATGGAGGAAGGGAACATACTTTACAAGGTATGTTATGGTGAATGTTATAGTGTGGTGTGAGGGTGTGGGAAACCCTGCAACCTTTTATTGTAGTAGACTTCAAACAAGGTGTTTTTGTGGATTAGCTGTCAAAAATGGCCTTCCCTATCTCCTTTCTGTGTGTTACTCAGAAGGGACGTATGAAGGAGGCAGGCCAGCGATATCAGTACGCCCTGAGGAAGCTACCTCGTGAGGGACAAGGAGAGGAGCTGAAAGGGCTCAAGGACCTGCGAGTCTCCCTCTATCTAAACCTTTCCCGCTGCCGCAGGAAAACCAATGTAAGGCCCACAGCTGTATTAAACTACTCATACACTATTTAACGCTGGCAGGTTCATTTGACGCTGATGAGATGGCAGGAGGGCTGGCAAGGCGAGGTAGATGGTTCCATAAGATATATAATTTATCTGTATCAACATAAAAAGATAATGACAGCAGCACTGTAAAAATATCTCTGCTTTTCAGATCTAATTTCATGTCTCCCTGGTAAACAAAATGTACGTGTAAGACCTGGAAGCAGGTGGTGACATAATGAATAACTGTGTGCTGTTAGTGTAGAGATAGATGTGTGTGGCCTGCAGCCAGATTTGGAACCCACCCTGGTGATGACAGCCGTCCTAACAGACTGTGTAAAAATGCCATCCTTAGGGTCACTGTGGCCGATGAATAATGGAGCAGATAATGTGATGTGATAAGGTCACTCTCTCTGGCAGACCAAGCGGACTCTCTTTCTCTCTGTCTCTACAGGGGGTTATTTACAGTGGACGTGCGAGTGGGCTGGCTAAATCCACATATTATATCAGAATGCAGGCAGTAAGGGCCAGCAGAGAGACTACATGATACCATCATTAAACATTCAGCAGCAATACTCACAATCTCACATTGAAGGTTGCCATTTTGACCTCACTCTCAAGGATGGAATCACAATGTATTTGTGTTGTTAAATACTCACCTGAAAGTGATGATGAGAGCAGTAAAAACCATCAGAAAAACAAGCTGCTCTCTGTCAGTTTCTCTTCCTCTCTTTTCCTCTGTTCACTGGTCAATAAAAATGATTGCAGCGTATGTTCTGTTTCATTACACAGGATTCAATCTTCCAGATCCATAAAACGAAGATACAAACACAAACACTATTTTTACTGGAATTGGCTCAGATTAGATTGGAACATGTTTGCTTTGCAGACATGGTCACGTAAACACACAGCTGACCATAGTTTGTTACTGTGCTGTGTATGGTATTTACATTGAAATTCAAAAACTAAATGCACTTTCCTATCTGAAAACACAGGATTTTGGCATAGCTGAGGACTTTGCAACAAAAGCCCTGGAACTCAAACCCAAGTCTTATGAAGCGTATTATGCCCGAGCACGTGCCAAGAGGAGTAGCAGGTACAACCATAATAAATAATGTATATTATTTCAAAGCAATATCATTTTACTCAATGGAAAGTCAGACATATGAGAATCAGCAATTAACTGGGATGCTACATCTCTGTGGCACTGTAAAGTTAAGGTTTTTTTTTCTCATGCTCCCCAGGCAGTTTGCTGCAGCGCTGGCAGACCTCCACGAAGCAGCACGACTCTCCCCGTCTAACCGGGAGATCCGGCGCCTGCTGGTACGGGTAGAGGAGGAATGCAAACATTATCAGAAGGCATCAAGCAACAACATGGCACAAGGTTACAACAGGGACCCTCACACCCACCACCATCAAGCCACAGAGGAGGAGACAGACGTCTATTCACAAGGAAGTCTAGAGAGACAAATCCAATCAGAGCAGACTGATGCAGAGAAGGAGGAAGGTGAGGAAGCAAGTTTGCAGTGTGGGAAAAGTCCAGACTTTTGGCCTCTGAATCCGTACGCTCCGAACAGGACTCTCCCTGGAGGTGTGGCCTTTGGTTTAGCAGATCAGTCGCCATGTTTCCCTCAAGAGGAATATGTGCAGAACCAACTGTTTGTGGAAATGCCTGAGCATGTTCCTGCTATGAATAGGCAGACCCAGAACCAGGGCAGCAGGACTCATCACCACTGCCACTCCCTCCAGTCAGGGAACAGAGTCGGGGGCAGGCCTCTCTCTCTGTGTGGCCCCTCCAGTCCTCTGCCAGGCAGACACATCTCCACCTCTTTGAGGCCTGCGCCAGTGCTGGGTATTGACATCGGCCCTGGATCGGCCAATGAACACTCTGGACACAGCCCCACGGAGCATTTTCACCCCATGTCCCCCAACAGCTCATCCCCACCTGGGCCTCTCCAGATGTACCAGCCCCGCTCCTCCAGCTTTTCCAGGGGCTCTGATAGACTCTCCACCCACTCTGCGGCTCTGGATGGCCTGGCTCTTGCTCTGGGGTCTGGTATGGAGGTTAGGAGGGAGGGTGGTGGAGGAGGAGGAACAGCAGGCTCAAGGGGCTCCAGCTCCAGTCAGGCCTCTAGTGGAAACCTATCAGACGGCGGCAGGCAGCAGGTGTCGGACACCCCATGCCCCATCAAGAGCAGTGGTAGCTTCAAGACAAAACCTGAGCTAAAGCCCCGGCCCTTCATGGGAGTAATGGACAAATCAGTGCGAGTCCAGGGCCAGCTGACCTCTGGCCTGAGCCGGCAGGGAGGAGGAGGAGGGGTGGAGAGTTTCAGTATGTCCGTAATGGAGTTTCAAGGGTTCAACAATGAGTTCAAACGCGCTTCATTCCAGGAGCAGCTCTCTGGAAGTCAGGCAAACAGCCAGCAGCAGGGCAGGGAATTTGGAGAGCGGCTCCACCAGCGAGAGGCCAGAGGCACGGCATCCTCCCAGCTACGCTTCCCCGATGGGAGGCACAGACAGGCGAGCTTAACGAGAGACAACCCGGCTCTGCATATGGCTCCCATCAAACCCAAACGCTCATTTATAGAGTCCAACGTCTGAATATAGTTTATCAAAGCACAGATACAGGCTGTTTTCAACAAACTATGTCCCACATAAGGTAGCAAGGGAGACTGGTTTGAGTGTGGCTCCCTTCCCTGAGCCTGTTTCGTAGAGTTATGCTGCTGCCCTGCATTTACAATCTAGAACCAGTGTTCAACTCAGGCTACTATGCTTTTGCTTACATGTCTACAGCTACACTAGTGTATTCAAGAAAACCAGACATACCTTAAGTAGGGATTTAAAAACATAAGTAGTATATTGTCTAAACTTTAAATTTATTATATCAAATACAGTATAGAAGTCAAAGAAAGCTTTGTGCATGAATATAAAACAACCTCATGCTGTTAGTTGCAGGATATGACCATTTCTATTGTCAAGTGTCTTTTAAATAACATTTATATTTGTACGGTGTACACTATATTTGCAGATGATATATTTCCCTGTAAGTAGTTATCTGTCAGAATTACAGGCTTCAAAAGAAATCACTTTGTGTACTTGAGATTCTTTTTCTTGGTACATTTGATAAAAATGGCACTGTACATGACATTGTTGGAAACTTCTTGTCAAAATCTAATATTGAATTGATGGCTTCAATATCCATGTTATTTATTTTTGCATAGCAGAAGACATTCATATGAAGTGTTTATTGATTTATTTGGACACACAGAGAGAGCATTTACACGAGCAACAGTTGAGGATAACAAATCTTAAGAGACTTCTTACATTGCTGTATATGTCCATAGTTGTCATATACACTTTACAGTTATACTATGGATTGCAGAATGTTACCACATGATTATTGTGGTATAATAAAATATTAATGGAGGACTATATTTCTACATCTACTTCTTTCACAGTATAATCCAGAAAATGTTGCCTAAGCTTCAGAGTGTGTATGGATAAATAAGAGGTCTTTCTCAGTACAACCTAAGTTATCAAAACTGACATTTAACCAAGCCATGAGAATAAAGTACTTGTATAAAAATGTGGACAAATCAATTTCTGAATATTGCAAAAATGCCTTCATTAATGTCATTAATTTCTTTTAAAGCTGGATGTTTGTTTGTACAAGAAACACAACCCTAAACCACTTTAGCCAAGAACTATTCCCACAGGGTTTGTAATAAGCAAGGCTTTGCAATGCTCAGACAATCCAAAGACATGCACATGTAATGCTTAACTGCAGATAGTGCAAATAGTGTTTTCAGTAAGTAACATTAATAATGTTCAATTAAAGCTCTGTTCAGCTTTAAGCTAATTTCTATGGGTTGTTAGTATTGCTGATCCAACTGCAAATCAACACTCCAGTCTGTAGCTCATGTAGCTTTCAGACATTTTCACCATTATAATAGGTATTATGAGCGTAGTGAGAAGTCCACCACAACAGTCAAGTTGTGGGCCAGACAGCTCAAAATACCTGAAACTCACTATAAAGCTTTGTTAGTATAAAAATATTGATTACAGCCGCTTTATATCCCTGTGACATCAATATTGCACGGTATCTGTAACTGATTACTAGCATTTTGGCCAGTACATTTATGTTTACATGTTTGCCTTCCTGCTCCCCAGCGGTCAAAAATTGCAGCTTGCCAGTAAAGAAAGTCAGACACACCTGTCCTTGAAATGCTGTAGCATCCCTGGGAACACTCGATTCTGGTTTCTGTCTACTTTAGGGACAATATTTAGGGCACAGAGGTCTTTTCGGATGCTAGTTGGTGGTCTTCCAGCGACCAATAGCCATCTTCAGCGTGTGGTTAGGGGTGAGCAGAGTTGTCAGTAAGGGGAGGTTGGTCATAGGGCTGGAACGGTTCTTGGTGTTGATCCAGCTCTCGATGGCCTCTCTTTCATATGAGTATCCATCTGTTCGGAGATGTCCACAGTACACTCAAATTAAACAAACAAATCCATTGAAGAAACAAAAGTTTGGAGTCTGTGTCTGATGAGTTCATGAACTTAAATGTTGTCATTATATGTAAATTGTGTAAGGAGGAAAAGCTGTGATCTTTGCATACCAGCAGCAATGACTGGTTCCCTCATTAGCTCTCTGGTGATTGGACAAAGGAACTCATCAGGAATGCCTGAACACACTGAATCACTCTTCAGCTCCTCCACCTTCCTCAGGAGTTTACTGCGCAGGCCTACTGACTCTATACACACACACAGACACACACAGACACACACAGACACGAGCAAGAGAATAAGTACATGTGGCAGAAAAGAAAACAGACAAGACTTTGTGTGCTGAAATTACAAAAGAAATCACTGGAGCATCATGTGGAACAAGCTGATCTGACAAACACTAACATACACAATAATATCAAGGTTCTGAGCATTTGTTATTCCTGCGTTTAGCGCTTTTCACTCTTGGATGGCAAATGTGAGCGTGGGTGAGAGTGAAGATGGAGGGAGCAGACCATGTCTGCTGACTGTCTGTCCAATTCGAAGTTAAATACTAAGCTGGCACTCAAGGGCATTTCAATTTGAATACTGTTGTTTGAGAAACACTGTTGAGCATATCTGTTGCGTTATTAGAAGCATTTATTAACATATAAAAATGAATGCTCTCATAAAATAAAGCGCTAACTAGAGCTGAGCACAAAATACTGTGTAGACTCCCTGATACACTTTATGGTACATTGTGTTACATTTTGTTATGCTGCCTCTTTAGAAGGAAAGCTCACTTATTGATTTCACTCCCACCTTTGAAAAATATGCCTGTTTCTTTCATTGCAGTGGAAAACAAAAGCACGTTTCTCCTCAATACTCTTCTCTGAATTAGTTGTGATGAAAAGGTGGGATCCGTGCTACGTTAACTAAAAGCAGAACAATGTGGACACAAGCTGTCCCACCACTGAAGCTGTGCAAACTGAGGAGTGATTGACAGCGACTGTGGGATGGAGATGACGGCATGGCAAAACAACAAACATTTGCTGACAACTACTAATGACGAATATTGGCCTAGCTGAGACTGACTGACATCAACAACATAACACTCCTACTTCAGCCTTGTGGTTGCAAATCTTGCAGAAAAAGTCAGGAATATAAAGTCTGGTTAACATAAATTTCAGACAGACTTGGAAATAACCAAGAAGGCCTAATGATATTAGGTATAAATCCACTTTATACCTTATGGGGATTGGGTTATGTAACTGATGAAGTGCTCCAGATTAAAGTCAAAACTGCTGAAGCCCCAAAGCTGAGTACTTTTGCAGTCCAGCCTAATATTATATAATCTTGCCGAGTAAAAACCCCATCAACATTCATTTCTTCACCCTTACTTTAATTTAATGTCTTCTTTTATCCATGTACATGTACAAAAATCCTAATCCACACATTTCTGTGTTCATTCTAACAAGAGACCAGGCGTGTAATACCCATAAAACCGGGTTTATATTCTTAAATTTTTGACAAAAGCAAGAATTAGGACTATGAGAGATTATTGCAGTGGACCGGCTGAGCTGTGTGTGATGTTCGTCTTCCTCACCTATGTGCATCTCTGATGCCAGTGTTTCCTTGGTGAGACTTAGCAGCTCTGTCCCATCTATGTTGTTAGCCACAAATTTGTCCACCAACCCCCCGAGGCCTTCCTCCACCAGCCACGCTGACACATCATCCTCCGACCAATCGCTGACCAGCAGCTTTGATCGGCCCGCTGAGGTTCTCCCTGAGAGGGCGAGTCAAAGCAAGACGGTCGGTCCCCGGCAGCTGCAGCACCTTCTGATAAATGGCCAAGTATTCCCCATGCAGGCTATCCTGGTGTCTCATTTAAGGAACTGCACTGATAATTTTTACAGGCACCCCAGCGTAACATTCATTTTCTTCCTTCTTACCTTCACTTGATGTCAGAGCAGACTTCTCTGAAAGTAAAAAAAAAGAAAAAAGAAAAAAAAGGAAGGAGCAACCGTAAACATGAGCAATGCAATCTCTGAGCAAACTCGCAACAGACTGAAGAGTGATTAAGGAAAAAGAGAGCCCTCTTGTACACAACATCTGTGTCCTTCACCACCAGCTGAAACTAGTTTAACACATCTCAGCGCACGGATGAAATAAAAGCTTCTAGTATTGAGGTGCAATAAAATAAGACTGCTAAAGATTGAAGGGACTACAAATGACATTCATCTTTCTTAGAACAGAACATATTAAGTGAAAATACATATACAGCATCTTCAAGATTTTCTGCCGATTTTCAGAGCTGGCAAACAGAACGCCACCTGGGAATGAAAACAGGAGCAATAAAACCTGGTCTATGACTGCTCCTGTACTGTTTGCGGTTGTTTAGTGTACATTTGGCAACGTAAAAAACACAATGTGCAAGATAAAAAGAAAACTAACCAGGCAACGACTTCCCGCCTTTCCATTGGACGCAAGGTGCAGAAAAGGAGGCAGACACAAAAATAGATTGCAAGTCAAAACAAATGCAATAAATCATCAAAATATAAATGTTACTCTTTGGAGTAGTGTGTGTGTCTGTGTGTGTGTGTGTTTCCCACCACTGCATCCGTCCTCCAGCCTCCAGATGTTTACAGTCTTATCCATAGATCCTGTAGCAATTAGTGGTGTAGTTGGAGAGAAAGAGCATGCCGTCACGTACCTGCAGCAGAGGACAGTAATCACCTGGTGTCGGTCTGTTAACACTGAGGTGTAACTTACTCTGTATAATAACAGAAAGAAAAAAAATGTTTCCAAAGAGATCTATCACACAACGGCAAATCGCTGAGTCCTAATATATTAATTATAAAGACAAAGTAAAAGAACAAGAATGTTTTTTTTAAATACACATAGCACCAAATCTGTAAAAAAGTATGATAATAATTCTGTGAGCATTAGAGGTCCATTCAAAGCATTGAGAACCTGAAGCCAAAAGCCCCAATTCTTTGTCCTGGGCTTCTTATTAGCTGTAATGTCCCTGTCTGAAGATCTGGGGCTACAGTTTGACTCTTACAGGGTTAAAAGGTGGGCACTATGGCTCAATACCAGACCTAAATATGTTGCAGGGATGGAAATGTTCTCCGTCAGAGGGCAAATTCAGTGATGGCTTACCACATTGAAGATCTAAATAAGCATCAGATTTTCAGACAAGTCAAGATTGTCAAAGTTAATGAGGACAGTCTCTCTAAAACCTGAGCTAGATTTGCTCGGAAATGTTGATCCACAAAAGCTGTTTGGCTTCAAACAACGTCTCATAAAACCTCCGATAAGAATTTAGAGAAAGACATGCACAAACCCAACTTCAAGATGCTCTCATATTGCTATACTACCAGTGTGTCTAAAGTCAGTTTCCTGGAGGTATTTTGTCAAATGTTATGATTTACTTTTTTGCCATTTATCCACTTTCTCTCGTCTACTTCTCAACTTGCCTCATCTACCTCCACTTCAGCTAGCGCTTTCCCAATAAGTCTTTCATTTTCCCCATCGAAAGAAAGTGAGCTTTCTGCCTTTCAATCACAGGTGGCTTGATGGACTTATAAATAGCTTGCAAGTGCGATCATTCAGCTGTGGCTTATGTGTGCGTTTAAGGGGAAGAGACGGAGTGATAAAAGTCCCCCCTTTTTATAAAAATGCTAAAGGCATGGTTTGTGACCATATTGGGTCATAATCAATTAAATGGACTATGTGTGGTGTCTCTGATTTCCCGACAAGTGATTTATTTTGGAAATGACATTTACTGCTCATGTTTTATATGACTGAACAATTTGTGCTTTCAAAACTAAATAACACCAGAGTGGAAATATATCCATCTGACGTCTCATCATATTTGTCCAGTGGAATTGAGGAACTAAATAAATTAGGTCCAGAATAGCTTAATATACCACCAATACCTGTTTTTTTGTTTGTTTTAAGTGTTCGCATTGCAAAGCATCTTGCAGTAGATTTTCCCCCAAAATATCTTTATTAAAGAGAGACTGAACTTGTGTATATTTGTAAACAGAATAGTTACCACCAGCAACCAAAAGAACCTGTGAAAGACCTCTTTTAGGAATTCCGCACAAACAACATCCAGGAGTGAGAAATACAAATTATTGGTTTCAAATGTTTTACCAGAAAAACACAATTATAATTTTGATAAAATATGTTTTTAAATATTGAAGATTTAAATATTGTCACTACATTCTCTCAATACAAGATTTTTTTAAAGATACAAATATGTGAAAGGACATTAAATTATATAACTACTTATACACATTATATTGTAAGATAAGAGGAACATTTATTAATTTACTTTGGGACTTTTACAAATTCAGGCTAATATTCACTGAGCAAGTCCAGCAAACAAAACTTAACCACATGAGGAAATGAGTATTTACCTCTCATGCTGCTTCAATGTGTAAAGCAAAACTGCATTTTTCTGCAAACAGACAAAGTGTAACACAAAACAAATATGACTGTTATCTTATGAATGGAGCCGTATATAATTTAAGTATATGGTAAATCCTTTTACTGCCATGTAAATCAACAAAGAATAGAGGTACTTACAGCATCATAGACTGTAACAGTTTTGTCCACAGAGCTAAAGGATATCAAAATATAAAATTGTGATATTGATTATTTATTGAGAGGAATATTTTAAATAACAAACTATTTGTTATAGCATGCTCAGATCCACAGTCACTTATGAAGAATTAAGCAATCCATGTCTCCCTCCAGTGGTTCAACTTAAGTACTGCACTCTTATAGTTGTGTGGCCTACTTATACAGCCAGGCAAACAATCTATATTTCACATCAATCTCTTGATCCTAAATAGATCAAGAGATCAAGAGATTGATATTGATCCATTTATGATCAAGAGATTGATGTGAAATATGGATTTAGCATATGGTTTGCAGCTCCAGCAATTACTTGTGAATTTTCTTGAGGGAATCAAGATGGTTAAAAAAGGAACAAACAAGTGGTTTTGCATGTTCCAACCCAATTTACATGATTTATGTAAGTGTACTAAAATATTTTTGATATTTTCTTACATTCCAGGAAGTAATTGGTTTGCAATACTTACATCACAGTGAAAATTGTATCATTTTTTATTTTTGTTGTCAGAGTTGTGTTTTTAGTGTGTGATAATGCAGATGGGAAAGTGTTTCCTTGCTGTTGGTGCAAACAGCAACCTTTGCTATATCTCCTGAACAGCCACTGGGCAGTGGTGCATTTGTCACAAACTCACTCTTTAAAATAACATTACCATGCAATATTAACACAACTTAACCAAAAAGTAAAGATGAGTGAATGATAGCTGTGCTGGGTTACATATTTCAAGCAAGTTTTAGTCCCTGCAAGTTAATTTTCATACTGCGCTGCCACAGACAGAAAATATTGGCTGCCCGGAAAAAAAAGAAATCTATCTAAAAACTTGAAATAAGCTTTTGGTAAATGGTTGACAGAAAGGTAAACCAATATTCTTATCCTTCTTTAAGATCCTACCCAGACACAAGCAGCTGCCCATCTGAGGAGTACGCACAGGAGAGGACTGGAGCCGACTGGCCAGTCAATGTGTGCAGGAGCTGCATGTTATAGGCTACAAAAGAGAGAAACAACTGCAGTCACACACAGAAATGAGTCAACTATTCCCCTCTGACAGATGTCAAACTGACCAGTAAGCCATTCAACAGTTAGGACTTTTTTTAATGAAGACTGGATTGTGTTGCGAGTGATGAATGTTAATGTTGCCTTGATAAAAAATCCACCAAAAAAAGTGAGAGACAAAAAGACAGAAAGAAAGAAGGGGAGTTGTTGAACGCAGAAAAGTGAGGACATTTAATTTGCCAAATCTGTGCATAAATACAAACAATAAATAGCCTGAAAAACAGAGGGGGAAAAAAGGTTGAACAGGCAGGTACTCTGGATTTAATTAAAAGACAATGTACTTTTATTTCGCAGCACCAGTGATTTGCCTTGATTTATTGGTGCTGATATATTACAAACCAGTTACACAGATGAAGGGCTGTGCCTCTGAGGGCTGTAATCAGATTGAAGTTAATTGATACAGAAACTGCACACATCAATATTCAGCCTCAGAGTTGTCTCTAGTCTAGACAACTACAGTATGTGCGGAGTGGAGTTTCTCCAACACAGAGTAAATTAGCCACTGTCTAAATACTGATCGATCGATAGATAGATATTCCAGCTTGTAAAGATATGTCACTCTACCTCCAGAGTAGAACTTGTTAATGGTCCAGATCTTGAGGAGACTGTCTTGCCCACATGATGCCAGATGAAACTGCACAACTTGACCACCTAAAAGAAACAAACATTGCATTACACCAAAGAAATCGGAAATATATGTTATTTTCCCCCAACAGTGAAATTAGACAGAGGCAAAACACATCAGCTGTGCGTCACGTTTCTGTTGATAACACACAACATCACTGACACCACTGACAGGATTCTGACAAACCTTAGGGAAGGGTGGATATCAATATTACCACAATTACACTCTTACTCCAGGAATCCAGTGATTCCGGCTACGGCACCGAAGCGTTTCAGCACCGTGCAGCCTGCCCCACGTTACTGACTTGTTATTAATTTTATATTTTTGTGCTTCTACTGCCTTCTTCACAGCTCTCTGTGACCCCGTTTTATTCTGTCAACTTCAGACTGCATTTCCCACAAGGAGCATTTTGCCTGCCTGATTTTGTTGACATGTTTAGATTTTGTGGATTTGGTAATTAGTGTTTGTATTTTGTGCTTCCACTGTGATTTAGTAGGCTACATAGTTAAATGATTTCTTTTTGTGTCTGTTTTAACCGTGTTTATTGTTGTTTTACGAACGGGAGTCTCCACAGGGTGTTTTATTTTGAATATTGCCCGGATTCTCTTTGCCGTTCTGTCTCTGATTTCCTGCCTGGTTCGATCTGCTCTGTACTGCTTGACCCGGCTTGCGTCAAAAATAGCAGCAGGTACCTGCTACCTATTCTCTGTGGAGCGGAGCGGAGAGCCACTTCTGGGACACGCTGCGGCCCATCTGGTGGACTCACAAGAATTGACTATAATGGCCACAATTAGCTCCTGCAACCATGGCGCAGCCGTAACGCGCCGTAGCCGGAGTCAGTGGATTTTAGGAGTTATACCACCACCTTCGTGTTTTATAAAGGATGACTTTTTCAGTATTTGTCTGAAGAATGTGACAGGATGTAGGATACTGTAACGAGGTGACATGCGGGCTTTATGTAAAACCCAACTCCAGCAGGCTGACATTATTACAGTGATATCAGTATATATGTCGACAAATATGCAAAAGCAAGTTTTATAGGCTGCAGTGTCATGTACAGTTGACCCTTAATTTTCTTAATTTCAGGTTTATACTTATATAAATACCTGTATATATATATATATATATATATATATATATATATATATATATTTTATTTAAAGTTATTCATTCTAATTTAACTGTAAAATATCCTGCCTCTTCACATCTCGGCCAAACTTTTTAATTATCAGATGTGAGGGACTCTTTCCCAAAAAATGTATGCAACAAAAATGAAAAATAAGTATATTTAATTTAATAACACTCATTTTATTGTTAGGATTTCTTCTTCTGCCAGAAACACCTGACTAGGCCGTGTCCCACAGAGCAGTTGATAAATGGTCAGAGCACAGCAATGGTTCTCACCACTGAGGATGCTGGGAGCGAAGGTGCAACAGGTGACCCCCAGGTCGTGGGCATTTTTCTCTGCATGGAGCTGGTTCAGGTCCAGGTCCCACAGACGGAGGTCTCCATAGGTGGAGCCGGTCATGAACACCTGACTGCAGGGGCTGAAGGAGCAAGCTACCAGTGTTGTGTCATTCACTGCTCCGGTCCTACACAAGCACAACACAAAAGCAGCAGCAGCTGCATTAAATAGGCACATTGTTCAGGTATAACAACGTCGGGAGAGTTTTTGCAGAGGTTTTCAGCTCCTTCTGTCAAGATATGAGAGACTTGTGCTGTGCTGTATTTCTATAAGTAATGGGCCAATGCAATAACCAAATTATATTAATTATCACTTAATCTGCTGAGTATTTGTCCAATTAATCTAGCAGTCATTTAGCCTATAAAATATCAAAACATAGTGAGCTAAAAATCAAACCTATGACAACATTTTTGCAAATGATGTTGTTCGACTAATTGTTTCTGCGCTATAAAAATGTAACTTGTCAACTCTACCTGCGCAGCTGTTTGGAGGAGAAATCCCACAGAGCTAAAGTGCCATTAGAAGCACCTGAAACAAGGTGGGCAGAGTCCGGAGAGAAAGCGCAGGTCCTCACAGGACTGCGACCAGGATGCTCCAGGACGGCCTCGATCTCACCCGTGTCCATGGACCAGACCAGTGTGGTGGCGTCAGTCGAACATGACGCAAGGAACTGTCCGCAGGCGCTGAAGCAGCAGCAGTGCACGCTGTAGCCATGTCCTGACAGCGGTGAAAAGGGCAGCTCTGAGAAGTCATGGGTGTTGTATATCCTGAGAGTTTTGTCCCCAGAACATGTGGCTAACAGTTTGGCAGAGAAAGCACACCAGTTGACATCGTCTCCGTGGTCTTGTAACGTGCAAATCAGAGACGTCATTTGGAGAGCCGGTCCTATAGTTCACAGAGAGGGAATGATGGGAAAGGAGAAAATGGCTCACAGAGACATGATATAGGAATATATTTCAAACAGCATCGAAAAACACATAAGAATACATTATTTAACTAATTTTATATTCCTTCCTCATTAGCTCACATTGTTCCCTCAACAAGAGCAGTTTTAAATCTTTTGGAGTGGGTCCTGTCACAAGTCTTGATAAACAAATTGCAAGTCAATATGCTGATCATTAACCGTACACCGCATTAAAGCTGAAACTAATGATACTAAGTCTGTTGAGTTTTATCAGAAACTCCAATCATTAAAAAGCCCAAACATTTGCATTTTCCGGCTTCTCAAAGATGAGAATTTGGTTTTTATCTATGTAAATTGAATATAAGTAGTTTTTATTTAACTCAGTCTGCCCGTCTGTCCTGTGCATTTCTTAGGAACTATCCAGACTTGCCATTCTCCATCCATCCACCAGATGCCCACAGACTGCCCCACCGCTCCCTGTCACCTCACTCCCCAATCACCCCCCACAGTATGTATACCAACCCATCTCCACCTGCTCTAGGTCTGATCACCAATGTTGCTTCGTGCCTTTACTTTCGAGCCACTCGAACCCTAATCTGTACCTGCCTGTCACTTTTACCTGCCGTATTCCTGTTTACTAGTGAATTCTGTACTGCTTCTGTCTGGACTTGTTATAGTTGTTTATAGGCTTAAGTATCATCACTTTGCAATTAAATAACTGAACTGTTCTGTCTGCGTGATCATCAGCATTTTGGGCCTTTTCCCCTTGCTGTCTTGTCCACACCTGCTTGACAGGTTTAGATTTCTGGACAGACAAAACAAGACAAGACACCACATTGGGCTTTTAGAGATTGTGCAGCGGCACCTGTCAAAACTATTTTCTGACAATTTAATGGACTGAATTTTTTACTTTTTTTTTATTGTTAGTTGCAGCATTTTAACATTTGGTTAAGTTGGTTAATGTATCATGAAGCTGAGACCTCACCCCAATGAATACACAGGTCTAACTGAACACTCAAGATAATTAGCTAAGTTAGGCCTGCCTGTCATTGTCTATTTCTTTTCAGATCTTTATTGACCCACAAGAGGAAGTTCTTTTAGAGGCATAAAACACAAACGTGAAACATTAACATGAAAGGGCTGAACTATGTCTATACAGTTCATAATAAGACAATGGGTGTTGCGATAAAAGCAACAAAAGCTGCAACCCAAAGAGTAACGATAAGAAAAATATCTTGCTAAGCTGTGCAGGGAACCAAGAGACAGTTTATTTTTTTAATTAAGAGCACTTATTGCACGTGGGATTAATTAAATAAGACTTTTTTTTAATTGTTCAGGGATTTCATCAGGTTAAAAGTTTAGACATTTATCTTATCTTTTTGTTACTTTTATTCCTCAAGTCAAGTCTTCAGGGGGTCAAATCTCAAAAAAGTTAAGTCTTAATACTATTTTCTTTAGGTTTGACTGGAGTCAAAGTTTCAAGTCTAGGGCACTGCCCTCAACAGTAACTAGTTCGCTTTTGTTATAATTTAGTCCATGTGTCCATCTGTGCAGCACCTCAGACTTTCCAAATGGCTCGTTCAAGTTCAACAGCAGACCAGGAAAAAGGCACATAGGCTATAGATGTCCTTTTTAAATATGGAAACTCCAAGACTAAGACACCAAGAAAATGTGTTGTTAACATTACTGTAGCTAAGGCTCGAAAGCTAACGGTGCGGCAGAGCCGAGAAGCTAATTCCTAAAATCAAATATTGTTCACCAGCGCGAAAAAACGGTGACAAAACACCTCAACGCACACAAACTCAGACGGTAAATAAAATAAAATGTAATTGTAACGCTATCTACATCTAACTACAGCAGTGTGTTGTACCTTTCTCCGTCGCGTTGTCCGTCCACTTGAATTAATGTTTACTTCCTCATCGCACAGCTGACCGTGACGTAAGCGGGTTACGTCACTCTCTGTGTAACTGAACACCATCTGAAGACTTCAGAAGGTGTTCAGTCAGGACTTATAAATACAAATTTCATTGCGTGAACACGGCCGTTTGGAATCCATTGGAAAATGATTCATGTGTAATATTTTATAATTACACTTCTTATGAATACTGTTGGGCTCTTAGCACCTATAATTCATCACTGTATGTGTTTAGTAGGCATATTTGGTGTGCTCATTGTCAGGCAGATAGTGATATTGTATCTGTGAATCCACCATGTGACCATTTCACATGGGCAAGGACTACACTTCAGTGGGAAATATTGCGTTTTGATTTTCTCCACTACATTTATTTTACAGCCTTATTTTACTTTTCAGGTTAACACAGAGCTACAGACAAAAAATATGATGAATGTGTAATGCTGCTTACATGTTGACGCATCAAATGTGAAACACTGACAGAAGCCAATCTGAATCCAATACTGATGTAATTTCACCTAAATGACATCAGACTTGCAATGGATAATTTTCGAGTGTGGTACTGCTACTTTTACTTGAGTAAATGGTCTAATTAGTTCTTCCACAATTGACTTCATGCATTTTTGTAGTTGTGAAAACTTTGAGGTTCTTTAAGGTTTGCATTCAACAGAAATAAATTACTATCTGAGATCTGGAAAATAGGAACTTGCCATTTTTGCCATCTGAATTTGTCAAACTGATTTGAGCACATTTCCATTCTGTCGTACTTCTGCTTGCACTTGGAGTTTAAAACTTTGTCATCCATATTTTAATTCCCAAATGTGTGTTAATTGCGACTACTTCCAAAAGGAAAGAGAACTAAATTTTCAACTTTCTGCTTTAAATCAATCTAATTTTAAGATTAAGCTCCAAGCATCCTTATGAAATTAATGTTTTTGTAATTCATTAACTTAACAACTTCCTTTTTTTAAATTTGCATAATTTTAATGCACATTTAAAGATATATAAATTTTTGACATTTGTGTTTTGGCACCAGACTTAGGTATTGGATAAACTTTCTATGAACTTTCGACTGTTAAGCTTGAAAAGACCTCCCCCCATGTGAAACTGAATTCAGAATCAGATTATGGTCATAAATGCATACATGATTTCTAATTTGAGTGAACAAAAGTGATTAATCCATCGATCTACCACAACACCTTTTCTCAAAATCAGCTCTGTAGGATGGAATTGAAATAAAACAAGTTTAAGACATTTACGTTGAAAAACATCCTTTTAATAGGTCCGTGCCACACACTAGTGAAAAATAAAGCTCCTACAAAAGAATGATACTTTTATTCCACAATATCTTAAATAAAGTAACTTCAAGTACTCTTGACTTGGATACAAAAAAATCTAGCTGCCTCCATCAGGCCACAACACACAGCAAGGTTCAACACAGTGGTTACAAATGGCCTTAGGTCCTCTGTATTGTGGCAGATTACGAGGAAATGCATCATGGAAGCATAACTGAATGCTTGTTGTTCCTTTTTTTTTATCTGCTATGGTGAGGAATGATTTCTGTGTCACTGTCCAACTTTGGAGGCCTTGTTGGATTGAAATCATATTAAAAAAATAATGCTGTCGTAAGAATGAAAACTAAAAACAATAACATCCCCTACATGCCCCTGTTGGAAGGGTAGGCACTACCAAGATTAAGGATACCACAGTGTTTGCAGAGGATATGTATATACTGTACAAACAATATTTATGATAATGTTTTCATCACGTTCACTAAAATAGAATGCTACAATCATTCTAAGGCATAAACAATATCTTAATATTCTTAAACAATTTTTACACGTCGTTCCAAACAAGACATAATATTGACATTAATAAACAGTATATACACATGAATCACCATTGTCTAACTGTTCCTCTGCCGTTCCTGTAAATAAATGCAGTTTTACAGTTTGAACAAATGAATACAGTCCTCTGATGCCCCAAAGTACTGAACAGTGTAAACAGTTTCAGGTTTTTTTTTTCTTGGCTTTGTTTGATATTTGGGAGAAAAATTATAACACAAAGACACATTCCTTTTTTTAATTCAAAGCAGTTCAGCTGATTCTTCCTTTTCATAGAAAATGAAGTGGACCTTGATTCATAAATAATTATTACAAAATTAAATACATTCACTATAATACGATTAAATAACAAAAGGCTATTTACAAGTAGTGGAAAGTATTCTAGCGCAGACAGTGACAGTTGAGGATTTATTCAGTGCAGTGTTCTGAGACAGGGAATGGTATTGCACTACAACACCCCATTTCACTGGGACTCTTTGGGGCTTTTATCCCTGTTGTAATAAAATCCAGCTCACCTCATGTAACGGCTTTTTTTTTATCAAGGTGACATCTCTCTATAGCAGACCATGGGTTCCTTAATGAAGATTTGACTTCTTCCATCCTGCAAAGCCACATTCTCCATCAGAAAATAAAAATAAAAGTAAAACCTGGTGCTCCGATATGAAAAGTTGAATGGGTTTATGGGAAGAATCTGAACAGACTTTTAGTTTGTTTGTTTCAGAAGCTCAGTCCAGCGCTTCTCAAAGAACTTCCTCATGTTATGACCAGCTCGACCAATGTCTGAATTGTCTTCATTGAATTTTTCGCAGTTATCAAAGACCAAGTTGACATCAATGATGAACGTCTCCAGGTTTTGATACCTGAAATGAAAAAAAAAGGTCTTATGGTGAGAAAGTACAACTTACATACAGCTGATACATCACATACTGTGGTGTAACTAAAACTGACTTTAAATTCAGTTCAAGGGCCTTGAAGGCATTCAGTAGAAAAAGAACAAAAAGAAGTGACAGGAACTTACTGGCTGCTCACAAGCTTCTCACGTATGGTGGAGAAGTCCATCGGTTTCTTGATAACCTTCCTGTAGCCAGGAACCGATTTCAGGTTGACAGGTGTGAGAAAAGGCCATGCATCCTGATGCCGCTCCAACTCAGCAAGGAGTACCCTGTTGAACACACACACAAATACACACACACACACACACACACACACACACACACATGGTTAGACAAGAACTTCATTTGTTGGACAGCTGTCCTTTAAAGAAGCTGTAATCAATATTTGAAATTTTTTATATAAACGAAGAATCAAATATGTTACTCATGAAAATAAACATACAGATAATTATCAACAGACTGCAGTTTCCTTCAGCTCTACAGAGCGTTGGTAGCATATTTCAGCTCATTGTTTGTTGTTGGTTTTACAGCCCAAAACTTTGCTGTTTTGGTTCACATTTTGGGCCGCAGTAGGCAGCTAAATTTCAGCAAAAAAGCTCTGGAAGTCTTTAATGATGTCTGTGTTTTTATACTAGCCAAAAAAACTCAGCCTTATAGTTATAGACTTTGTGCTGAAAAAATATTTTAATGTTGGTAGAAAAGGCAAAAAAGAGGATCTTAAATGTCAGTGTTAAATCACAAAAGATTCTTACATACAGATAAAGTGAAAACACATCAGCTCCCTGCGGCTGCTTGATTCAGTCCTACAGTAAATGGCAGCTACTGTAAAACAGTTTGAAAGAGGGAGATAAAGAAATGAAAAGAATTCAACATAAAAGACAAGTATGAGCAAGTCAGGGGCACGTACCTGCATAATCCCAGGTCCCTGTTGTTGTCTCTAGCTGTCTTGGCTCGCTTCACACACACAGGGCTCTCCTGATTGGCTGCTGGCAGAGCAGGTGAGCTCTCCTCGGGTTTCCTCTTCCTGCTGGTGTCTTTTGCTCCTTTCTTGGGTGTGCTGCTGGCGCTGGCCGGGTCATCCTCCGACACTTCCCCGTTACCTGCCTGCTTCCCATTCTTCTTTACCTCTCCACCTTTCTTACCACCTCCTCCACTGGATGCTACTTGTTTGCTTGGAGGTTTTTTGCTTTTGGGAGATGGACCACTTGCCTGCAGAGAGTAAACAATGCATTTTCTGAGCTCTGGTGCAATTAAAACTAATAGTATAGTGTCCACTTCGACCAATTTATTGTACTAATACTGGCCTTTTCCAAACTATTAGTTCAATTTGTCATATCTTACACCACCAATATTAATTAGTTTCTTCCCTGACCACATCTACATAAAAACATTCTGTGTTTTCCAGCTTCATAGAATTTTATTAGTATGAATATGAATGGAAAGTTTTATTGTCATTTTATAGGACAAAGGCTAGATCTATGCTGCAGACAATAAAAGGTGAGGGGAAATATAATAAAACCTTAGCGGAATTGTTAGTTAAGATGTATACCAAATACTGTAATGGCAACGTTGCCGGCCCCCAGTTTGAAGGACCGGTGATGTTGCCATTACAGTATTTGGTCTCTCTCTACTCTCCACAATTCTTTGAAAGCATGAAAATGGTTGAATTAAAGTAAATCCATCAACAGTTTTAATAAAAAAATGTCTGTTTTGGCTGTTAAATACCAAAATTGGAAAATGCCTTAAATGTTGTGGTGTGAATATTTTCCTAAACTTTGAAATTACAGAGACATTATAATTGGATCTGATACCTTCGATATGCAGGCTGGGCAGTACCAGTCTCCCTCTGGGATACTGGTGATCTTGGGTTTGTGGCAGTAAGTGTGGCAGCCTTTGTCACAGCCATCACACAACAGGAGGAGGTCCTCGTTATCTCCTTTCCTACACATCTGACAGTACTGAAAAAAAAAAGAAGCATCCATTAAAAACAGGTGTAAATTTCCTGAATAGAGTTTGTTTTTAATTAGTGGGGTGGAGATATGATGTAGATCTATACTACTTGCTGCTCACCACTTTCATGATGGACCTCTCCCAAGCAATAGATTTCTGCAGTTGCTGGATACACATGGCCAACTGGGCAGCACTGCGCACTTCAGTCAGGGCCTTCCTCCACACCTTCATACCATGAGCCACCTCCTCCTCACCGCTGGGAGAAGACAATGAGGAATGATGGGAAAGTGACAAAAATGTACACATATGTGAATATTTGGGCGGATTTGCACACACACACAAAGCAGTTAACTGTATCCGCTCAACCAGCCGCCAACAAGACAGCAGACCAGAAAGAGCTCCAGCTGTGCAGAGATAGGCATGAGGATTTTGGGGTGGCAGGGCACCAGGTAAACACCGATTTTGTTATGTTCAGGGGACATTCATGCAGAAAGAGGGAAGGAGTAAAACCTGTGTAAGTGTATGCTGTATAGTGGGAGCCATGAGTATGCCCATAACCAAGGTTACTGATGCACAACACCATGCAGATGACTGCAGAAAACAAACAAACCAGTAAATCAGTAAACAATGCCGATACAGGAAATGAATCTGAGAGGAGTCCCCCTCGACCCCAAAAAAACTGCACAAGATCAAAGAAACAAACAAAAATGCAACAAGCCACCACAAAAATCTGCTGTGAAAGCAACAAAGACCCTCACTTTTTGAGATATATGGAAAACATAAAGCAAACACAGAGAGAGAAAAGGGTCTTAGTGGGAGAGTGGGGAGCTTCGGTTGGAGAAATGACCTACCCTTCCCTGTCAGCACTAGTGGATGGGGCGGGGGCAGGGACAGTGACCGTACCCACATTATCCAGCCTGATCTGAATGGTGGTACCTAAGGGGCTCCTCAGGTACCTTCTCTCGATGTTGCGCTCCAGATCAGCCAGACGTGTCACTGCTATGTCCAGCGGGTTGTCCGGATGACGCATCACCCCGCCCTTCTCCACCCGCTCCTCTGGATGCTCCTTGTCTCCTGAATTTACTGACGCTGGCGTCGATTTGGTGGGAGGCTTGTGTTCGTAATACACCAGGTCCTCTCGCTCAGACTGAGGGTCCGGAAATGTCCAGCCCTGGGAGGGGAAGTCAGCTGTTTGGTCTTTTCTGCATGTTTTTTTCACACTACTAAGAAAATCTTCAGGGTGTGTTCTTGTGTTAGTATTTTACCTTGACCTGCAGGCTGGCTGCAGTGACTTTCCTTTCCAATTCCTCTACCTGCTGCAGCACAGCAATGTCCATCTCCATCGCCTGCTCCTCAACACACCAGCCCCGCACTGACTCCACACTGACCTGGCTCTCCTCCAGCTCATGCAGCTCGATCATGGCCGCTAGATGGACAACATGAAAGATATCAGTCAGCCTCAAATAAACACACAAACACACTCACTGATGTAGGTAAACACATGAGCAAGGTAGCCAAACAAGCACAGATATTCGGGAAATTCAATCATAAGTAACACTGTCTTTGCAGTGTATTCAGGGATCATGCTTTGAAAGCTGAATGGCAGCACACCAAATCTGTATATCATACTATGATTTTAAGAAAAATACAGCGATTACGTGCTCAGAGGAAGTGTTGAAACACTCACCGTCTTTGTGTTTTGTGCAGACCTGGGGGATGATCTCTGTGTATTTCTGCATCTGCCTCTGGAGGCCCTTCTCTCTGATGCCTCGGCTGTGGAGAGCACTGACTAAAGCCCTCAGCTGCTCGATGTCAGACACCCGCCACCACCCTGTCAGCATCTCTGAGACAATGAGCACAAACAGGCATGTAAGCTAGAAGACACTGAACATACATCACTGTAAAAAGCTGCTTCATTCAGTTATGTTATACCCAAATGAAATTGCGTACAGCCGAGCAGAACGTTCCCCAATCCAATTATCTTGGATTATTCAAGCAAGTGAAATCTTTTCAGGCAGGTGAATTCTTTTCAATTAAACAATGGGGGTTGATTATGGCTTCTACTTTTATTTATTTTTTGTCACTCACCGTCTGGAATAGGCCGAGGTGTGGGATGGTCCAGGGATTTGGGCATCTCCAGGGTAGGAGAGGGCATGGATAAGGTTTTCTCAATGCGAGGTAAAGGAGATTCACTCTTACTGGAGACACTTGCGGCTGTGTTGCCCTCCAGAGAGTGACCCAGCATGGGGCTGGGGCTGCTGCACAGAGGCAGGCTGGGACTCATGATGCCACTGGGCCAGCTTCCGAAAGAAATTCCTAGCAATGAACCACCTGTCTTCACCTGGGGATAAATGAGGAAAAACAAAAGGGTGAGGGAGGTGGAGTTAGAGGAGAGCAAAACAGCTACAATTAAGGTAATGTGATACATGGCAAAAATAACTGTACAGAACACAGCTATCTCTATTTGCGTCCAGCCAGCAGCCTCACCTGCAGGGCTGATAGTGGGTAGTTGAGGAGGCCAGCTGGGTGGTGCGGGCTGGCGGACGCTGAGGCAGCTGAAGGGGTGAGAGGCAGGGCTGGGGATGGAGGTGGGGATCTGGGCCTGGCTGGGGTGGAGGACGCCTGGGGAGACACACGGGGCACTCCTGGAGGAGTTGTGGTGATGGAAGCGAGGTCACAGGGGTTGCGAGGGAGCAGACTGAACCAGTGTCCGCTCCTCTCTGTGAGGACTCTGAGCAGCTGGTCGTTGGCTTGGAATGAGAGGTGTGGAGATGGAGCAGGGGATGAGGTTGGAGGAGTGTTCCCTGGGCTTTCACGCTGGGCTGGCAGGCACGGGACGGATAAAGAAGCTGAGACCTGGGGAGGGATGTGTGTAGTGTCATTAGTGGTCACCATGGTAGGGGTTGTTGCTACTGAGGTATTGTGAGTAGGGGAGGATGATGTCACTGTGGTTGTGGCAATAGGGGTGCCGATGGGGCTGCCATTTTGCCTCACATGGAGACCCTCCTTATCCTCTGGCTTCACAGTTTCTTTGTCAACATCCTTGTTGACATCCCGGAATGTGCACAGTTTGGATACACAGCCTGGTTGCTGATAGAAGAGGGTTGGGGAGTTCTTCTTTCCCTCATGCTCCTTTTCCTCCTCTTCCTGTTGCTCCAAGCCTTGTGTTCGAATGCCCTGCCCATCGAGGCTGGCAGAATTCTCCTTCTGCACCTCAATCTCCTGAGGTTCGTCTTTGACCTTGACCTCCTCTGCTGCTCTCCTCCTCCTCTGTCGCTCCTCCTCCAGTTCCTCTGGAGCTGCAGGGAAATGAGAAAGCGTACAGTTAATGTAGCTGAAAACTCAACTACCGTGGCTGATTATACTGCAACATTATTCTACACTTGCCTAGGAAGATAAGTAGAGTTGTGTTAGATTATTATAGTTTACAGATGCAATCACAAATTAGTCTTAGAGAATTAAGATAAAGTAAAACATCATCAGCATATTTCACACTGCCAAAAACAGCTGAACATGCAGCTAAACAGATACATTTACAAGATGTCTTCCTTCATACAACATCAAATCTGTTCCTATGATTTGTATTTTTCACTTTTTGAGTGTAAGTAAAATGTGTCTATGCAATCAGAAGCATCATAATTTAAGATCTCATCAAACTTGTGCATTGTACTGTAACTACCTTCTCCACTCTCCATGGCTTCAATGAAGACCCCTCCACAGTGTGGAAGTACCCAGTACCGGCGGCGATAACGGTCCTGGCCATACATCATGGAGCGCAGAGAATGGGATATTTCAAACAGCTTTCTTCTGGTCTGATGATGTTGCTGCAAAGGTACAAAATATACTATACTTGTGATTTCTATACCTTATTTTGATCTATAGACATTCAGGTAAACAAAAGACACTTTTGCTACTAAATGTCCTTTTGTAATCACCGTGATATATTAAGCATTGCATGCTATACTAATGAGGTAATTTATTAAGCTAATTAATACCTTCATTAGCAACAGCAATATGTCAGTGTACATGTTTATAAAATGTACCAAACACATTCGTTGTTTTTAATACACACTGTATATCAAAGCATTTAAAGGTTGTAGATATTAAGAAATTAAGTTAGGTTTTCCAAAATCAAATATGTTATCTAATGTGTAGGGAGGTGTTTGTGGGGTTGCCTCTTATGTATTATATTAAATTGTATTTAAAAAATAAACACATGTTCATGGCAACATACAAGAGAAGTCCTGCATAACCAAACAGCAATAATACTCCATGTTCCTGTGGTTTATCTCTTTCATAGTTGTTTCCCCAAGAGACAATTTTTTTAATCTCACTGCATGTCTCATTTTTAATCACACATTATCAGTGTCAACCAACCATGCATTGATTTTCTGATGCCTTATACGTTTATGTTAATGGCTGTTAACTTTGTCACAGCACTTGTACATTCTAAGGAAGAACATACCTTGGCTAATTTCTCAATCTGCTTATCCAGCTCCTCGAGACTGGTGGCTTGGTCAACTTCATCCTGACAGGACAAAGTAAATACAGTAAATGTCTGTGAGCAACCCTCCAAGGTCAGTTTTGATAATGGATCTGTAGACGGATCTATCTTTTTCACCTCATCGTATGTCTCCACTTTTTTAATCTTCTTAATTTCTTCCTCCTCCTCCTCCTCCTCCTCCTCTGCCTGATCATCACTGTCATCATCGTCTTCATCATCATCGTCGCTGTCTCCTCCCAGTTTCCTCTTGCGTTTGGCGGCAGAGGACGGAGTGCAAACAGACTGGTTCTCTTCCACACCCATACTGGCCTCCCTCCTCCCAGTACGTTTGGCATAAATGGTCTTCAACCTGCATCAACACACGCAGGTTCAGCATGATAGTGTACAGAGAAGTAAAAGCATGACTTTTTAGGATTAAAGAAAACTTACTTCTTCAGCTTTCCCTCCATAATGATCTTATCCTTCCTCATGTTTGCCATCTGATCAAGGCTCTTGTCAATCTCACTGCAATAGGAAATGTAATCCTGTTACATTTGTGCATATGTACATTGATGTTTTTGTTATTGGTAAAGTAATGGCAAATATGTTGAGTGAAAGATAAAAGCTCAGTGAGGCTGGCAACTATCTACAGCCAAAGTAAAAAGTTTAATAAGCTGTTATCCCGGAGCACAAATTAGTACTTGCATAATTTGCTTACAATCAAAAGGACTTTTACTGCTCTCAAATTACTGCTCCCTACAGCAGCTTTATTAAGCTTTTTCCACTGCATCAATAAAACATACCATTATTGGCTAATGAATAACTTCAGTGTTAAGCAATATAAAAGTAAATGCAGTACACAGTAGATTAATATATTAAAAAGTGTGTGGTTGGTGAATGGGAGTGTTTCAATTTGCATATGAATCCAGAGGTTGAGGAAGTATTATACACCATCCAACTATATGTCACAAAGACAACTCAACAAGTACTCAACAATGTTCGGTCGGACAGTCCCACTTTTTACTTTCAGCTGCCTCTCGTACCTGATAACAGTTTTGCTGCAGGCCAGCTCGTTAGCCAGAAAGCCCAGGATTGAGGCCTTCTGGGCTGGCGTGTGGGCCTGGAAAGCCTTGGTCTTCAGACTGAGGGCCAGAGGGGCCAGTTCTGTATTGGCACAATGGGCTCCCATGTACATCTGTAGCACCTCAGACACATTATCCCTATTGATGCCAACGTTGGTCAGGTGATCCCCCAGCATGGTTTTTGTCTGATAGAGAAGGAGCGGTTGACAAAAAAAGTTGGTGAACACATCCTTGACAAATTTAAGTTGATTTGACTTCTAACCTTGTTATCTGCCATTTTAACAATGTAATATGCATAAGCATGTATTCGCAGTAGAGGAAAAAGTCCCTAAAAATAACAATATTACAATAGAAAAAACAGTACAGAAGCATTAGCACTAAAATTAGTACTCGAAATTAGTACTAGAAAGCTGGGTGCACTTGCTCAAAATTACACAATAATAATATATAATAATAATAAGGTGCATTACATGACTTAATGAGCTTTGAACTAGCTCACCTTTTGTCCGGGTGGCAAACCGGGATCACAGACAGCCAGTGAAAGCAGTTTGACCAGAAGGTCTTGGACATGGCCCATGCTGTCGCCGACATTGAGCAAGCCCTCCTGCAGCATGCCCAGGGTGGGCACATCCACATTCAAATCTAGCCCCAAAACCTTTCCGAAGCCTCGGAGGAACTGCATCAGCATCAGGCAATCTGACACAGCACGTCCTGGTAGGATGAGTCCAGGAATCCGGGAGAACTCAGGGAGAGGCTGTGGGTAAAGTTTGGATTGTTAGCTGTTTTTGTTGTTGTTGTATTTGTTAGTAATACATTAAATGTAATTTGGACTACAGAAACTGTTTATGATTTAAACAACTATGGGAAATGGGAGAAAAGCTGTCATTATATCTCACATCTGTTGACTGTAATCAAGATGGGGCTTTCCAATTCATAGTAATGACTAATTTTCTACCTTGTGCAGTACTCCCTTTTAACCACTTGGGGGCACACACTTCCGCATATAAAATGCTCCCTACCATGAGGTACTGACCCTCAAGAAAATGTCCAACTTACTATTTAATAATAATAATAATAATAATAATAATAATAATAATAATAATAATAATAATAACTGCCAGGACTTTTGTGATTGTGCCACCCTGCTGCCCTAAATCTACATGCAACACTCAAATGAGAAAAGCTGACCATCTGCTGCACATCACAGTGTGTATGAACTAAAATCTACAATTTTTTCTGTGTGTGATTAACTTTACATTCACACCACTGACCAGATGAGCTACTGTCGTAACTACCTTATGATCAGACAGACACATGTCTTCATTTGGCTTCTTCAGCTCCCTCGCTATCTCCAGCTCCAGCCTCCGTTGCTCCAGTTTACGCTCTTTGTTCAGGCGCTTCTCATCCCTTTTCTCCTGCCGCAAGCGCTCTCGCTCCTAGAGAGTCCAAAATTCAAGGGAGCATTAGGGAAGCAAAGTGTGCGTGTGCTCATTTGTGTGTATGTGAAAACAGACAAGAAGGTTTACTTGACTTTGCTGAGCAGTATTAGAATTCAGCCTAATGCTGCTATGCATTCAAAGGAAAAGTGCTTGAGGGCCAGAATCTTTTGAATTGGTAAGTGTGTAGGAAAAAAATGAATGGAGGGAAAGAGTGCACAAAAAGGAGAGAACGCAGGAATCTATCCAGGGAATAATGACTTAGGCTCTTTTTATGGAGTGGACTGTGTGTGTATTGCTGCATTTATGTGTGTGCATATGGGCTACCTCTGCTTTCTTGCGAGCCTCAACAGCCTTCATCAGCATTACATGTTGCCTCCTCCTTTCTCTCTCCTAGAGTGGCAAAAAAACAGAGGCACATTAACAAGCACACATTGTACATACAGTGCTCAAGGTCGACTAAATTTAGTATGTATTGATGTAAAATTGGGATGGACTAAATTCAATAGAGCCACCATACTTGAACAAACACAAAACAACGCTTCACATGTATACACTTTCACATGTATGGTGGAAGCATAAGTGAAGAGTACAGTAGTACGATGACAACCAAAAAGCAACACATAGATGCGATACAAAGTAGATGTGATGACAGGCTCAAAAAAGAGAAGCAGCTGGAATCGGTGACGGCGCCTTTAAACTAAAGCTGACGCAACAAAAGCAACAAAATGCTGGTTGCCAGAAGTCTTCTGATATGCCACATTGGCGTTATGATCAAAATAATAAATTCCATCACATGAGTCACTTCTAATGTTTATTTGACATATCATTCTCATAATATTTGGTGATGGGCGGCAAATACTAATGGATGGTAAAGGATAGCTACAAACAGGGCAGTTCCACTTCAGTGGTTTTGGCGGCTTAAGTATTAGCACAGTATGTGACTGCTGAGGATGAGACATCTATGTTGTTCTTTGGTGCATGATACACAGTCTCCTGCAAAAGGGCACAGGAATCACCGGTGGCTGAATATCATTTCATTTGATCTCTTTAGGTTTCCCGCTCCACCATATCAGGCTGTCATTTCCTCTGTGATCCAACAGAAAGACACTTTGCCACTATTAGGGCTTGCCAAGGACATTTCCAGCACATAGTGACTAAAATTTGCTGTTTGTGAGGACTGTTTTGTCAGTGTGATAAACAAAACGGGCTAGATGCCAGGCACTCTGCTACAATATGTCCTTCTTGGTTTGATTTATCTACAAATAGAAAACTTCAAAAAGGACATTCAAAAAGGATATTAAGCCTGTGGCATTCAGCTTTTTTTAGCTTTCCAATTCATCAAAAACATTGAAGGTTATTATGATAACAAACTACAATATATCAGAAGCAATACAATTGCATGTGACAACTGTAAATACCAGGATTATTTCATGTATCTCAATTTGCCCCCCCCCCCTTCATTGTGCTCCGAGTAGAGGGACAAGGGGTTGATGCAACAATCGGTTCAGAGTCCACTGTGAAACAGATAGGCAGACCTGTAGATTCAGCTGCGACTGTGTTTGAGTGAGAAGGGCTACAAGCAAGACAGCCAGGCCAAAATAAAATGCTACACAGAACCATATTTGTCCCCATGGTGGAACTGATTATATTGTCGTTCTACAGTCTATCAGGGTATTGTTGAGCAACGGTTGTGCTGTACCCTCACCAAACTGGTGGGAATCTGTAAGTATCTCCACCATAAAGGCAAAATGTTTCTCAGTAGCTGTTTTCATTCTTTGTGCAGAGTACAGGAACAGTGAATGACAGAGAGGCTGGGATGGGGCAGGTTAAAGTCCAGCACTCTGTGGACTGGAGAACAGATGCACGGACGAACAGACACAAGCTCGATGTCTGGGCCAAAATCGTCAAGCACTCATGGGTAACACAGGCTAGTCCAATACAACAGTTAGACAATGTACAGTATGTGATGGATGGAAACTCCTCGAGTGCACTTTCAGACAGTGAGTGTGGATTGGCTAGTAGCCTTTGCAATGCATTCTGAGTAGAAGGAGGATGGGGGAGGGGGGACAGAAGCTGCCTGGCCACCGTGACAGGGTCAGTTGTCCCTCAGGACGAGCAGATGGAGGCAGCATACTGACTCTTTTTCTCTTTTGTTGGTTTTGCTGGAAAGCCATGCAGAAGAATGTAGTATGACAGCAGCCAGTGCTACACTTAATGCATTGCTATGACAACCATAACACAACCAGTTACACGATGCAGGTGTTAGATGTACAAAAATAAACATACCCATACCATATCTAGTCTATGCCTCTCCAACTCCTGGCAGAGAGAGTTGGCAAAATATTATGGAACAGAAGTAATATCCAATACCAATAAGCATGGGTTTAATAGACTTTCATTAAATAGATGTTTGGTAATTAACCACATTTCTATATACTCACACATACCTGTATTTAAATGCACACACAACCACACACACACACACACACACACACACCTGCAAATTCCTATTCAAATGAAGTTTGAGGTAAATGGTTTTATTCAGCAGAAACCATTACGTTCAAGAGGCTTAGCAAGTTGTAGTGAATGCCTACCTGGTGTTTGAGAATCTCTGCCTGCTGTCTCCTCAACTCTTTCTCCTTGAAGGCAAGAAAGAGAAGATGAGGGAAAAATCAATATGCTTCCATTGTGCCAATATCATGAAAATCACTACAGACTGATGGAATTTCAGCACGTTTCAAAGGGCCGCTGTAATTTTATTGCCAGCTACTTCTTAAGTGGAACAAGCCCCACATCATGGTGCATAGGAAATAATGTAATTCATGTGATTCTTGATCAAAAAGAGTTCCATGTCACGCATGTTTGAATATTATACTAACTGTAATTTTACATCTGTTTCAAGGGTTTTGTTAAAAATATAAACATACCTTTATCCGTTTTTCTGCCTCCATTATTTTGGCATTGGCGGCTTCTTGCTTCTTTTTTCGTTTGGCCTATGAATAAAGATTAAGGTCAAGAATCACAGAGACAGACATATATCAGTCAGTCTTGTTTGAGGGCTTTGCTGCACTTTAACTGATTGTTTGCAGTTTTCTGGTTTGAGCAAAGATTTTATGCTCCTGAATGCCAGTGAAATTTGTAAAACACAGCGAATGAATAATGTATCTCTTTAACACCTAATTGTGAATATGTTGAAGCCTCCCGTTAAGAGTGGCTTGTCAACCGTGTCAACTCAAAATTGATTTAGTCCTGCTAAAACACTTTGAAGCTCCTACAGTATAATTGTGTGCGTATGTGTGTGTGGATGTTCATGCATCTTTGTATGTGTGTTTGTGTGTGTGGAAAACAGCACCTTTTTTTTTCACTCGACCCACTTATGCTAAACTGTTACTGTTGTCTGATGAAAAAAAGACTTTTCTGTCCAATTTAAATAAGGTCTGAAGAGGCAGCAACAGCCATTTTAATATTCAACAGCCGTCAACCAAGACCAATTTAGCATTAGTTCCATGTGGAATTATGCCTAAGAAGACGCAACTCCCTCCAATGCATGCTGCTGTTCAGTAATGAGCTTTAGGAAGATTAAAACACTATAGACTGAGGGGCTGTAGCTATCCAGGAATGTTCTGCTTAATCAGAGGTGCTGTTGGATCAGATTCTGTACCTCCAAAATTTGCTGCGCCCTGAGTTCCTTCTCCATCCGAATTTGCTGAATACGCTTGATCTTTTCCTGTTAAAAAACAAAACAAAAACATAATCTCTTAGTATTTTAGACATTGGAAAACATCCTTAGATGTAATCACTTTCCAACCACTCTATTCCAGTTGGGAGGGGCAAAAAGACAATAATAAGTTTAGTACTAGAAGTAATGATTATAATTGAAAAGCAAGCTTTAAAGCACCACAAAATAACTGTTCAGCATTTCCTGCAGTGAACATGGGGACTATGCGTGTTAGGACACTTAGAAGAGAAAAGAAAGAAAAAAAAGATTTGTCAGCACACATATGAAGCGGACCCACCTGCTGTTTGAGAATCTTGATCTGCTCTTTCTGCTTCCTTCTCTCCTCCGCTGCCATGATAGCTGCAAGAGTCATGTCAGTGTTATGTTAGTGACTACAAAAATGACCTAGAAAGCCGGGCAACCAACTGTAATCATATCTGAGAGAATTACACTTGTTATGCTTTGTTTATTCAGGAGGTCTCACTGAGATCAAGATGTATTTTACAAAAGAGGACAAGAAATTCTGACTACTAGTTCACAACTAAGATGAGTCAGTCACTCAAAAGTTAAACAAAACACACAGACATACTCATTAAAACAATGAGAAACATTATTAAAAATAATAGCATGTATAATTTTGAAGTCACTCAGAGCTATGAGTGACTAACTTTAAGTTGTAAGGTGCATAGTAGGTGCAAACACACAGAAAGCAACTTATCTAAAAAATGTGATGATCAGTAATGAAGCTTTGGACAGATTTTTATCAAGCAAGTCATCTACTAGTTGCAGCATGCATTATTTTTTATGACCAGGTCGTAACTCCTCTTAACCCTAATTATTTGTAATCAATTGTGAGTTGACCAGTGATTCTAGGATTTTAGACAGACAGGACAGTGTATACAGAGAGTTTTTATGTCGCCATTGTCAACAAATAAATTCATTGGATCTGAATTTCCATATTAAGGCAGCTGCAGCTTTGGGGTGGTGATGGAGCAGTGGATAAGATACAGGCCTTTGGTGTGAAAGACTCAGGTTCAAATCCACTGTGAGACACCATTGTGTCCCTGAGCAAGACACTTAACCCCTAGTTGGACCAGAGGTGTGCGACCTCTGACATATATAGCAATTCTAAGTCGCTTTGGATAAAAGCGACAGCTAAATGAATAAATGTAAACGTTGAATTAAACATGTGTAAACATAATGTTGCAATTGTAGAAGCACAGATCAAAATTGTCTTCTACAGTTTGAATGTATTGGTGCATTATACATTTCAGAATAGTTACAACAGTATAACCGAGTTTAGGTGAGGGCTAAGTGAATAGTCAAGAAACATTTTGATAAAATTTCTTTTTTTACTTTTGAACTGTATAGGAATAAAAAAAATGTATAAGCATGATGTTTGAAACCAGCACCATGGCAGCAATAAAGATTAGAGCAGAAAGAAAATTAAAGCTTGTGCTTTAAAGTGATGAAAATAAATATGAACGTACATACAAACAAAGGCTCTATAAGCAGAGTGAGTGTACCCAGAGGCCCCGCAGGTCTTAATGGACTGACCAACCGATAAAAACACAGCAAACATCGTTACAGCTCTGTGCTCTTGTAAACAACACACACAAAAAAACGTGAGTTTACCTTGCTGTTTACGAGCTTCTTTGGCTGCACGTGCCAATGCCTGCTTTTCCAGTTTTCTCATCAATTTCATCTGGGCAGCCTGTCTGGCTATTTCTGCAAAGAGCGGGAAGAAGGGCATTGTCAGTGAAAAGTTTAAAGGGAAATACTGCTGCTGTAGCCTGACCTAGCAAATTTGACTGAAATGATTTTGTAAAATCCGAACAAAATAAAATACTGAAAATGTATTTTTTCCTTATAAGGATTTGCATATGTATGCACTTTGTCTATTATACTTTTTAAATACTGAGGTATAGCCTCAGATTAAAATATGTTTGTGAGGGTAGAACCATTAAAAAGCTTCTACGTTGTAATAACAGCATCTGCAGCTATGTTAATATCAAAGCCACACAAAAGCCCAGAAACATCAAAAAAAGACAGTATCTATACCACATATGAAGTGGGTGGATCTAACAAACAAGCATGACAGAAAAAACTGACATGTCCATTTACAAAAAAAAATATTTAAAACTGCAACCCCGTCCTTGGCCTATGCTACCTGAATAATGGCTGGTTGATTAACGGCACACACACTTATGACAAACATATTTCAGGGCTCATTTCCTCCATTCACCTTGAGCCTCTAGTTTGCGCAGAAGTTTGACCTCACTGGGACTGGGGCCCTCGGGTACCAGTGGATCGCCCACATTCGGGGGTCGTCCCTTCCTCCGTCGGGAACCTTTGCCACCTTCGCCTGCTAACTGACGCTCTGAATTAGGGGGGCGACCCCTACGACCTTCCATCGCCAAAATACGAGGAATAACCTCCTCTTCCTTCAAAAGGCTCCACTGTAAACCCTAGAGAGAGAGTAAAAAGTAAAGATAGAGAGATCGGGAGGGGTGGCGAGAGATGAAACGTGAACAACATTTTGACATGCATCATGTCATGTGACTAAAGAACAGTTCAATCATTAGCTAGCAAGACTAATCCAGCTTAAAGTAAACTGTTCTTTTTGAAATTATATAATTACATTTTCTACAATACACAGTAAAAAGCTGGCTAAACAATTTATTAAAGATGAACTACTCATTGCTGGTCTGTCTTGTTTTTTCTGGCCCCTCAGCCCTGTATATATTTACACATATTTTCTCTATTCAGCTTCCAATTATACACACATCCATATCCTTATTTATCTGTTTTGTATATGTATTACAGCCACATAACAGCATTTATCACTGGTCACCTGTGGAAGTAATGTCAGCTGATTATTACATTTATCCATGCACAGTGAGTGGTCTAGGAACTAGGACTACTGAGGGTTTTGGTTGATTCCTATCCATGCCCTGACAGTGACTGCTGCATGAAGCTTTGCCTGCCACTAGATGAAAAGATGAACAGGGATCAGGGAGAGAGAGAGAGAGAGATGAAAGGCAGTCACCTGGGGTCCTTCTCTGGCTTCATAGAAGTCACCAACCCTTATCTTTGCACTGAAGCTAAAATTATCACGCGTGATGCCACTTATTCCATTTCTGGATAGATACTACAGAAGAGAAAATAATAATGGCGTTGGTTTAGGCAGAAAAATAATTGTGAAATTAGCGACATTGAAAAGCAACTGGGAGGCACTAGATTGGAGGGAGTTAGGTTATGGTGTGTATCTGTGCAGTGCTACAAATCATTTTAAAAGCAAGGGGACAAAAAAAGAGCAAAAGCTCTAAGGAGAGAAAAACGGTTCTGACCTTGGGGTGCACAATTCAGGCCCTTTCTTATTTATCTGTGGCCATGCTTGGCTTTTTACTGCCTTCTGACTGACTAGCACTGAGTGAATGAGTACACATTTTTCTCTTCGCAGTACCACACTCAAAGGCAGTTCTGACGATTAGTGTATTTGAGCTTCTGATGAAGCAATCAAAGGAGATTATAGACTATAACATACTTTACAAATGGGGCCAAAGCTGTGCATCCCAACACTAACCATTAATCTTTTTTTTTTGAGGGCGGGGGGGGGGGGGGGGGGGGGGGGGGTGACAAAAGTGACACAAGAAGTGAATCTAAGAATATCATCTCTCACTATTAGGGTCACAGAAAGTGGGGTGGGGGTGGGGGTACAGTGCAGCTGGAGCGAGAACATACATAATATACAACAAATCCTGATGCACAAGCATTTGTTTGAACAATGTGGATGAGCAGTGTTGCAATTATCTGCAAAAATATGCCTAATAAATCAAAAAACCAACAATGATTCCCACTGTATCCCTGTTACAAACTCAACTGCTCATCTGTATGCTTCAAAACATTTGCTTCTGTATCACGGATGTCGACTAAACTGTAGCGCTGTGAGGCCGAGATACCTTCATCACATCTGGGTACTGCCTTAGTTTTTTGCCACACGGGCCGTAGTAGGCCACCTCGCCCTGCGGCCGCCCCGCCACTGATTTGATTCTTGTTTCTCTCCGCCACCTGGGTTTTTAAGAATGAAAACAGTGTGCATCGTACATTTGTGACCATGCGTGGAGGTGGTCATGAAAGTGACAACATTTTTTGAAGTGAACCGCTTTATAAGAGCTTTCTTTCGCCCAGCCTCTTGTACATACCCCAACTCCAGAGGTAACATCAACTCCTTCTCATCCATCACCCTCTTCCGCTTACCTAAGCCTGTGAAGGGACAGAGTTCAACCATCAATCTGACAGCACAACCTATGTGTGGAGACCTCACACATACTGCTGCAGCAGTCCAAGGCCCTGAATACACCAGTGCCTGGCAGATAATCAAGAACTGCGTTTACAAGCATCACGTGACCACAAAAATTGAACACACAATTGTCTAGGCTGCTATATTGAAATCATAAAACTAAAATGCCAAGTTCGATATTTAATAATTTAGATCATATGTTTTTCTGATGAACAATGTCTGTTTTTAAAAAAAAAAGAAGAATAACAGAAAAAAAAATGAATTACAGAAGGAGAAAGACTGGAATGTCTGCTTAGAACATTCCTGGCAAGCTAGACATATGTCCTATTGAGTAATCTTTCCGCCTTGAATGAAGGCTGACATGAACCTGGTTGCTGTACCAAACAAGTTGTCAGGGCTCTTAGGCATGTACCTACAGGACCTCAGAGCTCCAGCTAGGCACTGCCTTCTTCCTTCCTCCCTAAACAATCCAATCATTTGAAGATGATGGGTTGATCTTTCATTCAGGAAGAGAGTTTTGCTTTACTAAACAAAGCACAGCCTCTGCTGTATATTATCGCTTTTTTTATGGTAATGTATATGCCTGTGTGAAAAAATTAAACTTCTGCTGTTCACAGTGACATAAGTAGGCACATTTAGCTTTTAGTTTAGCATTTGTCCAAACAAATTACCTAATGGAGAGGCTAGGCTGTAGGAGGAAGAGCCTGGAGAGCTGTGATAGGCCAAGGCACTGGAGCTGGTGACAATGGTGGGAGACTTGATGACCTGTAGGTTGAGAGGGGAGCAGCTGGTGGCGGTGTGATTGGTTGAGGTGTTCAGTAGTTCTGGGCCTTTGGTTAGCCTGCGGGGAGTCATCTCCTTTTTAGATGATCCAGACGGCAGCAGCTTTAACTCCTTCACTTTCTTCCCAGAGACATCACTGTCTGAGTTGCTGTCAGACTCTGAAATGGGAGTCCAGGACACTTGATGAGTAAGGAGCTGATATTGAAAATTAATGATGAATTATCAATTCACCAAAACAGGTGGACTGTATTTCTATGATTTCAAGTGGATTTCTTAAAGAATGCAGACTGAGCTGAGAGAACCTTATCTTGATTCCAGCTAAAACAATTAGTCGATTAATTGATTAGTTGATCTACGGAAAGATAACCTTCAACTATTTTGATCGATTAAGTTATTTTTTAGGCAAAAACACATAATATTGTGTAGTTCCAGCCATGGTGAGGATTTGCTGCTTTCCTTTGTCTTATGGGATTGTAAAGTGAATATTTTTAGGTATTGGACTGTTGGTCAGACATTTCAAGGAATTTAATGTGATTGCCATTTTTCACAATTTTGACATTTTATAGAGTGGATGATTAATTGACTAATTGAGAGAGTAATCACAGGAGTAATTTCTAATTGTTAGTTGCAGCGCATATGTAAATATTTTTATCACCAGCACATTATTAAATTATGAAAGGTACTTTTATTCCTCTACTTAGAAGGTACACACCTGACAAACTATCATCTGAGTCCTCTTCATCCTCCTCCTCCTCCTCAAGGTCGTCATCCTCATCATCATCATCATCCCCCGAGTCGTCAGATTCCTTGTTAGCTGGGAGACCAGCTGTGGGGTTGCACGTCCCAGGGATCCCCACTCCAGGAATTCCAACTCCGGGGATACTAACTCCAGGAATCCCAATCCCGGATTCTCCACCACGAAACAAATCTACTAGAGACTGTACCAGATGGTTCTGAGAGAAGCCCTTCCAGGCAGCTAAAGTGTCTGCTTGTCCTTGTCCCTGTCCCTGTCCCAGCCCTGGTGTCTGTCCCTTACCCCTGGGTGTCTTGTTCTTTCTGGACCCATGGCCTGTGGCATGGGGTGAGGTAGTGGGGGTCTGTGATGGGGTCCCAGCCTGGGCGGTTGCTTGGGTCCTGCTCGCCCCTGTGCTCAGATTGACAGGCATAGACCCAGCATCAGAGTCGCACTGAGGGGACTTGCTTTGAGAGGCAGAGTCTTTGCGAGGTTTGGTGATGAGGGCCAAAGGTGCGTCCTGAGTGGTGCTTTGGATGACTCCATTGGGGTGGTGGGGTTCAGGGAGCCCCAGCAGGGCACTCGAGAGGAAGAGGTTGGAGTGATTGTTCTGGGGTGGAGGAGGTGGAGCGGTTGGCAATGGTGATGAAGACAGAGACGTCCTCTTGGGAGACTTGTTTGGCCCCTGCTGCTGCTTCTTTAGCTCAGCTGGGAACGTCTGCCCCTGGGACATGAGAGTCTGGGAATAGAGGAGGATGAGAGAGGGAGAGAACAAGGAGAGGCAGGGAGTCCCGGGGAGGGAGGGAGAGGGCAAGGCAGAATGAGAGGAACAAAGAAAGGTTTGGAAAAAAATTAGAAAAGAAATGGGACAAAGTGGAGTTGCTCTAGCTGTCAGTTTGTATCACTGTTGATTGTTTGAGCAGGTGACAAAACTACAATGCCAAACACTGGTACAGTTAACTGTGTCTAAGCCCCTTTCTGAGAAACAAAAAGAACATAAATGCAATAACCAAAGGCATTGTACTCGGCCAAGTTCACAGTATCTCTCTAAAATTGTAATTACTTGTCTGCACATTTGAAAAGCTCATTATTATCATCATGCAGCTGGGCATGTTTGCCTTTTTTACACAGATGACAGGTTTGGTTCAATCTGTGTTTAAGCAAAGGCAGGTTAGACTTTAACGTTACACTTTCAACTGGATGTGATATGAAGTGAAACAAATCAATTTCACAGACCATGAAATACAGTAACAGTGCTAAAACCACAGGGGGAATTTAGCTTGTTGTAAACTTCTCTATACTGGTAAAACAGGAAAGGGGAAATGATTTTTACAGAATAAGCTGATCTCAAAAGGTTTAGCTTATTGATTATTGTGCTATCATTCATATTTAATCTGAGGAGAGGGGATTTTTTATAGTAAAAGCACAGAAAAATGTCGATTTTTGTACCATTTCATCTGAACCAATTGAAAAGTATAAATTATACAGAAGCACGTATGCAGACACAAAGGATGGTAATGAAACTAAAATTATTAACCATTTTCAACAGGCTAATCTTTGCAGCAGTAGAGTGACTGTGGCCACAGAGCTTAATGAACTATCTACGAAATTAAGTTGTAGTAGCTTTAAAGTTAAACTACCAGCCGAGACAGTGTGATAGACACTTACATCCAGAGGTGTAAGATGCTAGAGAGTGCTAACTTGAGCAAAAACTATCTGGCCAAAATGACAAAAAAAACCTTAACCTGTATGAGTACTAAGTTAGATTGTGAAGATACTAGACTACCTTGTGTAAGGGACTACACGTGGTAGACAAGGTACACAAGGCTGGAGGATATCAGTTACAAACAGTAGCAGAGTGCATGTTGAAAACATTCCTAGTGTTCATTACAAATGACTAAATGACCTATCGGGACAACTATTATAATTAACTATAGTACACAATAACAAAACATTCACTTAATCTAAACTCTTTTCTCTCCCAGGGTTAGCACAATAACTCAAGACAGTCACACCAAATGTAGAAACAGAAACATTTCTTGGCAATAACTATTAAGCGTCTATATCTAATCCCAGTGCTCTACCAGTTAACTCAAACAAGTACTGCGTCCTAAACCAACTATACAAAACAAAGAGTCTCTCTGATGTCCAAATACAGTTGTAAGCGTTCGCTTAAGGCCATTTTATAATTTTAAAGAGGCCCTTTAGAATATGTTTCTCTCTGATACAAAATACCAGCCTCTTGTGAATGAGAAACTGCAGTAGTCATTGTTATGATTTCATTTTTAAATTGACTGTACAGCTCCAAAAGTAACAGTTATGTAGCATCTGCCAGCTATCCTGGATCTTGTGTTAAATAAATGTGGTAAATGGCAAGCAGATTAAAAGAGGTGCCGGTTATGGTGTGGTAATGAAGAAATAAATGATAGAAACTGCAAATCTAACTGCACACTCAGCTCCAGTGTATAAATTCCTTACTGTCAATTTGTTAGGAATAACTTTGTTCACTAAAGCTGACTGTGCATATTTATCTAGTCTACATCTGATCTCCGTGTATATGCAAAGTAGTGTATTCTATTTGTGTGGATGGGGTAAAGAAAATACATTATTCAACTGCTGTTATCAGGTTGGCTTACCTGTTTGAGCCTGAACTCATTGATCTGCGCAAGTGAAGCTTCCAGCTGTTTCCTTTTGTTGGATTTGGCAGCGCCAGGAACAGCGTGCCGAGGTGGCTTCATTGTGGACTTCTGGGAGTTTGTCACAGATGAGGTCAAACCAAAAGGTTTTGGGGAGGTAGACGGTGGGAGAGTCGAGCGTGGTGGAGACGGGACGGAAAGAGGCTTAGGGGAGGAGCAGAGGGAAAGGGGCAGGTGCTGGGGGGAGGAGGGCAGCAGTTTGGGAGGTTTGGGAGAGGCAGTGCTGGAGAGTGCCTTTGGAGATGTGGTTAGGGCTATGGGGGAGGAAGGTTCCCTACGGGGCTGAGCGAGGAGCGCCAGGGGCTTTGAGTTGGCAGCCAGGCCAGTGGACTGGATCACACTGAAGTGTTGCTGTGGCCCCTCTGTCCGGGACCTGGAGCTGTGCAGGGCCAGTGGCGAGATTTGGGACAAAGCAGGAGGGGAGACAGAGCAGGGTAAGGGCACAAGGGTTGGCGGGTTGGAGTCAGTCTTTGCAGTTCCAGTGCTGGATATCAAAACCTGGGGAGGACATGAAATATAGAACTGTTAGAACAAAGAAAAACCGATCCCTTTGTCTCTGTATGTTTTTCTTTCAGTTTAACAACAAAAAAAAAGATTCACTCTTTCTATAATTCTTCTTTACCTTTGTTTTCTTTTTTGTCCGCTTCTCAGAGTCTGATAATTCACTCTGTTTGTCCTCTTCTTCGTCATCCTCATCATCCTCATCCTCATCTTCATCATCCTCTGCCAGATCTTCCAGATCACTGCTGAGTGACCCGTCACTTGAGCTGTCTGAGGATGTGCCTGATTCACTGTTGCTCGCCACACAAGTGTCTGCTGGCTTCTTTCGTGGCTTCTGAGTTCAGAGAAAAAACTGCAAGAATCAGCTTCACTAATAATGCATTTCACATGTCACTATATTTCAAACTGCTGAGGAACCTAAAGCCAGGCTGACCTTCTCTTTAGTTTTCTGTATCGGCTTTTCCACCAACTCTGCTGGATTGTTCTGAGGGCTGCTACGGTGACTGTTAGTGGGGTCTGATTTTTTGGTTGGCTTGGTCAATGCCTGAACAGGAGCTGGACTCGCAGAAAAGCTCCCTGATTGTGTGGTGGGAGGACAGACCCCGCTGCCATTCACTGCCCCATTCACTCCTAGAAACACAAAACACATCCACTTTATCAGCCCCATCGTTTCTGAGAACTTTGCTACACAGGATAATGAAATATCTGGAACTAACTGCAGAATGGAATAAGGCTAATAAAAATATTGATTTATACATGTATCTCATCAAACATGCTGGCTGCGGGAGGCACAAGCCCAACATGAGTGGTTTACATAATAAAAGATAAATTAAAAGATACTGTGAAATTAAAAGAGTGCAAGAAACAGAGATTACGAGAGGGAACACGAGGGAAAGAGGGGGAGAGAGAGGTTGGCAGAATTACTAAGTGAGGACTGAAAGTCATTAAATCTGTCTTGAAAAGGAGAAATCTCATCACAGGACAAAGTGGATTTAGGTTGTGGAAGAAACACAGATAGAGTTGGTGGGAGGGAAAAGATATTGGTTAGGTTTTTTATTTTCAGCACAAAGTGCCATTACCTCTTAGAAAAGGATTTAATTAATCTATTTATGCTTAACATACACGTAACACATATGATAGGGAAATGTGGAGAACTATACAGATATGATGAAGTTCCATTTAAAATAAATGGATCCTTTATCACTTACTACTCTCTTGCTATAATTCTATTATAATAACCAATTTCCTTTGCACGCAATGTAACTGTGAGGATTGAGGAATTGGTCCTCTGGTTGAGTGCTGTACCTTTAGGTGGGGCATGGCTATTCTTGCTAGGCATCCTCATCTGAACAGGGCTGACATTGTGGTTGGGCTGAATGTGAGGGGTGAAAAATGGAGGGAAGCTGATAAAAGACGGGAGAAAGGCAGCAGCTCCCCGTCCATGGGCCTCAGCAGCTCGCCACCACTCTGTTGGAGAAGAGAGGAGATATTAAAGATGGATCCTTATTTAGCCAATTGCTGCCCAAAAGTCAAACTGTCCCTGTCTTACCAGAGAGGGCTCCTAGCTGGGGGTGAGCAGCCAGAGCAGCTGACATGCCCAGGGAACCCAGGCCTCCAAACTCAGGCCTGCCTGCTCCAGCAGTGTAGATGGCTCCGAAGGCTGGGTGGTTGACCAGAGGGAAGGCACTTGACAATGTGGAGCCAATGAAGGGCTGCTCTCCCACTGCTCCAAATAGACGGCCTGAGATAGATCCAAACCAAGAGGACGTGTTCAAATATTTACATAACTAACAGTTGTGTATGACAACAACACAATCCACCAGCTACCGAAACAAAACAACAAGTGGAGATATGTTCTTAACTTCTGATTTATTCAATTTTAATAAACACACAATCCCTAACGTTCCTGACAAACAAAGTCCTGTAAAAGGAAAAATTATGCTATTTGTAGTATTTTTGACATTTCAGCCTTTGTGTTTGAACCAAATCTTCAAACACAAAAAATAAAGGCCTGCTTCTTTGACAGTAAATAGGATGCTGATTTGTTAACAAATACAGTGTTTGAGCTTATTGTTAAAATCGTACATTTTCTTGTTGATAGTTGTTAGGATTTAATGGTGTTTTGTTCTTTTCAGTTCTTTTCTGTTTCAGTTACAGAAACTGACTAAACAGTCCTATATCACAGGATTAAAAGATGAATTCCATACAGGAGGTCAATTTTGCTTTGAACTCTAGCGTCTAAAAATACTCACTTCTGACTTGATTTTACTATTACTACAAATGTATCACATAATTTCTTTCATAAAGTGCAATTTTGACATTAGTGTACAGCTGGCATGACAGCTGTTTATTGCACCTTTAGCATAACTCATTGCCCAACTGTTAGTGTTGTATGTGTTTATTTGTGTAGACTGAGAACATTGTTCTCAAATTACCTTACTGAGCTTTGGGTGTAAAAACTAGATTATTGAAGGTGTCGCTTCTTACCCACGTGACCATAAAATAATTAAATGCAGAATGACTGTCTTCTATTTGTGTAACAATTAATTTCAGATTTTACTTGAGAGCATGCTGCACCTAATTTTAAAAGGCAGTGGTACTGTTTCTGAGCATGACAGTCTATTGCTTCAGCATGCTGCTTATGTCTGTACAGTAAAACATTCACATTTAAATTACAGAGCATTTTGTCATAATCCAATTTCAGCATACAGCTATTTGTGTATTGATATTTCTTCAGTTTAGAGTGTCAGAATATGCTGCGCTGTGACAAATACTGGATATTGTCAGTGAGAAAAAGAAGTGTGCGTATAAGGCGTAAAAAGCTAACCTCCTTCTATTCTTTTGGCATTCAATTTCCGCACAGAAGAATACTTCATCAACATCATCATCATCTAACGTTTTCCTGAGCACAATCATTTCTGGCAGGGGCGACTGCCACGTATTACCTCCTCCCAGAGTCAGATGCAATTTGGTGTGAGCATATTTCATGCAAATTCAATTTCTATTCCAGAAAAGGAAAGCAAGCCTGCTTGATGCCTCTGCATAAGCCAGGTAATACACATGCAAAAAAAGTGATGACTGAAGAAAAGGAAAGTGTTGTACACAGAGCAGATGAAAATGTCAAACCACTATACACTTGCACACACCACAGAAATGTAAAACAGAGTGACAATGGAGCACAGTGTTTTCTGAACTAATGCAGTCTGGGATCTAATTATCCAGAGGGAGACACCGTAGGGCCAGTTGTTTGTGCTCTATACCAAAAAATGATGAAAACTGTAAATTAACATGATTCTACAGATGCATCTCAGAGACTATTTTTAAGTTAGAATCAAACTGTTTGTGGTTACATGGGGAGAAACAAAGCCTTATGGGCATGCCAGAAGTGTGAGAGTATAGCCCTTTTTGTTGGTCTCAAGGCCCCTCTACCACAAGACAGCAAAATTTGCCTTTTGAATGTCATTAGAATATGCTGAATATGTAGCGCCCGCCTTTCCAGCGTCAGCTATCGAATACGAAGATAAACGACTGCAATGCAACCCCCAGAAAGGCCAGCCACAGCATTCACTTATGCCTGGGGTGCCCACCTCTCCCCATACACCACTTTCCTTTCTAGGCATCTGCAAATGCCTTTTCAATATTAATGCAAGCTTCCAGAAGGCGAATAATTAAATCTAAAAATCTGAAGCGAGACAGAAGCAGAGGAAAGACATACCTAGGATTACCTTACTCTCCCTCACTCTGTGTCTCTGTGTCTCTCTCTCTCACTCCCTCGCCCTCTTTCTCATTCTGCTTCAATCCTTCCTCCACTCTGACAAACTGCACCGCCTGCTTTTTTCATGTTTGGATGCTGCCGAAGGGGGATTAATTTGTTGTTTGTTGCAGTCAATCAAATTTCCACAGACAGATTTAAGTTAATTGCATCCGTGAGTTGATCCCAGAAGAAGAGAGTGCTACAAGCGCCGATCAGCTTTTATTCTCCAAGTGATATCCTCATCAATGACACACACGCGCGCACAAACAGGCACACACACACACACACACACACACACATAGTCCGTACTCATTTTTATGTGTGTATTTTTATGTTCCTTATATTTTTTTCCACTTAAGTGTTATTGGCACATTGGCAAAGGACGTTGAGTCAATGCCTGTACAGCCTGTGATGACACTATAACTCTGCAATATGTAATTACTGATGTTACCTGCTTACACAATACACACAATTATTGTTTCTTATTATTATTTGTACTCTGGTTGACAATGTTTTCCTTTGAATTCTGATACTGATAGGCTTCTTTGTGTATACGTATGTGTATAGGTTTTGTGTTTATGTTTGTTACAGTCCACACAAAAAACAAGGCATCATATGATATGAAAAAGAACTGGCTTGCTCAAATCCCACAAAGCGCAGCAGAAGTTCAGAGCTAACAGCCTGCCTCTCAGCATTTCATTTGACGCTCAGTCCAAAATCGCTTATCTAGAAAATCTGAGCACACATAATGGCACAGAGGGATAAGAGGGATGTATAATGCATAAGGAGGAGATGCTCCTAATGGCTTCTTCTTTGGGGCAACACTGAGGAGATGGAGGACAAAACAAGGGACTTTATTTTGCTCTCTCCATCTTCCTCTTCTTGTAACAGAGACACAACAATCATAGAGAAAACTGGATATGCTATTCCCTACTCCTGGCAAGCTTGATTTGTGTGTGTGTGTGTGTGTGTGTGTGTGTGTGTAGTAGGCCTATGAAACAACAGCAAGACATTAAGAAATGAGGAGAGAGTATGAGCAAATGACTCGTTCACTCTCACAAGGGATATTTGAAAATACACACAGAGATACACAAACACACACTCACACCAAATATACACACTCCTCTTTGCCTAATGGCTTTGACCAATACGTAGAAAGGAGGTTGGATGCCGGACAGGGCTGACTAGACACTGAGTGGCTGACAAATGTTAAATCATGCAGGCAGAGGCGTACTCTCTCTCTCTCTCTCACACACACACACACACACACACTCACACACACATACACAGTGTCGTGCTGAGTCTGACTCTGAGGCAGCTGGAGCCAGAGAGCTGAAGGTTGTCAGGAGACATGGCGAAGCATGTGTGTGTTTCTCACACAAAAGAACCCCCTAATTGTTTGGGATTCATTAATGCAGCAGCTTTTCAATTGCAACCCAAGCTGTCAGGAAAAAAAATTATCTTTGTAGCTGGGAGAGAGGTGTATTCACACAGGCTGCAAAATAACTGTATAATTAATACTGGAGGAAACTCATTTTTCATGGTAAAGAAATGAGGAGGATTCTGAATGCTATCAAGACATGAAGGTGACCACATTTGGCATGTTTTTATGGTTACATGGAAGCTGAATATGTGCTGGTATTTTTTTTGTTTTCTGTACACGTGATGTTTGAGAGACAGAAGATCAACAGAGGGAGAAAAAGTGGTTCTTACCAGAGGTGCTGAGGGTGGATCCTAGTGCTGAGGGGCTCGGGGCCAGGCTGCTCTTAGAGTGGGGAGCAGGGGATGATGAAGAGGAAGAGGAGGAGGATGAGGCCGCAGGGGAGGAGGTGCGAGCAGCAGACAGGGTGGGCGCAGGGGAGGCCAGCCGCTCTCCAGACTCCATATCTGTCAAACACAATCCAATCAGCCGGGTTACAATAGCAAAGCACACCCAGCCGAACACTCACAAACACACATGCTTAAACACATACACAGAAATGCACAGCATAGTCTAGCAAGTGTACACACACACACACACACACACACACACACACACACACACGCACCTCCTGACACTTTCCCTTTCACATCTCACTTCCCCTGAACAATATTTCTATTTAGCCATGCTCACTGGCTCCCAGCTTACATTGATTCTATATGGGGTAAGAAGGAGGATGACATCTTTAAGGACTCTGATACCGGACAACAAAGAAAGTTTCACATTTTGATGCAAGAAAAAAAATCAGTGCAGAGAATGTGTTCTGCAACAGGACAGTCACTTTTACCAAGATCTCACACTGCTAAGGCTGAAGTGGGATGTCTGGAATGAGATTAGCGAAAAACTCAAAAACAAAATGGACAAATACTATTTCACTTTGTCATTCACTCTCCCTCAGACACACAAGAGCACACATGTGCGCGCACGCACACACACACACACACACACACACACACACACACACACACACACACACACACACACACACACATCTGTGTTTAACAACCAGGATCCCTTTACACCTCCTTGATAAAAAAAATTATGTCATTTAAATTTAAGAGTGCTTTGAGGCCTTTAAAGACAACATTCCTCCCTAAGTCCTTTCAGTTGGAACTAGAACTAAATGGAGAGGCTTTTAGATGATGGGTGCATTAACCAACACGGTAGCTCTCCATTATCAGTCTGACAGAGCCATCAAGCCAGCCATTATCAACCAACCAACAACATAAACCCTCACAAGAAACATTTGGCCATTCTGCAGCCAAATATTTTACTTACATTATTCAACTTTAATCCCCCTTTGCTTACAACTGAGAACACAATGTGCCTGTGCCCACACATCTGCTAACTTGTGCAGCTAAATAAATACAAAACTGTTTCCAAACACATGAATTTGAACACACACACACGAACGCACACTTCACACAATTCAACCCCCGCTGCAGACAGACACACACAAAATCACCTCCCCTGTCTATCACATCAACCTGACTCTTTTTCTCTCTTCTCTTTTTCCATATCCCTCTACCTGACACTAATCCAGGACTGAAAATCCCCTTCAAAAGCACGGTTTGCAGATTGTGTTTTACAGGCAGGCTTTGTTATTGTGTCATTACACATAAACAGTCTCTGCCTCCATCTCTCTTTCCTTCCCTCTCTCCTGCCACCCCTCCTCCACCCCTCCTCCCTCTCTCCTCTGCAGTGGGAGCAGAGCCACTGATTAAATCTCTGAGACAAAAGCTGCTATCCTCTGAATATCAAGTATCAGCCTTTCGCCAGGAGCAACACTGACAAGAGAGAGGGAGAGTGGGAGAGGGAGAGAGGGAGAGAGGGAGAGAGGGAGAGCGAGAGGCGAGGATGACAAGAAAACCTGCTGCAGTTCACGGGGAGGAGGCTGGTGTGCCATCGGACTTGGGCAGCCATGACTGCCATTGCTGCAGTGAAAAGATGGTGGTTGTATAATTACGAGCAAGGTCAAAGGTCCTTTGAATAGCCTCTAATACAATGTGACAAGATGTGGGTTAAAGAGCCAAACAATCAATATAAATGGCTAATAAAGGATTGTTACAAGAATTAATTTATGGCTGAGTGAAAATATAGTGTTTTATTGTAATCTTAACCAAAAACTGTTTCCTCCCCACCACATTTTGTTGCATGAATGGCTGTCACACTCTGTGCTCCCTCACTTCGGCTGTCACCCTTTAAATGTCAGGTTAGGGTGAAAAAAAACAGAGAAAAAAAGGATTCTTTCACAAAATAAAAAAAAGAGTGATTTTTCCGTGGCTGCTCCTGACAAAAAATTTAAGTATCATTAGAAGTGTAATGAAAATGGAGAGGCGCTGTGGCCCTTCATAATTATCATAATGCACATGAAAACAAAAGGCTCGTGTCTCAGAGGACGAGCAAGCTTATGTGATGTCAGCTGGTAAGTGAAGCAGATCATTCCCTACCTTTTCAGAGGGAAAGAAACAACAGAAAAAGAGGGAGAGAAAGAGAGAAAAAGAGATTCAACATTCAGGGTTAAAAAAAAATGGACAAGCAAGACAATACACTCTGATTTTGTTGTGGGGGGGGGCAGACAGAAGAAAGGAAAAGAGTGGAGAAGATGAAGGACAGGCTGTAAACCATTCCTGTCGTTTCTCAATATCTGCACTTAATGTCTCGCCTTGTCAAAACGTGATGATGTGAACAGAATTGATTTCCCCCCTAACAAACAACAAAAAAGCAATCCCTCCTTTGCAGAGGTGTAAAGCAGAGCTACCCTCCCCCTCATCTCTTCTCATCTCTCACAGTCTCTCAAAGGGCCTCTTTCTGGGATGAGAGATGGAGAGAGAAAGGACAGCAGGGGAAAAATGACTGCGAGGCAAGTCCATCTTCCTCTGACAACTACAAACTGATCACTTAGTGCAATTAAATCTAATAACAATAATAAGATTGAGCTCAGCAATGTACCACCGAATGCACAGCCACAACAATGATTGCAACAATAATGGAGCGCCAAGGTATTTAAGGATCCAATCCTGACTTAATTATGAGAAATTAAAATGGATTTAGCATCAGAATTAGCTTGATTTTATAGGTAATTAACAGCACACCACAGTGGCAGTATAAGGCGAGCGTTATAATCTCCGTGAACGGCTAAATCAATTTGACTTGAACAACACCAACCAATCAACGCGGAGCAGTGCAACCAGAAACAGCAGGTCCCGCAGATGCAAGAAGAGGCAGAATTTATGCTAATGGATGAACTATGATTTATAAGATGTGTTCCACTGCCGGATTCAGAGTCACGTCCACAAATACACCACAGCACCCAGCTGTCAACGCATGCAGCTAATAGTGGCTGGATGCAACGGCCCTTCAGGAGATAGTGTAGCTATAAACAGCTCTGCGGTTTTATTATTGCATGTGGCCTTCATATAGGAGCCTTCACATGTCAGTATCATCTGAAAGGAGGACAAAATTGTATAAAGGAGAGATGGAGGGTGTGCATTTGGGAGGTGGTAATGGCCTGTACTGCTTGGTATGTGGCCTTATCATGCCTTTGTTTTTGTGGTGCTGTATGTCTGTGTTGCGTGTATGCAACGGTGCTTCATTACGTGTGGAGCGGCTTTACAAAAGACTGCCAATACATGTGCCTATAGAAGTGTGTGTGTGTATTTGTGTGTGTCACACAGCCTCAAACTATTCAACCCCCCTGTGTGTTTCACTCCTGCCCCTTTCCTCCTCGTCCCTTCAACACACACACACACACACACACACACACACACGCACAGTAACAGATGGCTGATACTAACTGAGATAATCCGCCAACAGAGTCATCAGCATGGATCAGTGGTAATCAGAGTGTGGACACAATGTCTCTTCTCCAGCCGTAATGGAAGGAGCGCCTGGCGCAAGAGAAGGGAAATGCATTATTCCCCATGATGCCCTGACCCCATTCAAAGACACACGGTGGCTCACAGCTCTCTTTCTTACTGCAACCGACAATGACTGTATCGTCGCCGCTTCCACAATATTCACTCTCTCCTCTGGATCTCTTTCCCTGCTTCTTTTATTGTGATCTGCAACTGTGTCAAACACAGACCTCTATTTAGCTGTGTTCTGCTCCGAGCAGCTAACAAGAGAAATGTCAACATATCAAGTGTGTCACGATGAAGGTTGCTGGTAAAGAAGAGGATCGAATGAGTAATCCACCATTAGCACTTCTTGTTTAATTAGTGTATGAGAGCCATTCCTTCTTTTTTTCAAACTTTCTCTGTATTGCTCCAAACAAACATATTGACTTGTTTTTATATTACCAGTTCCAGTAAATAATGAGGTTCTTTCTGAGAATTGATAATACTTTTCTAGTGTCCACAAGCTCCTCTGGTTACCAGGTGACAATATGTCAGTCAGTTCTCATGAATCACACTTTAGTGAAAGGCACTGCACATGCACGCACACACACACACACACACACACACACACACACACACACACAGAAAGGCACTTTCTGTTGCAGTTTGTAAAAGTGAAATCACTCTGCGTGGCTCTGAATCAGCAAGAACATTGTTTATTTCTGACCCTGTATAGCTGTTGCTCACACTCACTGTTGCCTCTCTTTGTGTTTGTGTATGTTCATGTGGGTGTGTGTTTATGTAGGCACGACATGTACACATGGATGTGGATGTTTGTACTTTGCATGCTTGTTGGCAATGAACACTAACAGAGCGAGATCATCTTGCTTATAGCAGAGTGCACGCACAAGCTTCCTTGACCCCTTTTCTCCTCCCTTTATCCCTCCCCTCCCTGCACACACCGTCAGCCAGGAAATGACATAACCAGGCGTCTTGGCAAAAATTAAGTGACAACCTTTGTCCAGTGTCAAACGTCAACTCAGAAACATTTAAAGAGACAGCGTGTACTATATCATGCTGCACCTCTCGTTGCAGAATCTGAAAGGCCATAACAGAAATAATATGATTTATTTAAGGGCTGCTGATTGATCATTTGATCTGTAAATGTCTACATTTTGTGAAAAATGTCCATGACAGTCAAAGGAAGTGTTTAGATCATAAATGAGCTTATTAATTGGCTAATTGTTCCAGCCCTGTTTTGATAGTGGTGTAATGGCCTGTGCTGCTAGTGTTATATCACTGTAGCATTTGTGTAACTTTAGGAAAAGACATCAATGAGGTAAATTCATGAAATACAAACTCTATACTGAATCACTGAATCAACATATTAAATAGGATATTGCAGAACCGCATAAGCGCTTTGAAAACTGACAGTGAATTGAGCCAAGGAGTGAAAGGAGTACAAAGAGACAGCGTGCCCCAGTGTGGCCTGTCTAGGTGACAACAACTAGAGTGACTCAGACCCCTCCCTCGGCTCTGCTCCTGCCCAGTGACAGATGGCAGAGCAGGGCATGTAGGGGATGGGCACCATCTCTCACCCCGCCTCAGCTAGCCTTGGCAGTGGTGCTGGCCACAGGTCTTATTACAGCCACACCACTGCCTGCCTGCCTGCCCTCATGTAACACTGCAGCTTACCACGCTAGAGCTGCTTACTGCCTGCCAGGGCAAAAAGGTAATGATATGGTCCTGTGTGTCACAAATTGTAGAGCGTGGCGTTAGTATTGAAGAGTTTCCAGCTTCAGTATTCACTGGGCCATGGCGTAAAACACACGCGCGCATACCCATGTCGCTGTAAGAGGCTTTAGATAAAATATAAAACCAAATGGCATGCCACACGCATTCTGTATATTTTTGAAATGACAAGAAAACAGCTCTTGCCAAATGGCTTTATTTGCCATTTCAAGCATACTGTAGATGCCAAAGGCTGGAATCAACACCCCTACTCACCATCCGTCTCTGCTGGGTTCCCAGTGACAATAATGTGATTTTGGGACATGGTGATGACTCGGTGGAGAGGAATAGGATAGGCTTGTCAGTTGTGTTTGATGTCAAACCTATGTGTGACAGAATAGTGTTACTCAGCTCAACCAGACATAGCACTACTCCCATTTCCTGGCCATAAATAGAAGAGAATGAGCCAGTAGTGAGTGTGTCTGTGTGCATGCGTTGAGAAAGAGTGTGCACACAAGCACGCCCATATGCACCATTCTAAGTATCATAAAGTAAGCTCAAAAAGAAAATTCCCATCTCTTATGCTCATTCGCATCTGCATCCAGCCAAAGCTAATTATTCTCCCCATGGTAACCTAGCAGGGTCTTCACATCAAAAAACCAGAAGTGTGCATCAGGCAATCATCCCTGATGAATCTGCCCTTCTCCCTCTGCTAGCCACTCACACTCATCTGCCAGTCTCACTGCTCATTACAGTTTTTCTGCAGACTGAACCAGATCTGCTCACCACTGGCTGCATGTGTCTACAAGAGTCCATAATGACTTTGGAGCAGTTTGGACAGAAAAACACCATCTCGATGCTTTAGAGAATAACACATGTACACACATACACACATTCAATTCAATTCAGCTTTATTGGCATGAATGTCAAACAACAATATTACCAAAGCTTAAAATACAACACACATACACACTCTCACCACATGCATCGTATGCGAGGTGAGTAAACCAATCCCTGTTACGGTTAATTACCATTTAGATTACATACTAGTATATTTTACATTTGCTCTAGTCCAATTTTCACAACAAGAAATTTATTGTATGTAACTCAATGCAAGGAACAAAACTGCTGATTTGCAAAAATATCTGCCCTGAGGCTTTAAACATTGAGCTTAGAGACTAGGTGCACAACTCGCTTCACAAAATACACCCCACATATTAAATACAGTAGCTAAAAGTCTTCAGTATTTAACAAGACATTTGCAGACGTTTGCAAAATGTTAAATCAACGGAAAATGCATTTTTAATTATGTCTCATTAGTTCCAGTGACGCTGCCCAGGTTAGCAGCACTATAATACTGTAACTGGTGTAATACGAACTGCCATACTTTTGTGTTTTGAGTCTGGAGGAATACTATTTACACTAAGATTGATGCAGGTGAAACTGACAGCAAACTGACGCTTTAAAGAAACACTCACTTCATATGTTCCAGCTGTAAACATTTTGTTTTGGACATAACCTACATCTTGTTTCTTGCATCTCAATAGACACCTGTAGGCTAAATCAAGTTTGTACAATGCAGTCTCTCTCAGATTAGGTTAATGTAACCAGAAATGTTACAGGAAATTACAGGAAATGATCATGCAATCACTACATTAATATTGTAAACATTTTCCTGCTTATATGATAAAAAAAACTTGTTCACTGCATGCTCTGCATTACTTGATACTTTATGTTCCTGAAATGACTCCAACTGAACAGCACCAAATGTAGTACTTTGTTATTTGAATAAATATTTTGAATTCTTAATGTACTATCTTATTTATTTATAGTGTGTGATTTTCATCATCAAGATTCAATGCAGTCATATAAAATTTACACAAAATATGTGATATAAACTGTGGATTATCATCGGCAAGTGTGATTTCCTGTTTATATCTAAATAAGATATCCCGCGTTCTTCAAACTGCACATATTTAAATAAATGCAGGAAATACAAAAATACATCAAACTGAATAACAGGAAATAGCATCAGTTATCAGGGAATATCAAGGAAAAAGAGAGAGAGGGAGGAAGAGAGACAGGGGGGAGAGACAGTGGGGGAGAGAATGAGCACAGTACTCCAGATATGCATAATGCAAATGACATGCATGTCAAATGGCAAAACAAACTGACAGTGACAGAACAATGGAATAGCCAGAGAGGAGCAAGCCTTGCTTGAGCGATCAGTGGAGCCCCTTTTGTCCATTTCCATGGGAAGAAACCATTTAGAGTCAGTTCTGTTCAACTGAAACTTTACTTGCAGGAGACAACTGATATCACTGTGCAAATGTGAAACAATTCAGATAAAGGGTGTGATGGCAGAAATAGCTTATTCATGACTACCAGTTGTAAGAGCCTGGGTTGAAACTGTTCTTTGTGCACATATTGTGTTTTTCGACAGAATAGGTAGCACATGTACAGTTAGAGACCCTAATTTTCCATTCAGCCACGCAACACCTCAGTAGCTATATTCCTTTTTCACTGACCAAACTGTCTAGAACGAAGGAATCAGTGAAATGTTTACAGATTAAACTGTAACATTGTTTTTGATAATTTAGTTTAATTCACCTTACACCTCCACCTTACAGAAAACAAAGAAACTAAAAACTCTCTTGGCAGTGAACCATGGTACCTACACATGCTTGTTTATATGTATGACAAGAATGACCAAAAACAGCAGCTTCTGATATTACAAGAGAGGACTAGTCGATCAAAATAACATTTATCTGCATCTGTTTTTATAATACATTCATCTCTTAAGCCATTTTCAAGCATAAAAGTCAAACGTTTTGTTTCTACCTAGTTTCAGGTGTGATGTTTTGCTGCTGTTTTTATTCTATATAATAGTACATTTTATCTGTTTGAGTTTTAAACTGTTGGTCAGACACAACAAGTAATCTGAAGATGTCACCTTGGCCTTGCAGGCATTTTTCTGGCATTTTAAAGACCAAATGATTAATCTATTAAATCAGGGAAATATCTTTTAGATGAATCAATAATGAAAATGATTGTTGGTTGCAGCCCTAACATAAACCATAACATTTCAAGGCCTTGATTAATTACCAGTAAATCATTGTAAAACAACTAACACATGATCTCGGTATTCATTACCCGAGGAGATCATGGCAAACCCTAAAATATAATACACAGTTTACGTGAAGTCCTATTTGATCTTCCCACCACATACAAAATGCAGAAATATGATTGGCTCATAGTAGCATTTGGTTGTTTTTTTTAGTTCCCCTCCTGCAACTTGCTATGTATCATTTAGCTGTTAACATTACTTAATGAAAAGGCTGCTCACATCTCTGGCTTGATGCCGTGTTTATTGTCTCTTCTGCAACCCCCCACCTTAACACCTTTCTTCCACCTAGTCTCTTCTCTCTCACTCTGCATTTTTACCCTTTCTCTGTTCTTTCATGCTTTGTTGACATCAATATTACCAACACATTCACGTAATGACTTCATTAAAAAGGACCCTTTCTGTTCAACACAGAACAAATGGTAAACGGCAAATTAAGGTACACATGAGTTTAACATCAGGCAATAAACAGAAAACATGTTAGGTGTTTATACAATCCACAGTGTTGCATGTATGTACGAATACTGAAATCAGATGATGGTCTTAAAAACTATTGAGTAGTTTCAGAACAACAATCTGGCAACATAAACTCTGATGAGAGGAAATCCACCAGCATTAAACTCAATATGTCAATCACTTGTATTCCTCTGTTCAAACGGCTGCTTTACTTAATGTTAAACATGTGAAAATGACTGGCTGGAAGAGAATAGTGTTGTATTGACAGAGAGTGAGGCAAAGCAGCGGGCAGTCAGCCACTGTGTTCTGCTTCACTGCAACATGGGAGGGAGGCCAGCGTGGACACACACACCCCCCCCCCCACCACACACACACACACACACACAGATGTAAAAACACACATACAGGCAAGCACACACTTGCACAAATGCACACATACACACAGTGATACTCTCTCTTCCTCACGCTCCCTCTCCCTTCACACACACACACACACACACACACACACACACACAAGTACACAGTGCAGCAGGTGAGGTGCCAGCACATCACAGCACTGCCATTTTTCAGTGTCTTGCTCAGGGAGAAGCGCTCTGACATTTTATGAAGCACTCTGCAGAAATCAGCAGCTTGTAATGGCGGCTGGACTGTCACTTCTTTCCACTCTTCACACTCCCTCTATCTCCCTTCCTCACACTGCTTTTAAGATATTATCTCCCATGATTAGCATAATCTAATCAATTTTACAGAATTGGCTTTTAATTACAGAGAACAATCTCTTCTTCTTACTCTGTGTTTAAGCTTTAAATGTCTTAAGTATTTTTTTAAAAACTGGCAAACTAAGGCAAGACGTAAAACACCAGAGAAATGTTAGAAACTGCTAACCACCACATGGGTGAGAAAAATGAGTATCGATGGCTAAAGGGTACAAATGGCAGAAAATGGGGAAGGGGAAAAATCATTTTTAAATTGAAGTAAGATTTTTTAGATGTTTTGAAATGATGAAATATTCAATCTAAATGTCCCTGTTATTTGAGATGGTAAAAATCTAAATGCATTTAGATGTGCAAAATTGAAAGCAGTTGTTTTCTCACATCTCTATTTGACCCTTGGAATCATGGCTGCTGACATTATGTGCTTGCTGGAAAGGCCTAATGATTAGAAACCCAGCTGTTAAATATGTCCTCTGCATAAAAACAGGGATCTATAACCATGATTAACTCTTTGGCATGTTGTTGTGCCTGACAAGCTCTCGGCTGAGCAATGATTAACAGCTTGTGACTCTACAAACCACTGCTAGCACATTAACACAATGTTTAGATTAGCCAGCCCTTCATTGAAGCCATTACTGCTGTAGCTAAGTTAACAGGCGTCTTCGGAAGCTGGGCAGCCTGCAGCCTGTGGCCTGACAATTTACAGTGATGACAAAGCTTGGCAACCATGCTCAAAACTTTCCCCCCAAAAGTTTAACTCAGGGCCAGTACATTTTAGAGTAACTCAGAATAGTATGCCCACAGGAAAAAATGTGATTCAACTTGAAATATGTGGGAAGTGTCGAGGCCAAATCTCTCAGTGTAGGTTACGCTATAAACCTTAAACTAAGCCGATTTCATTAATGTGACATTAGCATTTGTAATGGGAAAAGGGGAAAAAACCCTTGGGACATCTTTGTACAAAAACCACACATACACATGCATGCGTATGCCCACGTTCACACATACACGCACAAACACACATAAACACATAAGCCGCAATATCAGGCACTAATTTACATCCATATTACACAAGAATATCAAAACACAGCCAAAGCACAAACGAGAGAAAATAGTAGTATTTGCATAGGTTTTATAATGAGATATCTCAGCTTAGTCTCTGTAAACTATCTGTGACAGTTAGTAAATCTGTTCTACCTTTACTGATGAACTAAGCAGATAATTTCAGACAAATAAACTCTGGCATTCACTCCCACTCTAACACTCAAGACAGAAAGTAGGGAAGGAAGACAGTGTCGAGAGCAAATCTACAACAGTTTCATCACTTTTTAAAAAAACTTGCCAATACACGTCTGTGGTATTCGACAAAACAATTGCATACATTACACTGACGTGTTCTGTTTGTCCCTTTTGAGACTCCACGGCAGTCCTGGCAAGCATCTACATGTTCATTTGTTGTTGAAGTGACTGTAAGGTTTTAATTCATTAAATATTGAGCTGCTCATTTTCAAATTGAACAAAGTAGCTTTAGGGCCTGACCACTGTTGATTAGTTTAACTGTTATTTGTGTGATTCAGTGAATCATTTCAGTCAATCAGTCATTTTAGCCAACAGTGAGATAACCCCCAATGATAGATTTTATGGAAGTGTATAGGTAACTTTCATAATGCGTTAAGAAGATAAAGCCACAATAAAAGCATATTGTCTGGTGTCTTCCAATACTATTTTAATGTGTGACTTCATCATCAAATGTGACAGAAGTTATATTTATTCAGTGTTATTCCCAATCAGGTAAATCTATTGTAGTGTGGAGAAATCTTAAAGAAATTGTGGATCAGACAGTACCCAAATGGCTGGGTATTATTATTATTATAAATTGTAAACATTTATGGCTAACTATAAGGTGAGTATTTTAATATCTTATCTAAGATTTTTGTTTCCTCTGAAGATATAGAAAAGACCCATTTTCATATTTATAAACATTCAATATAAAACCTAGAGTAGTGGTGGGGAAAAATAGCTTGTATGCCTTTGGTTTTGGTTTGCATCCAAAAGATTTCTCAACTAGACTTGCATTTTTCTTGACTGAGCACTGAGATGCTTACTGCCTTCAGTGACGAGAAGTCTTGTAATGATGTTTGCATTCCCAAATAATGGAAATGGCCTATAATCACAATATAAAAGCTGCTGTGTCTGGATTTCGAAGACATTTTGGAGGGGTGACATGTAACAAAGGTTGGAATAGGACGTTGGAATAATCTTAGAAATTAATCAAACCTGTTGGTGAAATATAAGTGTTTTCTGTTTTTTTAGGACAGTAGAAGAAATTTGTTGCAATTGTTATGTAACTTGCCAAACTGCTCACAGCTGGCAAGCATGTTACTAGAGCAAAACTATTTTTGCTTGTTTCCAAATGTTTAGGTGATAAATTAAAGCAAAATGTCAATTCAGAATGCATCAGGAATGATAAACAACTATTGAGTGCAACAACTATTAATCATCTTAGCTTTGAGCTCCACTGATCCATGCACTCGTTAAAATGTTTGTTTAAGTGTCTTTTTCTACTTTGAAAGTGCCGGAAAAGTAGGTATGGACGTGTGTTGAATTGAGAATTTTGTGCCATATACACACGCACAGGGAAAATGAAAAGGATAAATACGTTGAAATGTGATTCAAGTGAAGCCAATCAAAATACTGCTGTTTCACAGTAAGGTTAACCATGCATTTTTAGAGTTAGAGATCTTGTCAACTAACTGTAAATTTTAAAGATTTAATAAAAGCAAAAATACAGGACCACTATGTCAGTATCCACTATGTGAGTTTGCCTCGAGTCATGCATACTGTTACTTTGACACAATTTGTTCTTTCTTTCTTTCTTTCTTTCTTTCTGCTCAGTTATTGTGACATCTGATTCAAAGCAGTTCTGGAAAAAAGCTGGTCCCAAAAGATTCAATAAATGATGTTCGCAAAGTGAAAATGTCATTGTCCAATCCTTGTGTTCATGTTTCGGTGCCCCTGCCTACCTTTTTATCATTGTCAAATGACAAAATCAGGACAGGATATATCTAGCAACATATCCAGAATATTACATCTGCTTGGACCTTTTTTCCCAGTCAAGAGAAACATGGCTGAGAAACGTTTTTTTAATTCTCTGCATTTCAATGTGTGATAAAAATATAATACCTTTGCCCTTAAATACAGCATAAAAAGAAAAAATTGTGTCATAATGGGAAACAGCTTTACTCTACCATTCTGCCAGTATCACTTTTCTGCTGCTCTATCCAGGGCATTTTTCTCCCCCCTGGAGGCAAATGTAGAAGACCCTTTTAAAAGTCCAGCTGTGCCTTTAAAATAGTTTGTCACACCAGCAATGGGGTGCTCTGAAATGCTGTGCAGAATATCCACAAAATAGAGCTCTTTTTTTCTCCGTGACATGGCCCTATTTCCTGTGTCACCACACTTCCTGTGTGATTTCATATAAAAAGTCAAAATATTTGAGCCTCCATTGTTGACTGTGTCAAACCCAGTCTTGACACCACTGCACTGCAATCACACTCCCACATGACAATACACACTTGACTATAAATACACACACACAGAGTTACCTGTGTTAGACTGAGCGTCACCGGTGTGTCACAGTATCTTTTCATGTGAAACTATATCCACTGGCCCATCCTAACACTTCCTTATAGTTGAACCAATCACAAAGCTTGCCATCAGTCCCCTGTTGTTACCTGATATTATTTAAGGAGGAGCTAAGGAGGGAAAAGAATAATAGCTTTGGCTCTACATGAATGTATGTGTGTTAGTGTGTGTATCTGTGCCTATGTCATGACGAGTAGATTCCTTGTGTGGTGAGGCTGAAACCGAAGCTGCCTGGTCCTGTTGTTGATAGTCGTGTCTCACCCACTCACTGCCCCAGAGGGAGCCAGGACCAAGACCACTGCTCAGGGTCTGTCTGTTCACACACATGAAACACAGGCTTGGATTACACAGGGCTCAAATATGACTCATCCTAAGGAGGGGGTGGAGGAAGGCCCTCTCTGTTGTTTTGCACAAATGCACACACACACATGCACACTGCCCGCAATGATGGCTACATCACAGGCTCAGAGAGAGGACCTTGTGGTTCCACACACCTGCCAAAGACAGATGTTAAGAATAAATCAGAGAGAAGCTCAGATTGAAGAGAAGCTCCACACTGCCATAACTCCACTAACTCACTACACAGTGCACTAACTGGAGAGCAAACAGCTGCACATGACAACACACACCAGTGATGAAAGAAACAATAGCATGCATGCACCTGACATGCATACAGAGAGAGGCTACATCGTGGTGGGAGAGGGAGTATTTTCCAGTTTCCATCTCACAGGCTCCACTCGTTTTTGTGTTTTTAGCTCTGTTCTGTTGCTGTGTAACCAACTCCTCATGGAGGGTATTTAAGTGCAATTGTTCTGGAAGAAGCCGAAATCCTCCAACGACAGACAAACAAGTCACAACAAGGCTGAAAGCAGTGTGGGCGGTTTGGAGAGGAAGCTCTTGTTTTCCACTGCTGACTAGGTGAATTTCATGATTTCTTCATTTAAATATAGCCACACTGAGCTATGAAGAATAAACATGCTCACAAAGCTTGCCCTTTAAGTACACGTGTTGCACAATAATATACTTTAAAAAAAGCTATTTTGGGGGACCGTGACCTCTAAAAGCATAATTCAAACACCAACACAACACCATCTTACATCCTGTCAGTCAAAGTGGCACACTTCCTGGTTCCAGAAACCATGTGTCATAAAAAAGAAAACTCGGATGCATCCACATTGTCTATGCTGGCAGCCATGTCTATGGGCATCTTTTGTCGCTTGTGTTTTTTTTTTGTCGTCTAACAGGCTGGGAGAGGCAAAGTGGTCTAAGTAAGTGGTGTGTGTGTGTATGTGTGTGTGCTATGCATGTGTGGCGTGTTTGTGTGTGTGTGTGTGTGTGTGTGTGTGTGTGTGTGTGTGCGTGTGTGTGTATGTGTGTGTGTGCTATGCATTTGTGGCGTGTTTGTGTGTGTGTGTGTGTGTGCTATGCATTTGTGGCATGTTTGTTTGTGTGTGTGTGTGTGTGTGTGTGTGTGTGTGTGTGTGTGTGTGTGTCATAAACAGACACCCTTCACGCTTTGTGGCCCAGAAACAGGATAAAACAGTGAGTTAACCAGCAGCACACTGACATTATCTCTTTGCTGTCCTGGAATGCCAGCCTGCTGTGAAACTCCAAATATGTGACGTCCTGTCACACCACATAATGTGTGTAAGTGTATGTACGTGTGTGCTTGTGCCAACTCAGGAAGGAGTGAGTATGGGTGTTTTGCTTTGTCTTTCCGCATTAAAGGCACAAAGCCAAGTGTGAATGTCTAGGTCTTACTACTTGATAAGTCCTCAAATACTAGAGACCATGAGGTTCACAAGCAGTATGACATTATGTTGGTAAAGCAGTCCAAATCCAAAGAATCAATCAAAAAAGCAGCAAACAAATAGCTTTGAAGATTGGCAACAGAAACATGACGAATTTGTTGACAAAAAGTGTCAGTGTATTTAATTTTTTAATCTTTGATCCAAGAAAGTTTGCTGGGTAAAATAAAGACCAACTCTGGGCCCTTGTGATGCCATGACTCTAACATCCGTGACTCAAGAGGTCAGGCCCATCCAGGCTGAGCATTAGGGGTTAAGGGGATGAAACCAAGTGTGAAATGTGAGAAGACAAGCCAACATGGTTTCTCAGGCAACAAATAGAAAGGCGACAAACATATCTCTGTGACTGCGGGGAACGTGAGGTATGTTAGGAAGAAAGACTGTCACGTCATCCATGATTCATATGGGAGCAAGATGGGAAAGGAATTAGAGTGGCTTTTTGAACTGGCTGAGTTTAGACATGTTAATCAGTAATAGCCTGTTGTACTTCAGACGGGAGGAGTGTGAGCGCATTGGTGTGTGTGTGTGTGTGTCTCTGGCAAGTCTACCGCCACTTGGACTTGAGCTGGTTGAGGCAAAAGAAAGCTCCAGACCAAGAGATAATCCATCTGGACGGTTTCCTCACAAAACATATGGAAAAATGTTTTTTTTTTTTTCTTTTCCGCCCACAACCGCTATTAATATCTTGCACAGAACATTTGCTCATGTCCCACTAAGGACTGGAATTCCTGCCGAAACACAGTCATCATGGAGGATTAGAAAGAGGCGGTCAGGCATTTTCACGCACTCACCATATGCATCACTCACCATATGCATCAGTGTGCAAGGATGAGCATATAGTCACATAAACACACATAGTCACTAGTCACTAACAGCAATGCACATCTCTCTCTCTCTCTCTCTCTCTCTCTCTCTCTCTCTCTCTCTCACACACACACACACACACACACACACACACAGATTTAGGTAAATTGAAGTGACGTAATCTGGACTCTCAGACATGACATGACTTATTTAGCTCAAGCCATTTACACAAAGATAGCCTTTTATTGCCGCTTTGGAAATAATTCACTCTAATATCAACAAGGACCCCTAAATAATCACACCAACTACCTGACAGAAATTGTTCACAGCAGCGGCCAAAAACCTGTGTTAAAATGACAGCGCTGTAAATTGTTTTAATTATAGCCGACACAGATAACAGCCTGTGGAAACATCAACCTTTTCTTCAAGCCCTCTGCAAGATCCAAACATACAGTATTCCCTAGAAAATGCAGTTTGTTGTATGTGTGTATGAGGGTGAGTGTGTGTGCATGTGTGAATACAATATTCATTTTGCTGCAGGAGGACAATCTATGCATAACAATGAGAGGCGCTAATGAAATCAGCCATCAACCTGCGATACATACATATTAAAGCAGGACCTCAGAGTGTCATTCGCTTAGTGCATCATTTGTTCCCACTCTTTTTTTTCTCTCTGCCACCTGACCTTTAGAGTACGTAACCTCCCCCACCCGCACCCCCACCACCACCACCACAACCACACACACACACACACACACACAGACACATACACACTCTTCTACATGCTATAAATAGGAAGTGTACCAGCAGCACTGTGGCATTATGCATAGATGTGTTTGTTATGCGGCATTGCATGGACATGACAATATATTTCAGAAATTCGTTGATTTATAAACTAAGAGCTGAGAAAATATGCTCTTTTTGGATTTAAATCTAGACAACTAATGTTTTGATGATTTTCAAAAGTTTAGCCATCTATCAACCACCTTTTAACAGATGACATCCAGCATTACAAATGGTAGCCACTGTCAGAGCTTTACCTTCAATATAATATCATATCATCCCAGCTGCCACACAGTGCTCCTCCCTTCCCTCTAAGCATGCTTCACGGCTCTGGTCTCTCCTTCTCTCCCTCTCTCTCCCTAACCCCCACCCCCACGCTGGCAGGGAAATGGATCCCTCCACCTGACAGTGGCCATTTTGAGCCTTCTCTCCACTCCTCTCTACTCCTGCTTCCTGGTAAACAATGGGAGAGGGATAATTGATCAAACAGCCAGGGAACCCTCTGAGCAGGGGAAGGTCACCGCCCGCCAGCCCAGCTCAGCTCACTGAGGAGGGAAGGGTGGGGGAGGAGGGTGTATGTGTGTCAATATGTGTATGTGCATTTGTCTTTTTGTCTACATGCATACATTGCATCTTTGCATGGGTCTGTGCAAAACACAGAGGTAAAGACACACAAAAGTGGAGTGTATTTAAGCGTATGTGTGTGTGTGTGTGTGTGTGTGTGTGTGTGTGTGTGTGTATGTGTGAGAGAGAGGGTGTGAGTGTGTGTGAGTGTGTACGTGTGTGTGTGTGTGGTGGTGGTGGGGGGGGTCTCTCTGACGCTCTTGAGCTGCCATTTTTCTTCCCTGACAAAGACTCCATCTGCCACAGAGCCATTTGCTGCCTCCCGAGTCGGCAGAGCATTTTGCATGCCGTGTTCACCTTGATGTCACCTCTACATGGCTCACGCCTTGCTGATGCTGTACACACACACTCAAACACACACATTTCTTTTCCTCTCGTATACGCACAGACGTATACGCTCATTGTCTCCCACTCAAACGAACACACTTTCAGTTAGTGTCATACATACTATCTTTACACTTTCTCTTTCTCTTACACACACACACACACACACACAGACTGAGTGTGTATGTGTCTAGGCAGCGGCCCTCCCTCTCCTCTGCATGGCTGATATCACTGTGCAACCATCAGCGCTGTGCATTGTGGGAGTGTCTGTTGGGGCAGAGACGCGACAGGGGCTGAGGGATTCACACGCCTCTGAAAGACAGCCAGAGGGAGAGAGGAGAGAGAGGCAGGAGGGGAGGGAGGCAGAGAAAGAGAAAGAGAGATACGGAGGGGGCCGGTAACTGGAAATGAGAGATGGCATTTTAAAGAGGAAGCTGAATTTCACCTGCAATTACCGTAGCTCCAGGGCACATGGCTCGGTTAAGAGACATTTCATTCCAAAGCCACTGCGTATAGCTGCCGCACTGAGCCCTGAGAGGCGCATAAAGAAGGAGGGAGAGAGAAAATAGAGCGGTTGTAACTCTCCTCTGCCCAAGATGGCCCTCAGCAGATGCAGTGATGAAAGAGAGGAGGCAGCCGGGAATGTAACTGGTAAATGAAACCCAGCAGAAAAAGCTGGAGAGGACAAGTGAGGAGAGGGAAAGAAAGAAAAGGAAAGGAAACAAGGACAGATAAAGAGACAGAGGAAAGAAAAAGGGTATCTCATTCACAAGGCCCCAACTCGGCCATCTGCACACCAGACCAGACAGCTGAACTGGGCCTCAGAGAGCACACAAACTTGCACACACACACACACAATGAACAAAGAGCAAATAAAATCCAATAAACACAGATACTCACACTCTCACAGTTAAGTACAGGGAAAGCTGGATGTGCTTAATGATTAATATCATTCTTAGTATTCGCTCTCTTCTTTCACTGAAACTCTCTCTCCCTCTGTCTCTGACTCTCTCTCTCTCTCTCAGTCTCTCTCTCTCTCTTTCAGAACTCCAAATGGAGCCGTAATGGTTTCCCCGAGGCTCAATGTCCTGGCTAGTTTCACCAGGCACACTGCTGTGTTTCATAGGAGAAGTGTGACTGCACAAATACAGTAATGAGCCCTCACTGGGAGCTGGGGGCCTCCTGGCGCTGCTAATGGCTCCTCTGGACTGCAGCTGTATCCAGGTTACAACCTGGCCTGGCCGACAGGCCCTGGGATGCACAGACCCAGTAGGGACAAACTATTCCCAGCCACAGGCACATGTTGTACTTAGAAAAATGGTGTTTGGTGTGTGGGTGTTTGAAGTAGGGGAGTAGAAAAGAAGATCTGGGGAAGAGGGTTAGGGACAAGAGGCCATGGTAGAGACAGAGACCAGTTGAAGAGATGTGGTTTGACCATAAATGCAGCAGATAGACCCAATAAACCTGGAGGCTCTCATAGGGCAACAGTTGGCGTCGGTCGAGAGTTGTCGGTGTGGGTGTGGATGTGTGTGTGTGGGTATGGATGTGTGTGTGTGTGTGCTATGCATTTGTGGCGTGTTTGTTTGTGTGTGTGTGTGTGTGTGTGTGTGTGTGTGTGTCATAAACAGACACCCTTCACGCTTTGTGGCCCAGAAACAGGATAAAACAGTGAGTTAACCAGCAGCACACTGACATTATCTCTTTGCTGTCCTGGAATGCCAGCCTGCTGTGAAACTCCAAATATGTGACGTCCTGTCACACCACATAATGTGTGTAAGTGTATGTACGTGTGTGCTTGTGCCAACTCAGGAAGGAGTGAGTATGGGTGTTTTGCTTTGTCTTTCCGCATTAAAGGCACAAAGCCAAGTGTGAATGTCTAGGTCTTACTACTTGATAAGTCCTCAAATACTAGAGACCATGAGGTTCACAAGGAGTATGACATTAAGTTGGTAAAGCAGTCCAAATCCAAAGACGCACGCGCGTGTGTGTGTGTGTGTGTGTGTGGTCTGCTTAATTATCACTATAAAAGAGTAACCCTTCGGCACTTACATGCATGCACACACAGAAACTAATAACAACTTGCTGATAGTAATTCTACTAATAATAACCAATTACTAACAAATTTGGTAAGGATTAAAAAATAAAGCACAATCCATATATTCATTAAACACAACAGTATAACCAGCAAGTACAACATAGCATCTAAAATGTGATTGCATACAAGCAGATTTTAACCTTTAAACTCAATAAATCATGTGACGAATTCATATATGATGTGTGACCAACCAGCACCAGAACTTTATTTAACCACAATTGTGTTTCTTAAGACAGCTAAAATCTCATACTGAAGTAGATGCAAGTGTTACAAAATGTCACTCACCAACACATCAGTATTTTTGTATTTGGCAAAAATAAAAAAAAGATTTTACTCAGAGTGAGTATGCTGTGGATGATAGTTGGTAGGTAAGAGCAAGTGATGGCAAAGGCTTGATCATCTCTTGTTTTCAAACAGTGAAATAGGCATTAGGGCTGAGTCCAGGCAGCTCAAATTGCAATCCTGTTTGAACGTTGCTAAAAGGTTTGTGATGTATGGGGTTTAAAGGTCTACTCCTAATGTTTCATAAATTACTGGCATGCAATTGTGTTACATTATGACACCCAAAACTCAACATTGTGTGTCCAATATCTCCCCTAGACTACAACAAACATGTTAACACACACACATAGGCCGCTTCCATTGTTGCCCTCTCTGGGAAAGCTCACAGCTTGGGTTCTTTAGCTCCTGTTTTGTCTGGCCCTCCATTCAAAATGGCCCCCTCCTGACCACGCACATTATCGTCCGGGCAGGCAGCCCCCGAGTGGACTGAGGCTTCCCGGGTGTGAGCAGTGATTCATGGCACAAGGGTCTGTAAAAGAGCAGCCTCGCCCCACGCTGAAGCCCTTCATGGGGACAAGGAGAGCTGGGCAGTGAGGGTGAATCAAAAGCCTGGCTAGAGGACTGAACCCTGTCAAGACCACACGGGCCAAGGGAGGCAGAGGGGGAACAGTCAGTGTTTTCGTGTGTGTGTGTGTGTGTGTGTGTGTGTGTGTGGAGAGAGAGCTGGAGTGGGAGTGAAGGAGGCAGAAAGACATGGATGGGTAAGCCCAAACTAATACTGGAGTGTGTCTGTTGAATCTACACTGCTCCCTATCCTGAGGACAATCTCGCAGCAGCTTTTTAACAATCTTAGCTCCGAGGCAAGTACAAAGTGCTAAATGTTTAGGCGTTATCTCTAACACTTCCCCAATCTAACAGAGCTACCAGTTTAAAGGGCACTGGGAAAAAAAACACTGTGAGAAACAAAGAGGGCTCATGAATAAGAGGTGAAAAATGATAGTAGTTGCGAGGATTGATGAAACCGTATTCAGGTTTTGTGACAGGCAGCGAGATACACAAATTCTTTCCCCTCCAGCTAAAAGGTGTAATTTCCCCTTTTACTGTCACAAGAGCCATGTAAAAATTATCTGTAGCTCAGTGACTGACTGCTTTGAACTAATTTATAACAAACAACATGTATGCACGAATCTATCTATCTATCTATCTATCTATCTATCTATCTATCTATCTATCTATCCGTGCAGATCTAAACACTCAGAATAGAAACACTGGCATGCTTCTCCGTTGTAACACATGGTGGGATGCGGATGGAAATGCTGGCCCCACAGGACACACTCACTCACACACACACACACACACACACACACTCTAAGAGCGGACTGCTGTGGGGCTGACGCAAGACTATCTCTGTCTCACGTGTCTCTCCCCTACGGCCGCCCGCTGCTCCTGACCTTCGAGATGTTTTTCTCTCTCCTTCTCCCTCTCCCTTTATTCCTCTCCATTTCACACTTACACAACACACACACACACACTCACTCACTCACTCAGTCAAACACACACACACAGACACACACACACGTACATTCTTTTCTGCACACCTCCCAGCCACTATTTTGTCATTAAAAGGCATTGCATTTCAAGCTTGGATCAAGCAGATGGGGCTGCGTAAGCATTGCTGCTCTTTCACACAGCACCTTGGCTTAAGAACAGATAGTCCACTTGCATTACAGCACTCACCCCGCCACATGCATGCACACAAACACACATGCGAACACACACAAATGCACAACCTTCCTGGAACCAGAGAATCAGCCCGGTTGTGGATGGCTGCTTCATGTGGGTACTGTGTAGCTGAGTTGTGTAATGCCTTGCTGATGTAGTTGAATACTTTAAGACATGTTCTACAAAACAAGAACGCTAAACAGCAGATAAAGGTATCATCTTTTACCAGAGAGAGCAGCCTGGTTAGTCATTCTTATCCTAATATATTTATTAGTCTTTCTGAAGACCAATGGTTCGTGCCTTCTAGTGGCAAAACACTGACAAAAATACAGACATAAAGTTCAGTGGGTTCATAACACACACAATTACACACACATGAATGTAATATAATTATATCTCCGTGCCATTAGACACATTTCTCTGTCTTTCTTTCATTTTCTCTCACTCTCAACATTTGCATATTCCTTTGGGTGTTTGAGTTGAGAAGCTCTTTCCTTTTTCCTTCTCTTGTCTTCCAAGCAACAAATGTCAGCTAATTACACCATAGCTGTTTGGATGAGCTCCATCTTTCCCTGTGCTCTGCTGTGCTTGCTCTCTATGGGGCTGCAGGAAAAGTCAGGCAGCCAAGACACCAGTTAGAACAGCCAGCGGTGGGGGTTGAGCTACAAGGCTACACCCCCTAGAAATTGATTCCCCAAGAGAGAACTCATCAATACTTATCATAAATGATACAACCAGCTTGCACCAACCTGCAGGGGATATAATGTATCAGCCACAGCCAGAGATGAAGCAGTAACAGTTAGACCAGATAGACTCAAGTCAGGTAACACACAAGGCTGGAGAGTCAGTCACAGGCGAAACAGGTATTTCCCTGAGCTCCGCATTCAGTAAAAACCTTCTTTTAAAAGATCCCATTGAAATGGTGACACACTCATAGGCACAAGGCTATCAATTCAGGCAGCAGAGAAAAGTGCAAGTCATTGTCTGTGTGGAACAACAAACTGCCACCTTGGTGTGTGTGAAGTGAAGCCTTGAGGACGCAGCCGCGCCCCTGTGTACAGCTAGCTCTCACACAGAGACAGAAAACAGAGAAAATAAAATAAAGAAAGCAAGGAAGGGACGGAGAGAGGAGCAAATGAAAGCTGCATATAGCAATGCACAAACAACTAAACACAGTCCAAGATCCTAACCTAGAAGCACTGTAGGGCACCATTAACAACCATTTACATTCAGCATTGGCACTGAACAGATAGCAAACTCAAAGGATGTTTATTAGGCGCGTACGTTTCAGACAAATATTCTGATTAAAATGGAAGAAATCTAATTAATTGCTTGATTCACTGAATGAACCCCGAATTTGTAATGTAATCATAACAACTGCTTTTCAAGGGGCTCTTGTTAAATTTAATTGGGGGAGAAAAAAACATCCTCTTTCACTGAATGAATGAAAATCAAATTAGGCCTGAAACTGGAGGAGTCTGCAAATTTGCTCTGGCGTAAAAAAAAAAAAAAAATGTAAAAGCAGAAGTGTGTGAGAACATATATTTTTAAAAGTCACGCATCAACTATTTTGTAACATGCAAACATATACTAAGGGGCACAGAGTGAAAGAGAGGAGACTCTTTAGTATACTGTGTACTCACTGTTAGAGATGTCTTCAGCTCTTTGACATAACTGCTGTAACACCTGTAGAAAAAGCAGAAACAAAAGATCCCTGTGGTTCAGGTTAAAAATGCAATATGAGTCATAGGAATAAAATGTTTTTCCAGCATGCTCTGATTTGTATGATGATGATTAAATGGTTAAATTATACAGTATTACGATAATTCTGGAAGATTTTCTTTTGAGATCCTGAAGTGGCTGAGGCCCCTATAATTTCCTGGGTATCAAAGTTACAGTTATACAGTAGTAGTATTTGGGGTTTTCAGACACATAAAAACAAAAAAATACAGTGACGTCTGAAACACAGCTGTGGCTGCACGCACACACAGAAAGATATTCACACACACACACAAAAAGTCTCTTTCTCCCCAAGCCCTTTCTTGCAAAACCTGTTTGTTAGAAATGGATCTAGACACTGGAGCTTTGAGTGTGAGGATATTTTCCCCAAACACAAGACAGTTCTTGCAGAGAACCAAGCCTTACCAGCATTCTCACGCCCATCTCTCATGCATTGTCTCTAAGGCCCTCCTGTGCTCTTACAGCCTGAGCCTAATCTAAGCAGCTCACCAAAACAGACACCACCCTGCTACGTATATCATACTACAGCAAGCCAACACACACATGCATCTTGACTGACGCAAAACTTTGTATAAGAGTTTTCAGCTACTAGGTTATCGATGGCAGTTACAAATTGTGTAAGTATGACAAGATGGTATCAAAAAAATTGTATACAAACTTCCAAGCCTCCTCATACACATGAACACAGAAAAGCAGGCTCTTATAGACAGACAACACACAAGCAGTTTAATAGCATGTGTGGGTAGCTATCTAACAAGGTTTTGTTGACAGTATACACATCCATCTGGTCAACAGCAACAGAATCAAGTCGTGTGGATGCTTCATCAGCACAGTTGTATTTTATATTTCTGCTTTTTAGTTTAGTGACCTGCAAATCCACAGTTTAAAAGAGACGTAATTTGTGCTGCTGTTTTTTTAGTAATTCCTATAGGTGACACTTGTGACAGCCACGTTAAAATACCAGCCGCTACTGGTGACGGCCACGTTAAAATAAGAAAATGCGTAGATAGCAGTTCATGAGCCTAAGTGATTTTATCTTTCTAGAAGTCCTCCAGTCACGTCAAAGTCTGTGCCATATAATGCAACACATATCTGCTATTACAGCTCAATTAATCACTGAACAGAAATCACCTATACTGGAGGTGTTCATAATAACCACACTCGTCGAGCTGCAATGGTTCCCTTCATCACCTACACTCTTACACAGACAGACAGACAAACACACACACACACACACACACACACACACACACACGCATGCACAGACTACAGACACACAACACAAATACTTTGATAACTCATCTCAGTGATAATGATAACAGAGAGCCAGGTAGGCTGAATTCATCTTCAGCTTTTTCATAAAGGCCTATTAGTGGATGATTAAAGGATCTCTGCTCATAGGGCTTCAGCACAGAAAATGATTTGCCAGCCACGAGGCAGGTGAATTACACTGGATAAGAAAGCCAGTGCTGTCTGCAATCATTTGCCTGACTGAGAATCAGGATGTTAGTCTATTAACCTCATTTTACTGTAAGATCTTACCAGTTTTACATCAATGGCAGATGGATAAAATATCACAAAAATATCACTTTTTCAATTTACTCCTCCTTCAACTGCAGTGTCCCCATAAATCATGTCGGTTTACAGCTGCTACCAACAATTATTTTCCTTATCGATTCATCTGCAGATTGTTTTCTCAACTCATTATTGTGGCATATCAAACGCCAAAAAGTAGTAACAAATGCCCATTAAAATCTCATTAAAAGCTAAAAAAAGATATTCAGTTTACTAACACAAAAGACAAAAATGATTTTGCTAGAAAAATGATGATGGATCGATTATCACATTAGTTGCAGATTATTTGATCGACTAATGAATTTATCAACTAACACTTTATCTTTATCAACTTAAAACTTGACTTAAAAAATGTCAAAAGGATGTTTAACATAAAATAACACACATATCATTGAAAATGAAATGATTACTAAGATTTTATCATTTTAACTAAGCGTTACTTTATTGAGAGAGAACACATGTAATCATGTTTTTGAAACTAACACAAAACTATTTGGTATGGCCTGTAACAAAGTCATACAACAAATTACTACACCGAACTTATTACGTTTTTAGTAACAATCAAAATGTCATTTTATAATAACCATCATTACTTAGTAATTTCCATCTAATTAACTTGAAAGGTAAAAAAAACAAAATTAAAAACAGAACTTCTGCAAAGTTAAAATTACCTTCATTTATACTCCAGGCATGTTTGCACATGGACAGTGTACAACTTAATGTTATGATGTTTCTCTGAATTGTCTGGTTTGGTTTCCCTAATCTACCCCCCTTGCCTCAGCCACGCATGTTGACTTTACCTCAGGATTCATACAACGACTCACACGTATCTGCACAGGGTTCAATACAAGGGTCTGACTTTTGTAACAGCCCCAGAAAGAGAGAAAGACAAGGAAAAGGAAAGAAGTTTACATCATGTTTCATGTGAGCCTTCTTTACATAAAAACTGTGTTGGTATTTGAGCCTGAAAAACAAGTGTACTCTGAAAATACACATATTCAGATTGGCCTAAAATCCCTTCCTTTTAATATTTGATGCCTTGTTAGAAGAGCGACACTGGTGAGGTGTTTGTCTCTGTTGTCTCTGTTGATCTCTGGCACACCGGGCCCTGTGGGAGTGAGCTAGTGAGACTTGGCCGCAGACATTTTCCTGAAGCCCCCAGAACAAAACAGGCAAGTCTTGACAGTCTGTCCGCCACCGAGTCGTCACACAATCAGTTGCAGGAAACCAATCCCTAAATAGCAGTGATTCATCTCTTCATCACACACAATGCCAGTACACAGTGCACAAAGAAGCTCTCTCTTCCTCTCTCTCTCTCTCTGTCTTACCCTATCTGTCTCAACCCCTTCCCCCCAGTGTGGTCTCTCATGCTGCTTAAAAATAAGTGCTTCTCCCAGCTTTCTTTGCCCTGTGATTTACTGGCAGTGTTTAACTGCAGGGCAGCATCTTTTATTGTTACATGATCTGGGGCTGAAAGCTGACAAAATGGAATCTCTGTGCAAGTACCTTTGTATGTGAGTAAGTGTATGTTCAGGGCAAAGTAGGGAGCGGGTGAAGGAATAAAGAACTTGTGTGAAAAACGTTTGTCTAAGTGCAATTCAAATCCTCCCAGCCTCCCGGTGCTGTGTATGTGTGTGAATATATGTGTGTTTGTCATTCCACTAAATGGTTTCTTCCTTGACTTGATGGAGCAAGTGCCATCTCAAGGGAACGGGTTACACCACACTCACACACACACACACACACACACACACACACACACAGTAAAGCGCTTTGAGACTGGAAAAAAGCTCAGAACATTAATGCAATCCATTTGTGAGAGGTAGAATATATATGAAATACCAGGCGGTATTGTGTATGTTTGTCTGTGTATGTACACGTATTGCTTTGTTGCCATGATAACTCTTCTCTGAATGGCAGAGAGGCTGCCGCTGCATTAGCCAATCCACTTACTTTGCCTGCTTTTCTTTGCAAGATAAATCTCATTCAGACACGCATTCAACCTGGTGACTGTCCACAGTTGCTTGTGGAACAATGATATCAGTACAGTATGCGATCAGATTGTCACCAGTGGATAATCAGGCTAGCACAGGCCTATACAACAGGTTCAGTGTATCTTTACAGCCTCGATGATCCATCAAGAAGACGTGTGAAGGTCAGAGTAGCCGTGACCAACACAGCTGTCACATCTCCTCCCAGCACCCTCTTGGCTAACTGGCCTTCCAAAACACTCAGCACAAAACATGGCCAACTGGGGAGCACAGGGGCCAAGGCCAGCAGAACATGTCTATAACCCAGGCTGGGCTTGTACCATGACATAATTTCTCTCCATACAATTACACAAGTATCAGGGACCAGAGCTGTTTTGGAGCAATGAAATTGCAACTATGACAAGGAAACTGTTGGCATACCCCACAGCGAAAAACATTATTACGTCTATTAGTATTGGTTTCAAAAATTAATTCAACATCAATATAGCCACAATTTTAAATGACTACCAGCTCTGTTGTATGAGAGGAAAAAGGAAAATGCTACAGTGGAGCTGTGTGGAGACCAGATGTGAATCCACTTTGATTTTGTGTGTTTGTGTTTGTGTGTGTGTGTGTGTGTGTGTGTGTGTGTGTGTGTGTGTGTGTGTGTGTGTGTGAAGCTTCTATTAAATGGATCTGCTGTCTCCTTGATCAAGGGAGTCAATAAAGGGCCAGTCCTGTCAAACCCTCAGGGGTAAGAGTGTATGCACATATGTGTCCATCCGTGGGTGTGTGGGTGGGTGGGTGTGTGTGTGCGTGTGTTATGGACAGAATCTGAAGTACTCTGACAGGTGAGTGATTGAGTGCTTTCATTTCCCTCCAGCGACAACGAGACATGCACACACAAACACATACGTAACACGCGCGCGCACACACACACTCGCACAGTGGAGGATGGAGAGAGAGCACACAAGAGAGAGAAGGAGAGATCTGTTGTTTCCTAAAGGATCCTGCTCCTGCCTGCATGCTTAAATTAGCTCTAAATGTTTGGATTACACACGGGAGCTCTCACAGAGGATTTAGCAGCCGTAGCCTAGAGTCCGGGAGATGTGTGGATATTTCCATCTACATCCATACACACACAGTACATGAGCACACGCAAAACGTGTCCTTATACATATCACAAACATATGTCAATAAAATATCACTCACTATATTCCGCAAACCCTTGACAACATAATATAAATTGCATCCATCTAACTCAGACAAAAGGTGGTGAGAGGAATTTAAAAAGCAATATGCAGCTCTAGATAAACGGTGTAAACAACAACACACACTATTTCATTCATCAGGTTTCTGCTATGGGGAGACAGCTTTCCACATTACACTTTTTTTAAGAGTGCAGTGTTGGCTTCTATTGGTGGGGGAGGATAGGCTACGCTAGCAGAAGTAGAGATGGAGAGAAAGGAGGAGAAAAAGAGAAGGGGAATGAGGGAGGTCAGCGCCCCCAGTCTCAGATAAAGGCCCTCTCCCTCCCTTCTGCCTCGGCTTTCGTAGCCCCTGCCAGGATCGAGAGGCGTCTCACGTTACAGCTGTCTCTCAGTGTCATCGTTCAGAAAGAGAGAGCACACAAGCAAGAGAGAGAGACAGACAGACAGAGTGAGACAGAGAGAAAGAAAGACAGACAGACAGACAGACAGACAGACAGACGGAGAGGGGGAAAGCGGGACAATGCCACAGACTGAGCAGGGTTAGGCTTTCATAGCTGGACAAGAGAAAAACAACAACAGCAGCAGGTTCAACTGGATGAGGAAACCCTTGTGGTTTGGCTGCCGGGTGGTGTATTTTAAAAAGTGATGTTAATGCAACATACATTTTCGCTACAATGTGGAAGCGTTTTCGAAATCACTGAATATGCTTGGAGCTTTTCAAGACAAATTATTTCGAAATGTGGTGTGTACAGAGCTAGTCAGATCATTTCCTCTACACCACCTGGGACTAACTGAATTTGCTATAAAGAAAAAAAGAGGAAACAAATGTTTTAAGACCTTGTTTTGTGCCCAGTAAGAACAGAGAAAGAGAAACACACTATACTGAGAGAAAGAGATGCTAATGACTATAAGACTAACAGAGGATGACTTCTGTGGATTAGACAGTGTTGAGTCGCCTCTCTACACATGAGTATCCATTTTTAACCTTAAAATACTAAAAACAGCAGCTTGTCCCAGGTCCAATAATGACTAATCCACTGACTGCTAGTATTTCAGCCTAGGCTGCTAACAAGCTATGACCATGTAGGTCAATAGTGAGTTAAGTTAAATTCAGAGTGAATGTTTATTTATTCTCCATAACTTTTTTCTGGACAGAAATAAAGGATATCCACTGAAGTCCAGATAAAACTTCATGAAGGAAAGGGTGCTGTATGCAGATTTTTACTCCAAACTGTAGCACTTACACAGCTGACACATTGAGAGCTGACTGTAGCAGTGGGGTTTACATAAAACTTGTTTCTGAGCAAATACACATAGCTATTGTACAGCTCAAAACTGCTTTCCTATTTGTTTTTCTCTATCCTTGTCATTTCTCATGGCGTTCCGTAGGAGTTAAATATTTAAAATTCTGGCTTAGCTTGGAGCAGGCTTTGCCAGCACAGCTAAAATAAAAAGCATTTGTGGCAGCAGTGACCAGATTTTAAATGCTGAAGATCAATAAACGGGGGCTGTTGAGGCGCAATCTCATGCATTTGTGTGTGTGTCCTGTCCCTATGCGTAAATGCCTGTGTTCTGACAGCATGTGTATGTGCAGATGTTTGTGTGTGTGTGTGTGTGTGTGTGTGTGTGTGTGTGTGTGTGTGTGTGTACGTGCATCTTAACACCCACCAAGGCTCACAGCTCCCCTGTTTGCTACAAGCTATTCTATAGTATCACCAAGAACCCCACTGACCCAGGAGGCACACCAGTAGAGACACCAATATCATTCCCATTCCTGCATCTACCTTCATCCCATTTCTTTTCCTTTCCTAGTATCCTTTTCCCACCTGAGCGCAGCCAGCATGGGTGAATTCTCGATAAAAGTGTAAATATAAATATAGGACCCCTGCTGCAGATTGAGAATGTCAAGTATCAAACTAAATAGTAGGTTTTCCAGACCTCATCGCCATCTCCATAATCAAGTTCTTGCTGAAACAAAATGATAGGCACGTAGACAAGACAGAGAAGGAGGGGAGAAAAATGACAAAACAACGAAAACATATTGTTTGGTTTTCTTAGGAAAAACAAAATCCCTTGCATCGTGCATACTCTGTTCCAATCCAGCCTAGTTCAGATAATGTTAAGAAACCCTGAATGTCTCCATTTCATGAAGCCAAATAACACTGATGTGACTCCTTTTCAAGAACAGAAATGCATTCATACCGGTACCACATTTTATGACCACATTTAATGGATGCGTTCAACTCACATAAAGTGATAACCTTCTTTGCTGTGTCTTTAGCACAAACAGTGAATTATGAGGACTTGTATGCATGCCGTTATATGGTTCCACAAAAGTACATCTGTATTTTCACCTCCTTGCTAATGTACAAAACAAAAACAGCCCTGAAGTGGAAAAATCATCAGGACCTTTTGAGACTTCATTAAAAGAAACTAGCCTGGACTTTCCAAACAAGGCATCTCTTTGGAGGGGAAAATCAACCTTTTCACCTTGCTAGTGGAAAAACAGGCATCCCAACGAGACAGAGCAAGCACAAACAACCTTGACTTTCATCAAGGAAATTCTCACATTGAATGATAAATAGAGGCCCAGGGGACAAACAGCAAAGAACCAGCTTATCGCCTTTCCCTCCCAAATTTGGCCGCTCTGTCTTCTGTCTCCTGAAAGTCAACACAGGGTGACCCACTTGCACTTTAAACTGCTTATTGTTTGGTAATTAATCCACCATATGTAATCCACGCAAAAATGTTAGGACAACTAAAATGGGTGTTGATTTGTTTAGTCTTAATTAACTGATTTGTTTCTACAACAGGGGGCATATGTGCCCTATCTCATTAGCGTAGCTTTCAAAATATAGATGCATTTCTCATTATACAGAAAGGGAGACACTTCTGGTCAAAGATAGCCAGACTATTTGACAAGGCTCACGTTAAAAGTGGCTGTCACTGAGCATGCACTTTAGACAATTATTTGTGTACCCTGATGATTATCAGGACATCCAGTGAACATGCAGTGTTACTAAAATAGCAAGATAACATAAGGTTAGGTAGATCATCTGAGAGCTAACCAACTTTCCAGCTGAGAGGACATTAACCTGTGAGGCCATGTAAACACGTATCAATAAGTGAGCTGCCTGCATGGGCCTGTAACACACAGCACAAAACAGTAGGCCAAGACAGACACACAGCAGCACCAGTTTGATCTGAGGCATTATCAATCTAATGCCTGGAAGCTTTTAAGGTTTTCGCTAAAACACAGCTTCTTCTCAAAAGACCATTAGCCTTTATAGGATTAATGTCTACTTCAAAATCATCTGTTAAAAGTCCTCAGTTTCTTGGTACATTATTCCATTTGTCATTATTGTTTTCTGTGTAGTGTGCATGCACGTTCATGCGTACACGACTGACCAATGGGGACGGATGAGGAAATATGATCAGGACTCTGTCTAACATTAGTACTTAAATCATTTGGTTAACACAGAGCAGACCTCTACTTTCTCTCTAAATTTCACAGTTCTGTGTCAGCGCTAACATGCAGAGATTAGACAGCGCTCCCAGATGGCCATTATTATCAATAGATTGTTTGCAGGTCTAATTAATCTGCGTCTAATATAAAATGCTGACATCCATGTCATAAATATTTGGATTAGGAGTAATGACTAATTGATTGTTAGGGATGCGAAATACTGAAACATTTACTAAAATGTCTGATAACTGATCATTTCTGTGGTCATTTCTACCTATCTATATCGATATACATTTCAGGTTAATATCCAGTTTTAGATTAGAACTGTTCTGTAAGTGTGATCTGATCCAAACACTTCAAAACACAGCTTGATTCATTTAGGTCCTGATTTAAGACCTAACACTATAGTTTTATAGTCTCTGCAGTCAGTCAAGGGGATGAGAACACTTTTGGTATGTTTTGGCTTAGCATTACTTTATTCTTTCATTTCTTTTCTACAGCATGTGAACCCTTAAACACTGACTGACCACGAGGGAAAACATTTTTAGTTGATATTAAAATGTGGAGATGAGCTCTACTCAATCATTACACAAGTTTCTAGAAATACTACAAACGTAGCATTTTAGCTTTGTCCATTCAAAACATGCCAGTGGAATGTCACATTTAACATCACATCATTCACATGTCCGATGTGCTGGACATCATTTTAACATCACTCCCAATACGAATTGAAACTGTAACATACTGTTACACAAGCCTTTCCTCGTACCGATGACTTGATCGATAAATCATGCACATCTAATAAATTTCACTTTACTTTCAAAAGAACAGACTATGGGTTTCCACCAAAAAAAAGATAGCCTCATATTCAATAGTAAAGGATTATAGAGAATACAGCCATGTGTGCGCATGGGATTGTCTACTCAAAAGCTGTCCAAGTTCTGTCAGATTCAGCACCCCCAGACACAGAGCTCGTGAACCTAATTTCACCTAATCAGCTTAGTCAATAGCAACCGTTTGCTGTGACTTTGGTAGACATGCAAATAGGGCTTAACTATGTCTATCCTTAATTCCTAAATGTTCAAGTCAAGCAGAAGTCCTCCTTTATCTCTTCAAAAACAGTTCCAATTTGTGAGAGAGAAAGAGAAGCAGAGAGAGAGAGAGAGACAGAATAAAACTCCAGCCGAGAGTTGTTGTTTTTTTTCTTGGCCTGGCAAGGAGAGACATCTCTGATTTGAGTGTGCTTGAGGTAGCACAGTGTGCTTTCATTTCAAACCAACATGGCAAACAAACTCTGACAGATTTGTTCCCCTTTTTTCACTTTTGCTCTTGCTCACTCTCTCTCAAATTACAGGAAAACACACTGCACAAATATATTAGTACTTCTTGTTGGTTTGTATGTTCAGCTGCAGCTCTTGCACACACACAATATATTCAAACAAATCTGCACAAAATGACAACTAACAATAGACTGTCGTGGTAGAAAACTAGAAGACACTGTTCCGTTTCAATTCACTGATACCACTAATGGCTTCTTAGCAGCTCCATGAAATCAAGCAGCTGTCATGTCGATGCATCAGCAGTGAGAGGAGGGAGAGCCATCCCCATAAGGACAGAGGCACCGCGCCTTCATGTTTGGCTAAACATCTGCTCCTCTGCACTCCAGCTTTGCAGCAATAAACGGGCAAACAAAAGAGGTGGGAGGTGAAATGATCAGATTTTCCATTTCAAAGCATTTGTTCGGTTTGTTTTCTTACCCCCCCCCCCCCCCCCCCCCTGCTTACAGGACATGTGAGATCAAGTTTTAACTCTGAGGGACAGAGCAAATGCAGCACTAAAACAACACCTTTTTAAAAGATGGATGACAGAAATGAAATAAGGTCACCATTTTCCAGTCACTGGATAATTCATTGTGCAACGAGTCTCCCATCTAAGCTGTTGCAAACCAGTATTAGAGCTCATTGAGGGGTGATTCAAACTGTGTGTGTATGTGTAGCTGACAAGACATAGGCTACATGTGACAGTGTGCATGTCTTAAACTTGTCAGTCTAGCAGATCTATCAATCATACATCAATTCAATTGTGTGTAAACAACAGCACATCAATTTACCAATGCATGCTTTTTTAATCACATAATTTGTAACTACTTTGTAATTGAAATGTTGTATAATCACTGCTATTTGGCAGGGACATCCAGTTAAATTTCATTTTGACTATTCCTCCCTTTATAGGATTCTTGGTAATTATCCCTCCTTCCTTCCTTCCTTCCTTCCTTCCTCACTCATTCATGCTCAATTGCAAATATAAACATAAAGCAGCAATGTGTAAACTTAAAAATCACATTCAACATGTTAGCTTAAAAATAGCATAACTACTTTTATTTAATTGTGACTGTACCAAAATACCACGTCCACCTGCCTCTCCAACAAACACCATCCTGACATGAACACTACGTCACTTAATATCAGCTTTTTAAAGCAAACGTCTCGTCCACAAACACAAACTACTTCCTCTCTGATATATAGATAGAATGGGCTTCACAAAATATATTGGCCACCTTCATTTCCTTTCTAAAACCTCAGACAGGACGCGATCATCGGTCACGGTTTTTTTCCCCCTAACAAGTCTAAAACTTTGGTAAAAGTTGCGGGGAAAAACGTGGATCCATTTCCTTTTAAAGTAGCCCGTGTGTTTGTGTGTGTGCGAGAGTGAGAGAGAGAGAGAAGAGGGGAAAGGTAGGGGTGCTTGGGGAATGGATTTAAAATAACCAAGATGGCGAGAGGCTTGTTGTTTTGGAAGGGGCAGAAAAAAATGGAGGATATTGTAATATACACAAAGGGATAAATTTCAACAACTCGGCCAAGCGGCTGCTAGCTTGCCTGCGTGCCTCTCGGTTTGAGGAAGCGACCGCGATAGCAGCTCCCTGGCAGGCTGGCCAGCAAAATGACTAGCAACACGAAAAGCTCAAACTCTGACCCGCTTTGGAAACAGAAATGAATATTATACGTCAAAGTTAACCCGAACCGAAGGGGATATTTATGTATTTGTCGCTAATTGTTTTATTTTCGCGTCGAGGGACTATTAAACTGGATGTATTTTAACGGACGGGCAGCGAGGACCAACGGCAGTCCAGTGCCTGGTTAGTTGCCCCCTTTACGTTGACGGTTACAACATCCAGCAGAAAATACGCACCCAAAACCGTCAACTATACATTTACACGGTTGATAAAAGCAAAACAGACAACACCATAGACCCTAAAAGTTTAATTTCTCCACGATAAGACAAGTTATCAAATACAACAGCCTGAGTGAACGGTGCGAGAGAAAAGGAGAGAGGGACACAAAGACGATTCCCACTATCAGGTCACCACTCAGAAGAGGGGGAAAAACACTTCGTTTTTATATTAAAGAGAACAAAACTTTACGGATTTGACCAAATGTACCGCTACGGAACACACCGACTGAATTAATTACAGCGTAACAGAAAGCAAGAAACTATCTATAAACCACTTTATACAAGCTGAAAAAAAGAAGCCAAGAAACTAGAAACGAAGCCAGCTCTACGCAGCTCATCGCTGATGTGGGGAAAACAGCGTCAGTGAAATAAAACACTTACCTTTTTTTAGTTTCGACACTTTACTTATTTCCAGCGTGGGCTTTTAGTTCAACCAACACTTCGGGTTGATCTTCTTGTCGCCTCTTTTTTTCCTTGGTCGGTTTTGGTTATGAAAGAGGTCGGGGACGAATGATAAAGAAGGGAATTGGGCAGTAATTGAGTCTCGGTGTGTGAGTGTGTGTGTGTGTTAGTTACTAACAGCAGATTGAAGGAGACTCTTCTCAAGGTTTATTCAGCTCCACTTCAAGGAACCGACCTGACGTCAGCTCACTACTGCCACACAAAGAAAACTTATCATTTGTGCAGCGGCCGTAGTAAACGAAGGATACAGTTATTGACCGTTATTACTTTAAATGCGACATTGCCATTAGCTCCACAGCACTGTTGTAGCGGTAACTTTATTTATGATGTTGTTTGTGGCATCTTAAACCACGCAGAACTAGGGCGATTATCGCCCACGAGTGTAAACAAATAATAGAAAACAAATAAAGAAATAGGCTGCTTAAAAAAACAAATAGTTTTCTCATAGAAAACACCCAACTTTCACATAACTTTAATCAGTTTGATTCATTATTATCATGTCGATTATGGTTTGAATATCTGCTTTAAGAGGTGGATTTAACGAAAATACATGAAATTATACCTGCACACGAAGATTTTGCAGCTTGCAGAGTAAATAAACGTTGTGCAGTCTTCTTCATATTTTGTTTACTTAAGCCTATAGATTTGTTTTGAAAGGCGCTATATGAATAAAGTTGCATTCATTGTGAGTATAACCTGGAACCAGACAATATTTAGCATTTTTGCTTGTTCAATGACTTAAGCGATGAAATGGTCATCAGAATTGTTGATTTATTTTCTGTCAATCGATTAATCGACTTTATTTAACCTTATTTGACTAATCGTTTCAGTTTTAATTGAGTGAAAAACTGAAGGCATGTTGAACTGATGTGGAATCAAATCTAAAGGGCTGAATATAATATTATCAACCACACATTAATATACATTTATTAAGTTAAAAATATAATCTTAAATTTTCCTTTAGGATCTGTTCATCTTTCTATCCTACATCAGTAAAATACTTCATGAATTAAGTAACACTCATTTCTCAACACTGAGTCACTAAAATTCTTGTGTGTCTCACTCTTAACTGACCGAATGATGATCCCTCAGTAGACGATACATGATCAAACACAAATCAGTTTTACACGGGCTCAGAATTAGAAGGCATTTGCCAAAACGAAATGGGACAGATCTTCCTCAGTATAGGATCAATACATTGCCTGGCAAAGACAGCCATCTGTGCCTAATTGTATGCTTTACCTCCTCTTCTGAACACACAATAAGCAACAGGCTGAACGCAGGCCCTCTGACCCAGACTGGGTTTCCAGACGGGGGAAGATTATTTCATTCAACTGGAAAACAACAAGGGGGTGGGGTGGTGGGGAGGTTTTTTTTTTGCAGATGGAGTGGGCAACTGTTCTTATATGCCCCACCCTGATTAGGATGAGGATGGGTCACAGAGCCAGAGCCAACTGGTGTGTCTCTCTACTTGTCACATCACCCCTGGTTGTATCCATTTTAACAGGTATTATACTGGATTAACAAACTGTTCACTGTTAGTTTATAGACACCTCATAAATCACACACAAACAATGAACTCATTGTTAGCAGCTTGATGGAGTGTTGGTTTACAGGCACATTCATATTAATGCTTCATAAACATTATAAATGACCATAAATGTATCCAGTTTTTTCTTTCTCTCACTCTCTCTCTCTCACTCTCTGCTGTTATGTCACACCATTCAAAAGTGTCACCCTAACGTTTTTGATGTTATTGCAAGAATTGCGAAGATGTTGCTCAGAAATAAATCATTTTCGTGTATATAAAGAGGGAAAAAAGGAAAGAAAAGGAGGTGGTGGTTGGTGGGGGTTTGATAAAACATTCATGATCACCCGAGTTTGGAGGATGGACACAGAACCCCTTATTCAGCGTGTGGTGTGCAGTTAAAGCCATTTCATAAGCTCGCTCTCCATGTTCTTTGGTCATTGATTTTCTTCTCTGCCCCTTTCCATTACCTGTTGAGATGGGGGGTTTTGCTCTTCTTCAAACACACACACACTCACAAAATCCTCTCTATCTGTCTCTCTAGCCACTGGCACCCTGGTGTATTTCTCCATCTCCTCCGCCTCTTGTAGCAGGAATGACAGGACATGAGGAATGACAGTGGCTCTGTTTGTCATACAGTAGCAGCAAGAAGCAAGGATTTTTAATTGCATTGGAGAATCTTCATTAAAGAGAGCACATGGGGGCGGGAATGGGGGAGAGGGCTGCATGGGGTGGCGTCGGGGGGCACTCTGAGCACCGTCATTAGGAGAAGGCACTAGCAGCATAGAAGGGTGGGCCCTCTTTGCATGCACACTGAGAATGCCTGCCGTACCTCGGTCATTTGTAACATAATAAGTGCCAGCACAATGACTGCAATGCGAGAAAGCACACCACAGGGAAGAGAAGGGGGAAGGGAGACAGCATGTCTGTCTAAAAGAGGGACTTTTTTTGTCTTGATTAGAAAGTATAATGAGCCACTAAAGAAACAGGAGAAAAAAAAGAGATCTCTCCTGAGACTGATGGAAAACAAATTAATCTGGTGATTTGGATTTAATTATTATTTTTCTATTAGTCCACCATGCAAAGACAGGGACAGCCGTCAGAAGCGAGGAGCTGTGCTTGCATTTATTGATTTTTGCCCAGACACATTCAGGGAATACAGATTCATCTGCTCTCCTCCCCACACAATTCGCTATGTGGGATTCCATTAACACAAGAAGCTTCCAGCAACTCTAAGATGTTTAATTTGAACACCATAAATGGAGCTTAAAATAGTGTTCACACACAAGAAAAGTGGCCCAAGGATGTCTTTCTATGCAATTGAATTAGTCCTCACTTATTGTTGTGTCCTACATAATATCTATTAAATAAACACCCAATAAATTAAATTAAGACTATGTTCTGCTGTATAGAATGAGTCAGGCGCTATTGTTCCTCCCTGCCTCCAACATCTTACACTGCTATAATAGTTGAGTTTAATTTAATCTTTTGTTTTGGATTAATGTAAGAAGCCTGCAACCGGACTGTAATTATTCTTCCCATCCATGTAGTATCTTCTCTTTGTAGCATCCTTTCAATACGTCAGTAGTCTTGGAACACAATGCCTTGTGAGATGTAATGATTTGCAAAGTCAATGATTTGAACTGCCTGTGTGATTAAAGCACAAGGGACCAATTTGCAGCTGCTATATGTAGAATATTGGTGTGCCTCAAGTAGCACTCATATTCTCTTGCTGACATGAAATTCTGTAATTATGCCAGATGAACGCTGTTATTGATTGGCATCCTACTATGCCTATTGCAATAAATGTAATGGCTTCTGGTGTGTAAACCCAATCGTAGATATTTTGAAAGCCGAACTGCGCCTAATGGTAAATGGGAATCCATATGACAGTGAAATATGCATTACTCCTTGACCTTTAACCCCAGAGACATCAACAGGAAGCACGTTGTACTTTTAGTAAATGCATACAAAATGAACTAGATAAAAGTGATTTGGAAGATTGACGAAATATTTTTTTCCATGCAAGGTTGACTAATAAACCCCTGCACAGTCTAAATGAGTGTACTCAGAGAGTGTTTATTGTGGTGAATGTAACTGAGTAGAACCTTCTGTTGCATGATGTAATACACAGAAGGGAGAAATCATCATAATAGCAGAGTAGTAGAGTGAGTCATTTGTTGATGAGGTACATTCACACTGTCATTCAATGAGGGGATGCAGTCTGCGTGCACATGTTGTCAGTGTGTGACCGATAGAGAGAAAGAGACAAAGAGAGAGAGGGAGCATTAGTATGTTCCTTTTCTGGGAACGAGGAGTCATTTGTGCCAGGAAAGTGGAGAAACAAGACCCAGCCCTACAGTGATGCATCTCCCCATGAAGAATTAGATCACAAGAAAATGTCACTCCAACCTGAGCAAAGCCAAACGACCTTGAATGAAATAAAAACAGATCTTTACCCATGTCAGTGTGTATACACCACACAAAATGTCAGCAGATTTTCCATTTACTAAATCTGCACCTAAGTCCTGTGGTTTAGCTAAGGTAATCAACCTGGTATTTGTCGAGATGAACATCACCCGGAGGGGGGGGTGGCTGCTGTTAAATACAGTTACTTAGATATAATTGTAAAATCTAAAAACAAGTGACATGAAATTTCCGTTATTCATACTGACATAAAAGAAAGAAAAAGAAAAACAGATGCCAACACAAAAAACCTGACATTACTTACATTTTTTAACTCTACAATCTCTGACACATGAAGCTGAGGGGATTTTTCAAGGGAAATTACTTTCACAGTTGAATTTCAAGCTTCAGTGCATTACTTTATCATAGTTTACATATAACTAGCTTTGATTTCTGTCCACTGTAGCTAGCATATATCTTTGACAGTGGAGTATACTTTGACAGATAAGTGAAAATTTTACATTTTCTATTACCATTACTGAGATTTTGGTGTTTCCTTTTCTGACCCACATAGAAAGTATGTTAGTTATCACTGTTGTGCAGGTGTAACATCAATGTGTTTTTTATTACAACAAAGTTTACGTGGTCTATTATAAATAAATACACTCACATTACTAAAATAATGCATGGCCATTACCTGAAAAATAAGAAACATTTTTGTGATGCCATGGAGACTAGACCTTCTTCTATTAAGTCACCCACTAGTGATTTGTAATGCAATGGTAAGCTTTTATAGGATTCCACTCAAATGCTAATCCGCAGGAGGCTCTCAGCTCATATTGACAGACATCATTGTTGTCAGTCATCTGAGATTTAACAGTGTTCAATTTCTGCAGGCAGAAAGCTTTCTTGTTCTTTTAAAGCAGGGTGTTTGACAAGTTTGATTTGGCAGAGAATTCCCTAAGCATTTGGATCAAAGCATGGAAAAGGAATAATGTTATTTACACTGCAGTGTACTGAAAGTGAAACTCGTAACTAATCTCAAATTAGCTATGCCTTGTGTTACATGACCAGGATTTACTGTGAACACCTTTTTTAAGACACACCAGACTCATGTGAGTGAGAATTTGGCTCCTTAATTGAAGGGACATTGGTCCTTATTATGCAACAACGCCAGCCACCTTTAAAAAGGAAATCATCTGTCATATAAAAAAAAATAAAAAATTAAAGACATAGTCACTGATATAAATAACAGATTGGGATGTCTAGTGTGTCTTTCACTCTACTGTAAATTAGAAGCCCTGGAAATTCTGAATAGCAAGAGTCACACTGAAACTGCCGACAGGTTTTTTTAAACTGTGAAATGAATCAGTTCCTTGTCCATTTAAGAAATTGCCGAGTGTTCATGAAGAAAGCCAAAGAGAAATAAAGAGTACAGAAAGCGTTTGTTTGTAAGGATTAGTGTTGTGACAACATAAAAAAGGACAGTTAAATTAAAATGCGCAACTGAAAGGTTGAGTTTGGTACAAGGAGAGTAGGAAAAGAACTATAGGAATGGGTTTCATTCCCTTTAAATGTCTCTATTCAACTATATTTTGAACACATGTCAAGGTAATGTACAAATACAAAACAACCATTGTTGTTACATACATCCATACTGTGGCTACAGGATGAGCAAAACTGAAATCATTACTTGTCTGATCTGGCATATGTTTCATGCCTAAATAATTGTGAGAGCTGCCTGAAACATGAGTTGTTTCGCCCACACATGACCACATGTGAAACAAAGCTTACGTAACGCAAAGCACCTGTGTGTATTTTGATTTGGAAACCATTAAAAAAAACACTGAGAGCATATATTTGTGTGCATGGTGAATTAGGCTTTGTTTTGTTTTCCATTCCATAGCTGTTGTTATGTTTCCTACATAGAAATAAAAGCAGAAAGCACAAAAAACAAACCCAAAGTAAAGTTGATGCTAACACATTGTATCAAAATGCTACCTATGTTCTAATTATAGATCTCACCTCATCTCATTTGAATGTGGAAGAAAATGTCCACACATACCATACGAGCTATTTTCAGTGTGACAAGGCGATCAAAAATCTATTGATCAAGCCTTCATTTCTAGAGGTGTGTTTGAACTGTGCATAAACCCCAAGAGCAATTATAAAATGTATAATAAAAAGACCCCCCTGCAGATATAATGTCCATATTCATAATGCTGGCAAGCGCCCATGTACTCTTTCTAATCAGCAAACACTCGGGACAGTAATGTTGTTTTTTTTGTGTTTAGAGAAATCTTAGTGTTTGATGTGAAAAGTCGAGAGAGATATGAATAACTTCCTACAAGATACACACTATTAGTAAAAGCTTTATGAACACACTGTGTACTTCAGCCACAATTGTTAAATCTTGAAAAATGTCCATGATAGTTCAAATCAAAATGAGAAAATATAAGTAAAAATATCTCTAAATGAAATAAGAAATATTAGTAAAATTTTTATTTCTCATCTAATCAGAAATGTCTTACATGTTGATCATTCACAGAAACCTATACAAACAGACCTCTTTGAGTTCTTTGCCAATTTTAAATGCATTTTAGGATAGGGTGTTCAAAGATACTGTACGTTTTCTGGCAATTTCTCTGTAAGACAATCTTTAATCCCTCAGCGTATTAACAACTTGGTTTATATGCATCATGAGCTGACATTTGCCTCCAAGCCTGATTGCTGAGTGCTTTAGAGTGCTTCATCAAAAAAAAACTCAAACTATGTGTTCAAAGACACACCTCCTTATGGCACCCAACAGCACACTCAAATCCCAAACTTTCCTTCAGCTCACTGTTGATATTTTGAAACCCAAAACATCAACAGTGAGCTAGGAAGAATTTTGAGAATTTATCGAGTTATTGGTCACAATAACAAAATCAGGGAGAGGGAGTGCATCTTTACTGACTGGGTAGCCACTCGGATCCTAATGGGAGTAAATTCCTTATAAAAGGCAAATGCACTGGGAACTGTAACAATTAAGCCTACAGTATAAAAATAGGACACAAATACACAATAAACACATTGTGCCTAGAGTGGAAAAAATCTGTTATTCTGAAGTCAAAAGGTGAAAACATCTGTCAGTCAGCCTGTCACACCTGCATGTTTGAAAGTTTCATTATGAATAATGGCCGATAAATGAACCCCTAAATGTATAATGGTGTCAAATTTACAATGATACAGTGCTTTATATGTCAATTTAGCCTCTAAGTTTATCAGAAATAGAATTTGAACAAAATACACACTTATTCCCTGAAGTAAAATTACTATTCATTAAAAAAATTGTAAATGTGTGCATTTCTATTAGTGTGACTGTGCATATTTGTAATTTAATAATTAGTAGTCTCTACTAATTTCTTTGACTGGCAAAATAAATGATTCAACAGACATGTTCACATTGAACTGGAGTGTTAATATAGCTGGGCGGGACTCATGTAGGACTCGTGTTTAGTTGCTGAATAACAATACATTAATGTTCTTTTAAGTAGATTTTTATCAAACAGTTTTCCAGCAGGAAATGCATGCATGTATGGGGTAGATATATGTCCATGTTTGACCAAAAATATAGGGATATATAAGAAATATTGAATACATCATTTAGTTTCTATCAATTGAATGATAGAAACTGAAACAAAACAAAAGAGTCAGGACCATGAGGGTAAGAACCCATCCTCTAACCTTTGTCGGATTGTTCAAATTATCTATTTGTTAAAGAGCATCTGAGCATAGACTTAGGTGGGCCTGTGGGGGTGGTCTTAAGACGGTTTTAGGACTGACGAAAACAGTCCCTGTGTTAATTAATACTGGCAGGCCACTGTTCCTCCTGGCAGTGTGCAGGCAGACATTCTGGCCTGCCCTCAGCCTGGTCAAAAATAGGGCACCACACAGCACAGTAATGATCACAATGGTGACATCATCTTTGCCTTCAATGTGCTCTCCCCTCAGTGCTCTTCTGAACAAAGAGCAGCAGGCATGCATTGAGGGAGGCAGATGTCACTTTGTGTCTGGGGAACATTAAGACCAACAAATGTTCTTTGAATCCTTGGAAAAACCTTTTAGTTTAGGTTTTGTGCGGAAAAACACTGCTTTGCTAAAAGTCACTAAATGAAAAATGGGCTCCTTCTCTTTGTGAAAGGTGTGTGATTTTTCATTTTGTCTGCAACATATTTCAATAAAACACTACACTGATAGGATTTATATTTACTGATGGCAACAGAGCAAACCTATGGCAAGAGAAGAATGTCTGCAAATAACTCACAAGCATGTTAGATGGTGCCCCTCAAACATGTGACCTAAAGTGTTAACACATGTGGCCTTGCATTTTCACCATTGTTACTGATGTGTTCAGATGTATGTCTCCAGTCCTATGTTTGAAGCAGGCTCATACATACTTTAAATACAGCCTAATGTCATCGTCAAATGGACAAAGCAGACACAGACATTGCACTGTAAGCATGCAACTAAACTCCAAAAACATACACATCTTTAGCCACACTTGGCCTGCTGTTTGTTGATCTACACAATTTTTGAACCTTGAAACAATTATATCTCTTAGTGACAAAGCAACACAACAGAGGGAATTCCCACAAGACAACAACTTAGAATATGTGCTTAGTAGGTTCACTCAACTTTGCTGTGTTGCGTGTTTGTTTCCGTGAAGCTTCTGTTTGATTTTTGCTGGAAATAACTCAAAACCTTAGCCTAGATGTCATAGAGGTTTCTGAGAAGATACATACCCTTGCTTTTTGCACTCTTGAAGACACTGAGCTTGTATTGTAGTTGTCCTATAAACCAGCCTTTGTGGTATTCATGTGTCTCCACAAACAGAGAGGGAGGAAGGGAGACAGAGGGAGGGAGACAGAGCGAGAGGAAACAGATTCTCAAGACCTGGACGAGCCGTGGGAAAAGAGGGGTCTTGTAGAGGAAAAGCAGAAATGTCTCAGGACATTCCTTTGTGATTACACAGTGGTGGACAAATCCAGACATTCTTGCAGTTATTCTGTATCTTGAGGCTCGATTTAAAGTCAATATCATGAGCAGAGTGTAAACATCAACATCTCCATGTCCCTATAGTTTTGTGTGACATTGTTATAGTGTTGTTTTGCGGTTTTAAAGCCATTTGATTTGGATAAACAGGCCAAACCTAAGGGAAAATTCACCACCAATTTGCACTAATTATGCTTTCTTTTTGCACATCAGGAAACTTTGATTTTGCACCATGCCATCCTGTACAGCTGAAATTAACAACAGCTCAGAGAGACAGGTAAGTATGCGTCTCATATCCACATAAATAAGAGGATTCAACTAAGAGGAGCGCACTGCGTGCAAATCTCAGGTTACATGTCTATGATCTTAGCTGAAAGAGTAAGCTGCCCCCAGTGGAAAAGAAAGCATGTTCCTCCCTTGTCACAGCTAGCATGAATGAGAAACAGCTCCAAGGAATGCTCTATTATCGTCCTATCAGCAGCACTGGGGGAGGAGAGCTTGTAGTCTTTCTTCACGTAGCAGTGTGCAGAATCATGTGTCTAAAGGGGGGGGGGGTTACTGGCATTGGCCTACAGACCCGCAATTGGGTTGAGCATCCTCCTCCCCAACTCACCAGACCTTGCACTTCCTCATTTGTCTAGGTCAGGCGTCCTTTTTGTCAGCAATTAATCTGCAGCTCCGCCCTCCTATATTTATCCCTTTCACTCTCTGTTTCTCCTTCACCTCTTGGTCTGTTAGCCTTGGGTAGATTTACACTTGGTTTGATCACTGTTCACTGATGTATACATGCAAACTAATAATGGATCGCTGGGCCTTTTAAGTGCTACATTTTTTTTACCAAGCATGATGAGCATCTTGTTGACCTTCACGTTATTATGCATCTGCTGTGCAACAGTGCTCCCTCTCCACTCCGAGCTGACCTTTCTGGACCCCCACACACTTAACATGAATTCAGTGTGTTACATTTTTGTATGGTAAATGAATTTTTCTCAGTGGAAAAAAACACAGTAACATCTATAATATCTGCAACATGAAGACAAAATGAATAAAAGGTATGCCTTTAGATTTATCTGTGATCAGTTCTTCCTGGGGTCTACTAAATTAGATGTCAGTTAAAGTATGCAAATCAAATGAATGCTGCTAATCCAGGATTTACTGTGATGACGGGATCTATAATGCCTTTCAAAGCAATTATTCAAATCCATCTAATTAAACCTGTTGAAATTGGTTTTAATTGCCTCCCTGACTAAACAAACACTAAGTTCTGGCATGCAAATATAAATGCAGCTCAATTGCGTCTTCCAAGGATGTGGAGAGAAAAACAGTGAACTACAGCGCCTCTTAGTGGCTATTAGCTTCCTTTGGCTTTCATAATGACGTCAGCCCTGGAGTGCTGTGGAGATACTGTGGATGTGTGCGTGGACATGTATTGCTCATGTTATGGGGACATTACACAGTCACATTGTGGGGGCTCACCTTCCTTTTGGGGACAAAACGCAAGTGCACATTACAAACATCATTAAGTTTTAGACTTGGTTTAATGTTAGGTTTAGGTTTAGGTTAGGGGTTTAATGTTGGGGTTGGGCAAGTAGTGGTTATGGTTAGGGTAAGTCCAGAAATAAATGTAAGTCAATGTAATGTGATGGAAACACAGTTGTGTATGATTTTGATCATTTTTTAAGTAAATTTGGACCATCATCAATAGCAACAGCATTAAAAAATGCTACAAATGACAATTATTGGTCAGTAGTTCTTCACTGATCCTTCTGGTCACCACGCCCATGCTGATGAACCATATGGCTTTATGAAGAGTTTAAACAGTGGCCATTAGATCAAAAGATTTGTCCCAAGCAGTCTATACATTTAGAGAAAGACACTAAATGGCCCTTCTTGATAATGTATGGCCTTCAGTAATTAATCTTCTGTTGCTTTCTTTTCTGCCGTCATTTTGTCTCGTTAATACACTCTTTCATCATTATCTGTCAGTATAGTTTGAGGCTACAGTCACAAGTCAGACAGTCCTTGCTTTCATTTATATCTTATGCAATCTGCACCTGGCTTTATATGAGAGAGACCACTTCAAATTATTTTAGAGCTACTAGCTACAGCCTTTTAAAAAAACATATCTAGATTTGTTACACGCCAGTTAAATTACTAAAAAATTACCTGATTGTAAAGCTGGTTATTTAATTTTTGTGTGCATGTCAGGACCCTTTCTCCCTCTATCCATCCACCACCATCTAACAAACGTTCTAACTAGTTAATAAATGCAAAATGCAGCTCAAAACATTAAAAAGTCACATTTAGAAAAATCATAGCTTTGTTCAGAAACAATGTTACTTTACAGAGACTTTATTGTAAACAGTTTTCATTAAAAATATAATCTATAAAACAAGTTGTCCCTACAAAGATTCAGTGTGTTCAGTAGATGGTGCTCCAAATGTCTTCATGAGGAGTTGCTAAATGATTAGATGTCTTTTTTGTGTTCTTGACTCTCATAGAAAACCACTTGTTATGCATTTGGCATTTACTCAGCAGTGCTGAAAATCATGTAAGTAGCTGTAAGCAAAGTTTTCGCTTATTAATTTTGACTTGTATTTACAGTGTCTCCCCTGGGGCAGTCATTTTGAAAATGTCAGAATGCCATGATGCACGTAAGATGCATCACATGCCCCAGTTTTGTCAAAATCCAGTGAGTGGTGTGTATTAGATATTACACATGAACGACAGATACTTGAAACTTGAATATAATAAGAATTACATAAACTTTCAAACCAATACATTCAATATCAAACTGCTATAATTTATATGTTTTAACAGATTTATTCAACATTTTAATGAATATATCAATATCATCATGGCACTGGCAAATATCAGCAATTCAAAACACATTTTTTGCTGTTTCTCTTCCCATACCATGATGGCTAATATATGCCTTCATCACATTAATTGTATAATTTGTAAAGTCCTCTCAATTCTCATCTAAATAATTCATAGTCACACATTAGCTGTGAGGTTTATCAAGCTGGTCGGCCATAATCATAATAATTAGATGGCAAACAATGATTGAAAGTTGTGTTGCTGTACCACACTGTAAAAATAATTAATTACAAGTGAAACCCCTGCAATTATGTTAAGTAAGTATAATAAGCAAGATACACTTTCAAAAGTAAGTGTTCATTATTAATAAATGCAGAATGACCATTGCAGAATGTTAAATATTATAGTGGAGCTTTAAACATGTGTGAATGTTGATTGATTTGTTTAGATTTTATATATTGATGGGTAGTTTATTCTGTAACATCTATTCATATTTTATGAGACTATCATATCATTTTTTATGTAAATCTAAATTTGAACTGTAACTAGTTGTAAAATAAATAAAAAGCACAATATTTCTCTTTGAAATGTTAAGTATCAACTTCAGAATCAACTTTATTGGCCAAGTACTATTTGTGTACACATAAAAATAATTTTGACTTTTTGTTGCTTTCAAAGTGCTCACAAATATAATAGCAACATTTGTCATCAATAAGACAATAGCGAAACACAGACAGAGTGCCAAGGGTAAACAGTTACATTCTGCTTAGATTTTTATTTGACAATTATGATACATGTTAAAATAATAAATATAATAGAATTAATCATTTGTAGGTACCGTGGATGTTTAGTGTTATAGGGTTATTGTACAGGGATTGTTCCTGACACTAGGTAAATTTTTCCCTGTAGTAATGACCTGTGGAAAGAAACTGTTCATGTGTCTGGATGTTTTGGCATACAGAGCTCTGTAGCACTTCCTAGAGGGCAGAAGTTAGAACAGGTTGTATGAGGTGTGAAGAGTCTGCAGTGATATTTCCTGCCTGTTTCCTCCCTCTGGAGATGTATACGTCTTGAATGAAGGGCAGGTTGACACCAGTGTTTTTCCTGCAGTCCTGACTGTGCAATGTAGTCTATTCCTGTCCTGTTTGGTGGCTGATTCAAAACAGGCAGTGATGGATGCACAGAGAACCGACTCTATAATTGCGGTATAGAATTGGATTGGCAGATCCTGGGGCAGGTTGAACTTCGATAACTGTTTGCAAACTTAAGTTTAAGATGGGTCTCCTGAGGTGCAGTCATTGGTGTAAAGGGAGAAGAGCAGAGAGGAGTGCACACATCCATGAGGATCACCAGTGCTGATTGTCCAAGCGCTAAATGTAATAATGTGTTTTCCCCAGCCTCACCTGCTGCCTCTTGTCAAAGTAGCATTGCATGTAAATACAATGTAAATAAAGGTAAAAATAAAATATAAGTGCCTGAAAATTGTACTTAACACAGCACTTGTACTTAGTTACTTTCCAGCACTGCAATGTAATGTTGCAAATGAAAAATCAAACTCAAACAGAACACAGGCTGAACTGCTACCTTTATGAAACAAAATACTGAATTAACATCTCATCTGGCCTGGGAAAGCCTCAGAATACTGCCACCGGCCCCAGATAAGCGGAAGAAGATGGATGGATGGACGAATTAACATTTCAGGAGGAGAACTGCAACTTCAAATAGTACACAATGTATAATCTAAAAAATGAGGCAACTCAACTGCAACAGTGTTGTACCCTGTACTATCCACTGTATATCTGTTTTATTCATGACTTATATTCCAGACATTAAAAGATAAAAGGTGTTTTTTGTTTACAGCTGGATTCACTGGCTGATGTGGGCTGCTTTTTATGCAGCCTTTGCCAATATCCCAAACTCACTGACAAATCTAGCAGTGGTAATGCCTAAAAAAACATGGTATTTTCCACAGGGAATACACTTGCAGCTCTCATGATGTTACTATAGCTAGTTTCTTGTGTCTTTTTCATTCCATACATTTTACAAATGACCTAAATTTCTGCCTTCTCTGTAGTTGTTGTTTTTGTTTTCAACTGTTCTACTTCTAATAGTTTAAAATTACTTAACATGTGTTTACTTGTGAGTGCACAGGGACTTCAACTTATTTTAAGCCATTCAGTGGTCAGACCTTTTCTCGATTGTACACAGAGATCTTCATGGTCTTCCTGTGTTTCACTGTTTGCTGTGAAAACAGAAGTAATAAAGGAAGTCTGAAACATCATATGTAGCCTACATTTGACATCTTTTGAGAGAGTATAGGATTAATGATCTATTGTTCAGACAGGTGTATTCAGGTCAGGTTATATATTTAAATAAAAAAACTTTTAAATAAATAAAATAGTGTATAACATAACCAATAATAAAAAAGAAATAGGCTAACAGTAAAAGAGAATATCGAAATCAACCCACACTAGACAAAAGCCAAGCTAAAAAGGTGTGTTTGTGGCATAACAACATATATTAGCTTTTAAGTTGTTTGCTGAATTAATCCCCGTGCATGAAAATATGACTGATGTATTTATTGATTTTAAATCTAAGCCACACGGGCACGCTGTTTGACTTGTCCTGAAAATGTTTGAGGAGACAAATGTCAAAGTAAGTGCAAGGCATGGTTTCATTTTATCACTGTGTAAAATCTTTTCGGGGTGCAATAATATAACGTTAAATGCTCAAATTTGACTCAGAAAAACATGGTTGAACTATGTGCGTAAGGATAATTCACCTGAAAGCAATCTTGTAAACCACTCCCTCCGAGTCATTGTAGGCTATATCACCTGACCCTGTGTCAACAGCAGTCAACAACACAGACGCCATCGTTCCTGTTGTGCTAAAGCAAGGCGAATCAAAGGTGAGGAAGTAACATTATGCCGACTGTGCATTGAGTTATGAATCTAGTTTATGAAAATTGTTCCTTGGTGCTGGCACTGCATGTCTCAAACACCCAATGTTTCATTTAGCGCATCTGATTAGTTAACGTAAAATGTCAGGACTTCGCAATGCCAGCGTACAATCGGCAAGCTAACCAGCTAGCTTATAGCCAGCTAACTGAGATGTCAACCGCAGTAGCAAACAGCTCTGGCGAGTTGAAGGGAAACAACAGTAGAACTATTCCGTTATCTTATGCGGACGAGGGAGGTATTAAATATTTAATGACAGCTAGCTAGCTTGCAACTGCAAAACGGCGTGTTTTTCCTAATCGATGTTACTAGCTAACATTAGTAACGTTAAATCGCTAAGGTTGTTTTGGGACGTTAGCTAACCGATAGATAACTTTAACGTTACCAAAGACATCCGATTTCATGTGCCACAGGTAACGTTAAGTTTCGACCAGGAACTGTTAACGGGGGAAAAAACGCAAGGGAAATGCTAATAATGCTAAAGTCTTCCGATGTTAATGTTTTACGATGTTCGATGGTTACGTTAGTTAACGTTAACGTTAGCTGTTAACTAACGTTTAACCTTCTTTGCAATTCGGTGGCGAAAAGAAGGCTCGTAAATTATCAATCAGCAAAGGAAGACGAAGCAGGCAAGGTAATGTTACCTCACTTCTAAAACACAAAACGTTAGGTTTTTAAATTCAGAGTGACTAACGTTAAGCTGCCTCTGCTCAGACTTTGTATTTAGTTAAATCAAATGTTAACTTTCCGTTATGGCTAACGTTACTAATGGATCGTGATAGTGAACCATGGGCATTTAATCAGGGTAAGTTAGTTACAGATCTTGTGGTCAGTGTTTTAACGAAGGTCATTTAAACCTAGCACTTTTGCAATATAATGCAATAAATGAACAGCTCTGCAAGACACTTCTCGTGAATGTTCTTTTTAATTGGACGCTTTTTCAAAATATGTTTAAGTTTTATGGTCATTGTGGAGGCTATGTGGTGATGTAGACTTTTTTTAAATTAAGCTCGTTAGATGGCGGTTGGACAAAACCTTAAGGACACCCTTCTGTACAGGTCGATACAATTCATCAACGCCACCACATTGTCAAAAATACCATTTCTCTGAAAGAGTTACAACATAAACTGGACATTATAAACTGTGTGAAGGTGGGATTAATTGCAGGGTTTTTGTTTATTAGAGTACCTTAGTTTTAGAAAGGTGCACTATGTAAACTGAGTGTATATATCCCAGAAGATGTGGCACCTGCAGCTTGCTGCAAAGCATCACAAGCATCAAGTAGTAGTTGACTACATTAAGTTTTGTTTGGCTTTTATTTTTTTATACTTTGGTTCTCTTAAACAGTTTTGTTTATTGTTTAATAATAAAGCATTTGTACTCCACTTAACATGTTGTTATGCAGTTGTGGGTTGCTAAAGGTTTGTATGAAAAGTACGGTGTTGTGGTTTGGAATATTCTTGTTATCTGGGCTTACTGCTGTCTGTTTCTAATGGGCCGCTGGCACGCTGAGCTATCTTTGACCACATGTGCTGTGGCTCATGTCCATGGATCCATATCACTATCAGGGAGTAACTCATACTGTATCACCTTATGTCAGAAACTCTCAACTCTCCCTTTCAGGACCACTGGTACATTTGGCTTTCAGCTAATGCATCAGTAGCACTTGAGAGAACATTACAGTTTAGTTGGCTCAGCACTGTGTTGGATCTAGTAATGAAGCTTAATAAGTGATCTCAGTTTCTCAACTTTTGTGGAGCACTTTGTTTACTTAGACACACACAAGTGCTACTGCTTGCTCCAGTGTCAAGTTCATGTGAAAGAGTTCATAGTCCCAAAAATAGTCACTGATACCAAGTCCAGGAAGCAGCATCGTGGCAAGTTTTTAGTGTTTACAGACATAGTCATGTGCGCCCCATCGGTATATCAGACATGCTCACACACCGCCCTGCCAAGCCTTGTTACTTGCCAGATGAAGAGGTCGCAGGCCCCTTTAAAAGGTGTACACTTCATGCCATATCTTGCCATTGGGTGGGGAATAATTGATGCGTTTGTGAGCAAGTTCTTCCTGCCAGCACATCTTAACTATCGTGTAATCCTCTTTGTATCGCAACAGGCAATCCGTGATGGACTCTAGGTCTCGCAGACTTCCATTTTGTCTGTCCGGCTCGAGGTCGTCCTACACATCAAGTCCAACACTTTCCTCCTCATCACTGGGCTCCAGTAGACTGTACAGTAGGGAGACGGTGCTAAATAATGACCGCTTCCCGAGGGCATCGTCTGCTTACAAAGCAGACCTGGACCAACAGGTAGGCTGACGGCACAGACCTCAGACTTATTGCAAAGAAAAAATGTCTAAAGGCTAGGAACCATGCATATATTTGCTGTTTTATATATAGTGTACATCCTGTCTATACATTTGCCTACAACATGTATAATTCAAATTTACTTCCCCACTGCCTCAGTATTCTCTATCCGTCTTGGTGTACTGCATAAAGTGTTTTAGATTCACAGTAGATTCACTTTACATGCTTGGATAAAACGGTCAAGAGCAACAGTAACAACAACAACTGCACTTCTTGGGCCTGAGTCCACATGATCCTACTGTATCTGTGTTTCTATACCACTTGGGGCTTAGTCATGTGCCTTTCTAGTGTATTCCAGGGGGAGGGCCTTCAAGTAAGCTCTTTTCTTGCAGGTTCCACAGTAGCTAACTACATGTGTCAGTGGCGCAACAGCAGACACTTTGGAGGTCTTTTTATAGGGCAGCCTGGATTCTTTGGCCCATGTTGTGTGTATTTCAGTCCTGCTCCTCATCAAGGCCCGTCTCAAAAGATAGTGTTACTGTTGACCTGGGCCCTGTCTGGTTTCTCCTGTACTTTCCAGAAGAGTCCAATATAGTTGCTGGCCGAGTGAAATGGAGAGGATTTGAGGACATCTACAGGCTGAAGTGTATAGCGTTTTCTTCCTTTGAAAATATCAAGGATGGTTTTTGTTTTGCGTTCAGCTGCCTATTCCACACCTGCGCAGTGTGTACCACAGTCGCTCTCGCGTATCAGTGGTAACGTGTTGGGCAGTAATACTGCAATATTACTTTTCGCAGTAAAGGGTAATGTAACGGAATGCTATTTCCTAAACAGTTACTAATCCAAGCAACACTGCGCTACTGAATGCACCAGCCCTGACGTGAATGCGCGACCGTGCTGCAGCTTAGTGGCACCGGACCTTAAGATCAAGTCAGCTGTTCGCCAAAAAGCTAAAGGAAGACTGGTAACAGGGAGAGGTATTTTCAATAGCTGTAAGTAACGTTATTGCCATTACTATGTCATAGTCTAAGATGCAAAGAACATTGTCGTCCGTTGTAAACTTTGTGCGACCAGTAAAAAGCTTTCAACTGCAAACAGTTCTACATACTTAATTAAAACATCAGCCATCACCCCCCCCCCCCCCCCCCCCCTTAACTATTAAGTAATGGGGGGGGGGTCTCAGTATATTTTCCTGCTTTTTAGCCCTTTGACAATCACATACCTGCACATGCTAGCATACAAAATGGGGAACCATTCATCAAAACATTGTTCCATAGCACCATTGGTGGTTGGTTGTGTAGTGTGGTGTGTTTGTTTTTTTTTTTTTGTAACTTTTTTTTTTTTTTTTTTGAAGAGTTCTCGTCTCCTGCGGCCGTCCAGAGACTACAGCAGCTCTGACAGTCTCTCCACCAGCTGGAAGTTGCCGTCTTCACTGACGTCCTCCAGCAGATCTTATGACCGCCCGTGGGCTGAATCCCCTCTCAGCAGCAGGAGCAAACTGGTACTTTGCAGGCAAAACACAGCCTGAAAATGTATTTTAGGGTAGAGATTAGAGGAGTATTTCTGAATGATGTCATTTGAAATGAGAATTTAATATTTAATTTCTGCCTTCATTTTCCTAGACTGATTCTGATGGGAAGTTGGGGATGCGTTCAGTTCTGTTAAACGCCAGTGATGATGGTGATTCTAAAAGAGCCAAACTGTCATACAGCAACAGAGGACTGTACTCAAGAACAGCCAGCACCTCAGTCGCTGGATCCACCTATTCCAGTAATGGGCTCAGCAGTGGCAGAGGTACATAATACCAGCAGCTTGTGGAGGTCATAAGCAAAGCTGTTCTTGAATTTTGAATGTGTATCCTATTGTTCTGATGTGATGAGGACATGAGAGGATCTGACATTAATTCCAACTGCATACAGTTTGTCCAGAGCGCACCCCTGCTACCTGGCTCGAGCTACACATTGCATTTCTTTCTGTTAGTTGACTCACCTGCAATAGAGGCATCTCCGCACCTCAAAACCTTTTGTGTACTCCTTTTGCTGAACAGTTACAGGTGAAAAACAAAATGACCCGCTGGATTCATCGTGGAGGTCATGCCACTTACTCTCACGGCCATCATCTTCTTCCTCAAAGCCGCTGTTGTCCAGGAGAGAGCTAGAGACAAAGAACGAGCCCAGTCTATCAGGTTTGGAAGAAAGAAGGAGGCCTCCTGGATTGACTTCCTCATTGTGTAGGCATATTTTGTGATGTAAACGCACACACAACCTGTCTAAGTGTTTTATTAAACATAAGCCAATCACACACAAGCTGCTCTTCTATTCCCTCATTTCAGATCAGACAGACCGGGTGACCTCCACATATGCACAAGGAGCTCGGCCTAAAGAGACTGCCTACTCTCCATCCTCCACTGCTAGAGAAGGCTCCCTAAATCGCCACCTCTCATCTTCCACATCTCACCGGCCTTCTCCTCTGGTGCGTGACTTCAGCAGCAGAACCCCAGCCCGTTTCTTGAACAGCTCATCCACCCTTCGCTCATCTCAGGAACAAACGGGAAACCTTAAATCCTCCTCGGATATCTCTTCCTCTTACTCCACCCACACCCCCTGGTACACCACTCCCCTTGCCAGACCAGAGGCCTCGCTCCCTCCAAGGCCAGCCCCTGAGGGTGCAGAGCCAGAGGGCCGTCGCTCCACTCGATGCCTGTTGTCCCGTCTCTTTTCACGGCGCTCCAGCCAAGACTCTTCTAGTGGATCTTCCAGTGTTCGCTCCCTTGATGATGACAGTCCATCAACTGGCGGAGAGTCTGTGGACAGTGACGAGGGAGCCAGGATGCCTAGTGTGGAGCCTGAAGCTGGAGGACCAGAGGTATCTTTAGGTAGCCTCAGGAATCGCAGAGCAGACCTCGCCCCTATCCAGGAAAACAACAGCAACGATGGCTATCGCAGTGGCCTGGCTCGGTCCAGAATGGGATTGTGGAGAGAGCCTGGCGTTGGCAGTAGTAATGGCACCAGCAGTGGAGGAGGCACCGGCTCCTCCTGGCTTTCCTCCTCCCTCCGTGGCCGCTGCCCTCCTCTCCTCTCTCGCCTCAGGAGACATGCAAGGAACGGGAGTGCACACTCAACTGCAGGCTTGGAAGAAGGCTACAGCCATCCGCAGCATTTACTGAGAAGGTGGGATAACCTTGAGCATAAAGCATCACAAGATGATGACGACGAGGAGGAAGAAGAAGAAGAAGAGGAAGAAGGAGCAGTTGGTTTAGAGGTCTTTGGCACAGGCCTTCCCTGCAGACGCGAGGATGAAACATTGCCTGAACTCGAAGATGCCTCAGTTGCATTCTCACCACGCCGCAGAGTCGGCATATATGAGAACATTGCAGTTTCTGTGGGTCCAGTGAGCGGTGTTGAGAGCCAACTGGATGTCCAGAAGGAGAAGCCAGTTTCCAGTAGGGATCAAGAGAAGCTGCGCAAGATCAAGGAGAGGTAATGGATTTTGATCTCCCACAGAATATGCATGCTTGTCCTCCTTTTGAAAATGGGAATGTATTAAACATTTTAATTACAAGATTATCAATTTATGCTGTATTAGTAAAAGTACAGTGAAACTGTCGGTCCAAGATGCGTTTAACCTAGCATAGCGTGTTGTTAACCTAGTTCAGTTAGAGGTGCCTTTCAGAACCTCAAACAGATTCATTTACATGTTGCATCTTGTCCATTAACATTTAATAGAAAACAAGACAAAATGAGGCTGTTGCTGTTCCATTTCAGCCCACTTATTCACAAACTGATAATTCAAAATTTAGCAATACACCTTGGACAATATCATAGTCAAAATTGTACTTGTATCACATCAGTTTTATCAGGCTGTACACAAAAAAAAAAACATGTACCCAATGTAGCACGATCTAAGCCTACAATATTATCTTAAATTAATATTGCTGAGGGAAATGGTCTCGGACTTTTTCTACACTAGTTGTCTTCAGTTGGTCAGATAACCAATAACCTTCTTCAGCTAGGCAAAATGCATCTTGGATTGATGGCATAAAGATGCCATTGATATGTATTGTTGTCCACTTCATCAAATACCCTCAAAAATGGTTGTTTAAGTCTTTTAATTTTTTCTTAAGTAAAAGTAGGAAACGGGAGGGACTGTATCAACAGTAGAGCTAAATATCGTCCTTTCCTGCTATAGACTGCTGCTTGAGGACTCTGATGAGGAAGGCGACCTGTGCAGAATCTGCCAGATGGGGGAGGAATCTGCATCCAACCCTCTGATTCAGCCTTGCCGCTGTACAGGAAGCCTGCAATACGTCCACCAGGACTGCATCAAGAGGTGGCTCCGCTCTAAAATTGGCTCAGGTAAATATGAACCTCTTAACATTTGCTGCAGATTCCACCAAAACGACATCTTGTCAACCAAGTCGATGTGTATTATCGTGTTTTTATTTATTTATTATTTTTTTTTTAGGCACAAACCTTGAGGCCATCACAACATGTGAACTGTGCAAGGAGAAACTGCGTTTGAACATAGACAACTTTGACATTCAAGAGTTATACAGGACACACGTGCAAGTGAGTCAGCATTTTACCAAATGAGGAAATGTATTTTGAAGAGTGGCGTTTGTCCTTCCAAAAGAGTTCCAGAGACTATTGGGTTATATCCTTTATTTTGTCAGTAACCTGCTGTATGTGTGTGGGTTATTTATTTTATTTTTTTCTTCAGTCAGAATATGATGAGTTTATCAGCAGTGGTCTCTATCTGGTGGTGCTGCTGCATTTCTGCGAGCAGAGGTTCTCTGATGTTCTGGGAGCAGTCGATGCAGCTGGGGTGAGAACACGCACACTTTCACAAACACACTTAGCACTACAGTTGATCATATCACATTAATCTTTCTGAACTTTGTCTGACTTTCTATTTTTTGCTGTCAGACTGTAGTGTACACAGCGTTCCTGGTTTTTCTAGACGTGTATACTCCTGTTTGCACTTAGCCTTCTTACACAGTGAACCACAAGTCGGTACTAATTTACACGATTTGAAAATGTTTGAAATGCGGTAGAATGCAAATCTTGAAAAGAGAAACATCTTCCCTTTCTCACCCAGTTATTCAACCTGGTGAGAATTCTTCATGAACACATGGACAATCTTGAAAGTATGTTGCTCAATCATCTCTCCTATGCTTATGTGTTTGTTGAAAGGCAGTCCTGATTTGCTGCAAGCGACCTGTCGTCTGCAATTGCCATGTTTAACACTGCCAGCTTTTTATACTGTAGATCGCTCACTTTTGTATTTTCACTTTTTATATATATTCTGGGGCTACAGAATCTGACTTACTGTCTCTGGATTGCAGTTCCCCATGGGGAAAGTGATGAGGAGATCAGAGACAACAGGCCATCTATTGAGTTTTCTGACCTGGATGACGATCTTGAAGAGGAGTACTAATTACGTGATACTGTTGGAATGCGGTTTAGAAAAGTGGGTCAGAGGATCTAAAGTCACAGGGCTACTCCATGTCATATGGTAGCGTACCCAGTTTTCCCACATGCTTTGACATTGTCTTGATTTAAAATGCAATTTGGTTTCTGTTTCTATGAGTGCACTTTAATCAAAATAAAAATGCAAGGTTTTTTTTTTTTTTGGTTATACCACAAGTGCTTTAATGTTTAAAGGAAAAGCAGACATTTAAATGACAAAGAAGGAAGACATTGAGAAGTGTCAGGTTTGTACTTTGGCTGTGATGGTAAGATGGATGCTTTTGGGAAAGAATATAAAAAGTGGTGGTTATTCCTTTTTTGTCTTTTCCTCAGACTTTTCTCCCACTGAGAATGTTTAAAAAAAAAAAAAAAAAAAAAACTTACCCCATTAACAAATTTTCTTCTTTGTTTCAGTGTTTGAAAATGGCTTTGTGTACAAAACTAGGTTCACGCTTTCAGTTTTGGGAATAAAGATCGAATGCAAACTACATTTTTCGTCTTGTTATATTTGACTCTGTTGAGGTTACAGGCACAAGTAGTTTACAGGGTGGTGCTGCTTGTTAGGACCACACTAACATTTTCAAGAGGGCTTACAGATGTTGATGGCTGAATCTTTGCTCCATTCTCTCCACTAGAGGTAGATTGATGTACACACAACTTGTAAGGTGTGAGCACCTATAGATTAGCCTGGTTCCAGACCTGTGAATTGCCATCGGTGTTCGATTTATTCAGCAGTCGAGTTTCATGCTACCTCTCAATGTTTTTAATAGGACTATTCTAACAGGAAAATATGCTCATTCTAATACATTATACAGACTTGTGAACAGTGATGGCATCTAGCTATAACACTGGTGAATAATGGAAAATGTAAGACACTGATGGCTGAATGACTTGGCTGAAATTAGGTTATTCATATAAGTATGAGTCCATGGAGTGATTGACAGATTTGTATGATGTAATCAGTTCAAGCGCAATCATGATGCCCAGTCCCTTGTCTGTGAATGATAGCAAATACTAGCTCTACTGTTCTCTTCTGTAGTACCATGTACATTCTGTTTTTGGGTGGATTTCCCCTTTTAAAATGCATCTCAAAATTATTTTCTACATGCAATAGTGGTGTATTTAACGTAACTTCAATGTTAGCTTAAGCTGGACTAATTGCATGTAAAGAATATACCAATATTACAGTTTACAATCACATTCACTACTTAAGATTTAAGACAGGAAATTTTATTTGAAGGATGCTGTACCTGATGTAAGCAGATCTATTAAGGAGTGGGTGGAGGGGTAAAAAAATAACCCACTAACATTTGGTTTACAATGGGTTAACAAGCCATATTGAGGCAGTTCCACAGACTGAAAGGAAAGCTCAGACTTTGAACATTCAAATGACTCAGCATCTTTGGTTCATTCTTAGTTATAAAACAAACATCACATATTTACAAAGCATTCCCAGCAAACAACAGTGCAATTTGAACATCTTCAGAAACTCTATATGTCATTGTGCTTAAACATAGGAGCTGTATCTCCGCAACATATTAAAGTGCGCTCTTGCTCAGTAGTTAAGTGCATTGCAAAGTCCAATCTACATAAACAGACAAATGATACAAACAGGCGTCTCATAAATTTTGAGGCTAAGACAGTGTCCTGCACATTTAAAACTAATCAGACTTAAATTTCAGATTTCAAGATGTTTCATTTATATATTGAAAATATAATAACCTAATCTGGTGGCTTAAAAAACATCTTTCTGAAGTAAAGATGTTAAAAGGCACAGTTTTCAATGACAATATCAGCTGCTCAGGCCAATAAAGTGGACCACAAAGTTCCACAAAACTATGTAAAGAGTTTCTTCCTTTTTGGCAGCATTGTGAGTATTTTTAGAGAAAATATCTAGATATATAACATAACTACAAAGTCAAAGAAAAATAAGTTTTACTGTATTTTCAGGTCAACTGGCCTTTTTAGTCTATTAATGTACCGATTAAATTGTTACTGACTTTAAATCACCTTCTGTAGAAATACAACTGGAATAGACTGAGTCATGGTATATACAGTATAAAACAAATGCACATTTAGTTTGTGATAGTTTGGAGTCACTAATACATCAGTGCAATTTAACCCCAGTTATAAGGCTGAATAAGAGTGTTTTGTCACGTTGCATATTTCTGTAAATCAACTCAAAATCTTTTTACTAATCCAAAAAACAAAACAAAAAGAACTCCCAGTCCCACTAATGTCAACGATCAACATTTCCCAGAAACCATCAGCCCATTCATTTAAATTAGATGTAAAACAGGGCTTTTAATAAACATAATTTAAATAACCCATATTAAGAAACAAAATTTGTGGATATTCACAATTCTCTAACAGTATTTACAGTTTTACACATAATTCCTTAAGCGGGCTGGAGCAGGATAAATAAATAATTTTAAAAAAGGGAAGACGGCATGTGCTCTTGCTGAAAAGTATTAAAATGCAAATGAGGCAGGCACTTCAATATTCCCTGAGGCTGATTACTTAAGCAAGCTCAGTCAGCTTCTGTAATAATACTTGTGCTGTCTGATTCATCAAAGGTCCGCTTGTAGCGGACAGTAGAAGAGAAGTGGGATCTTTTCTTCTTATAGATGACAAAGCCGATGGCTAAAAGGAGAGCGAGGACGACCACGATGAAGAGACCTAGTGCCACAGGAGAGCCTGCAGACTCTGAGGAGCAAAAATGAAGTATGTCATAAGTCATTCAGTGAGTTTTTTGAGTTCCCACTGAACAAGATATCATCGTTTAGTTGTTAGCTCAGACTTAATAATTAAAAAAGAATATCTGTTTGGGCTAAAACATGCAAAACCACTCTTGTTGTCAGTGAAGTTATGTAACTTTTGAAAAGGTGTAGCTTTGTGCTGAGATTAATTTAAAAATATGCTTTCTATGTATGTAAAATATGTATCTATCTTCTCATCTAACTCAAGGCAAAAAAGCAAATGTACGGTATGCATATTTCCCAAAATGTTGAACTATTCCTTTAATGCAGTTGTGATACTCACTTGCTTCAGTTTTGCAGACGACACGGCTGTAGCTATCCGTGCAGTTAACAAGATTCCAGATTCCTTTATCTGCTGCCATCATGACGGCACACTGGGGTTTGGGCTTCTTCCCAGTAATCAAGGCCCCAGGCTTCCAGTTAGAAAAAGACAGATCTGAGCCATCCTGCCAGGATACAGGCTTACCTGAGAGGAAGAACAAGGAGATAGTGAAAGAGGAAAAGGGAGCAGGACAATCATCACTGTCTCACAACACGAATCACAATATCCGAGTCAAATGCAATCAAACTGATTTGTTAAAACAACATGACGCCTGTTTACACATCCAGCAAACATGCAGCAACATAAGCATTTGTTTGGAGTCATATTAAATCCAATATTCTCCCGCCTTTAGCTTTCATTTTTGGTCTCTACCTGCTCTACCAGCTGCTTGCTGTGTCTGAAAACAATGCTGATGATGAGGGCAGTGAGGTAAACCCAAACAGTAAAGAGTTGTGGACCATAAAACCAATAACAATGAGCTGAAAGACACTGAAGTGCTAGAGCAGAGCACTGCTCATGGGGTCTGCAGAGGCAGGTGATGATTCTCTCTGTAGTCATTTCAACCCTTGCTAATATTGAGTGTGTCTTGAACAGCAAGCAGTAAAAGATCCTGCTCAAGGTATACAAGTCAATGAACAAAACTGTGGTCATACTCTTTTGAATTTACATTACATAATACAATATAACTTTGTTTTTTGTAGTAAAACAGGCTGTTGGTTATTTGAGGAACACAAAATGCAGTCAAACTCTTGAATTATATGTATGAATATAATCATAATTGAAATAGCTAAAAACTGCAGATTTGACCTTTGATGTTATCAAAATTCTCTGCAACAGTGTTCTGTTGCTTCAATTTCAAATGATGGGATTTACCTTGAGAATCGAAGTCCATGCCGAGCCACACTCGACTGGTGATGAGTGGGTCATCAGACATGTACTTTGACACAAAGTCGTTCTCCTCTGTGGACTTTATGGTCAGTAACTGAGCCTCTGTCAGCAGAAAAAAAGCAATTGGTGGACTACAGTTGCTTCAGATAAATACTAATCACAACCCTTCATACACCAAATAACAACTCACCCATGTTCTGACAGATGCCCCTGGCCTGCTCCATGCTGTAAACTTTGTACTTGTAGAAGCTCATGTTGAAGGCGTAACAGTTATCCTGATTCTGCACCCACAAATACATACCGTTGCTTTCAGGGCAGTGATTGGTCTTTGGGGCAGCCTGCAGTCTGGCTCCTAATTGTAACGCAGAAACAAGATGGTCAGTCTATCTATCCATCTATAGATCTATATTTAGATAAATAGAAACACACACACACACATACATAAAAACAAACACCAGCATCTTACTTTGGGAAGTGGTGGTGATGTTGGTGGTGTAGCAGATGGCTCCGTCTACCGCCATACTGCAGTTGGTCCTCACCCAAGCTCCAGCAGGGGTTACAAAAACACAGCTGGCCTCTGAGCTGGAGCCCTGCTGTGAGTCAGAGATGGTGGCTTTGTAGTCAAATGTGGTTCCATCAGACCACTCATAGACTGAGCCACTAACCTGCATGGAGAGAGAGAGAGAGAGACCATCACGTGAGCCCATCTGGTTTGCAGCTGAAGTGAAATTATGAGCAAAGACCACTATGCGAGAGCAATCCAAAGGGGATGTACTCAAGGTCTCTCAAAAAGATTCTGGTTAAGCATAATTCTTACATCCTGGTTTGATAGGCCAATCCAGAGCGGGAAGCCGTCTATCTTTGCAATGAGCTTCACGTGTGCGCTGTGCTCGATGTCGTGGACACTTGCCAGGTGACCTCCACGTAGACCACACTCTTTCAGAGCCTGGTACCAACTCAACTTTCGGGCTACAACCTCATAAGTTAAGTTGCCGTAATGTTTAAAATCTTCGGATGATTGGTTGTATTTCTGTTTTGGTTCTTGGGAGGGAAGGATTAAAAACATGTAATATAATTTTTAACACTAAATATTTTCAGGAATAATAACAACAGAGGTGGACAGAGAAATATGAATAATGTATGATGATGTAAAGTGTTATACACCAACCATTGTCCAGTTTGCAGGTCACGACAGTCCTTTGTTTGAACTCTGAGAACAACTTTTTGTTTGTAATGAGAATCCAGTTGCTGTCAACAGTGAGACCAGCTAAGAATGGTCCGTCCACATCTGGTCTGCCTCTTGCCCATCTGGAATATTGGACATTTGTGCCATCATACCACTTCATCTGATTGTCTACAGGAGAAAAAAAATACTATTAACCCTGGGATTATGATATACTCACACATACACACACACTAAGGACCAGTGTCGATATACTGTACGTGTTATTGCACAAGCCTTAAAACACTGCACTAGTAACATGAAGCCGTTACTACACAACAGAAGCAAAGAAAATCTTCATTAAACAATTCCACACAGTGAGGTATTCAGATTTTTAAACCATGTTTCAGTCTTCAGACCTTCATCAGGTAAATTGGTATCTGTTGACATATACACTCACCTAAAGGATTATTAGGAACACCATACTAATACTGTGTTTGACCCCCTTTCGCCTTCAGAACTGCCTTAATTCTACGTGGCATTGATTCAACAAGGTGCTGAAAGCATTCTTTAGAAATGTTGGCCCATATTGATAGGATAGCATCTTGCAGTTGATGGAGATTAGTGGGATGCACATCCAGGGCACGAAGCTCCCGTTCCACCACATCCCAAAGATGCTCTATTGGGTTGAGATCTGGTGACTGTGGGGGCCATTTTAGTACAGTGAACTCATTGTCATTTTCAAGAAACCAATTTGAAATGATTCAAGCTTTGTGACATGGTGCATTATCCTGCTGGAAGTAGCCATCAGAGGATGGGTACATGGTGGCCATAAAGGGATGGACATGGTCAGAAACAATGCTCAGGTAGGCTGTGGCATTTAAACGATGCCCAATTGGCACTAAGGGGCCTAAAGTGTGCCAAGAAAACATCCCCCACACCATTACACCACCACCACCAGCCTGCACAGTGGTAACAAGGCATGATGGATCCATGTTCTCATTCTGTTTACGCCAAATTCTGACTCTACCATCTGAATGTCTCAACAGAAATCGAGACTCATCAGACCAGGCAACATTTTTCCAGTCTTCAACTGTCCAATTTTGGTGAGCTCTTGCAAATTGTAGCCTCTTTTTCCTATTTGTAGTGGAGATGAGTGGTACCCGGTGGGGTCTTCTGCTGTTGTAGCCCATCCGCCTCAAGGTTGTGCGTGTTGTGGCTTCACAAATGCTTTGCTGCATACCTCGGTTGTAACGAGTGGTTATTTCAGTCAAAGTTGCTCTTCTATCAGCTTGAATCAGTCGGCCCATTCTCCTCTGACCTCTAGCATCAACAAGGCATTTTCGCCCACAGGACTGCCGCATACTGGATGTTTTTCCCTTTTCACACCATTCTTTGTAAACCCTAGAAATGGTTGTGCGTAAAAATCCCAGTAACTGAGCAGATTGTGAAATACTCAGACCGGCCCGTCTGGCACCAACAACCATGCCACGCTCAAAATTGCTTAAATCACCTTTCTTTCCCATTCTGACATTCAGTTTGGAGTTCAGGAGATTGTCTTCACCAGGACCACACCCCTAAATGCATTGAAGCAACTGCCATGTGATTGGTTGATTAGATAATTGCATTAATGAGAAATTGAACAGGTGTTCCTAATAATCCTTTAGGTGAGTGTATATGATACCAATGACCACCAATCAGAGGGCTCTAGCAGCATCTCCCAGCATCCATAAAAATTACAGTCAATAACCTCTTTGATAGTTCTGGGAATGTTGCATCTGTCTACAAGACTCTGGTGCGCAAGACCTTTGTTCTAAATTAGAAAGGAAAATAGATCTGTGGTACCTGATCTACATTGGACAATACCTCTAGTTTAGGTATCAGGATCTGTATTAGCTGAAAAATGTGTTACACCCCTATTACATATGTACTGTAGCTTGAAAAACAACTGTAAAACTGAGACTGATGTCCCTAAAATTTCCTACATGTACTGAACACATCTAGACATTTTCAGTAAAAAGTAACAAAACACAAACCGTTGACATCTTTGAACAGCCCCAGCCACACAAACTGGACCAAGTTTTGAAACGGTACGAGTTGCTGCCTAATAAACTCGTTCTCCTCAGCATTTCGGATAGTTAGGATGTCTGCATCTGCATCTGCAACATAAATGAATAGTCAATAGCAACTTTAGCAACATCAGTCTGTTATAGAAAGTCTCATGAGCAAACTTCACATAACAACATGTGCCCAATGTTGTAAAATTCTTACGAAGTTTTTTGCAGGTATCGTGAATCTGTCCTTTGTCAAACTGCTCCCATCTGGAGGCAACCAACTGGAAAGTGTAGCAGTTGTTTTTGAAGGGGATCCAGTTTGGACCATTGATCTTATGGGGGCACTTTACTGTGACATCCTCTGGTGTGGTGATGATCTCTTCTGTAATACATAAGTTTACAATTTTATTTAGATTTAAAATATTAGCATTTGCAGAGGGCGAAGAGGTTTTAGACGAGATGAAACTGTAAAGTTTAAATTAACAAGACTGAAAAGAAAAGGACGTACAAGAAGAAGAACAGAATCTACATCCTGTTACCACAGAGGATTTATAAGCCGGGTTGTACATTTAAACCCAGACAGCATTGTAACCATGTGATCAAAACATTTTGAGGCTAGCATAGCTACAAGTCCTTTTCTCCACTGCCATGCTGTACAAAGCCCCCCTATCTAGAAAAAACATTTCATACACCAGTACTTCCACCACTAACAGTAATGAGCTGTACAGTGTGTGGAGGTAAAACTGGCATTATTATTTATCTGTATTCCACATGTCCCACTCACCGTGTGGTTTGTGGCAGATAGCGCCTCCTAGCTCCTCCTCACACTCTGTGGCCTTCCAGAAGCCATCTGTATCCAGGTAGACACACGAGCCACTGGTGACATCAGAAGACCAGCGACTGAATACAGTGTGACTGTGGTCAGTCCAGCGATAGTGGATCCCACCCTGAACACAAAACCAAAGACAAAATAAACATCTTTAAAAAGAATCTTAAATATTGGATTAAAATAAAAGGTAGCCCTTCTTTTGTACACTTACGTCTTCGCTAAAGAGGCCGATCCACATGGGCATGTTCGCACGACTCACGTGTACAGTGAGAGTGGATTGCAGGAAGGCATCGCCCACACTTGCTAGTGTCATGTTATTAATTCTGCACTGCTCTGAAGCCTCTACCCAGGTGAGATTTTTGACAAGCAGCAAGATGGTGTGATTATTGACGCTGAAAGACTCTGTGGGGACGTGGGGCTCCTCTAGTTTATCTGAAATGAGTAAGCCTTGTGTTTAAGGAACATCAGGTCATGTAAGTTGTGCCAGAGACCTTTGTTTCTCCCATACCTTGGATGCAAAAGTATTTATTTATCTGGGCAATTTGTGCTTTTTATTAGAGTGACTACAGTAGGGAGAGAGACAGATGCAGAACAACATGCAAGAAACACCCCTGCCAGATTTAAACCATTGATTTCGGGTTTAATGATCAGCCCATCAACCCCTGGGCCATAAGCCCTAAGAGAGGATGATGTTTAAGCCATGCATTATTTACTGCCCTTTTAAATGTATTTTCCAGGGTTAACATATCAGGCTAAAATGTCTATATTTAACACCATATTAATCAAAATAAATGGTAGATTAAGTAACTTGACACTGAGCTTTGCAGAAAAATCTAGATAATAAAGTAGTATCAAGTAGTGTTGGAAGTGGAGATTTACCTGCATAGTGCTGGCAAATGCCCACATTTTGATACTGTGTGCAGGAAGAATAGTCCCAAGTACCCAGCATGGCAGAGTCGGGGTTATTGATAATAAACACACACAAATTCATACTCTCTGGATCAAATGTCTATAAAAAAAAGAAAGAAAAATTACAATGTGGATTCAAATATGGTTAAGTTCTCCTTTAATGAGAGCTACCATCGGCAAATGCTAACAGTAAAAACATATTGTATCTATCTGCAGTCTGTGGCTGTAATTCAGACTGGATAGTTTGAATAGTTTGCATTAGCACTCCTATAACAGTGCTGGACTCACATATATCAAAATCAATGCAGCAGAACCAGAATTATGTCTTTCTCATTCCACACACTCTTTTTCCTTTCCAAAACCTGGCATCTACATTACCCAAAATGCAACATGGCCACCGGCAGTTCAGTCAAGGATTTGGGTGTGTTATGCTAGTAGCAGCTAATGTGGCAAAGGCAACCATTTTCAAATATGCAGTAGTACCTCAACACCTGGTAATTGACTTTGATGTGTAAAATCCCAGTTGAAGAGAAGATAAGGGGAACTTACATTGACTTGTATAGCCTTGTTCATGCCCAGAAGCAGGGGGTTAAAATTTAAGTAGTTAACCGGGGACTGATCCACCCACTCAGGGTCTTCATGTTTGATTTTCAGACCAATCCATATCCTTTCCATATTTCTCAGGCGTGGCACAAGGGTAGTGATGAAGTCTAAAACACACACACAGTACACAAATGCTTTGTGTTCAATAGTACATATTTCTTATTTGACCAGCTCTTTTTCAAACATAAGAAAACAAAGTATTTAACATCATCTGAGTCACGCGTTAACCATGCTTGTCAGTAGTCCTCACCTTGCTCCACCTGATCTGATATTGTGACCAGGGTTCCCCTCACAGTCTGGCACTCCTCATTTGCATTCTTGAATGACACAGGCTTCATGCTGGCCATCAGTGTGTAGCACTGAAAATAAGACACCAGTAAAATAATCATTTGAGCACAGACATCTCACAAATTGTGTATGTTGGGCCATTTTTTCACGAGAATTGTAAGATTTTTAGTCTGCATTATCATCCAAGTATCAAAAAGTAAAGTGCGATGCAGTTTCTAACATGTTGATGCACTATTAAATGTGTTGAATGATCAGACCTTATTTCTGAAGGACAGAGTGTTATTTTCACAAGGCAGTCCTCCAGGCTGAGGCTCCAGAGGGTTTTTCTCCACTGATGTGATATTGTGTCTCTCACACACAAAGGACAATCGCTGCCAGCAACCGTGATTATGCTCTGCAAGTCAACATATGACAGTAAATCTGTGTATTAGTAACAGAGACCGTAAGAATCCCTATTATCAGTCATGTGCATCAGAAGTGTTTTGCTATCTGAAAGGATAAAGTCAGATTATTTCTTGCTTTTACTGGCTTATTTTGCCAAGTAAGTAGTTTCAAACAAATATTATCTACATATTTTAATTTAGTCCAGGTTAAAAAAAGGGGTCATGTTTGAAAATTAAATATTCATCACTGAATTGAACAAATCAAATTTGATGAAGATTCAAAAAACCCCATAGCTATCTTTTTTATAACATCAACACTACAAAAACACAAGCAAACAAAACCCACGTGTCATCAGATTTAGATAAAAATATTTTTCCATTTTATTTATTTATAATATACTGATTAAATACTATTATAGCAGATGTGTGATACCGATAATTAACAGAGACTTATTTCAAACTGTAAAAACAGCCTGACATAATAAGCACTCTGAGCCAACTGTAACTGTTACCTTCTTTGACTGAGTTATATGTTGTATAATATTATAAGCAATGCTCAAACAACATTGTAAATTAAAATATCTCCTTTGTCATAATTAGTTGTATAGAAACACTATGATGTTAACTCACCTGGAAAGATTTTTTCAGGGCTGATGGAGGTGCATCTGCCCAGAAAACTTGAATGATAAAAGAGCATTTGGTTGTACCTAGAACATAAATTATTTCAGTCATCCTCACATTTTACCACATACATACATACAGGTAGGTATAAACGTTATAAACATCTGCTTGATTGTATAAATGTGTGACTGTACTGGCTTACGTCATGGGGAATATTCGTCCAGGCTCTGTCATACTGACCCACCAGTTTTCCTTGGGAGAACTTGAAATCTGTTCAAAACATGAAAGCTTACCACATAAGTACATAATAATATAAACACATTCGCAACATTAAAACTACTTGTCTTAAACAGAGTTTATAAAGTACTTAACAAAAGACAAAGAAAACTTGTCAGTCAGTAATCAGTCAGTAATAAGGACACCAGGGAAGGAACAACAATCAATTAAAAGAAAATCACTTTAATCTGAAAAAAATGTGGGATTTTTTGTGGTACACATTTTTAGGATGTCTCTATTGATTCAGTATTGCACTTGCATAAAGTTAGAACTTGCAAGTGACACAATAAAAACTGGATGGTCAAAATTGATGCTGCTGATTGGTGAATTTTAATGACTTGTGAAGTAAGCCCTTTTGTGAAAGCTTTTGTGACATTAATATTTTTATTTTTTCAGACTAAAACTGTCCGCTTTCTATGACCAGAGGATAGCAGATACTGGATGTGGTAAAGGGATTGGAGGAAGGATGGTGGTGTCCTTTTTAGCCTTTACAAAACCAAAATACAAACACAAAAGTGTAAGGAATGGAATAAGCTGTGCATGTCTGCTCTAACATAAGCTGCATTCATTAGCATGTCTTACTAACCAGTTCAGCCTCAGTCTTTTAGCACAATATCATGTATGTAGCCATCAAGAACATTATTTAAAGCCCTATCACATTGTTCTTGCTTTAACATGAATTAGCAAGGGACATTAAAAAGTAATCTGGAGATAGTTTTCAACCATCTCAAAGAGTTTTAGCATTAGCTTATCCTTGGTACCTACAGCCGATTAAATCTGACAATGATGTTCTGTATTTGATAGTATTCCTATGAGCCTATCACTACGTGGCCATTTACAGCCTCCTGTCACTTACGTTTTTTAGGAGCTGTAGGATCTGTGCCACAGCATTAAAGCTAAGTGGTGAAGCCAGTTTGCTGCCGTTCGCACTGCAAAAGAGACTTGCCTCCTCAAAATTTAGCTTAGGCTCATTAACAAACCAAAACTCTGCTCCATCTACGAAGATAGACGTCTCATGGTGCCCACCTGAAATACACAACAAACGGATCTAAAATCTTGACAGTTATTTTTAGACAATGACAACAGACAAATTACACACAGCCACAGACTCAAAAGATAACTATACTTTCACAAAACAGACTCTGGAAAGACTTGGTTATTACCGGGATTGTACCAGTCTGGGTTCTTTGGTGTCTTTCCTGTTGAAGCATCCAAACAGAATGAGTTAGGAACAGAATGCAACCACAGACATACAAATAACAAGATCATGTACCATATGTTCTTTTTTTAATCACATATATATTGTGTTATATAAAACTGTACAATTACATCAACTGCTGTGTGGCCACAAAACTCTAGCGACATTACAAATCCCTTTAATTAAGCTTGATGTCTTGATGACAGAGATTAGCTCTTCACAAACAAAAAACTATTTTGCATATGTACACCACACAACAGGTAGTCTTACCGCGGGGTATTTGGCAGACCCACTCTAGCTTGGCATCACAGTGAAATGGTATGGCATAGAAAGGTGTGGGAGGTAAGTCGTGAAGCAGACCCACAATCAGGTATTTCAAAGTGCTCTTCATTGTCTAATGAGGACAAAAATTGTTTGCACAAATATTATCATAAAGGAGATATAGCAGATAAGCAGTTTCATAACTGACATTGCAGATTGCTGTTTCTCCCTGCTGTTCAGTGACAAGTTTAAGAACAGAATGTCTCGCTTTCTGACATCACCATCACTAACTGAGACAAACGAAATGAAAACAAAGGTCAGAGTCTGAGAGGCAAGATAAAAAAGTACTTCTTAAATGTAGGGAAACAGCAAGGGAGAATCAGCTGACACTCCCTCCTGTGTGAAACACAGGAGTCAAATAAACATGGACATATTATCATCACAGCCAATTTGATGTATGGCAAGTCCTCTCGATGTGAAAAAATAGCACGAGAGGAATTACTGTTCTGAACGGCTGTCCTTTCTGGGATTTTGTTTCAAGACAGCATAGTAGGACATGAGTCACTTGGGTCAGATTTCAGCTGTCGCTCTTTTCACGACTCCCGTAATTAGCTGAGCAGATGGCCTTGATTCACAAATCAAGCTGTACAGCATATATAACTAGATCTCACTACAATAAGATAAAACAAATAAATATACAGTAAGAGAAATAAGATAAGACAAAATTGGTTTTGGTAGTGGGGAATAATGGCAAAACAAATATCTATTTCTATCTTAAAGTCTGGATTTAGTTATGTAAATCCACCCAGCCCACCTTGAATGCAGTGCAGTCCCGACGGTATGCATCATCCTCATGGAAATCTTGGTGTAAAACATCCATAGATACCTGTTGTGGATACACTAAATGAACATACTTTGCACTGAGAAATGAAAGTACGGCGGAATACAACTATCCAAACCAGGTTAGTGTGTTTAGATGAAAGGTGTCATTTAAACTGCATGGTTCTACACTATTCACTTTACTGTGGTATCTCGAAATCCCAAACTGCTCGTCTGCAATTGGTGCAAAATGCCGCCGCAAGATTCCTCACAAATAGTCGTAAAAGTGATCATATCACCCCAATTCTGCGGTCTCTTCATTGGTTGCCCGTTAATTTCAGAACTGAGTTTAAAATCCTGTTATTTGTGTACAAAGCTTTATGCAACCAAGCACCTAGCTACCTAACTGAACTGCTACAACCGTATACTCCATCGAGAAGTCTCAGATCAGGCGAACAAAATCTGTTACAAGTTCCTCACTGCAGACTTAAACGCAGAGGGGATCGAGCTTTTTCTGTGGTTGGGCCTCGGCTGTGGAACAATTTGCCCTTAGACGTTAGGATAGCCCCTTCTGTGATCTCTTTTAAGTCACTTTTAAAAACGCACTTGTTTTCTTTGGCCTATAATTAAGGTTGTTTATGTATGTGTATCTTTGTATATACATATATCTATATGTATATGTGTGTGTGTGTATGTTTATACGTCCTTTCTGTTGTTTATTTTTGATAACTCTATGATTGCTTGTGCTTCTCCCGTTCTAAGCTGTTCTTATCTTTGCTGTACTGTTCTATGATGTGCTGCTATGCATGGTGTTAGTGTCTTTTAATTTTGTTGTTCTGTAAAGCACTTTGGTCAGTCATTGGCTGCTATAAAATGTGCTATATAAATAAAATGAACTTGAACTTGAACTACACTAGAGAACACAGTGAATAAATAATTGAATCCTGCACAGATACAAGTCCTATTGTTTTAAATTCACTTTGTGGGTTTTTAAATTTCTTTAAAAAATCAGTCTTAAAACAAAGGAAATATTATCAATATGTTAACTGATGAAATATTTCTTTAAAAATGACATCTTAAGATATGTACCGTAGGTCTTGTGTTAGGGAGGGGTCTAGGGCTAGGTTAATACTCACAGGCCGGTCATCGCTCCACTGCCACGAGCGATCGGCTGGGTTTCTCCTGTTCAGGCCAACCCAGAAGTACCGATTATCACTGCAACAAGAACAGCAGACCACTTTCATTCATGACACTTAATTATTTAAAATAACAAATAATTTTAAATGTAAAGGGGATGTTATGTCTTATTCTATGGTACAGTTTAAAATTCACTCAACTAAACCATTCACTGAACAAGTGTGAAATGTGAGTCAGGAGATGTTCAGTTAAGTGCTGAATGTTTGTGTGAACAATAAGATGAGGTTGAACTCTGAGGTATGCATGAAGAAAAATGCATGAAGAAAAATGCTCATATTTAGCATTCATCTCTCTGTTAAGTGACCAGTAAATGTAAATGCTCTGTATTTGTATAGCGCCTTTCTAGTGTTTTTGACCACTCAAAGCACTTTTACACTACATCTGCATTCACACATATTCATTCACTCAAACAGAAACCAACATTCACACTGGCAGAACCAGAGAAATTCAGGGTTCAGTATCTTGCCCAAGGATACTTCGACATGCAGCCCGGAGGAGCTGGTGATTGAAGCACCAACCTTCCGATTAACGGGTAACCCGCTCTAACTCCTGAGCCACAGCCGCTCACAGTAGTACCAGTCTGATAGGGACTTATTATCACCCATTATAACCCACTCTTCTGCATTAAGTGTGTATACAGGTTGAAGCAACAATCAATTTTGATTTGTTTATGTCTGAATGTTGCAAAATAGACAATGACAAAGTAATGCTAATAATGCTCCAAAAAGGAATACATAAAGTATGTGTGCATGCTTGCATACCTGATGGAATCCCTGATGATGCTGTGCAGCGCCCTCATCTCACCATTATTTGTGAAGCTGGGCAGGTTGGCTCCCAGAGCCTGACAGAACCTCTCAGCTTCCCCCCAGGAGCGTTTCCTGCTCAACCTTTCCTTATGAAACACCTGACAAGGTGAAACAACAATTTACAACAGCTAAAAAAAAAAAAAAACAGTACCAGTAAAGTGACAGACTGGATTGTAAAGAAAGCCACTTCAAGCGTCAGAAGTGACAATCTGTACAATAAGAAAGCCATGGGAAATACACAAGACAGATTATCATTCTGATTGGCCCAAAGCAGCTTCAGTAATAGATACTTAATATTAACATTATACAGTACTTTATAATGAACTACAGACTACTTTATACAAATGGTCATTTGTTTCCAACGATGAGATTTTGAAATGAAGTTTGCTCAACTACTAAACAGAGATAAATTGTTCTGTATGCCCTGGTTGGGTTTGTGTTATGCTTCAAGTGACTGGTGATAATTTCAAAAGGAACTTAAACATTTTTAAATTAAAAGAGTACAGAGAGTACAGAGTACAGAGTCAGAGGCACTAATCTGTAACTCCACTAAGTTTTAGTCTTCAACCCCAACTCCCCAAGGCCTGTGAACAGACTTTGATGTGTAAAATCAATGCAGTTCCCTTTTAACTCCTACCATTATCACCTTTGCTGAACAACTACGGCTCTTAATAGTGGAAAAATTCTACACAACCGCAGGTGTTCAAAGACACAATCACACACATTCGCACACATTCGCACACTCACCTTATAGCAGTATTTGATGTTTGGTCTGGACAACCACCCAACAGGACAGGTTGCATTGGGGTTCGGCTCTGGTTCTGGGGATGGAGGTGGACTGAGGTCTGTTCTACAAATGGTGCCAGCTTTAAAAAAGGTACAGTTCTTCACCTCCCACTTGCCCAGGGGTTTTGCGGTGGAAATCACTGCACAACCTCCATGAAGAGCTGAAATCAACATGTGGATGTAACACAAAGAAGTTAAATCTATTGTGTATAATACAGTTATGTTTAAACATGTATCTTATATGTATTTTAACATATATAATCAACATTCTACAATCTACAATCTAAATTTTGATGACAGGACAATTATATACATTACTGATAGAATCCATAGAAAGACCTTGATACAACGAAGAACTTATTATTTGGTGTAGCGCCACCATGTATTTATTTATATATTTTAAGTTTATGTTAGTGAGTACTAACAAGAGGATGGATATATTTAGACAAGGCTTCAGTATGCTACCTGCATTATTTTTATGACAAAGCAGTTTTTAATGACCAAAATGACCTAAAAGATTAGGGTCTAATCTATTGATACATCTTGTATATTGAATTTTAATATTCATGTATCTAGCAGTCTGTGAAAGTTCTACATACTGCTAGTGTTCTGAAACAGTGAATGGTAAAAGGTTATGGTTTTTATATGCATTAGTAAATCCGAACTTCCACACTAGAGGAAACCATCTTTTTATGGAAAGAGCAGCACATCATAATACTATTCTCTGTCATTAACTATGATACTGTTATGACATGGCTAGTCCTCTAGTTTTGTGCAATTCCTGCATTAGGTACTGAGTGGGGCAGCAGACGTAGTGTGGGTTTTACTAACCTGGTTCGGACCCGCCCCAGTTGGTGTATGTAACCACACCCAGGGACCCATCCTGGCTCATCCACTGGTACTCCCCTGTGTTCTTAATGTTCTGCAGCCCTATCCAAAAATACTGAGGTTCCTTGCTTATCTTCTCTCCAAGTAGATGACTGATAAAGGCCTGCTCAAACCTGCAAAGAAAAGTTAATATGAGTGATTTTTTCCTGCCCAAAATAGAATGAACAGTTAAAATGGATGGGTGTCAGTATGTATTTTTGATCAAGCAGTAGGGTCACCATCTGAACAGACTCCTACCTGTTTCTTATAGTGATGTTACAGCGATCTTTGAAGGATACTTGTCTGGTGTTCACTTTATAACAGGAGTTGCCGTGTCTGCTCCAACCCTGGGGTGTTGACAGGAGTTAAGACTTAAACTACATTCAAATTACAAGCAAACATGGTCCAATCTGTCACTGTCATGCGTAGTCCTAGTTCTGATACACGCCCAGTCCTCGGTGATGGGGCTGTACTGAGAACAGTCAGATCAGTATTCACATTTATTTTCACCATCACCTTAGTTAACTGACTGACCATCTGTTAGTTAACCAAGACAGTTTCGTTTTGATTTCACCCAACTCTTGGTTTCCGTCTGTGCTGCTTGCACAGCTACTCCATTCTTTTTCTGTTTAAGTTTCTATTTTTATTTTCATTTCTATTCATATTTTTAGCTCAAATGCTTCTTCTTATTATTTGATTCATTTGTACTCTCTATTTATCTGTACTTATCTCATTTATATAATTGCTGATGTAAGTATATCACACACAAGATACACATGTGTGGAAGCACAGATTTCACTTGCAAACATGGATGTGAACAAACAAAAAAAATCATATCTCACCAAAAACTGTGAATCTGTGAAAAAATGTTTACTGAGCATTAAGGCCTGTACATGTAGTCAGGACCTTAGTTACATGACGTTATGAGCTGACAGTGTCAGTTGCCGACCAAATAGAAAAGGTTATGCAAAATACTGCAGGCTTCCCTTGAAAAATCAGGTCATTTACACAATACTCACTTCCTCACATCCGGCCTTTGTCGTTGATTCCCTGAACTCTCCTTTCTTCTGACACATAAAAGGTAGCCTCTGTGTGCAGTTCCCAACCTTCCAACCATGATGCTGTAAAGAGCAGACAGAGGTTTGATTTTGCAACAGGGCGTTGCCAGTACACACACTCCCCACACAGGCCCAACACAAAATGACTTGATGCAGTGGGTGGGGTAACACAAAAATGCATGCACACTGATACATACACACCTCTCCAGAGTAGAAGACACAGCTGTTATCCTGAGTGGGCTGAGCTGGCTGGTTTGGGTCCCAGTAGGTGAAAGTGACAGGGGCTTGGTCGATCCACGTGAAGACAGTGGTGTTACTGCCCCAACCCATCAGACCGATCCACACATCCAAAATAAGTCCATCTGATGGACCATAACACACAAATACCTAAACTCAAACTCAAGGCAGCAGTGTGTAAATTAACTTGTTTCATTAACTCCACCGATTCGTGTCAGCACTCCTTCTCTACTTTAAATCAAAATTTTGAAAGAAGCCAAATACCATAAAAAATGTGAAATGTACATTATATTTTCACATAGAAAAGGAAATACTTCAGGACTCATTGCCTAGTAAAATAATATAAGAAATAAGGATGAACAATTCATTGAAATCATAATATGGCCTACTGCAATTTTCAAATGGCATTTTATTCTAAAGACTAGTGTTGTAGTCAAGACTGCCCAAACCAAGACCGGGACAAGACCAAGACTTTTAGGGGCTGAGACCAGTCGAGACTAAGACCGAGGGAGGGCGAGACCGAGTCAAGACCAAGACAAGTTCCCCACATTACATGACACACAATAATATGTGGAACAAGATCATTAGTACTTCTCAAATTGATCTGAAAGATCCATATTCCCATGAAAACACCTACATGCAAACACTAATAGCTGAAATCAACGTAAGCATCGCGGGGAAGGGTGGCAGTTGTTAATGGGAACACATTTTTAATTAGGGTTATTGGTTGCATTTGAAGCAATATGTTTTACTTCCAATAAAAGTTAGGATGTTAATAAATAAATCAGACAATGCAAAAGCAATTTATTGATATTCCCAAAGTTATGGTCTTCATCCCAAGTCTTCAATGTCCGAGACAGAGACAAGACCGATGAGTACAAATGCGGTCGAGACCAGTCTCAAGACCAAGACTGGTCTCAAGTAATGCAACATTACTAAAGACTTAAGAAAACATCTTTGTTTGGTACAGATCCCAGCAAAGATCACACCATAATTCATTTTAATATGCTTTTCTATGAAAATGAGAATAATGATTAAAAATAAACATTTCCTTTAATATCCCAAATCATATCTGATATTGCAATATCAGTCAAAATAATCGCAATTCGATATTTTTTCAAAATCGTTCAGCCCTAATTAGAAATGTGAAAATGAAGAGATTTACCTGCATGGAAATTAGTGCTGATCATCTCTTTGCTGTCAATGGAGTGGAAGCTAGCCAGAAAGCCTCCTTCTGTGTTGTTACAGTGCAGCTTGGCATCTGCCCAAATCCTAGGGTCCTTCACCAACTTGTAACACCAGCCATTCCATGGGACCCAACCGTCTGCACACTTCGTTTCTTTATATACAAAATACTCTGTAGAGAGGGAGCAAGGCAAATAGAGGATGTGAGGTGAAATCAGGTCAATTTTATCTATATATTGTAAAATAACAAATTTGACTCACAGGGCTGTATAATTTGTACAACAAGAAATAGAGAGGAACAGAAGAGCAACCAAGGAGGAATCCCACTTCCAGAACAGACAAACAATTGCTGTCATATGTACAAGAAGACACCTAGTTGCACAGTTAAAAAACAAAAAGAAGACTAAGAAGAAGAAGAACTACAGTATCGCTAGCAAAGCTTCTAAAGCCGTGTTTTTAGCCGTGCAAAGTCAAGGCTCTATGGATGGATGTTGGTCTACCACTGATGTCAGTATACCACTGTTCCAACCTGAAATATCTTGACAACTACTGGATGGATTGCTATTAAATATGATTCAACTTCCCAGGAGGATAAATTCTAATGACTTTGGTGAGCCAGATGTTTAAATGTCTAATACTTTGGTTAATGAACAAATATCTGCAAAATGAATTAAATTCCCATTAGCTTCAACTGTACGTGCAACGTCACATGTTAGCATGCTAACATGCTAAACTAAGATGGTGAACATGGTTAACATTACACATGGTTACATACAACCTCACAGAGCCGCTAGCATGGCTAGACTCTCAGTTTTAGTAAACGTATTGGTCCGAATACAACACGTTTACTTTCTCCTGGAAATTCGTCTTAAAAACTCACCTCGTCTTATTTTCGGGGGCTAGGACGTAAGTGTTAATGTACACCCACAACATGGCGCCAAATATCGGCAAAACGCATGTTGCCCTGATGACTGAAGTGTGTCACCTCTCACTGAAACATGGAGAGACACAAGCGATTGTGTCGAACAAAGTGGCTCAAAAGTAGGTCAAGTTAACCAACAGCTGAGGAGAAGTTATGATGGATCTTTTAAATAAAATAACGTTTTCAATATCTTTTTAAATATCTTTTTTAATGAAATGGTCACATTTAAATACTACATTGTAGGCCTACATTTTATTTTGCAGTAATTTAAATGTGACCATTTCATTTAAAAATTAAAATTAAAATTTTATTTTATTTAAAAGATGTTAAAAACATTCTTTATAAAAACAAGATTTGGCCTTTATAGAGTATTTTTCCAAAAATGAGTCTTTAAAAAGGGGGGGTCATCTTATAATTAGGGTCTTCTAATATTCGGACCAATATGGTATATAATGTGTATATAAATCCTGTTGGGGACTGCCACCCTTTTCCAGGAAAACACCTAAAATAACACATCCAAAATGAACCAGGAATAACTCCTCAACCATTTGTCCTATATGCACAATTCTGGTCTCCTTTGAAAGGTCAGAAGCAAAGGAATATAAATCCATTATAAATTAACATTTATTCCTAGCCTGGTCAAAAAAGCTATATTTTTAATGCAATAAACCATTAAAACCATCATAAGATAGATTATAATGCAACTGTATATACACTCTAATACACATGAAATGCAATTGTAATACTAAATAGTTACAAGGCAAAGGTCCATATTTTGGCAATATTTACTGTTTAAATGTTGACTTTATTGGGAGTTATCTTTAAAACACTATTTCTGTCCATACAACCACATTACAAATAACATAAAGCTTCCAAAACACTGAAATATTTATAAAAACAGTATTATAAACAATATTATTGGATACATTGTGATTAGAGATAACCAGATGCTTATAACTGCAGCCACGTATAGTGATTAGAGAGTGAATTTACCATTTGTATTTTGCGCGAAAATCGCATGCTGCCCCCGATACCGGGGGCGTTGGTGTTCAACAGGTTTTAAGTATGATTCAGAAGAAGTTTAAGAGCAGAGAGTGAAGGCAACCACTAACCTACCTGTTGTTGCTGCGTGAGAGGCATTGACACTCTTCTTGCAGATGTATGGCAACCGTTTGTCACACGACTCCGATTCGTAGTTCTGTTTGGAGTTCAGGACTCCACAATCTGACTCAACAATCTCGGAGGTGGATGGCATTCCTGTCAAACACATTCCCACACACAATACATAAAAATAAAAATTAAACACTGACAGCAGAGCAGAGGAGAGGCATTTACCTTCTATGTTCAGCTTATCAACTGTGTTTCACACAGAGAGGTGAAATAAAATAAACGTTTTATATTGCATTTATTACTCTACATAGTGATGCTAATATCAACATTGACATGTTGTAAATTATAGCAAACACAAAGAGACAAAGGACAGGTGGCTGCAGTATCATTAAGGTTCACACTGCAGTGTAAGAACACCACCAGAAGAAAAAAAAAACAGCAAACATTACCATAGATAGGATTTTTTATAAAGCCTTCCATTCAGTACTATTAAAGGGTTATTCAGCAACACTAACAATCCCAATGCCACACTGTGTCCAAAAACCCGGCACAATGAGCTTCTTTTCAACACTGGCCTCATTGTTTCTCTGACTGACACCAAGTTTCAGTTTATAGAATGGCAGCAACAACAGCAGATCACAACAGAGTGCAGGTTTTGGTGTGCAAGAAGGAGCAGGTGTTTTGGGCAACTGAAACTGGTTTACTGCTGTTCTGCAGAATCTATGCCTATAAAGTTGTTGTTTTTTTAAATCAGAAACTGTTCAACTTCAGCACTCCCCCCCCCCCCCCCAACACTTTCAGGACTGCAGGTCATTTACACAGACACTCTCAGAAATGGGGCAAGTAACACAGATTAAAAATTATATAACCATCATCACCTGTCTCCCAGCGCAGGATGGAGAGAGCGGAGCCATCTGACCACTGCCAGCCCTGAGATGTGTCTAACCGGTGAAGGCCGATCCACATCCTCTCAGGCATTTTGGCAAAGCCGTGTAAAACTGTGCAACAGTGCAACATCTCAGCACACAGGACAAGTAATGAATACATTGTAAAATGGAAACGATAAAGTCTAAGATAATATGAATCATCAACATAATTTGTAACAGTGAAAAGAACATAATAAAACACAAACACAGGGATGCACAGTAAATGTACTAGGAGAAGGTTTAGGAGAAGACTTGTTCAGCCCATGTGTTTGCTTTTAAAGTTACTGGTCACACTTGAGATGTAGTTTTCAATTTTCCAAAACAAGTTGGTGGCGAAAGTGTCACACAAAGAAGCAGTTGCAACTAGGGCTGGGCAATAAAACAATAATGATTCCTCATTAACAATATAATAAATGTTCAATATATAGTCAATAAATATTTGCTTTAATTCATTTGAATCACAAACAAATTAGGATCTAATTTTTCTTTTAAAATATTTATTTTGTTGAAAAAAGGGGCCTGAAAAAAGATTAACTAATCATATTTGTTGAAAAAGATAATAGTTTTAAATTTAAACTCAGACTTGTGAAGTGATCCACTGTTTGGCACCAAGTGTTTGTCACATTCTAACCATAAAGAAAAGTTTAACCACATAATTAACCATCTGGTTTCTTCAATTTTCACTCAGGAGCAAAAATCAGCCATTAAACTTGAAAGAAATAATGATTTGACATATATTGGGATAATTACTGACATTGTATGATATGAAGTGTTTTTATCGTGACAACATTCTTGGCCATATTGCCCAGCCGTAGTTGCAACACCTGCGGTCTCCAAAAGCTAACAGCATTAACTTGAGAACATGAGATATTTTGGATGCTTGCTATGTGACATCCTCAATATATGACAGGTCAGATAATAAATCAAGCAAAGTCCACACATTTGAAATAAAAGACAGAGCTGTATCTATTTTTAATATATCTGAAACAGTGCTTATGACCCACAAAACCAGAGAAGATCCTAAGGGGTGAAATGCATGCTTGAGCCTACAAGTCTGTTTACTTTTTAAAAAGGTTTTCTAGTGGTTCCTGCACTGTAACTGCAATTGAACTGTATTTCTGTTCTACTCTATTTGTATGTTATTCCATTTGATTTTATTCTAATCATTTTCTTTGCCTATGTAAAGCACTTTGAATTGCCTCTTTGTTTGATATGTGCTATATAAATAAAGCCTCGACTTGCCCGTGTCTAAATTGTTTTTTTAGCTGATGTCTTTGTAATAACGTACCACAGGAAACCTTAGCAAACCTTAGTAAACCTTGCAAAAGTCTGCAGACGATTTGCAGAACAAAGTGAAGCACGTATTCAGAGTGAGAAGTAAGTGTTAATGAGGACACTCATGCAAATAAATGGTTCACTCTAGCTTTTTCACTTTTCTTTTCTTTTCACATAAAGAACACTATGTTGGAACAACCAATCGACAAAAATACAACAAAAACCCCACTTCTGTTTCCTGAAATAGTTTGTTACCCAAACAGATGGGGGAAATTCTCACCCTTCAAAGTTCTCAAGCAGTATGAATACTTATTTTTAGTCATTTTTTCTCTTTTATATTCACCAAAAGAGTACTTTTATAGCCTAGCCAACTTCAATATTATTACAGTTTTATCATTTTTATTTATCCAACATATCCAGTTGATGATTTTTTTGTGCGTAAGAAACAAGAATATATGAAGAAGAAGAAGGTGAAAAAGAAATACTTAACAGTTAATCAGTCTTACAGGTTTTGGAGTGGAGATCATTGGGTTCTGACACACTCAGCAGATTAGCTCCCTGACTACGACATGAATCCAAAGCTTCCTGCCAGGTCACCGCGGCACTAGAAACAAACTCATAGCAGGATTCCCCTTCTGACCCAGCAAACAGAGTGTGGCAACCGTTCTCTGCAAAGCCAAATAGACAGTGTGAGTGTGTATTTTCGTATTTTCCGCTGGACTCAGCCTTGTGCACTCTACCAACTGAGTTACCCGTTCCCCATGCCAACATTTTAAAATACGCAGCTGAATTTCTCCATAGCCAATGTCTCATCAAGTAAAACAGCCAAAAATCATGAAACTTCTGATAATATAAAAATGCAACATGCCAGCTGTTAGACAGTGTCCCCTTTTTCCATCTTTCGCATTTTCGGATGAGGTGACACACCAGGACAGTCCAGGGAAATCTGCATCTGGGAGGCATCCGTGATGCCAGCTGCCATTGTGTTTGAAGGGGAACTCACAGGGAGCGCCGGCAGAGTTCCCACCAGTGGTGTAGATAACTGAACAATGAGGAGGGGTGAGCAAAGAGCAAAGTCAAAGACCTATTACAAGTCTCTGGTATTTGATTAATTTCTAAGAAAACACAAAAAACATGTCCTATGTGTCCTGAGGCCTGTGAGTTTTCCAAAACAGTCATGGATAAAGACATCTTTTATATTTTGGCGACAATTCCTTCTGAAATAACAAATGATTTATTTTGTCAAGATAAGTTATTCAATGAGAATCACTGTCACCTAATGCTTCTGTAAGTCGTACAAATGATAGTCAACAACAAATCAGTAGGTAATGCAGTTAAGAACCATGGACCATGAAGGTTAAGGACCTAAAATAATTCAACAGTCAATTAATTTTGAACGTAATATATAGTAACATTAGTGTATTATATGCATTAAATCCCTAACATTTTCTTCATATTTTTAAGGTGTTTTCATTTGATTAAATGTGCATCAGCAGACTCACGCAGTGAGCAATTTCTATGAAACAAAAGTGAAAGCCAGCTTTTATATTGCACTGCAACGCAGACATACTGCATGCACACAACAATAAAGCACACCCTAAAGAATTCCCCGAAAATTCAAGACAGTTTAAAATCTGAGATACTGCAAACCTGGATTTTAACACACCATGTTGTTACCTAGTTTAAAGAATAATGTAATGATAAATAACAATAACTGATAGGAATGAAGAAAACTGTTAGGTTACCTGACTACCTGTCAGGCTTTGTTTAAAATGTACAAGAACCTGTTTGGCCATGTGAAACAAAAGCCGGAGGAGGTAATATCACAAGGTTGGTTCAGTTCAGGAAGTGGATTCCCTTGTGTTGGTTACACTTAGCACAAACTGAATTTAACACCACTTTCATGTCCACACTGATAACTTACTCAAGCATTAGTCCTCAGAGCTCCATAATGGACAGCTTTAAGCACTCTGCAATGCTCAGATCTGCAGCTGGTAAGCAATTCTCTCAGATAAGCTAAAGGAAACCACACTCACCGCGATATGGCTTCTGGCAGATGTCATCCTGGGATCCTCCTATTACCCAAGTATCATTAGTATCACGTTTGGTGGCAACTTTGTTATCGCTGACCGTCAGGCCCATTTGATTAACAGTGTAAACAGCTCCATCCAGGCAATGCCAACTCAGCAGAACGCTGGAGACACAGTCAACCAGGGACAATTCCTTAGAGCTGATGTCCAACGCCAAGCAGCGGGACGTGGCCACATGAAAGAGATGGCGACCAAAACCCCACTTCCAGAGCTGAGACTTGCTGTTTGGGTCGCAGGAGGTGAGAGTCAAGTCTGCTAAATCCCCTGTACCCAGGCACTTCTCTGTGCTTGAGTGCTGTATGGTGAAAGCGTCATCGTCTGTGGTGATGGGACAGACAAAGGAAATACAAAATGACTAACTTTACCTTGACATTACCATCAAGATCTGTACTGGGCTCTACAATGAGTTTCCACTCTAAAATGATTAGTTTTAGTTAGTTTATGTGTTAGTTAGTTATAGAGTTTATGTGAACTCAGTAGACCACAAAGGCAAAATCACAAACAAAAAATTATTCAACAGCAAGGCATAAAGCTATTTCAGCCTCTTTCAAGCCTTGATTGAAGATATGTGAGGCCTGATCAATATTCTCCTGCTCCTCATTGCTACACTTAATGATGGATGTTTCCTGCAGTCATGTAATATACTAGACTCTCGTTTCGTTTTCTCGAGATCTCTAATTAACTCATTATCTATAAAATGTATGGCCTCTTAGGGCTTGAAACTGCATTTAGATCATTAAATTGGGAAAGACATTTTATTGAAGATACACATGTACCTCCAGTTACCTGAATACAGAGAAAGTGGACAGTAAGTAGGGACATATAGTAACTTGGGTAAATATAATTATGAGTGTTTACAGCAAAATATGAAGCAAATAACGTTAGATAAAAACACGCATAGGTAGAGTGCCTAACCACACAGGCTTTCTAAAATAGAAAACAATATCATATTACAGCTTCACTCTATAGTACTGCAGCCATTCAGGCTTATGTTATAACTTGCACTATCCTAAGCATAAATAAACATCAACGTTAGCTAACGTTAGCCTAAATAATTTGAGAGCTGTGGACAGATGCAGCCAGTGCAGCTAACACCTGACACACACGGAGCTACTAGGGGGAGGACGGGTGATTTGATTTGTTTTAACTTATCAATTTAACTAAGAGCTGGGTTTGTATATAAGTTACCACCCCGCCCACCACTTGTTGTAGTCTAACAGGTTTGCAGCTAATGTAACGCTTCTGTTGTCGAAGTTATTTCTCAAGTGAGTCGAGTGTGTATGGCTTAGTCATAGTTGAAAATACGATAAGAGACATAAGTGAAAGCAAAGTGTCGAAGCTTGAGGTAGATACTTACCAAAATCCGTAACGCTAGCTGGTGAACAAGTTCCCAAGAAAACTGTTGTCTCTAACACAGTCAACAAACAAAGGCAAAGTGTCGCTTCGGATAATTTCACCATGATGTCGGCAGAATCTGCCCCCACCCCGGAGTGTTGAGCTAGTCAACCTTTCAAAACTGAACTCCAAACCGATGTGATCAGATAATGAAACCTAACGCTAACCCAGTTCTCTCAACTGCCAGCTATGTCATACGGAGTCGCGCTCCGACATCACCGTCATGTTAGCGCTAACGAGAAGACACGACGAGACTTCCGGTTTAACATACAAAAATAAAATGATGAAAGGTTATGCATGATAAACACAAATATTTATGGTAACGTTAAGGCAAACTAAGTCAAACATCAAATAAAAACAATGCTTAATTAAAAATAAAATTAAATAAAAAATAAGTCAAAAGTATGACCTCAAAATGATAAAATAGGCCTTCACACAAAAATGACAAAGGTCAAAATTATGATAGTATGTTACTTACAAAGTAAGAACAGTATAAAATACTAAATCAGACTTATGACTTACTAAGAGAAGTCGAACATCAAAATGGCTCTTACCAAGTTAACTTAAGAATCACTAGGTCAGGCAAATTACAAGACATTACGTCAAAAGTAATACTAATGTTAAGTCAAAATTATGAAAGGCCTACTAAATAGGCTAACCTATTTCGTAGACTATAGGCTATCTCTAACTTGCATGTGAAATAACTGACACTAGGCTTTACTGACATAGTCAAAAAGGATCAAATGCCTAACTTCCATGTCTTCTTTTTGATTTCTTCCATTTATTTAAATTATTGTTGCTGCTGAAAATGTGTTTTCCTAATTTCCTAATTCCTAAAAGCGAAGAGACCATCACTTGCGTTTTTGTTGCTTATTCGTGTGCAATGAACTAATGGGTGTTTCTTTTTAAACGAGAATTTTTTCTATGATTCATTAAGGTAGGCTATATTGAGGTAATAGAAGTGATATAACAGCGGCATAAAATGGACATTAAACCATCTAGACCAGTGGTCAGCAACAGGCGGCCTGCGGGCCAGAACCAGCCTGCAAGCAATAATAATAATAATAATCATATCTGGCTCGCGGGCAGATTGCTTCATAGCAGAAAAATAAAAAATAAATAAATTCATAGCGGCTGGTGCTGAAATAGATCTCAGTCATGACACCAACAGTTACTTACACAATCACTTCCTCTTAAGTGATTGTGCCTCCAAAATAAAAAGGCGAGAACTTTTTGTGCAGCAATGCTTTATGACAAGTGTATTGAGAGCTTTTACTTTGAAGAGTTCCGAACGACATTCAAAATAGACTCTGGCTTACTTGACACACCTCTGAAAAAGCCGTCAGTAAAGGTGTAGTTTATTCCCCTTTATTTCCTCAGGGAAATGAAAATAAGCACCATAGGAAGCACACAAACTGCAGCACATGCTTTATTGTGAGCATGTGCAAAAGTGTCCTTATAATCAATTTGTTTAGGCTAACAATTAAGAAAGAAATACGCGCAATTAGTGGGAAGAGATCTTACAACCTTCCAAACGCACAAATAACATTAAAAGTTTTAGACTTCATCCTGGCCATGTAACGGCTTGCCGATGCCAGACTTATTTGCCGACCCCTGATCTAGACTATAAAAGAAGGTCTGAAGCATAGACTGTAGCTATATAAGAAAGTTCGAACAGTAAATTTCATGAAACGCTTTGATTTTGAAGGCGAAATTACTCGTCTTCCGATGTTGCCTTTGCATGTTCTTGCTCTTTCAGTGCTCTCCCTTAACATTCCTGATAGCCCGGAAATTTTCTCAAATTACCCACTCACACACCCACTCGGGTTGTTTTTCATCCACCAACTGTAATGCAAGTCAATTTTACAACTGACAGCAATGCAATCATCGTACACTGGCAGTTATGTTATTATTTGTAAACGTAGCAGCTGTTGAGGATATTCTAGGAAGAAATTGGTCATTCTATTGAGAAATGCTGCAGTCCTCCCAAAAAAGTGAAAGAAAAGCAAAACAATTGATAAGACTGAAGGATCATTTGTGGAGGAGTTCACTGAGGATTTCCTCTTTTTCCTTGGCTCTGATATTCACATCACTGTAAAACATTTCAAGTTAGTTTAACTTAGAAAGTAAAGTTCATCTGCTGCCATGAAAATGCAAGTTAACTCAACTTGAAGAGCTAGTTGTGTCATCATTTTTTAGTTGACTGAACTTCTTATGTTGAGTTAAAATAAATAATTATTTTCTCTCTCTCTTTCCTCTCTTAATCGACATACATTTCTGCATTATTCTAACTTTCACTTTTAAGTTAAAACAACTTAACCACATTTATACCACTTTCTATTTCAAGTTAAGAGGATTTAAATCCCAAATTTGTTTCAATTTATGAGGCAGTTGTTAGGTTCCCCCTCCACCGCCGGCACTGGTCCTTTCTTGTTTACCACAAAAGTGTCTATATTTTAGTTGGAATTTGAATACATGACTTATCTGTAGTGTATAATTAGTTGATTGTGTCCATGGTTTAAAGAAGACAGTTTCTCTCAAACTCAAAGTTTTTTTTTTCTCTTGCTCCCATCCCTGCACATCCGCCTTCTTTGGTCAACTGATAACTTGCATATCCAAGTTCAATCAACACATAGATGTCTGACAAGCCTCAAATAGTCAACACACTGAACTAATGCAAGTTTAACTTTCAAAAACTCATACAGTAGAATTCAAAATCCAAAACATGTCAGAGCTCTTTGAGTTAAAAAGAAGTGGACATGACTAAATGGGGAAGTAATGATTTACAGTACACAGAGTTCCTCAGCGACAAAACAGAAGTTGTTACGTCTATCTTGAATTTATTAAAACACAAACAAAATTGTGCTAAATGCATAAATTGTTTTGCATCAGCAGACAAACGTGAACAAAAGAACTAATCCAATCACCAGTTATAGCCTTAGACATTTTCTGTTAGTTTTGAACTTACAAAAAATCTATGGTATCGATAAACAGCTTGTATACTTAAAAATAAAATAAAATAAAATACAAAAGTAATACTGATGACATTGCTGTATCATATGTGCAGCCCCAACAGCTCCATGAAATATATAAAATTACATCAAAAACATCACTATAATTTGCATTTTGTCATCAATCTGCCTTTATGACAATGACAGTTACTTTTGACACTGACAAGTGGAGACTTTCCTTCAATTGTTCAGTTGTTGTGTAAAATCTTTCTTTATTGTCCAAATTATTTTCCAAAAACCTTTCAATTATAATTGATTAACTCCTCATACTAACATACATTAAGTCTCCAGTACCTCTTTTAACAAGTTTAAAGCTCTCTATCATCCCTTCGTCAACATTCTCATTTATGTGATCTGTGTTAGTCTAGAATTCCAAATGTGGGCTCTACAGTGTCAACACAAGAAATATTATATTTGTCTCATTGAAATTATTTGATAAAAAATGAAAACTGTAGGGAGAAACTGGGATCCTTCAAACAGATTCTCAAATTAAAGACAGAAATGTTTGCTGTCATCATCTCACCACTGTCCTGAGGAGTCAGCGTCACAGCTTTGCAGTGTCATGTGGCATTCATACCTGATGGTGAAATGGTGAGACAGACCGAGAAGAGGAGAACAACAGAGACCACAAAAAAAAAGAATGGGAGTCATTGAGTGCTATTCTCCTGAATGAACCTCCAGGTCTGTGATCAGCACATTTCCATCCGACTCTGTTGCCTGTGAGCTGGTTTGTCTGTAATAAGCGCTGCCAAGAGTAGGAAGCCCCCGAAAACGTGACGCGCTCCTCTTGTACGCAAACCACATCGCTCCTGCCAGCAGGGCAAAGATCAGTACAGCCACCAGCACTGCAGCGGGGATGACACCATGATGTAAACCTGAAAAACCCAACATGATAGCTTTTATGTATGTGATATGAAGGCCCCCTCTTTGAATTACATAGGTACAGATATCTATTTGTGACATGCATCACATTATAACACAGATTCTGTAAACAATGTATCATTCTCTGCATGTTTGATCAACGTGAAACAATGTGCTCATGCTTATTGCACCTACTATAAAGCACACATACAATCGTCTAAAGTGTAAATCATTCAAATTAAAGTGCACTTTACCAGTTAGCGGTTCCACTTCCACCTCAGTAATTACATCTGCAAAAGAACACATGCAGTGAAGTTCAATATGACTTATCATGTATCATCTTGGGTATTCAGACCACGTGGTGTGAGCAAAGAACAAAATCTACACTGACATTACATCTCGAAAGATCATCGCCATGAAATGTGATCTTGGTCAAAAATGGTGCAGCCACAGTTATCAAAAGAATCAGAAAGAAAACCTTATTTTGATCTAATTAGTGTTTCCAGCTATTTTTTTCCATCTTGTATCTTGTGACTAAAACTTTGCATACATGACTACTGTACTGTAAATCTTGTTTTTCTGTGGCAAGAACAGACAGTGTTCAGGTTGTAAACAGTAACAAACAGTAACTTTGCGGATATAAGCACTTCTATTATGAATGAATAAATACACATCATTCAGCATACAGTGACGGTCTTCCCATGCAGCAGATACAGAGCAACATAATCAATCCTTTGGATTCATATTTCACTTCGTATAACACTTGGTGACTGTAAATCAGCTTCAACTTCTGAGGAAATATCAAGCTTATCAGCTGCTAAATGCTCCACTGTGTTCACCAGCTAGTTGCTAACTGTCTGCTGTTTGGTGCTGGGTAGGTAGAGTACAGGGGGTTTATCAGTCTCTTTTTCGCTGAAAAACTGATGAGAGAACAAAAACAGTTGAGTTGCGGGCCGGAAAATCAAAACAATGAGATGAAAGAGGCCAAATTGATTGACTGATAATAGCCGCTTTAAATTTTGTGGGTACCAGCACTCAAAAAGCTCCATGCAATTGTGCCTTGGTCTCTAAGGAAAACTCTGCTCTTACTTGCGCTTGTTTTTATGTATTTCACCCTGTGGCATTGTTACCTGTGTAAAAATGTATATATTATACACAGAGAAGGCCAACAATATTCCAATATGCTGGGTATGAGCTCAAGACAGGAGGCCCAATTTTCTTTCAGAAGGCCTCACAGATCCAAGTTACGGCCCCTGATACAACTTACTTGAGACAGTTTTGCAGATGAAACCAAGCCGTTCAGTGCACTTTGACAGGTGCCACACATCGTCAACCACCCTGGTAGTAACACAGGCATCTGCAGTCAGCAGCTTAGAGTCTGGGGCTTTGTTGGGCCAGTTTGTGTAGTCCATAGGCGAACCATCCACCCAGGCCAGGGAATCAGCTAAAAGCAAGGCCACTATTTAATGAAAAGGCATTGCAGGAGATTGTGGTCATCTGATGGTTATGGGAGGGTGATAGATTCTTACTGTCAATGTTGAAGTACATCCCCAACCATACGGCCTGGTGAAGGAACCCCAAAGACCACAGCTGCTCCAGAACAAAACGATTTTCTGTGTCACTCTCAATGGTCAGGACATCTGAGGTGTTGACTGGAAAGTAGGACAACAAAGTCTTCACTTCTGCACAGTTTAAAGAAAATACTTTATTCCCTTTCTTGCCGAAAATTATATGAGATTTTTGATACAACTGTCATGTCTGTACAGTAAATATGTAGCTCCAGGTAGCAGAGAGACTGGAAACAGGGGGAAAACAGCTAGCCTGGCTGATCACCGTGAGGTTACCAGGCAATGAGCAGAGACTCCAGGAAGTGAATGAGGCTGTCAAAGAAATAGTCAGGCACTTAACCTGTAGTCAGCTGTGGCTTCATATTTGCTGTACAGACATGAGAGAGGTACTGATCCTTTCATCTAGCAAGAAAAGCAGCAAAGTGTATTTTTTGTATAAAGTATGTTTCTATTTCATCAAAGTGACATTTATTAGTAAGAACTGAAACATTTTTCTAAAGTCTAGTGCTTTTCAGAACAGCTCTTCTATTTGACCTGTAGGGGGAGTCTGCAATCCATCCTGCAGGTCTTTGTAGTTTTCAATCATATCGTTAAAAATACACATGTATTGGCTACACACCTTATCAATCCATACCTTTCTGTCTGCAGTGCTCTCTTGACTCCTCAAATGTAAGTTTCTGCACCACAGGCTCAAAGTTGTAACAGCCATGTTCAAATTTCACCCACGTTGAGGGACACACAAACTCATATGAGATAAAGGGTTTACTTCCTGTGAGAGAGAGCAGGAGAAAGGCAGAAAATGGTGTATATTTTCATACATGATGAGTAACCCAACAGCTGAAGAGATGCAATGTAGAGCGCTCAGATTTTCAGGTTTCACTGACGTGGTAGGGGAATATGACACAGGGCTCCCGGTAGCTGAGTTTCACAGTCAGCTCTCCGCCAGCCTCCACTCACATCCATGTACACACACTCTCTCATCACAAAGTCTTCATCGTCATCAGCTGCGTCCCAGTGTGTGTACACTGTGTCACTCCCATCTGACCACTGATAATTGATGCCACCCTGTAAGGAAGCACAGTCACCAATGTGTTTGTCAAGGATTGACACTTGTTGCACTATACCAGTAACACTTCACGCTTATTTAGAATGGAAGTTAATGCCGCAGTGGGTGTTAGGGTTAACCCTAACCCTAACCCCCCCATCCCTCTCTCCCTCTTTCTGGCTATCTCTCTCTCTCTTGCCCTTCCTTGCTCTCTCTTTCTTCTCAAACCCTAACCGGTCAAAATAGATGGCCGCCCACCATGAGCCATGGTTCTACTCGAGGTTTTTGCCTCTTAAAAGGAAGTTTTTCCTTGCCTGTGTCGCCTAGTGCTTGCTCTTGGTGGGAATTGTTGGGTTTCTGTAAATAACATCACAGAGTATGGTCTATACCTGCTCTATATGAAAATCGCTATGAGATAACTGTAATTAAATTGAACTGAATCTGTGCATGCACAGTGATTTGATTAACAAGAATTGGGGGTAATATACCCTAAAATGTAGATTGTTTAGTAATAAATATAATTTTTCAATTAGTTTAGATGAACTAATTGAATTTGGTGTTGTCATTGACATTCTCTTACTGTATTGTTCTTTGCTGTGTTGCATCTTTTGCACTTATGCAACCTTTAGTTTATCAAATTATTGTACTTATATAACACCTGTAGGCTGGTGCTGCAAAAAATTGTGTAGTGTCTGAGAAAAAATGTCCCATAAACTGTCACAGGTACTGGGTATCTGCTATTTGTGGACTATGTATTGATTGTTTTTACTTGTATGTTTCATTTCTCATAATTAAGTTTTATTAAACACAAGAAATCTTCACACCATCTTGGTCACAATTATTGGTTGCTTTAGTTAAGGAAATGCATGTTTCTGAGGGGAATTCCAGCTACTGATTTACCAGGAGTGACACACACTCGTGTTGCGTGATGTAACGATCAAGCAACATGATTATTGATTGTGTGTGTGATTACGTGTGGGGTAGGAAATTGACTGCCACACTGTTTAAGAATGCTGATAACATGCTGTCATGCACAAATTATTCTTTGGTAAAGAAAACAAAAAGCTTCTACCAAATTTTAAATGCATCTCATGAAAGCAGATGGGTATAATCTGCAATTCATGGTCATTAACCTGTATTAAATGTAGTTTTGGGAAATATGCTTACACACATTCTTCCTGCGAGTTGGATGAGAACACCACTCTTATGTGTGTCCGACACTTAGCATAGAATTAAAATGAAACTATAATGTGTTGTTTTTACACTTTGATGTTTTGTAAGGATAAAAAAGAAGTTACATGTTAATTAGTTACATTTACAGTTAATTATAGGCAATTGTTTTAACCTTTGGACAGAGCCAGGCTAGCTGTTTTTATGCTAAGCTAACCAACAGCTAACTTTAGCCTAATTTTTACCGCATAGAAATGAGAGTGGAATTGATCCTCTCATCGAACTCTTGGTAAAAAATTGAATACGCATATTCTCCCAAAATGTCAAACTTTAAAAGATACACACATAATGCCACTTCTCCGACAGAAACATATAGGAGACATACACAGTGCAGAGGTATACAGAATATACTGCATGAGGAGATACATACGTCTTGACTATGCAGTCCAATCCAGTGGGGGACTGCCAATCTATTGACAAGAACAGTAAGGAAAGCCTGGTGGTAGGCATCTGTAATGGTCACTAGGTCAGACTCTTTCTCTGTGCACATATGCATCGCGTCATACCAGCTCATGTTGCCAGACACAACCCTGTAGCTGCGGCTCCTGTACTCAATATTGTCAGGGAGGGGGTGGTGATAGGAGTGTGTGGGGGGTTTGGATGTATCTGTAACAAGAAAAAAAGGCAAAAGACATGAGTGTGGGAAGAAGGTAAGATACTGGAAAGCTGGGTCAGAATGATTACTTCAAAGTGTTAATGTTTGGGACATACACAATAAATGCATAGTTGATTAGCTGTCACACATATCAATTAAAAGGAATAGTTTAGCATTTCCTTTCTTGCTTTGATAATGTTTTCATAACTAATTAGTGACTTCCTTGAGTCTTATCTTGCGGAGACTCCAAGACTCTAGGATGAGATATCAAGTGTTTATTTGCTAGCTGCTACACCACGTTTCCAGTCTTTATGCTAAATTAAGCCAACCCTCTCCTGGCTGTAGCTTAATTTTTACTGACAGATATAGGAGTCTTCTAATTCAACTGTGCAAGAAAGGGAAAAAGTGCATTTTCCAAAATTTCTAACTATTCTTTTAAGGTTAACAAATCTATGCCATCAATTTTATTTTAAATCAAATAACGCAAGGTCACATGAAAGGAGGGGCCTGGTGTACTCATAGAAATGTGCCTGGCCACCATCCCTGGTGTCATTGTGTTTTTAGAGTTTATTTCATTAGGTTTGACAGCAAAAGAGAAAGAATGAAAAATGTCCAGAGAGGTAATGAAAAACAAACAGAATAAAATCAAAGATAAAGAAACTGAGGGAATCTTACCTTGAGGCTTTTGACAAACAAAGCCATACCCACTCTCACTGCACCTCTCATCGTACCACTTCCCTGTCAGGTGGAAGTTGTGGTTGTTGGACAGAACAGTACATAATGGCTCATCAGCAAATCCACTGAGCCACTCATCCTCCTGAAGATCCATAAAGTACACACAAACCCATTCTCAAAAGCGCACATGAAGGTGGGCCATGTCAGTTCACACATCTTCAGACTGATTTTACACTTCGTTTACACAGGAGAACTGATGCTTACAACTTTGTGCATAGACAATGTCAGGTGACTTTCACTTTGAGCACCTTCAAGGCTTGGATGTTTGCATAATTCTCCAAGTTAAATGATCTTTTTTTGATAAAACATCAAAAGTTAGAAGCGTGTGCACATAAAAATGTTAGCAATGAATCCATAAGTTATGACTCAGTGATTTGTTTCTGCCCGCTATGACAAAGCTACAGCTCTAAATCACAGCTCGACTGGCTTCTCTATAGGCTAGAGTCGCTGAAGCTTATGGGCTCTGTATCTACCATACCAAAATAACAAAAAAAACAAAATAAGATTTCTCAGAAACAACGCTGAAGTAATCATAGTTGTTTTGTTAAATTATCCAGGAAACTCCAGTGGTTGTATTTTGAGGAACAATGAGGATATTAAATTGGAAAGTCAATGACAAATGATAGCAGTGTGCTGTTCTAATACAGCATAACTGTGATCACTTTGAGAGTCTCAAGCTCTGGCATAGACGCACTGAGCAAAAAGACCTGGAGCTTGTCTTGGCTCGCAGTGCAATGCTCAACATAAATTTAAGAACACAATTACACTGATTTTATTCAGAGTATACAGTGGTGTGAAAAAGTGTTTGCCCCCTTCCTGATTTCTTATTTTTTGGAATGTTTGTCACACTGAAATGTTTCAGATCATCAAACAAATTGAAATATTAGACAAAGATAACAAAAATAAACACAAAATGCAGTTTTTAAATGGAGGTTTTTATATTATTAAGGGAATAAAAATCCAAACCTACATGGCCCTGTGTGAAAAAGTGGTTTCCCCCCTGTTAAAACATAAATCATGTGTGTTTTATCACATCTTTGGATTTCTCTAGCCACACACAGGCCTGATTACTGCCACACCTGTTTTCAATCAAGAAATCACTTAAATAGGATCTGCCTGACAAAGTGAAGTAGACCAAAAGATCCTCAAAAGCTTGACATCATGCTGCGAGCCAAAGAAATTCAGGAACAAATGAGAAACAGTAATTGAGATTTATCAGTCTGGAAAAGGTTATAAAGCCATTTCTACAGCTTTGGGACTCCAGTAAACTACAGTGAAAGCCATTAACCATAAATGGCAAAAACATGGAACTTTGGTGAACCTTCCCAGGAGTGGCCAGCCGACCAAACTTACCCTAAGAGCGCAGCAACGACTCATCCAAGAGGTTACAAAAAAACCCCACAACAACATCCAAAGAACTGCAGGCTTCACTTGCCTCAGTTAAGGTCAGCGTTCATGACTCCACCATAAGAAAGGGACTGGGCAAAAATGGCCTGCATGGCAGAGTTCCAAGACGAAAACCACTGCTGAGCAAAAAGAACATCAAGTCTCGTCTCAGTTTTGCCAGAAAACATATTGATGATTGAAGACATTTGGGAAAATACTCTGGACTGATGAGACAAAAGTTTAACTTTTGGAAAGTGTGTGTCCCATTACATCTGGTGTAAAAGTCACACAACATTTCAGAAAAGGAACCTCATACCAACAGTAAAATATAGTGGTGGTAGTGTGATGGTCTGGGGCTGTTTTGCTGCTTCAGGACCTGGACGACTTGCTGTGGTAAATGGAACCATGAATTCTGCTGTCTACTAAAAAATCCTGAAGGAGACTCTCCGGCCGTCTGTTCCTGACCTCAAGCTGAAGCCCACTTGGTTTCTGCAGCAGGACAATGAACCAAAACACATCAGCCAGTCCACCTCTGAATGGCTTAAGAAACAAAATTAATACTTTAGAGAGGTCTAGTCAAAGTCCTGACCTGAATCCGATTGAGATGTCGTGGCATGACCTTAACAAAGTGTTAAAAGGCTCAAAAACTCTCCAATGTGGCTGAATTACAACATTTCTGCAAAGGTGAGTGGGCCAAAATTCATCCACAGCGCTGTAAAAGACTCATTGCCAGTTATCGCAAACACTTAATTGCAGTTGTTGCTGCTAAGGGTGGCCCAACCAGTTATTAGGTTTAGGGACAATCACTTTTTCACACAGGGCCACGTAGGTTTGGATTTTTCCCCCTTAATAATAAAAACCATCAATAAAAACTGCATTATGTGTTTAATTGTTATCTTTGTCTAATAATTCAATTTGTGTGAAACATTTCAGTGTGACAAACATGCAAAAAAAAGAAATCAGGAAGGGGGCAAACACTTTTCCCACCACTGTATACTGTCATAATAATAATCCACAGTACATCACTCTCATCATCTCACAAGCTGGGACTATTTTAGACACGATTAGAAAAGTCTCCTGTGGAGGGACACATATTCACACGCATAATATAAATAGACAAAAAAATTTCCTCATTTCATGGTTAACATTATAGGTCAACCTGAAGCATTCGCAGGAGCTTACCGTGAGATAGCTCTTTGGTTCGATTGGAGACCAGTTGGTGTAGCTGACTGCTTTCCCATTGGTCCATTTCATGGTGTCTTCATCCCGTAGACCAACCCACACACCTACAGAGCTTCCCTGGAGCAACATGGTGATGTAGGCTGCAGAAATGATGAGACAACATGAAAATCAAAAACTAAAAAAAATGAGCAGTATGCCTTTCTGACATGCCTAACAAGGAACATGCCATAGGAACACAAAAAAAGTAATCTTGTCTAGTGATGCTTGTATTTGAAATTATCCATTCATTTCATAGTAGTACAGCTCGCTTTGCCTTTACCTTGTTCAATCTCGTCTTCTATAGCAACCAGCGAACCTTCAAATGCGGAGCAGATGGACTGGGCATCTTTCCAACTCTTTCCCTCCTTTGGGCTGCCAGGGAGGTGAAGCAGGAGACACTGCCAACACAAACACACATCCCACACAAAACATGAATATCACATTGTGAAATGTAAATCATTATGCCCCTATGACCACCAGGACTGTTGTTTTGAGAGGTCAGGATTCAAACTGAAAAAGAAAAAAAAATCCAAGCAAGTAGTCTCCTTTGATCGACAGAGAAGGATGTAATTTCATATTACTGGTGAAACAAGAAAAAAAGCAAACGTTTGGCAGCTGATTTTATGCACTGACAAGAGCTCTGCTTCTCGTGATTACATTTTAGAGAAATTAGGCACATTACACAGGGCATTGTTTACTGTTCATATCCCATGATGTTTAGCTCGTAAAGTTACTTAAATACACTTTAAAACCAGCTAGATAGGATTGCCCTTGTGGTTTGTTTCATATTGTTCTCATCTTTCTCACTCCTCTCATTTCCTGTCAACCCTCTAATAAAGGCATTAAATGCACCCTAAAAGTGCATAACTGTACATAATACTGTTTGTTCCATAGTTTATGTTCAAGGCGAGAAAAGACAGACTCTGCCACAAGGCTCTCCATTCTGTTGAATATGCAGAAGAATGATTGTCTTGCTAAAGACATCTGCATCTATTCCAAGTCAATGGGTCTCATTTGGTATGACACTATGTTTCAGAAATTTTGTTTTGATGGAAAATATGTTTTTCAGACAAAAAACTATCACCCAATATTGTATTGGGTGATACAATTAGAAAAGACTCCTGTGGAGGGACACATATTCAGATACATAATATAAATAGAACAAACAAAATTGCCACATTTCATGGCTACTAGCAACAGTCTACAGTATTTGAACAATGTAGTAATTTATTTCAAAGAATACTAGATTTTGACATCTAATATCAGTCTAGATGAAGAGATGATTTAAGAGAAGATCAGCTGGTTTTGTTCTTTTTTTGAGGTTGACTCAGCTTGAGCGCCATCAGTGGGGGGTTATTCTGAAGATGTAAACATAAGTCACTCAAGAACAGCGAATATAAACACAAACATCCTGCTTCAACCCCAGAGGCAGCTGGGAATTTAGAGAAGTGACCAAACTGATTTGAGGGGGAGAGATACAATAAAGCATATTTTACAGTTTGCATCATTACAAAAAAATAAATATAATCAATTTTAAACAGTCACATACTACTTTAACGGCCTCTCCCCACACACACATTTTGTATTTATAAGCACTATACAGACTTTAAAAAATGGTTTATAACACACTAAAATGTAGTTGTAAGCAGCTAGAAAGGGTTTAACTTTTTCTATGATGACATATTTTATGTTACTACAACTGTGTTTTTCTACATTGTCATTCCTTATCTGTTAATACTCCAGTCCCCATTTATGGGTGCACAAAGAAGGAGTTAATGTTGCTGACAAATACACCAACACAGGCTTATACTGTATCTGCTTAAAACTACATTATACCAATTTTACTCTGAGGTTTCTTTGCCTTGACTGAGAGGTCTCCATGACAATTACACACATCCATGATGACTGCTGCTGCTCAACCCAGCTAAGTTCCGGATTGTAGCTTGGATTTTTTTTGTCTCCAAACAAAGAAGATGGCAGCAAATTGTAAACTTCAAACTTCTAAATAAACCCATCATATAATCATGGGTAATGACAGACAATACATCCATATTCCTATACTGTTTCTGTTGCATAAGTCTTTAATATGGGAAATTAATCAGTGATTCGAGAGTGTGTGTGTGCATGTGCATGCATGTCTATGTGTGTTTCTGAACCTTGTGTCCAAAGTAGAGCCATTTCTCCGGACATCCTCCGATGTAGTGCGGCTCCCTGGGAGTCTCCACCACAGACACAGTCTTTCTCTTGCAAACATAGCTGTGAAGATCGCTGCATTTCCTCTGTGACCACTTCCCTGCAATATACAATGAAAACCTCAACACACTCTAGCATGTGCAGGTATACATGCATCAGTGTGTGTTTCTGTATGTGCATATGTTTACCTGACGAAGAGGACACGGTGACACACAATCTGTTTTTCCTTGGGACAACACTGGCACTCTCCTCTGCCCAGTTCTGAAAGTCTACCTCTGTCTGGTCACTCCACCTGCAAACAAACATACAATACATTTAACGAATATTCCTAGCTGATGTCCTTGTCCTACCTGTCAGTAGGTTTTTATGTATGTAGCTAATGCTTTGAGAATCCCACCAATTCCAGGACCTGGTCTTTCCTCTCGTCACCTATAATTGGAAAAGCACCCAATCCATGGATCCCATTGTTGCCGCTGTCTTGCTACATATATTCTGCTCAAAATGAAGCTTTGCGTTCGTTTAGGCAGAACACCCAATTCGCTCAATGAAGTCACCAAAGTCACATATCATTAACTTACTCTATCAAGTAATATCCAATTACATTAAGTGTACTAAACAGCTTTGATAAACTGACTGGGCTATGATATTTATCAATTTTCTTTCAAATTTTGCTACAATTTAAACAGGATTTCCAGAAAATTTGGCAAAATAAAATGCATATTTTCATGCATTCCACTACTATTATGCGAATATTAGGAGTCTGACACATAGAGACGCACAGTTACAGTCCAGCTGGGTGCCATTAAATAATTGCAGAAGAGGGCACAACATGATGTCATAATTAAAAGAGCACCAGTCAGGCCTCAAACAAACACAAATGTTGTGGAAAAATGAAAGAAATATGGTATAACTTTTCCTCACTCTGAGTGAACTGAACTTTGAGTGCATGTTACATGCTATACATTAGAATTAAATTTTTAAAGCTCTTTCCATTGCTCTTTGTCATATTTTGCTTTGATTAATGCATCGAATTTTCCGGCTCTGCCAAGCATTAACATTTAAAAAAAATTAAATAATACAAATTTCTGTCGTACCCCCTCAGGGGATTTATATGCACGAATTGAAAATCTGCATAAAAACACATGGATGGAAACACACAAGAGGTGCTCAGATTCTTTGAGCTCCCTCAAATAGCAGAGCATTTTCCACCATTTGCATGAAATAGTAATTTTCCTGTCATAGGTGTCTTGGCTGTTGTTTGAACTTATAATCTGTGGATCTGAGATAGCTGTGGCCTACTCTGAGCCTAGGCCAGAATTAGCACAATTTATCTTTACATAAAAGCTCTTTGCAGTGACACATACTGTAGGTGTTCTATCTGTCTTGTCAGACTAGCCTGTATTGTGCTTTGTTTGGGTAGGTAAGTAGAAGAGCCAGTCAGTTGAAGCTTTATATACAGTAAATGTTTTTGTTTATTTAGACAGGTAGGTAGTTTAAAAAACACATTAAGTTAAGAGTTCCTTTTTGTTATATTTCTTTTTTCACTTGGCAACATCTGTAGGCCCTTTTCCCTTTGTAGCAGGGCTCTATTTCTCATTGTATGTATTCAGTTCAACTTTGTTTAAATGATTTGCCCAAATAATAATTTACTTTATTGACATTCAGTTGGCTTCATTTAGATTGTTCCTACAGACCTGGAGCCCATTTCACCAAATTTTCAACATGCATGAGGATTCGAAAACCCTATAGGATTTGCAAATTCATCTGCCACCGTTTGCAATCTATAAGGAAACTGCTTTGTGAAACAGGCCCCAGGGTTGTAAGTACATTAACATTTCTTTACTCAAGATGTTGGACTAAGTGTTGACAGCTCTAATAAAATCAGTGGCAGCAACAGTAAATGTGTAAACTCCAAAACACACACACACACACACACCTGACCTCCTCTCCAGGCAGCCCAACGGACAAGCCGATCCACCAGTCAGTCGGGCCCAGAGAGAGCTGAGGAAACACAGTGAAAGGAACAGATATGGAAAAGAACTTGCTTCACTTTTACCCTCCTCCTTTGCAATCCAGTCCTCAATGGGCTGGAAAATCAGCTTTTCAGAGCCTCTTTGACATGAGGGGCCATTCATGAGCTCTCCTTGGCCTGGGCTTCGCCTCTTTCATTGCCTTGTTTTGTTCCCTTTATCCCTTCACAAGCCTCAGTACCACAAGAGACTTCTTTAGTGTGGTCCAAAAGGCTGCTGCCGAAAAACAGCCTTTTTCTTGCTCCCTGTGTGTGGGGGCACTCGAGCATGAAAGTGTCCGCATATGAGGTACGTTTCAGCTTGTCGAAGTGTGTCTGTAAACACTTGAGTTTGTATGAGGAACGAGTGTGTCAATTGTGTTCACACGTGTTTGCTTTTTACTGTGTGTGAATTGCCTAGTGGGCCATTGAGTGAATTAGAGCCTCCGTGATTAAGTATACTGCTCTGGCTGTGTACTCCTCTGTGTTTATGTTCAATGTTCCTGGCATCATGTTGGTCACTGCAATTAGATTGTGAGAGTATTTGCACTGAGAAAAAGTAAATCAGTCAGTTGCAAGAGGTGGGATAATTCACTAAAATTCTACAAGGAAAATATTGTTATAATGTGCAGCAAAGTAATTGCAGATGTTGTTTAGTGCAAATTAGGTTTTTGAAATTAAGTGCAACCCATACGTTTTAATTCACTTTGGCAGTAGGAATATTGTTATCACAATACTATCATATACACTTGTGTTTTTACAAAATTTTTATTCTGCCAATTGCCTTAGGGTGTGTGTTTTTGGATAAATTTTGGTTTTAAATGGGAACGATGACATAAATGTATATTCATGTTATGCATTATTCAATTAAATTCAAATGCAATATTCTGGAAACACATTACTACAGTACTGCTGTCTGGTACCACCTCAAAGTCACTATAAAATAGCTGCCATCTTACTGTATGTATATACATATAGTAGTCTGGCCATACTGAAATTCTGTAAATTAATGTATATGAGCAGTGCCAGTAACAAACCCGCCGCAATCGCTCCTTGATGAAGTGCAGCTCCTCTCTGGAGTGAATGGACAGCAGGTATGCTCCCATCATCTGACAGGCCAGTGAGACGGCATCCCAGTCAAAGGGCTGCTTCGCCAGCAGGTACTCAGCTCCACGGTAAAACACCCAGGGCTCGCTCTCTGTAGGGAATCCAGGAGAACAATTAAAATACAGTACATATTTTCAAGTAATACAATTTAAAATTATTGAGGGGTATAACGAATACACAGTTCTTGTTGCTGACTGACTGATGCTGTTTCACATCTAATAATGCCATTCCACATACTGTTCGTAGAAATACAATATTAAGAATTTAAGTATAAATTAAAGTATGATATTAAGTGTGATAAGTTTTTGTTTGCTTTGGGTTGTATGTGGATTCAATGGTCAGTCAGTATTTTCTGTCAGATGATAAATGTTTTCAGTTAAAATGTAGAGAAAATTCAAAAAAGAAAGGCCATTTTTTGCCTGGCTTGCTTTACATCATATAATAGTAGAGACATTAACAATATCTACAGCATCAGCATATATGAAGCTCGCCATACGCAGTGAAGTAAATTAAACTTCTACTTACGCTCTGTGTACCAATAGGGTTTTTTCAGTTTATCACCTGTAATATAAATCAGAGTTTGGTAAATATTACAGTATTTATGTGATATATCTGCAGTGAGTCTGTGTGGAGAGTGGTAGTGTGAGGGTGTTTACCTCTGGAAAGCTTGCAGATCCACTCGTGTTTGGTGTCACAGGGCTGCGGCGTGAGCACGTTGGTCAGGTCACTGTAGACAGCACAATCCCTTCTGTCATCCTCCTCGTTCTTATCCTCTATGAAGGACGTCACCACCTGCGCAAAACAGACACACAAGACAAAACCATGATGGATACAAGCTCTGAATGTGACCTCATGCTACAGCAAGGCATGTGGATACTTGGTGAAGATCACTATGTACTTACAGGAGAACCATCAGACCACTCCCAGGCTCCGGGATGTTCAGGGTCTCTCTTATTTAAACCCACCCAGAACCAGCGACCCTCTGTTCTAAAAAACAGGAACAGAACAAAAAACACACTGCAACACAAGTCCATCAGAGTGAGTTGTAAAACTTTGACTAATGTACTTCACCAGCACACTGTGGGATAAATTTTTCCAGTTGCATGTGAGTAAATATAATATATTATATCCTTTCATTTAGTTGGAAGACTTATAGACCAGACAAATAGGCCATTGATGTGAGACACCATTGTGATCTGGGGGTGGGCAATGTAAATCAAATCGCTTATCACTTTATAGGTTCACTATATATTGATATAGTGTAAACTGTATGTACATTTTGCTTGAATTTCTGAGAATATTTTACTGGAACAAGTACAAAAATGTCTGTTTTTTTGCTAATCCAGTGAATGAAATACCTGACAAATCAAAGTATTTCATCACATTGATACAAAAACATTCAGAGTGCCCCACTACATTTGTAGGACCTCTTATTTTCCTTGTAGAAGCTTCCGCTTGGTCACATCATTTGAGGACATTGTGCTGAATTTCATTGTTATGCAAATATATCCCTCTGTTAAGCCCAATAACCCTGATCTGTTCTGTCTAGTTAGATGTCCAGCAGATGTGAAATATTGGATTTGTCGAATTAATAAAAAAAAAGGAGAGATTCTTGTTATTGGCCCAGAAAACTAGCATGTGCAGATCAAGCAATTCACTGGTACCATTGCCAACAACATCAAGCCTCTGGTAAAATAATTTTGAATCATATCAGTAAGCTTGTCCAGTCCTGTTTTAACCGTCAACAGATTCAAGATTGACTCAAGTTGTTATACATGCCTTTGTTTCCTCACAGTGGGCCTACTGCAATGGTTTTTAACAGGTGAAATCCACTATTGTTTCACAATTACAATTGACAAATTACTGGTTAACTGACTTATTTATGTGTTGCTTTGTTTAATCACTGGAGATATTATTTTTCCCTGCAGGAAAGTAATCATCTGTTTATAAAAAATCCACACACAAATACACCACATTTCATCTTCGAAAGCCAATAATTAGATTCTTGACTCGCTACTCTTTACGCATAACACCTCAACCGATAAAATTATCAGTTCCCATAACATTCCTGCACTAACGAGGCCCAGAGGGCTGTACCAACCCTTCAAACATGGTACTGAGGAGCTGCTTAACAAACACCTGCTCCTCATTGTGGTGGAAGCTGACCAGCTGAGCCCCGAGGGCCTGGCAGAAGAAGTCTGCTTCCACCCAGGAACGCTTCATCAGGACTTTCTCATCGTGGAACACCTAGAAGAGAAACACTTACTGTCGGCTGAGAGTTACAGATAAAATATACAAAACACTGAATATCTTTGAGTTTTGGACTGCTGGTTGGATAAAACAAAACATTTAATGATGTTAACATGGTCTCTTGGAACTTGTGTGGGGCATTTTTCACTTTTTAGAGACTGAATGATTAATTATTAATTATTTGATAAAATAACTGAACAATGAACTGATAATAAATTAAAATAATTGTTATCTGACCTTGTGGAAAATAAATTGCCTGAAGGCGTGAATGTGAATATGTTTGTCTGTTTATGTGTGTTGATATGTCATGTCCAGAATGTGCCCTGTCTGTCACCCAGTGCATATTGGGATAGGTTAAAGTCCCCTATGACCATGAAGGATAGAAATAATATTATATTAAGTGTGATAGTGAGGGTCTACTTAGGACCACTTGATCAATGTTAAATAAGAGAGGTAAAGGGAGAATGATTGATAAGTACATGAGTCAGGACAGGGAAGAGATGAGGAGGAGCCAACCTTAAAACAGTGGAGCAGTCCAGAGTGTGATTCCCACCCTGGAGGACAGGGGGCGTAGGCATCAATGTGATGCTCTGGCAGCTGGACATTGTGGTAACTGCTAATGCTCTGCTTGCACACTGACAAAGCCTTGTGGGACTTGCAGTCTTTCACCTCCCAGTGACCCAAAGCAGGTCCACCTGACATAGCAACACATCCACCAGCACTGACTAAAGAAATAAAAAGTCAAGGAGAAGATGAAGGAGTTGAATTGGAGAAGGTTAAAACGTGTAAGAGATTATTATCATTAAGCCAAATCTCCAACTAAACACACTGACAGTAAACAAAACATTTCCAACAACTGGCTACCTGGCTGGTGTCTATTCCAGTTTGTGAAGGTGAGAGGTAGAGAGGAGCCATTGTGGGGAAGCCATGTGTACTCTCCCTTCTTCTCCTGAACCATGAGGCCAATCCAGAAAGACCTGCTGCTATTGGCCCCACTCTCACTCAGCAAACTGTTGACAAATGCCTGCTCGAATCTGCATGAGGAAGAAAAGAGGAGAGAAGCTCCAATTGCCAAAAACTACAAAAACATTTTTTTCAATACAATAAATAATTTGCTCAATACACCACCTGTTTCCCACAGTAAGGAGAGGAGCCTTGCAGTAATATCCCATCAGTGCATCTTCATAGCTCTGTTCATGGGTAGTCACCATGTAGCAGAAGTGGCCATGTCGCTTCCAGCCCTGCAACATCAGCAACAAAGACTCTACTAATCGAACTCCATTTATGTTCTATTTACAGCTCTTTTTTTACATTCCACAAGACAAAAACATCATCCGATATAGTACCTTCATAGTGGACTTACAATGATAAGAATGTCATGGACTGAATAAACACTACAAAATAGAGCTACAGGAGTGACATTCAGCATATACACTCTATGTATGTACATCTCTATGTACACAAAAGGCCTATTTCTCTTAAATATTGTTCACAAATCTGTCAAAATCCAAGCACCAGTTATCGAAAATTGTCTAGTACTAAAAATTGCCAGATTTGAAATATGTTTTTACCTACAGTGTTCTTTGATCAGATCCTGATTTAAATCCAAAATGTGTGTTTTTATTCAGGCAAAGTTCTTGTACACCTGCTTGCATTTAGACAACATTTCTGAGAACTTTGCTTCTTTTCTTAAACGAAAAAGGGTTTTGAAGTAACAAGAGTAAGACCAGAGGGAGGGAACACATCTTTTATAGGTGTACAAATCACTCCATGGACCCGCGCTTGAATGCTTGTCTAGACTAGACATGCTTTTTATGTATGCTCCCTCTAGATCACTCAGGTCCTCCGAGCACTGGCCTTTTAGTTGTTCCCTGGGTGAGGACAAGGAATATGGGGAGGCAGCAATTAGTGTCTACAGTCCTCGCCTGCCAGATGAGCTAAGGGCATCACAATCTTTTAACACCTTTAAATCTTAACGTAACTTTTTGTCTTAGCATTCCCTTAATCTATTTGAATTTTCTCTATATTATTGTATTTCCATTGTATTTCATTGTAGGCTATTGTTTAGCACATTGTATTGCAATTTTGCATGAAAAGCGCTATATATATAAAATTTGATGTCAACAGTCTACTGCCATGCTAACAGTTCCGTGAGGCTGCACTAAGGTACAGCAGTGCTTTCAGCACAATGCTAACATCGGCATGCTAACATGCTGATACTGAAGTTTTTCCCTGTTTACTCACTGTGTCTGTTAGCAACTACATTTGCTAATTAGCATTAAACACAATTTACAGCTAAGGAGGATGGGAATGTCAGCACTTAGGTATTTGTTCATAACCCAAAGTATTGGGTAAATTCAAATAAAAAGTCAGAGGATCACTAAAGTCATTAGAATTTATCCGCTAGGGACCTTGAATATCTGTAGCAAATTTAATGGCAATCTGTCTAATAGCTATGATGACATTTCACTCAAAACCCGAAAAATTAACTAGAGAAAATGTCAGGAGATCACCAAATTCTGCATGCTTCTTCCTCCGGGAACAATGAATGCCTGTACAAAAAACACAGCCACACTATTGCTAAAAATGTTTATTACTCAAGGTAAGGTAAAAGTTGCCTTTTTGCATCATTACCAAACCTCAGGTATCATATTGGAAATACTATTTAAAACTTGTGCAATTATATGAAGGTATGTGTGTGTATGCAAATCTGTGTGTTAGGTTGTGGGGAGGGGGTGTTTTGACAAGTGGTGTCAATTTGCCGCCCCCCTTCACCCCTATATCCCATCTACCACCCTATACTTGTGTAGAGGCCTACACTAACACTGACATGAAAATTCAAAGCTTTCTTTAAAACGAAAGTTTCTGGAGTTATTTTTAAAACGCAATTACAATCACACACTCCATGGTAAACATTAAACATGGTTACATTTGTTACCTGATTGTACAATACAGACAGTGAAAAGACTAAACTGGAAGATATAGTTTTGTCTGCTAAAACCGTGGCAGGAATGAGACTGCTCAAGCATGTCCACTGATATTGTTCCTTCAGGGCTCTTTGGCCTCATGAACCGGGGTATGAAGAAGCCTGGTGACTCAGGAGTCTGATATTCTTGTAAACAGAGTCAAGGAGCAACACGAATGCCAGACAATACGTCAGCAGCAGTCCAGTGAATCAGCTCATTGTGCTTCTGAAGGGTTGCCCCTTGCTCTGAAGCTAAACTGCAGCAGGCGTGTGGCTCCGCCTGGTGCATGTCCTGATCTGTATGGAGTGATTGTAGAGCTATTATAACGCTGCACAGCACTATTCTGCCTGACGAGGTTAAAAATAAGTCACTTCAATTTCGGTCAGAAATAGACCATTCGTCTTGCAATTTATTTAGTTATGTAAGAATCTATGAGGTAATTTTTTACTGTACTTAACTAGTGCTTTTTGATTTTAAGACACAACTGTTCTTGCAAAGGGAGGCCCCCAAAAAGGAATACATACGTTAAAAGAAAATCATTACAACCTGAAACCAAACATCTTATGCTTGTGGAAGTTACCATTGCTTTTTTAAACCAGAGTTTTGCCACATTATGAGTAAAGTCTTATCAGAGGTAAATTAAGAATATTAAGTGTTATGTAATAATGTAATGTGAGGTTATTGCAGGTCAGGGCAAAGTTACTGCACAAAACAGTGCTTGACAGAGCGTTCTTGTCTTGCTCCAAGACACGTCAGCCACCGAGTACATGTTGACTTGGATATATGTACTTGTGTGTTCATGTTCCTACCTCAGGACAACCCTCATCCCAGCTTCCAAGATGATGAACGGGATTCTGGCTTTCTCTTCTACACAAAGCAGGCAGTCGCTCATCGCATGGCGCTAAAAGCCAGTTACCTTCCTGAGAAAGACGTTTACATTTTGAGCAACACCCGATGAATGCATAGAAACATTACAGCATACACAATAAATTCATTCATTTGTAAAACTACTATTTTGATAAGTGATTAATCATTATTCGATTAAAGTTGTTTGATGGTTCTTGCTACTCAAATAAGAAATGTGGTACTTTTCCTTGTCTTAAAATATAGTACATTTCTTTGGGTTGAACTATTGATCACCTGTCATCACCTTAGGCTGTAATGTGCATATAGGCCATCCAATTATCAATGAATCAAAAAATATCTTTAATATTGAGCTTCAAGATTGTTTTTACATAAAAAAGCACCAACACAGGGTTTCCCACCTTCCTGTCTGCTTTGGCACAGAGTGTTGCATCCGTCAGGTTGTGAGAGGGATGATATTGGTGCCAGAGAGTGAGAGTTACTGGTGAGCCATCAGACCACTCTACAGTTGGCGACAATGCCTGTTTCCAGAGACCAATCCACACCTCCATACTCTCCCCAGAAACTGCACGCACCAAGGTATTCACACAAAGAAAACAGTATTTAGTATTCCCATGGTATATCCTCAGAGTGTCTGTAACAAACAAAACTTCATGTATTGCATGATGCTCCTTACAGTTAGCCATAAGGTTGAGCAGCATTTCCACCTCCGACAGCGAGTGGAGGCTGGTAAGGTTTGCCCCTTGAGAGCCACAGGCCCGGGAAGACTCCTCCCAGCTTCCTGCTTCTGCTTCTGACAGTATCCGATAGCAGAAACTATTATGAGGCCACCATCCATTAGCACACTCCGTGTGGATATACTGCCAATCCTCTGTAAGAGAAAGTAGAATCAGGATGGGAGGAGAAATCAGAACAGGACAGACCAGAAGAGCAAATTTTTGTAACACAGATTCACAGCAGGCACTGTTCATGTCTAGCCGCCAACAGCGCGATAGTTCAAAAGTTCACACCCCAGGTGCATTGCAGCTGTTGAGGCCTGAGCTACAAGAACTAAATAAGCTTCTTGTGGCATTTCCATATACAGTCTATGGGCATTTTGCACTGACTCATAATTTATCCCTGCCATAGTCTAAGAAGATGCAGGGAAGCAGTCAGCATGGCAGGTGTTCATGCGATGTGTGTGCATATGCTCTCACCTAATCGCTCAGCTCTCCGGGTGTCATTAGGTGTCTTCTTGCAGATGTAAGGCAGAGCAGATTCACAGGAAAGACTCTGCCAGTGTCCCTCAAAGGCTGAGTTGTAAACTCCACACTGCCGGTTGTCCTGTAGCGGGCTGGCAGGCAGAACTGATGGGAACACAGTGATGGGAGCAGCTTTATTTTTAACCTTTGTTTTTTGTTGACATTTGTGTAAATATATTATATTATATATACACATTTTTATTTTTTTTATTTTTTGCTGATGTTATTAAAAAGCGTTTAAGTGGTAACACTTCCCTTTGCCACAAACTAATCTTGCACATTTGATGAAGGTGACAAAATATACAAATTACTACTAAGCCTTGTGATTACGCCAAAGAAAGATATTATTAATGTTACGTTATATGGACTATGAAAATATATGTATTTTGTATATTTTTGTTCAATTAATCAAGTTTAAAATGTAATTATTTATGTATTTTCCTTCCTTTGGTTTATATAAAACTTACATCAAATAATATTTTATATGAAGAGGGAGATACTAGATATCCTATGCAAAACAATGGCAAGTTAGATCTGGTAAAATGTTTTCACAGCGGTCCATAATTTTAGTATTTCACATTTGTTGGCTGCAGCCATTGTTAGAGGAATTTTTAATTTGAATCAATGAAGTCTAACAATCTTTATTGTTAAAACTACAACAAACACCATTTATTCCAAATACAAATACAAATTCCAGTACATGCATTGAATAAATAGCATATTGAGGTAATTGAGATCACATTTCTCATTAAATTACATAAGGTATATTGAACTAACAGCTGAGAATGACTGCGGTACACTGGATGTGAAATTATTGCATTATGCATTTCTGAGCTAATGAGCCATCATCAAATGCATTCCACACAATTTAACTACAATATAATCCTGCTGTTTGCAAATACCTTTGACAAACAAAAAAATCATGAATGTACTGTAAGTATTACACACTTGGTATATTCATGTTAAAATCTCATGAAACAGACACTGTCCTCTCACTGGCCCTGGAGTAAACAAATGATCAGTACCTGTGGTGAAATTGACCAATGATAGAGGCGCTCCATCAGACCACTGCCACCCCTGCCCATCCTTCAGGTGGTTCAGCCCAATCCACACCATCGCTCCAACACTTGCAAGTCGATCTACCACAAGATACAATCACAAATGTATGAGTTGTCAACAAATCTTATCTAATTCCACTGGAAAATAGGTAATTGGTTAATAGTCCGCCAGTCTCACACATCACTGTGTGATTTATAAATAATCTGGACAGCAGAATGATAAAAAAAAACACAGAGTGATAGAACAATAACAGAACAATAACTGAAAAGGAGGGAGGGCAAGGCCGCAACCTGATGTGAAGCTGTATGAATGAAGAATCGGTATAGTCCTCCTGTCCCAATGAGCAAGAAAAATATAAACATCAGATTCTAGCACTAGTGCAGTGTAGTTCTAGTGGATGCAATACAGGGACAATTACATGGTGGATGTTTCATTCAGCAGTTTTATTGTCCCTATGTGTTTTCTACCAGATGCCTACCTCTGATGTACCTGTGCTCTGCCATGCTGGTGATGCTGAGCAGATTTCCACCTTGTGCCTGACAGGTTGAGAGCGCCTGACTCCAGGTTAGGATGGTGTACAAGTTGAACTGGTAACATGCCCGCAGCTCCTGGTTTGACTCCCAGAAATGCTCACAACTGGAATCTATGAATAAGGCCATGAATAAAAAGGAAACTGATAAGGAAAGAGGTGAAATGAGTCACTATGAACAAGACTCCAGGTGTGGGTAGAAGTGTATGCATCTTGGTCAACAATGTTGAGAAGACAGCAAAATGTCACTGAAAAATAAGAACACGTTTTCGCATTATATTGTGTTTTTATTTTATTTGTTTAATATGATAAAAATGCCAAGAATTTCACTGTGGTCTGATTGAGAAAATTTGAGCTGATTATTTGGCATTTTGTCATTATTGGATAAGTCACAGTATAGATATGAGAGAGAATGAGAAATATACTTTAAACATCTTAAAATGTATGGTTTATTTGAGGACAGTAAAAAGACACTATCACACCCTTATGTGATTCAAGCACATTTCCTTTCAAAACCATGATGCTGTAATAGCTCGCATTCTTCTGGAAAGATTTTGGAACCTGGCTGCAGGGATTTCCCCTTATTCATCCACAGGAGGACTACTGAAGTTGAGCACTGATGTTAGGTGATAAGGACTGACTCACAGTTCCATCCCGAAGGTGTTGGACAGGGATGAGTTTAGGGCTCTGCGTAGGTAAGTCAAGTCCTTCCACACCAAACTAACCATTTCAATATGGACCTCACTTTGGGGCATTATGACGTTGAAACAGGAGGTGTCCACATACTTCAGTTCCTTTCTTACTCTGGTGTGTCCTTGTGTTCATTTTACCTTGCACAGGACAGAAGCCCCATCTTTCAGTCTCATCATAGCGGGTGGTGGTAGCACACCACGGCAAATGGTCCTCACGCCCCTCAGTCGTGCACTCAAAGTACCATTTGTTGTTGTATTTAAAGGGAAAAGCACAGGGCATGCCATGTGCATTTCCCAACAAAGTGTGGATATCTGCAAATAAAAACACAGCAGGTATAATTTGAAATGACAAAGGTCCTGTGCAGACAAGTCAGAGAGTAACTAAAATGATTGCTGTGGTGACATTTATCGTGATAATTATCGATATCGAATGATATTAATTTTTCTTTTATCGTGATAACCTTTTTACCCATATCTCTCAGCCCTAAAACATGCAGGATATTTTAGGTGTTTACCTTCATATGGATATGAGCAAGGCCCCTCGCTGGGCGTGTTGTACCTTTTCCACTCATGATAAGAGTTTTTCTTTACCACCACCAAACGTCCGGCCACAGCCACCCTCCACTGGGATGCCCCATACAGCATGTTTCCACTGCAACGCCACCACAGCACAGGGAGGGTTGTGTCACACTCGAACGTGCCAAGAGGCTGCGTTGTGTCCGAGATGTTGAGGCCCAGGCACATGCTGGTGCCCAAATTGAACAGGCGATGTCGGGAGACCCACTTCCACAGCATGCGTCGCGTGGGCCGCTCGCAGTCCTCCAGCACCAGGTTAGAGCGATCCACGGTGATGCAGCGTTTCAGCGGCTCACTCTCCAGGATGAACATACCCTTTTCTGGAAACACATGGGGGAGGAAGTTAGGGAGTGAATGTGTATCATAGAGACTGGACAGTGGACTTTTTTTTTTAGATGTTTCACCACCAAAATGGAGCAACATTCAAGCTAGATAAAGGCGTGAAGGAACCTGTTATCTTCCAAAACAAATAACAGTTTGTATAACCCGCATGAGATGATCTTGAAGGCCTGGGATCAAAACTGTTGCATGTGGGGCTGTTTTTTCAGTGTCTGGATATTCTTCTGTATTTACTAGAATGGACTATACTAATACACTAATTTACACACACAACATTATATTGTGTATTTGAGGCCTGATCTGATGTGGACAATGTGAGTATCATGATAATGGTGACATGCAATTTGAAAGCTATTTATTTTCATTTTGAATGATCTTTTGATCATATATTTAATTAATCAGCTAAGATTTAAACAAATAAGTATATATATACAGTTTTTTTCTCACACTGTCAGCACACTCAAATTGCTTGTTTTGTCTAAAACCCAAAAGTATTCAATTTACAATTATACTGAACAGATAAAACCAGCTTGAACCAGTTCATCTGAGCCTTTTTTTGATTGACTGAACAACTGTAACAATCCATTATTATCAGAATTGTTGCTGATTAATTTTCTATCCCTTTGACTAATCATATCATAATTGGCATCAACTCTAATGCAATAATAAAAACAGAATCAGCAAAATATCCTTATCCATGAGAAGCTGGAAAATGAATGTTATTTATTGATAAATTAACAGATTTTTATAATTGTCATTAACTAGATTACTAATTGACTAATCATTTAAGCCATACTGCAGACATAATTATGTGTTAACCAGACTGCTGTTCAGTATGAGATGCATGATAAATAACATCTGAATTTTCCTTATTCAAATTTCGCTTGAAGTTTAATAATGTTTATTTTCAAGAATGAGATTATCTAGGAGACAAACAACCTTGACAGCTTCAAAATTAACTTGCACACAATGGAAAAGCTTCCATTCAGCTTCTGGGTGTTCCTTCATTACAGATAATGAAAGTCACTTTTGGTAATGTGAGCCAGGCTACAGCAGTGGCTCAAACTGTGGTTCTGAGGACACTAGGGGACTTGAAGGTAGTTTTGGTGGATACACACTGGAGAATAGTGGAACCTCAATGACCTTCGCTTCACACGCAAGACAGCAAATCAGCACAATGAGAACATGTTAATAATTAAAGCTGCAAGCAGCGTTGGGCGGGCCCTCGCACTTGTAAGCGCGTCCGCGCGTGAGCCGGCCGAGTTGCACATTCTGGAGTTCTGCCGGTGCGGCTGTGAATTTCCTACGCGTTTCCGACGCCGCATGAATGTACTATATGTCACTTCCTGTGTCCCCTATGTGGAGCTACATAGCACTTGCCGCTATGAATATAAATCGGTATTGACGTGTAGATGTCTGCGGGGTGGGAGAGTTATCAAGCACGTAAAGTTTGTTTCAGATGTGAACATGTACACTGAACAATAATGTACCCAAACAATAAAATAAATTCCTTTTATATTTCCCTGCCTTGTTGTTTATGTGTACATACAGAGGAAGAATGTGAGAACAGCACACATTTCATCGTTACTGTGTGTTAGAGCATGGGAGAACAGTGGATACTTTTAATACAGCCCACACCCCTAATACTGTGTAACTATAACAAGTAGAGAACAGAAGAAAAAGATGTTCTTTCTTTACAACTGTCTGCATAGCTTATTCATATTGTGTAATGAATGAAAATAAATAGGCCTACTAGGCTCCTCTCCACTTTGACATTTAAGATTAGCTCTTTTGATCCACCTTCATACACATGTGACATTACTGTACAACTTGAGAAAGGTGAGTTGTTTTCTGCTCCAGCCTGCCTAAAAGAAAAGCGTTTTGGGGATTAAATGGACTTTATTAGCTGCTGCAGTGCAGGATGAACTCAGAACAGACCCATTTCTCACCTTATTATTCTAAACCATGCAACGAAGAAGAAGAAATGCATAATAAATCCTGGGACAAAATCTGTCCACAAATACTGTACAGCATGTAGTCTAATGAACAAGACTCGTGTTATAGCTGACTTGGGCAGTGAAATGTTTAATTTTTTTAATTCATGTGGTCATAGTTGTCCACAACTCAAATCAGAATATATGAAGAAATGTTTTATACCACCTCAAGAAGGCTTCCTATCAGAAAGGTAGGAAGGTATTTCAAATGTACAACTGCAGTCCTGAAATCTAAGTAAAGTAATTTCCCTGACATTTTTGTGTTACTTTACTTTTAATAGACGCATGTAACAGGTTTTATACTTCCTGTGAGTATAATCCAATCAATCTTATTTTCATACTGTATATCCGATGTGTAATTTGATAAATTGTGTTGTATGTCAGAGAAGACTCTGACTGCAACATGCGTCTTTGTAAAGAGAGAAACGGACAGAAAAAGTCTCTAACTCTGCCTGTCAGCTCGCTCTGCTCCGTTAAAACTGAATTTACCATACAGAATTGAATACGAGTGCACTCCAGATTTAGCTGCAGCCAGCTGACCGTGTGCTTCTCCCTATACCGCAGTTCTGTGTCCATGCATGCAGCAAACTGAAAGCACTGTCTGTCGGAGCGTCTACGTGAAAAGAGAAGGAAGAAATTGCTGGTAGTATTGTCTTCAGAGTTGTTAAACACCTCAGCGCACTGAAGGAAGCCATCTGACTGTGTGAGGGGCAAGATCGTTGATTTCTGCAGGTAGAGTAGGAGCTCTCCTGTCTGACTGGTCCACCAATAGCAGAGAAGATGACCCCTTGAGACACAGCCCCTCCTCATTTGCATAATGAGACAGAAATTTAAAAAGGACAGGCAGAAATAAATACCATGGGTGAAAATAAATAAGGTAGAAAAATACAAAGGAAGAATAAAACAGACAAAAATATTAAAACACACACATAAATAAATACATTAAAAAAATTAGTAATAAATAAAGTTGAAGATTATAACAGAGAATAAATAAATAATGTAATTATAACAAAGGTGAATAAGTAAAGGAACTAATTAAATATATACATTTATGTCTCCTTGTATAATTTAATTACTGCCAACATTTATTTATTTACTTTATTTTTTTGTGTATTTAATTGGAAGCTTATTTGTTTATTGAGCATTTATTTATTTCTGTATTTATTTCTGACTGTGTCAGGATCGGTCCTCCATAGAGGGGTGGGAGAGTTATCAAGCACGTAAAGTTTGGTTCAGATGTGAGCATGTACACTGAAGTTACAACAACTTCCTGTGTCATGGCGAAGACTTGATCTCTGACGCCACGCCACGGACACACCCATTGACGAAAACTCGCAAATAGCACAACTTTTCATCTTCAATGCCTTTAGAAGGCACAGCACAAATTTGAAGTCGGTCGGACTAAATCCCTAGGAGGAGTTCGTTAAAGTACGAAGTGTGTAAATCATCCAAAATTTGACGTAAAATTCAAAATGGCCGACTTCCTGTTGATTTTAGGGCATCGCTCCAAGAGGCTTTTTTGTGCGTCTGGACAAGATACACGTACCACAGAAAATTCGTGCACGTAGGTAAAACGTGCGGCGGGGGCTGCTTCGTTAAAAGTCACTTCCTGTTGCCAGTAGGTGGCGCTATGACTGTCTGTGAATGTGAGCATGTACATGTGTTCAGGGCGGGACTCTCATCCTACATGTACAGTTTGGTCCAGATGTGAGCATGTACACTGAAGTTACGACAACTTCCGTGTCATGGCGAAGAGCTGATCTTTGACGCCACGTCACGGACACGCCCATTGACGAAAACTTGCAAATAGCACAACTTTTCATCTTCAATGCCTTTAGAAGGCACAGCACAAATTTGAGGTCGGTCGGACTAAATCCCTAGGAGGAGTTCGTTAAAGTACGAAGTGTGTAAATCATCCAAAATTTGACGTAAAATTCAAAATGGCCGACTTCCTGTTGATTTTAGGGCATCGCTCCAAGAGGCTTTTTTGTGCGTCTGGACAAGATACACGTACCACAGAAAATTCGTGCACGTAGGTAAAACGTGCGGCGGGGGCTGCTTCGTTAAAAGTCACTTCCTGTTGCCAGCAGGTGGCGCTATGACTGTCTGTGAATGTCAGCATGTACATGTGTTCAGGGCGGGACTCTCATCCTACATGTACAGTTTGGTCCAGATGTGAGCATGTACACTGAAGTTACGACAACTTCCGTGTCATGGCGAAGAGCTGATCTTTGACGCCACGCCACGGACACGCCCATTGACGAAAACTTGCAAATAGCACAACTTTTCATCTTCAATGCCTTTAGAAGGCACAGCACAAATTTGAGGTCGGTCGGACTAAATCCCTAGGAGGAGTTCGTTAAAGTACGAAGTGTGTAAATCATCCAAAATTTGACGTAAAATTCAAAATGGCCGACTTCCTGTTGGGTTTAGGCTATGGCTCCAAGAGACTTTTTTGTGCGTCTGGACAAGATACACGTACCACAGAAAATTCGTGCACGTAGGTGAAACGTGCGGCGGGGGCTGCTTCGTTAAAGGTCACTTTCTGTTGCCAGCAGGTGGCGCTATGACTGTGGGTGAATGTCGGCATGTACATGTGTTCAGGGCGGGACTCTCATCCTACATGTACAGTTTGGTCTGGATGTGAGCATGTACACTGAAGTTACAACAACTTCCTGTTTCATTGCGAATCATCGACGCCACGGACACGCCCATTGACGAAAACGCGCAAATAGCACAACTTTTCATCGTCAATGCCTTTAGAAGGCACAGCAGAAATTTGACGTCGATCCGACTAAATCCCTAGGAGGAGTTCGTTAAAGTACGAAGTATGTAAATCATCCAAAAATGGCCATAAAATTCAAAATGGCCGACTTCCTGTTGACTTTAGGCTATGGGTTCTTGAGGCTTTTTTGTGCGTCTTGATACGATACATGTCCCCAGAAAATTTCGTACATGTAGGTTGAACGTGAACGAGGGGCTAATCATTTCCAATTTTCTAGGTGGCGCTAGCGAGTCATTTTGCCACGCCCATGTGCGAAACTTGTAGAATACGAAATTTTTCACCGGTTCTGACATGTTTGCAAATTTTGGTGAGTTTTCGAGTATGTTTAGGCCATGTCATTTGGGCCTACTTTGCAGAAAAAAAAAAAAAAAAAAAAAAAAAAAAAATAATCCGAGCAATTTCAATAGGGACCTCGCACGGTCGTGCTCGGGCCCTAATTATTCTCATCTCCCCACACACTATCCAGTAGTTAACGTTAGAACAAGTACAAGAACATCCTATAAAGATGTAAGGCGTATTTTGCTGGAGGTCTTTCACATTATAGAAAGGACCACCGAGCAGCAGATGCATCCAGATGAATGGACTTACTGTGAAACTCCATGAGCTGGGTTTTCTCCAGGACCTCATCGTCCTCCTCGGTGACACACAGGCAGCTTTTTGCCAACAACATTGCTGCACAAATAGTCGCCACAACAGCCAGGGAGTCGACGAAACGAAACAACTGTCTTAACATTTCTACGGCGGGATGCAATGTTGAAGTGCAAATGTCCGCACATTCCGAGTCTCCTGGTCTGAGAGAGTATTTTTGTGGCTCGTTGTTTTTCCTACATAGAAAACTTCGGCCGAGTGAAGTTTTTCAGCGGGGGACCAGCGACGTCACGTCTGACGGAGGAGCTGCTGTTGCTGTTGCTCTCCGGTCTGCGAGCTGCATACCGCGTACTGTTTTCACTGGGACGGTGCCACAAAACGTTTTTTAGACTGAACAAAAGGGCTCCAATAAATAAACAAAAAAACACATCGTTAGTGGTGGAATGTCAGTAAGTACATTTACTCAATTACTGTGATATGTGACGTGAAAATATGCATATGACCTCAGTTTAACTTTGCTATAAGCTGCATTTCTTATTATCTTATTTCTGTCTACCTTCTATCTGAGAAAATAGTAACGAAACCTGACAGAATGATCTTGTAGCTGAGGACTTAACAGAACACACACACCCCTACATTCAGTATCTGCCTGATAGGCCTAGGTGAAGTCTACCTTCACTGAAAGAATAAAGGTCAGACTCACACATAGTATGTTGTTCTGCTTTGTTTGATGCTTGATGAACCCAAATGCATTTGTAATAAACTGAGGCTTTAGACTACAGTTGTCTCCAACTACTTGATAAAGCAAGTTTATCTAACAACATGTTCTTTACATTTCATGCTACTTTCCTACTCCACTACATATTGGAAGCCAGTATTCTACTTTTTACTCCACTACATATAATTTGTCATCAGTTACTACTTCAGATTTAGATTATTAATACACAATATAAATCAACTAAATGATGATGCATTATCATGGATTAAGCTACCCAGTTTTAAAGTAATCAGAATTCCACCTTTAGCTGCCACATTATAGTGAGGAACACATGAATGCATCACTAATTAACTTTAAGTAGCCTATATTATGAGGTTAGCCTTAGATAGATAGATAGATAGATAGATAGATAGATAGATAGATAGATTCCCGCCCAGCTAATCTTGTACTTTAGTAGTGCCATGTGGTGAACCTGGTATTTTCAGGTCCCTGGGAAGTTTGTCCAGTTTATAATCTAGCCTTGAGTGGAGTGGGAGAAAATGGAAACGCTCTAGTACAAGTACCTAAAGTAAATGCACTTTCCTACTTTTCCATCACTGGCCAGAAAAGAGAGAATAATGGAATGTCCCACTGTAAACAAAATAGTAATAAGCAAATGTAATCAATATATTTGCCAGGGGATTTGGGAACTATAATGTTAATATCATTCCACAGTAAGTCAAAATTCAACTTTATTAATGTGCCATGCCACTAAAAAAACCTCATTTATCAACATCAAAGGCTCAGCCTTGCTTTACAATAAAACAACAAACAAATACAATATTTTAAAAAATTCATAATCATCCACCTGTATATTTACATTCATTAGAATAAAACAAATATTTATTTCAGTAGTAGACCACTCGTAGTGTAGACTCCTCCTTTCCAAGCTGCATGTTACAGTGGACAAACATTTGTTTAAGTTTGTAAAATCATGCATCATGAAAGTGCAGTGTTTAACAGTACATTGGCAGTGCACTTCTACAGCAGCAAATTCATCATGTAGTGTTTCTCTGTTCACAGTGTAAACACTGTTCTAACATCTCTGAATCAACACATAGATTCATACAAAAACACATTAGTACAACATTTTCTCTCTCTCTGTCTCTCACTCAAATACATACACACAAACTTAAGTGCACTCAGATGTTGGTTTGCTTTGCCTCCAGTCAGTAGAGATCCAGTGTAATAATCTTTTCTCTCTCTGTGTTCTTATAAGTTACATTTTTGAATGTAGACGTTGAGCTTTTGAATAGAGGATTGGTCCCCTGAAGAAAGACAATGAAAAAATACAAACATATGAAGCAGTTAACATTCATAATCACTTTGAATTAACAAGCTGGAACAACAGATCATTAGAATATTGTCACCAGGACATTAAAGCTAGGATATTCTATATTATATATTTTATATATATTATATTTGTTACACGGAACGAGGAAAAAACCAAAACCAACAATGTGTTATTCCTTCCCTAAATACCAGCCTGTCTGTGGCTTTTAGCCCATTCGTTCCTACTTACTACATAAAGCCTAAATCAGCTGGACATTCTGGGTTTTAGCAAACGTAACTCAAAAAGAAGTTAATAGTGCTTTTGTTGGCGACTATTTACAACAGCAGGACGGTGTAAGTGGGATTGACTCAAAATAAAACATATATACTCTCACATATTGGAACAAATCTACTATCCCTACTGTTAAAATGTGGTTTGATGACCTAATTAACAATGTTAAGAGAAAATTCAGTGTCTCTTAATTGGATAATATGTGGCAATGAGACCATACATTTTACACCTGTAACATACGTAGATATGTGAAAGAATGTGGGTGACACTGTGAACTTCTGCATCCTTTTTGGATGGGTTAGGGCAGAGCTGTTCTCACTGGGAGGCGCTTAAGAGTTGATACTGCCTGAGGTGAAAGCCCGATCGCTGCCGTTTGTGTGGAGTCATAACTTAGTAAAATCTGCACGCACGTAGTTCCAAAACTTATCCCCCTAACCTATAATAATAATAGGAGCATTGATAATTTTTCATGTTGCATTATGTAAATATATGCATTTATTTAACAGTGGAGCAGACAGGTGGAGCAGACAGGTGTTGTAGGCCTTGTCTCAATCTTCTCTGAGGGGGGCCCACAGTGTCAGACTTTGAAAACTCCTGACCTAGACTAATTGTTTTCTCCCCCTTTTTTCCCTTTGTGTGTGGATACACGATTAATAGGTCTTTTGACTTTATAATTGTTAAACTGAGCAACAACGGATTGCCATTGTTTCTGTATGTGAACCAAACTACTGAATAAAAATATGTATGAAGTTTTTGGACCAATATTGGAGGTCTATGATGACTTTTAAGGTCTCACCGTCTGCCATTTTGCCTTTGATCTCTCAGCCTCAAACTTCGCCACCTCTTTACGGTCGTGGACCGACACCAGCACCTTCCACACACCCAGCAGGATCATGCCGATACACACAACAGAAAGGGAGACCCCCAGAATAATCATGGGGATGTTGGGTGGCTCCGGGCAACCTGGGGCAAGACAGAGGATTAGATGAGACTCACCCCAGAGCTCCCTTTTGTTTTAAATGTTTTGTATGTTGTTGTAAAACATACCATACATCTGGAGATTGTAGGCAGTCGTCCCCTTCTCACCTCCTACCACATTAAATGAGATCCAGCATTCATTCTCCGTCATCATCGTGCATTGCATAGAAGGGCTCTTGTCATAATCTGAGTGAAAATGAGAACATACATATCCATAAGGAAGGCATGAATACATCGTATATCATCTTCCCTTTTGACATTGTACTGAGAATGTAAAAGGATATACTCGCCTCTGTTGTGCTGTCAGTGTGATTTCCATATCAAAGACTACAATCTGGTGTATGTGCATGTGTGTGTGTGGACCATGCCATTGTATTTCACATCTGAAGCCTGAAAATCCTCTGTGATAATCAGATATACTTCTCAGCTTGCACAAGTATAGCGGGTTTAAAATAATCTCTTGTATAAAGGAAGACGAGACTATTCACATGCACTACAATTGCTCTGCCTGTACGACAAGGTAAATAATATGTTCCCCATTGTCCAGGTCTGCCTGAATAGACATGGATGGTGTTGTATTAGAGAAGGGGGGTACAGGCTTCAGAGGGATACCCGAGTCGAAGCAGGTCAGCATTCCTAAAAATCTCTGACCCGTGGGGAAACTTAGCATGGCCCTATGTTGATACCACTATCAAAAACACTGCACTCAAAGAACAACACAGGTAAGTGATCCCACTAGGAGGCCAGTCTTTGTTATGGTACATTTATATAGTGTTTATGTCACTGCACATCCTGTAAAAATCTTTAATTCTGTAGGTATAGAGGTTCCTTATCATTGAAAGCTGTTTAATAAAAAAAAATAAAAACATTTTAACTTCAAGAGGCTTAGCTTACCTTTTGTTTTAGTTCATTAAAGACCTTTCCTGCTGATTTTTCAAATCATGTCATAAGTTATTTACTTCCAGGTATCCAGTGATTTCATTTCATGCCAGTGCCAATATCAATTTTCATAGACTTGAAACCTGGCAGAGATCCAGCTTGGTGATCCATCAGAGAGCAGATTTAGGGGGCTTTTGTTTTGTTTATCAATGTCAAGGACTTTTGCCTTCAATGCTAATTTCTTCCAAGAAACCCTGACATCTGAGTTTGGCTGGCAAAAAGCTATGCATGCTTAGCTATTGCATGTTATCAAAAGATCAAACCTGGGTGACAAGCAATAAGTAAACATGGATGCTGTGAAAAAGATGATGCACTCTTTTTAACAATGGTCGCTATGTGGCAGACATTTCTTAAGTTTCAGATTTTGAAGGTTCCCACCAGCTCTTGAAGGCAGCAACACATAAAAAAAAAACAAACAAAAAAAAAAACAGTCCCCACCCAAATGTACATTAGATGTTCATGAAAGGGAACAAAATATTCCCTGAGATACATGGACTATCTGTTGTGAGTTTCAAGTATCATTTCACATCACTCATTTTCACACTGATGTGAACTGTAATACGTGGCTGCGTGCAAAGTATAAATCGATGTAAAAACATATGGTATGCTTTACAAAACAGATCAGTAATATCAAATTCATGCTCATTGTAGTAACGGGCTAAAAAACGCAAAAAACAACACGGTATTGTCCTTTAATTTGAATGCCAGCATCCTTCATCAACGGTTTAATAAATTATTTAACTTTTTAGTTTATCAGACCTTTTTAAAATCCACTACAAACCATCTGAAGTTGACAATTCTGACATATATTTGACAAGAGCTTTGCAATAATTTATTGTTATTGTCAAATCTCTGCAAAATCCTATCATATGATTCAGACCAAGCCTCAGTTAAAAATAGACACAATTGGTGATTAATTCTTTTTTCATGCATTAACATATTGTGAAATATATCCATGTTAGAAAATATCTATATTAATGTCTTGTTAATGCTTTGAACCACAATATTCAGCCCTACACCTGACATAACCAATAAGATTAGTGCAGAAAAGAAGGAGAAACTGTAATAATGACATTATTTAAAGCTGTTCTGGTGGTTCTCAGATACAGAATGAGTCTTTTGGGGCGTACGCTACCTGCTGTTGTGTTGATGGAAATTTTCGGGACGCTGCACCTTTGATCACACTCCTCAGCATCTTTCTTATCTTCCAGATGGCACTCTACACAGGTCCTGGTGTTAAAACAAGTAGAAAAACAAAAGGTCAGGTTTTCCTTAGCGACGATACAATACCCCTTGGGAAGCTAATGTTTAATGAGGCTTCAATCACTGACACAGTGAGCACAAAGAAACCCCAGTGTCGGTCACTTATCACAGTTTTCCCAAGGCTTCACTCACTCTCCATCACCCGTCTCCCTAATAACAGTGGTATCAAATGGCACCATCCCTGACAGCTGCTTTACAATGGAGAAAGGAAATCTCTTGCTTTCTTGAGGACATTAATTGTCTTTTGATGTCATATGGAAGGTGTAGACACATGTGAACAAGGGGACAAAAACCTGATATGCCTGTACTCAAAAGAACAGACAGATCATGTGGCATAAGGAGACAAAAAAAAAAATCTTTCACATAAAGAAACAACAATTAAAAGAGGAAAAGTCGACAATAACCTCTACATTACGACCTTTTGCAGGTCAAAGAGCTAATGGCACGAATCTGTTCTCACCTTGCAGAGGTACAGGCATCTCCACATGTTGGGCACCTCTCACACTTGTCCCCAGATGCTCCAGGTACAGAGCAGACACACTGGCCACACTCGCATCTTCCCCGGCCGGTGCAGAGAGAGCCATCTTCTGACGTGCACGCCTCAACGCTAGTGCTGCAGTTACAATACTCCCCTGTCCACCCACTTTCACAGCGACAGTCCCCGCAGTCACACACTCCGTGGCCTACAAACACAAAACCACTAAAGTCACAGGCTCAACACAAAAACAAGTGACTGATTTCATATGTATCACTCACCTCCACAGAGCTCCCCACGGAAGCGAACACAGGAGTAATTGTCACACTGGCAGTATGGTCCATAGATGCGTCCAAAGCTGGATGCATGACACACACACTGTCCGCAGTAGCACTCCCCCTGACCACTGCATATCTCTGACTCGTTGTTTGCAAGGCAGTTATTCAACAAAGCACTTTCCTCATTGCATTCGCACTGCGCTCCCAGGAACCCCGGCTGACACACGCATATGCCACATTGGAAATGCCCTTGGCCCTCGGTGCACTGGCTGCTGTTTGCTTCAGGAGGCTGCCGGCAGTCACACGAGCAAAGAGACTCCAGTTCCACCTCCAAACTGTCCTGTAAACCCACCGGTTTGAGGGAGAAGTGCCGAACTCCTGACAGGCATCCTGGGAGCTCCACAGACACGTTGAATACTACCTAAGGAGCAAAGAATAAGTCTTGAGAAAACTATAAATTGATCATAACAAGTTCTGCCTGTATAACCAACGCCTAATAGAATGTATTCCTTTGTGTAGTACAGCTCTGTTGTCCAAAATCTATTAAAGACAAATCACTTAGCATCACTGGTACGCATGGTGACATTTTCCTTTCTTTAATGAAAAGCATGGGCACTGTTATTCATTTTGAATCCATTCCTATCAATAATCTGCCTCTCAAAATATTACCCAACAAATGCACTGTTTGCTCCTCTTTGAGTAACATTTTGCTAAAAACAAACTACAGTGCCCAGCTGTTTTAGCAAATGTTTTATCCTATTTAAAAAATGTGTGTTTGTATGTTTGACCCAATTTTTAAATAAGATTTATTTTAGAGAAGAGAGCCACAGACACACACGTGGCCTACAAACACAAAATCACAAATTTTCTTGCTATTATAAATTCCCACAGCTTCAGTAGATCAAATAGATTTTTTATTCAAAAGTTGAAATTCCAGATTAGACAAAGAACCCAGGCAAATCATCACATATGACAAGTTAGAACTAGAGAACATTTGACATTTTGCATGAAAAATGAAAAACCATAAAACTAGATCAATTTCAATCCATTTTCTGAGAGTGCATACTGTACAGCTTTATGTGGTGGTGTGTCCTGATCATACAGGAAACCATACAGAACCAAATGATGCTCTTTTACTTCTTAAAAAGAATAAAGCTCCAGGACTCACAGCTAGAAAACACACAAGAAACATTGGTTTCGTCTTTGAACTTTTTTTTACAGTTGTCTTCAAATTTGCCTTTTTATCATCTGAAAAACATACCTAAAGTGTGACAATTTCTGTCTCTGAGAAACACAGACTAGTAGGCTTGACTACTATAATTCACTCATATCTGGTCTACCCAAACACATCATCATGAAGCCAGAATATATTCAGCACTCTACCAGCCTAGGACCAGAAGGAGACCACACATTACACCTATTAACTAGTCCATAAATAAGCACATGGTCTCACAGTAGTCTTCTCTGAAATGCCTTTAATGTATGAACCATGAAGGCCCTGCAAGTCCTCTGTCACAAAGCTTTTGGTTCATGCACAGTGTTTCACTTTTATGCTCAAATGGGATCTGAGAGTAACCGGAAGATGTATTTAAACATAACCTTAAAACCTACATAAGTTCACTTATTAGTACATCTTTTATCTCTAAGTATTTTACTTTTGTCCAATGATTTAACTGTTCTTATCTTTTTGCTGAATTTAAACTCATTAGTTTGCCAGTCTATAAATCATATTTAACTGCCTGTATGAAAGGCACTATAGAAATACAGAAAAAGAATAATTTAGAGCAAAACAACCGACCGTCTCTCCAGGTTTGATGTTGGAGCAGCGTTTTAGATCAGGGAGGATGGTCCCATTTGGGCAAATGGCTGTAAACGACATCTGGAGGTCTTCTGTGTCTCCAAGGATCTCCAGTTCAATCTCTGAACGCAGTTCCTGGAAAACAGTACATATTTCAGCACCTTGTATGTAAATGCAATTGGCAGTCCAGACCTGGTGCTCTCTAAGATAGCAAAAATCACCAAGACGCAATTATCAATGTACTGACTTCTATTAGCATGAAGTGGCATTACACTTTAGCCCTGCTCTGACCTGTAGCGTGCTGAGAGTTTGAAACTTCCTATTTAGTTCTTTCTTTTTGGTGATTCATCATCCCAGGTGTGCTGGGCTATACAAAAACACCTGAGGAAAAAGTGACAGTTAACTTCAGAAGGAGGAAATACTATGTTTGACTGACTAATGGACTCTGTGACGGACTGTCTGGGTGCTAACAGAGGGTTAATTGTGTGTTTCCTGTAGGCCTGTAATTGTACTGTCTTCAGTGTTGCCAAGGAGGGTAAGACATTTATGGGATTCACCCAATTTGAAGGTGGATTCAAGTTAAGTAGGTAAAACAGATTCAAAAGACTTATCTGTCATTCAATAAACACGTTGCATGGTATTTAAAGTGGGGTGGCTAACATATCTATCCATTAAGAAACAAACATTAATTCAAAATTGCAGGGAAGTATAAATACTTATCTTCTGTCACTAAATATCCCTCTGTTTGTTTTTTATTTCCCTTAAGAACCACAACTATCCATAATCAGTGCGATAAGAAGGACCCCTCTCTTCAGCATTGTTAACGTGGCAGAGACTAAAAGTGGGTGTCAACGGCGTAACTGGTGAAGTAATTAGAGGACTGCAGATCTGCCACCGCTCACCGCCGCCAGGTGGGATTTAAAAAAGGACACCAAGTGCAAGAGGTAGACAGACAGAGAAATATAGAGAAAGAGTGGGGAAGAAGGAATAAGTCAGAGTCAGAGAGGTGAGGAGATCAAACAGCTGGGACAAGCAGAGACTTGCTGTCAAACATGCTGATGCAAAGCAGCGGGTGGAAGAGAAAAAACCTAATAGAAGAAGGAATGACAGAGGAAAAGCAAGAGTATAAGAAGGAATGGAGAAGAAAAAGCTACTGTTTGTTAGCTGTGAACAGAAGTAAATTGTACGGAGAGTTGATTCATGCATTTGTTTATATGTATGTGTTTTGATTAAAACTCTGTCTCAAACTAAAAACATTGATTTTTTAAAATGTTTTATAACGGCAGGTGTTTTCTGTCTCATTTTGTAATACCACTGCCTTCACACAAAGCCTACTCGCACTTCCAGATCACCATGACTGTTTATTTACTTTGTATGCTGTTACAATCAGTTCCAGGATGTTCCGCGAATCTGTCGCCAGGACTCCAACTGTGGCGCCAGGTATGAGATTTGCATAGTTCTACAAGAAAAAAAACACAAACAGAAAGACAGCAAAGTCACTGTTACAAATGTGGGCAGGCTTGGCACGTTGTTCCAGTATGAAAAAGAGGACTAGTTCTAACTGGTTGAATGAGAATGCGGCTCTATGAATAAATATGCAAACCTCACTAAGCATTGCGCTCACACAAACATTTGCAATTTTCAATTTTCTAGTTTAGACCTATTCTACTAGAAAATAAATTAATACATCTATGGAAAGAAGCTGTTACCTTATAGTTATGTTTCTGTTCGGCTGTCACAGCAAATATCAGTAAGATATTGTTCTCCACAACCTTATCAATCAACTGACCAAGAGTTGGATACTCCTGGGAAAGAAATGGTGAAATGTCAATAAATGTCAATGAACTGTAAGGCAGTGACAATTCATTCACAGCTGACTAATGAAATGAAAGTCATGACGTCATATAACAGGATGCATAATCCAAAAGGTAAATAAAAGAACTTCTGTGGACTTACTTGCACTGTGGACATGGAGTATTCATTGTTGACATCCAGGTGACACTGCCCATCGTTGGGAATCACGATGCCTGCCATCTTACTGTCCATCCCAAAGTGTGAGTCAGCATCACTGACAAACACCAGCAAACGCATCGAGTCATTCCTCCAGCCTATCTTGTCCTATCAGGAGACACATATATGTTGCGCATTCTACTTTTTACATCATCAGTGAATAGCTCAACTGACCAATCAAACAAACTAATATCTTAGTTCATATCTTTTCGAAATTGAATGTAAAAAATCTTACCCCACAAACAGCTGCCTGCATGACGGCGTCAAAGCCACACTCAGGCACATCAATATTTGCAGATACACGCTGCATTTTGATGATCTCATTGAACTTGTCAGTGCTGTTTGTCAGAGACAAGACATGTTTGTAGCCAAACGTTGGCAGGCAGGTTGAGCTTACCCCGCTGCAACACAGCAGAAGCCAAAAACAAGGATTTAAAAAATGAGATTCTTTGAGATACCAAATGACATTTCTGAAATTTCCAGCCTCAAAACAAACATCAAAAAAGAGGTCATTGCTTTAGTCTCTGGTTGTGTTTTATATTCATTGTGTACCTGCAGGGGTTAGCCAGATCTTGTTCTGTGATCTTGATGAAGGGCAGTACTGGTTTCTCCACAAAAGAGCCAAAGCCCATTCGAAATTTACTGGTGAGGCTGGACATCTCTTTAGACAAAGAGGAGCCTAGGTCTTTGATCATCTTCAGATCATCAATCATGGACGCTGACAGGTCCATCAGGTAGTAGATGTCCACAGGATAGTCCTCTGTGTGCTGAATCTTGACCTGGAAAGTAACCTGACTGCCTGTGCAAAAACAAAATCAACACCTTATTTCCGTCTGAAACTTAGGAACCACTTCTGGAGGCAAATCATCAAATCAAAATGTACTGGTTTGCGTACTAGGTCGCAGCTTGAGTGCCATTTTCTGTGGGGAGATCTGAGTACTGTTAGCGCCGTCGGTCTTCCTCCCGAGTGGGCGATCCTGCAGAATTTGGCCTTCGGAAACAGGGAACTCCAGCTGGTCCCGGACACATCCCTTTTCTAATAAGATATCCAGTGTGTCACATCTTTCACTGACTGAAAACCAGTCTGTGAAATTCTGAGAGATGAAGAAAAAAGTCACTTCTTGTGCTGTTTGCAGATGGTAGATTGATGTTGTTTTATTGTATGCCATAAAATAAAAAACATAAAAACATAAAAAAAGTTTTATTATCAGGCGCAAAAACACCCAAACAAGCCATGTCATAATATATGTCTTAATACATGCAACCCCCGCTGTTTACCTCCTGTGTGCACCAGGCACAGTGAGAACTGAGCTGCAGACACTCATCACAAGTCACAGCGCTGCCGGCTGAACATGATCCTGCAGTACACATGAACCCAGAGCACAGAGTCAGCATGTCAAATAGAGTTTCTTGCAACATTTAAAAGTCTCACCAGGAAATACATTTGGATTTTTAAAAGTAGGCATGGTGTTTTGGGATTTGATAAAATGAAGGAAAATAAAGAGTTACATTTAAGGTGTAATAAAGGATATTAACATGTATAACTCTTTTAAATATTAAGAGTGCAGTTAAAAATAATAAAACACTTAAATAAAAAAGTCATTTTACATTAAAACATATTAAGTGGTCATAAAAACCAACACATGATTTATGGTTGAGTTTGCACATTATAGGCTAAACGTGTTGCCCTTGATTTTCAAGGCGACCAACGGTCCTACTTACCCTCCACGGTGTTGATCCAGTACCGAAGAATCAGGCTCAATAATATAATCCCCATTAGTCCGTGAGGTTACTGGTTATGAGGAAACAGAAGAGGAATATTTCAAGTTGTCTCATATTTACAAGAGTGAAACATATCCAGCGTCATGCCTCCTCTCCTCGAGCGAAAGTGGACTAGAGAGGAGCGCGTTGCCGTCCCGCACTACCTGGATAGAGGAGGAGGAGGAGGAGGAGTGGCTGCCTTTACCTGCGCAGCCTTTTATGTTCACTTCCGTCAAGGTGAGAAAGCGAGGAGGGCGCGAGGCGAAAATAAACCCATGCTGAAGTTCTGACCGCTCACTCATGTTTTCCATCCTTAATTTTGAAAGTCTGATTATGAATCAGGTTTGTTCCCATGACCTTTAGTCATGGTCAGAGATAAGAAACATTTATTCAGATTAAAAAATTTTAACACCAAAACAAATACCAGAAAAATATAATACAACGAATATTAATATACCTAAATATGTTAATCAGGTGTAGAACTAGTGCACTGGTGGAAAGTAACCAAATAGACTACATTTATTGTGCCATATTATACCACTTTACCCCTCTACACCTCAGAGGGAAATATTGTTCTTTTTACTTCACTACCTTTATTTAACAATACTTTCCAGATTCAGATTTTTCATGTTAAAACATATAGCTTGTAGTTTATATAAATAGAGGGAATTAAAATTTGAATCAGTGGGTCCCTTTTTGGAGTATGACCAGTCACATTTCCCCTCTAAACCTCTCAAGTGGTTTCATTTAAATAACAGATGAGTCGCAAATAGGTAAAACTATCCAGTATTTCACAAAAACGCACATATTTGAGAAAAACCAACACAAATGTATGATGTAGAACAATATTTCTCACCCTCTTTGACCATCTAACGCCCCTCAAATTTAACCATGACCCATGGGGCCTAAACCCAAGGTTGGAAACCACTGGACTTAACTACTCAACTGTATGTAAAGTAGTAAAGTAAAGGATCTAAAAACTTCTGCCACCACTGAACAAGTGAGCCTGTATTAGACAGATAGAAAAGTGTAGTCGAAAAGTAATAATATTAGCCACAATATTTCCATAGTACAAATCTCTGTATTGGGTGGTATTTATATAACTATAGAAATTAAGTTTACTTACTGTACTTGTACTTGTATTGTTGTGGTGCCCACATTACTAGAGTTTATACCCTCACTACATCGATGTAATAGGCTTGGATTAAGCTACACGCTAATAAAACCACTTAATCATTGAACTGTGGCCGAAGAGGAACCATAAAGTCACAGGCGACGCCATGAGCAAATATAGCCTGTATATCCCTATTACCCAGACACCATAATAGGAGATATGTTAATCTTTAACACAAGAACGTGAATCATTGTCATTGTCTCACAAGAAGTGTGTCTCACAAATATGACCGTGTGTGTGTGTGTATAATTTGAGGGGGAGGAGGGTGGAGCTGCGTAGGTGTTGAGCTATTGACAGCTGCAGTGCAAATATCCCTGCTTGTCCCAACTCACAGGAATCTCACAATTCATCACCACACCCCTCTGGATCTGGGTGAGTCCCATCTGTCACCCCAAACCCCACCCCACCTCCACTCTTCTTGTACTAATCTCTCTCACCCCCCTCTTCTTCTCCTTCTTTCTTCTTTCAGTGGCATCTCCTCAGCTCTCTGTATTTTGATCCACCTTACCCAGTAGCCTTCTTGAAGTGTTGGTTTGTTAAATTGCCATTTCATTTATACCTCTTTTGGCTCAATTCATTCCATTTTCTGTCTGCCAATCTACCTGTGATTTGATTCACTCCTCTTCTTCTCCTTACTCGTTACTTCTCAAGAAATATCTTAGCATGATGCAATCACACACCTTTTTTTCGTAATGTCTTATTTCTATGGTCATTTTATGTCCTTTATGAGAGTAAGATTAAGTAAATTAGATGCTCAAGGTGTCACAGTTGTGCCATACCATTACTCACACCTTAGCCTGGCTTCCCAAATTTCAAACCTGTTGCCTTTCAGTTTGGATCCCGGGACACTCTGAAAACACATCTGACAGTAGTGTTTGAAGCATCTCATGACATGATTTTTAAAGAGTATCAGTCTCATCAAAACTCAGCAATGCATAAATTAGTCTCCCACATGTCTCTCTCTCAGCACCGCACATTCACTTTGCATAGAAATGGAGGTATATGTTAACCCTGCTATGAGCCAACTCACCTTCAGGGGCGTCCTCTGATAACATGCTGTCCCGTCTCAGTCTGTCTTCCTTGTCATCAAGTGAAAAATGAAGAGGAAAGGAGAAGCAACAGGCTAGTACATTCAGTCCTATTGTATCCAGGCAGTGGTCAGAGTAACAGTAAACCTATTGTAACGGCGCCCTTTATGAAGCATGGCGCTAGGGTGACCCGGCTGCCCATGCTCCTTGGCTCATGCCTTTGTGTGTGTGTGCATTTGAAAGTGAGTGAGTGTGTGTGCATGCATACTGTGGTCATGTGTGGGTACTTGTACAGGCTCCAACTTGCTCGTGTGTGTGTGTGTGTGTGTGTGCAGGGGGAGCCTGTGATGATAATGAGTGACAGTAACAACTGCTGAATGTGAGACCTCCACAAGAGCCAGCTTCTTTATTAACAAACAACCTGACTGATGTGCTAGTGTTGCGCTCTAGAGGCAAAAGTGTGTGTGAACAGGAACACGCCTGATTGAGTAATGGTCTTTTTGATTCGTTAGGATTGTGAGCATGTGTGCATTTTTGTGCAAGTTCAATTATTGCCTGCAGGGAGGAGGAGGAAGCAAAGAGAAGGAGTGCTGTAATACAGCCTCCTTCTTACATTGGTATGGCTGGAATTCAGGTTTAAATGCTTAGTTAGTGGAACAAGATAATAGAGTTTAGGCCTACACTATAAAATAATTTCAAAAATATCTATATTTTTATATCAGAGTGCTTTACAATTCATACATAATGAAACCCTCTATATCCCAAGACTTGGTTTAGACAAAAAAACAGTGCTCATAGTCATAATGATTGCATGTTATATGATATTTACCAGGTATAATGTTTACCATTTTCACAGTGTTGGTTTAGAGTGTTAGAATGCTAACATTTGCTAAGTAGCACACAAAGTACAGCTGACGCTGAAGGGAATGTCACTAATTTTGCTGGTATTTCGGGGTTAAGTTGTATTTATTTACACTCACCTAAAGGATTATTAGGAACACCTGTTCAATTTCTCATTAATGCAATTATCTAATCAACCAATCACATGGCAGTTGCTTCAATGCATTTAGGGGTGTGGTCCTGGTCAAGACAATCTCCTGAACTCCAAACTGAATGTCAGAATGGGAAAGAAAGGTGATTTAAGCAATTTTGAGCGTGGCATGGTTGTTGGTGCCAGACGGGCCGGTCTGAGTATTTCACAATCTGCTCAGTTACTGGGATTTTCACGCACAACCATTTCTAGGGTTTACAAAGAATGGTGTGAAAAGGGAAAAACATCCAGTATGTGGCAGTCCTGTGGGCGAAAATGCCTTGTTGATGCTAGAGGTCAGAGGAGAATGGGCCGACTGATTCAAGCTGATAGAAGAGCAACTTTGACTGAAATAACCACTCGTTACAACCGAGGTATGCAGCAAAGCATTTGTGAAGCCACAACACGCACAACCTTGAGGCGGATGGGCTACAACAGCAGAAGACCCCACCGGGTACCACTCATCTCCACTACAAATAGGAAAAAGAGGCTACAATTTGCAAGAGCTCACCAAAATTGGACAGTTGAAGACTGGAAAAATGTTGTCTGGTCTGATGAGTCTCGATTTCTGTTGAGACATTCAGATGGTAGAGTCAGAATTTGGCGTAAACAGAATGAGAACATGGATCCATCATGCCTCGTTACCACTGTGCAGGCTGGTGGTGGTGGTGTAATGGTGTGGGGGATGTTTTCTTGGCACACTTTAGGCCCCTTAGTGCCAATTGGGCATCGTTTAAATGCCACAGCCTACCTGAGCATTGTTTCTGACCATGTCCATCCCTTTATGGCCACCATGTACCCATCCTCTGATGGCTACTTCCAGCAGGATGCACCATGTCACAAAGCTCCAATCATTTCAAATTGTTTTCTTGAACATGACAATGAGTTCACTGTACTAAAATGGGGTCAAACACAGTATTAGCATGGTGTCCCTAATAATCCTTTAGGTGAGTGTATAATTTCACTTTTATGACTGTACAATGAAATAGAATCTGTAGTAAATGCTCCGTATTTGTATAGCGCCTTTCTAGTCTTTTCGACTTTTTACACTACATCTACATTCACCAGTCATACACATTCATACACTGGCGGAATAGCCGCCAGGGGCAATTCGGGGTTCAGTATCTTGCTCAAGGACACTTCGACAAGCAACCAGGGGGAGCCAGGGATCGAGCCACCGATCTTCCGATTAACGGACAACCCGCTCTACCACCTGAGCCCACACACACACACACACACACACACACACACACACACACACACACACACACACACACACACACACACACACACACACACACACACACACACACACACAGAAAACTAACAAACAAAAACCCAGAGCACTATTATTTGTGGAGTGCAGGGGATGACTTGAGGAATCTCATAACTTGAGGAAAGAAGCTGCTCTGAAGTCTGGTGGTACGACAGCAGATACTTCAGTATCTCTTGCCAGACGGTAGCAGGGTGAACAGGCTGTGGCTGGGGTAGGAACCATCTTTTAGTATCCTTTGGGCTTTCACCAGATGCTGGATGAAAAGTGAGATAAAAGTTATTACAATTCAGCCTCTGGGGACCATGAATGTGTGTACCAAGTTTCACAGCAATTCGCCTAATTGTTGTTAAGATATCACAATAAATAAATAAAGTCCTATATGGTGGAGCTAAAACAAAAGTTAGATCACCAACATCATTACAATGTATCTTCTGGGGTCCTTGAATATCTGTTGAAAATTTTATGACAATCCATTTAATAGTTGTTAAGATATTGAGATATTTTCCCAAAAGCCAGAAAAGTCAACCTCATGGCGACCCTTGAGGAAAAGTTAAGGGTTCACCAGAGTCTGCAGGATTCCTCCTCGGGCGACCATCAGTGTTTGTACATAATTTTACAGCAATCCATCCAATTCAGTTTTAAGTATAGCGCCAAATCATAACAGAAGTTTTCTCAAAGCACTTTCCATATAGAGCAGGTCTAGACCGTTCTCTTTAAAAGTTGTTAAGATATTTCAGTCTGGAACAAAGTGGAGGACCGACCAACTGACCAACAGACTGGCATTGCCAACCCGAAAAAAAACTCCACACAAAAAGAACCTCGGGAGGAATAATGGGAGGAGGTGTCCCTCTCCCTGTGTCAAAGATAATATCATCACTGTCCCTTGAAAACCATGTGTCAACTTTTCATGAGCCAAGTAAGAAAAACAACCTTTTTCAGCAATGTGACAATACCATTTTTAGATAATCCTTCAGGTTCTTAAAGAGTTTGTTTTGCTTAAGAAGTGGGAGAATTATATTCACTCATAAAGGAACATTTAATACTTCAATTTACCACATTTGCAGATACATGATTTTATTGGACAGCAATGATAGGAAATTTAAATCAAGTACAGAGTGTACAAGAAGAAGATAAGTACACAGAACTAACTAAAGCTGCTGTAAATTAATTGTAGTGAAGTAAAAAGTATAATATTCTTTTTTGAAATGTAGTGGAGCAGAACTATAAAGTAACATGAAAAGCTGAAATAAAGTACAAGCCCCTCAAGTACTGTACTTTAGTAAAGCTACTTATCACCACTGGTATTTAGCCAGGCAGTGAGATAACGACACTGGGCCTGGACATGTAAGAAGATAAGTGCAGCACAATGTATTAGAGCTGAAATTATTCATTGATTAGTCTGTCAACAGAAATGTAATTGGCAACTTTTTTGTTAATATATTACTCATTGTAAGTTAAAAAAACAAATCAAGAAACATTCTCTGGTGCAAATGTCTTAGTTGTAAGGATTTTCTTCTTTACTTCATCTTATGTAATTGTAAACTGAATATCTGTAGGTCAAACAAACCAATCTGAAGGTGCTATTTTATAGACCAAACAATTAAACAAGAATAATAATCTGCAAATTAATTAATAATCAAAATAATGATTAGTTGCTGGCCTACACTGTATATTAAATTGTAGTATAGTGTCTTTTTAACCATTCCCTTTTAGTCAGTAGCTTTTCAACATACCTTAAAACACTATAGTTGAAGTATTGAGAGTAACAAGCATTGACAGTATGCATCTTTAGGAAGCATCCCATGTGTTAAACTGACATGTGTCACACTAAATTAATGATACTGGATACTGAAGCAGGCCTCCCCTCTTAACATCTGTGTCCCCAGTCTGACCTTGGGCTTCCTCAAGGGATCAGTGCCATGTGTCCCCTCAGCTGTGGAGAATTAAAAGAGAGACAGAAAGCGGATAAGAGGAAAGGGAGTGAGAGTCTACTTGGCATGTATCTTATGTTCAAAGGCTTAATTCCCTTACAATAGGCATGTGATTGACATTTGTGTCTGCATGGGGTAAATGGGACATATATGTATATTCCTGGAGTTGGAGTTGGGTGGGAGGTGTGTGTGTGTTGGGGGTTGATAGTGGGTGTGATGGCTAATCTTGCATCCCGGCGGTTTTGATCCTTTTGACTGGTAAGAGATGAGGGCATGGTGCCTTTATGTCTCTGGCATCAGCTGCTCTAAGTCTGAGCTTAAGAAGGGAGATCCGGTATAAGAGTGAAACTTCAAAGACTGTGTGCCTGAAATAGCGCAGGAAAATGGCTGGCGCATGAGCACACACATGTTGTACTTGTTGCTCATCTGATCCTCCATAAGGTGCATTTATGACATCAGAAATAGTCATACAAAACATATCCAAACTTGAAAATTTGTTCTAGTTTCAAAAATGCTGAACAGCTTTGGCTCACATTGCCCTCTGCTGCTAGACAATCAGAACAGCCCAATTCTCACTGAAGATACTGGACAGTAGCCTTGACCAGACTTGTTTACTTGATATGTATTGTATTCTCAGATGATTTTAAGTTGTTGGGGCCCGGTATCTCTTTATTTATGTTTATTTGTTATGTTTGCTCTGCTATTAATTGTGTGTATCAATTTTCTTGTTGAGCACAGTAATACTCAGCATCTGAGCTCTGGATATAGCTTTCCATATATATTAAAAAGTCATGCTATCTCAGCCTCTGCTGCATCAGTTTGGACTATTTGATGATAAATCTGCCTCTCGGAGTCCCCTCCCCCAGTGTAAGAAAGTGCATAACTAAATAGCTGGAGTAAACTTTTAAGTCTCTAAACCTTTAAACATGCCTGTGATTAAGGCCAGAAAATTAATTAGCTTGATATTTATTTTCAACAAACAACCTGAAAACTTTTTAATTTAAACATTTAATTTTTACTACTAACAAATATTGTCTGTGTTGCAAAAACCTTATATTTCTAATTCCTCTGTGCCACAGACATCCATTTTTGTCCAGAATCTATTAAAAACAAATCAATCAGCCACACCATTGTGCTCGATTACATATCCCTATATTACAATGAACATGGGCACAGTCCTTTATTTTGAGCTAATCCCACATACACTTAAATACTCATTACAGCACCAAATGAGTATTAATCCATAGTCAAAAATAGTCCCCCAAAATGTAGTATTTACTCCTGTTGAAGAAACAATACATTTGTGACCAGTTTCTTGTTTAAAGTAGGAACAAATGTGCAAGGGGCAGGATAGGAAGGATAGTTTGGGAAGTATAAGAGGGATGGATTAATGCATTATTGGTATTTTAATGGGATTTGTTAACAATAATAACAATGTAGAATAATATCAGAATTATCCTTTAAATGTTCAAACACACATTACAAATGTGCAACAGCAAGTAAATATAGAAGCAAAACGACCAGTCAATTGAAGACACAGAAGTCGTATGTGAGAAAGAGCAGACCTTTATTCAGCACTGTTTTTATTCCAATGTTTTCAAAGGAGAGAGCAAGGAGAAGATTGTTTCAGTTCAGAGAATCAGTTGAAGGTGAAAAGGGAAGGAATGAGGATAACATGTACAAGAATATTTTTTTGTTGTCATTTTTAATTTTTTTTCTAGCAACAAATGTTCATAATAGGAAAGTACACTCAGTAAAAGCTGGTTACTGCTTGTATTTTCCGATGGTGAGCATTTTGTGCTACAGTACTATTGATCGGGGAAAAGCACCGCGACCATACAGCTTTGACCATTTTTCTTGTCTCATATTAATGTAAGTAAGCTCTTACATCAGAAATCATCTGTTTAAAGAAAAAATCTAAGCAAACAATAAAACTTACTTATCTTTCACTTTTGGCCCTGAATGCATATAATTTACAAGTCTTATTCTGAACAAGCCATCTTTTGAAATACATACTGTTAGTCATGTGATTTCAACTTCTATCCCACTCTCATGAAATACTGTTGTTTTAAGTACTTCATACATGATTGATTTATTTAGCATGAGGCAAGATTTTAAATTTACTTTTCCACTCATTCCAGTTGTTGGGCATGTACACTATCACGCTGCTGTATAACAAAATGACCAAAATCTGGCTAAATCCTAGCATTACTTTTGGAGAGCTTCACAGCAGCAGTGTAACCCAAGATATTGACTTTAAGTCCTTTTTAAAGGAAAAAGAGAAAAGGTCAGGGAAAGTGGTAAGTCATCTAAGATCTGTCTACAATGGCAAAGGCAGAGGACTGCACCAAATGAATGCATGTAGCCTGCATTCATTTGTTTCAAGCACAACTATTTTAAGAAGAAGCTAGTAGCTGTCATACTTTAAATCTCTAAAAATGGAGCCTCACAACTGAACAACACTCACTGTTTTGAGAAAAAAAAACACCAGAACAGAAGCAATGACAAATAAAGATGAGGCAAAGCACAATGTTTCTTTGCAGATCAGGAAGTGAAACGCTGCATGTGGGAGACAAACGGCAGAAGTCCTATTCAGCCAGCTCCTGAGCGTGGCTTTTGTTCTGCTTCGTCCACTCTGTTGAAAAACGGGGCTTTACCTGCAAACCCCACAACACCAGCAGACTCCAGCAGAACCATGAGGTAGATCACTGGTCAAACTGACCACAAGAGAAAATAAAAAACCCTCCTAAACGATGTCCACTGGGTGTAAAACTTGTAATTTCATAAAAGTACGGCTCTTGTGTTGTCACGTCTTGAAGTTAAAAAACAAAAAAGAAGAGGGAAAATAAGCAATTACCTTGCTCTGAGTTTGTCACTGTTCTTTTCTCTCAGTATTGCCGTGGGACTCTCATTGTCTTTATTGCTACCAGAAGACTAGATAGCGAAACACTCAATGAAATCTCATGATTTCACACACACTTTTGATCAATCAGAAATATGACACCTGATCAAGTTTGATGAAAATGTTGAAGTGACGTAAGGAAGGCACCTTTTCCAATATTAAATTCATTCATTTCCTGATGAAATGGTCAACTGTATCAGCTGTCAAGTGCAGCTGAACATTAATTGATTTTGTAAGCTATTTTGTAACAACTTTGATAAACAAAATTAAGCCATTCTGAAACTTTAAACTTCAGTGCAAACAATGTTTTGCAAGGTTTTTTATATATCTCAAATAAAGGAACTATAAAATCATAGAAACCTTGAAGGGGGAAATATCTCAATCTCATGCATTTTAATATCACATCATACTGGGGGGTGGAGAGTGGAGGGATGGGCTGTCCTCTGGCATTTGTTTGAGAATCCTTAAAAATAGAGAAAAAGAAGAACATGTGGTTTCTTATCAAAATAAACCTTGTTTTTTTTCTCTGTGATTAGCCAACTGCTCAAGTCCATTTACACTGTCCTCATTTTCCACCACAAATGTCGGGGCTGTGCAAAAAAGTTCATGTATCTGGTCCAATAAGAGAAGGCGGCGACTGTTATTGTGATGTCATCAGCAACCTCCCACCTGCCCTCTGGCTCACAAAGCAGTAATCTAGCCTAAAAATAATGACACAAAAAACAGAAGCATTGATTTAAAAGCATTTACTAATGTGAACAGCAATATTAGGATTTTTTTTTTTTAAATCTGATTTGTTTCGAAAATCTGATCAGACTATTATTATTAGTAATATTTGTATATGTCTCACAACTTGTTTGGAAGGGATTTCTAAGAATTAGAAATTAGAATAAAGGTTTTATAAACTGTAACTTTCTACAACCTGGTAATTCTTAATGGATTACAACTGATCTATAAAGGCTTAGTAACTGATTCATTAACCTTTAACTAAAGAAATAAATTAAAACATATAAACCCTTGGTGTCTTGCTAGAAAGTAGTACCATTACGTCTATCATGTGGCAGTAAAGTTGCTGAAATAAACAGCTTGCTGGTGTTCACGTCAGACGGTTTACATTTAGAAACTATTGCATACCTGTGATTACTTGCTGAGTTGACTGTAAGGAGATGAGTTGTTGGAAGAATCCACTTGCTGCGGTGCGCCGTTTTCCTGAAAAGCAAAACAGCATCTCTCATTTAGAACGTGATAATAACTATCTTCACTGTGTTTGCACTGAGATAATTGATAGTTTCAGAGGAGGAACACTTCAAAAACAATTCAAGGCTTTATGAATGGAAGATGATTGGATTGGCATAGGCTATTGTAATCTTCTAAAACAATTATTGTTTTAAGATAGATAGACAGTTAAATGGCCACCAGGCAGAAGCTGAATGTCTTGAATGAAGAGTTGAATGAGACTACAATACAATAAACTTACAGGTGCTGTCTGCATGGGAGGATACTGATGCATGTAAGCTCCCTGGACACCAGGGGTAGCTGAAATATACTGTAAAATAAGAAAACAATCAAATTCAAGTAACTGAATGGTATATTGATTTATTGTACTAAAACTTGATGCCCTTAAATCACCATAAACATGAAATGGACTTCGTCTCACCTAAATAACATAGCAAACAAAGTCATTTTTATCTTTAGGGAGACCAGTGAACCTGCCTGTTTCTACAGCTAATGCTAATGTACCTGAACTTAACTGTGCACACAGAAGTATTCAGCTTTTATTTGAATTCTGTTCTGTTTTTCATCATCATCATTTGTATCAGGAACAATTTGTGCTGGGTGTCATGAATATTACAAAATAAAACAGTCAATCAATCATACGTCCATGCAAAATGTTCCAATTAAAGAACTCACATTCGCAAGTCTATGTGTCAGCATTGTCATACTACAGACTGTATAAACTGAAACTAAGATCTCTCTATCATACTATACAGATTTAATTCAATTCAATGCTGTGTGTGTGATGTAGGATATCCCAGAATTCCACTCACTGCTCCAGTGTTCCCCAGTGACAGCTGACCCATCTGCTGAGTAATCATGGCTGAGGGGTGCAGTGACATGGATGGATCCACAGAGGGAGACATCACAGCACCCTGTAATACAAGGCAGCTGAGTTTTTACCACATATCACGTGATTTTACACACAACTAATTCTGATAAAATACCAAATATATGCTGCAACAACTGGCAGGCAGTTATTGTTGGATGTGTGTATGTATGTAGGACAGACCATACGAAAGATTAGATGGAGGGGGGAGAGATTTTTTGTGGCTTTGAGGTTTGACAAAATGTAAAATAATAAATTTGCAGCATCAGCTCTGTGATAATATGTTACTCTGAGGTAAGCATTAAGTATTCTATGGTTCTGGGTAATGTTAAGGGCTGAAAATATGTAAAAGGTATGACATTGCCAGCTCTAGTCTGTTTTCAGATGGAGTATATTCCTTTAAACATGACGCCTTTAGGGAATTTCCTAGTAAAAAGTGGGGGAAGGGGCAGATCAGCAGAGACACTTGTTCCACTGGAAACCATCTGTTGGAAGAGTCAAAGAGTCACAAGACTGTCTCTGCTCCAGGCATTTCCTGCTGGATCCACAGGGAGGGTGAGGGGGTGGGGCCAAATGTCTTTTTAGTTGTTCCATTTCTGTTTTATGCACACTCTGAGACACACATACACACACTTACAATATGTAAATATGCTGTGGCTATTTCCCAGAACTTGTCTCAGCTCTGTGCTACTCCTACATTTGGGGAAGTTTTGGACGCTGTTGATTGTGTCAGCAGAACAAGCTGATTAAAGTAACACACTGAGCAACTGTGAGCTCAGAGCTTTAGCTGCAGCGGCGCCACACACCCATTTCCTGTACACAGAATAGGAGGGTATGAGCCTATGAATAAAAAAAAAACGAAGCAAATGCTGGTTTTCCCTTACCGGGTGTTGCATGATATACGGCTGATGTGCCACCCAAGAATGACTCTGTACCTGATGGAAGGGACAGAGAGGGAGAGGCAGAACAAGAGACAGATGGAAAGAGAGAGTTACTGACGTGTCGTGAATGGAAATTTTATGTTCAAAACTAACTTAACAATTGCAATACGCATTGTTTTTAAATAGAAATACAAGGATGTTATCAATCTACAATAAATAATAATGCAACCGCAATTCACTGTATCTGTTTTGGAGCCACTATTCCTGCTCGGAGACCTTGGTTCACCATGACAGCCCAATAAAGATTTTTAGGGCCAATTTGGTTCCCTCTCTGTTGGTATGGCACTAAGGTGCTTCTAAACTACCACAATGACCCTAGCGGTTACAATGGCTTGCAAACCCCATGGATCTTACAGTTCTATCTCCTATTCTGAGAGTCTGATTGTCTGTCTGATTAGGCGTTAAATAAATGTGTACCTCTCAACAATAGCCACAGATTAGGTGAGCAATTTGACAACGAACCCTCCTGAGGTTCTCAATAGTTCCTTGTAGGGATATACTGTCAGCCTTTTACGAGCATGTCCGTTACTCTGGTTTTTGCAACTATAATAGCTGCAACCTTTTTCACTTAGGTCCACCACCTGTGCCAACCAAGTTTTGAAAGCTTCCCTTTTGTAGCTCTAGGTCTTCCCTCAGTGCTGCTGTCTACCAAAGGGCTCTTGGGATGGCTATGTGCAAAAGGTAGTTACCAGGTGCAATGGGCAGGACAAGGGAAGATGTAGGGGTTATGGATGTTTGCAGCACAAATTGGACAGTAGAATGAAGTAGAGGAGCTAGAGTTGGGAGATACAAAATCGATATGGTTGGACTCACTTCTCATAAAGCATTGCCTCTTAAACCAAACTCCTCCATAAACACGATGGATGTGACTGCTAGCTGCAGTCTGACTGGTGTCTGGGAGTGTGCGCTTAAATTATAAGCAAGTTTGGTCTTTGAGAAAACTTCCCCTGCTCTATAATCTAACAGGAACTCTTCAGTGTTCATACTGGCAATGAATAGGACACCTGGAGGGGAGTGCCTGAGAGGAACTGCCACCCCTCTCTGATTGAAAAGGTGAGCCTTTGTTAGAGTTTAATAATAGTTATAGATTGGTAAAAGAAAACCTCCTCATTCAAACACAAGAAAGCTCATACAGGAAGTGTTCACAGTACCAGAGCCCTTAAGGTGCCAGGTCGATGATCGACTTTGCAGTTGTTTCATCAAAGGTAAGCTCTCTACATGATGGTGATGTCTACCAGACAGACCTGGAAGACCCATGTTGTGGGTTCATCTGAAGAACATCTGGCAGAGGGCTATATTCATAAATCCTATTGTGTGTTGTAACCCTGCTAAACCAGACCCCTCAGATTCATCCCTCAAGTGCAAATTAATTTTAAGCTACAGCTCTCATTAGGGGGTGGTGCAGTGGTTAGCACTGTCGCCTCACAGCAAGAAGGTCATGAGTTCAAACCCCAGTTGCTCCGGCCTTTGCATGTTCTCCCTGTGTCTGTGTGGGTTCTCTCCAGGTGCTCTGGCTTCCTCCTAAAAGACATGCAGACTAGGTTGATTGGTGACCCTAAATTGTCCTTAGGTGTGAGTGGTTGTTTGTCTATGTGTGGCCCTTGCGATGGACTGGTGACCAGTCCAGGGTGTACCCTGCCTTTTGCCCAATGTCAGCTGGGATTGGCTCCAGCCCCCCACAACGCTATACGCATGATAAGTGGTTGACGATGGATGGATCTCATCAGGGGTCAGAAGCGTTTCTAGTCCACAGAAAGTACTGAATCAAAACTTATGAGTGTAATATTACAAAACAATGACCAAGAACCTGACTCAGAGAAGATTACTGTACCTGCTGAAAAGAGCAGGGGGGTTTTCTTCACTCCTGTGACCAACTAAGGCTACTGTCATGTTACATGATTTATGGTTGACCAAGCTCTTAAAACACTAAAACATTCAAAAGATTATCCACTGCCACGTGCAGCTGACAAAGCGTGAAGTGGCTCAGGGCAGCTTTAAAGCCTATTCTTACATCTGTAGCACCTGTACAATCCAAATACATACATGCAAAAATATACCCAAACCCACATATATACCCTATAACCTCAAATGCAGCATATAGGGGGAGAGAGATTTAAACTGTTAGAAAAGTTTATATTGGGGATCTTCTGCGGTACCTGGTAAGCAGAGACTGGAGACATGTAGGGAGACATTGTAGGCTGCACAGTCATAATCCTGTTGGTCACTGGATACGGAGAAGGATAGTACCTAGGAAAGAGACATCATTTCAAAATAAAGCTCAAGAATGACTGTAGTTAAAAGTAAAATGGTGTCATGACCTGCTATAACCTGAGTACAACTTACCCATTCTGTATGGCTGCTGAGGAGGGGTCATAGGTAAGAGTCATTGCACCCTAAGGTGAGGAAATAGGCAAAAATGTGGAATTACATATTTGCATCTCACGTGTCTTATAACAACTAAAATTACATATGAAAATGATCACTGAATCAGTTATAATGGGTTTATTTAACAAAAGACATACTGGAATGGTTGTAATTTTGATACGTTTAACTTAAAGCCTGGAAAAGAGAGCAAGGTGGACTATTTAATTAGTATTTACACTGATTTCTTCAGTATTATATAGTGCATGTGTTAAATATAACTAATAATAATAATAACTGATATCCATAATTTATTAATTCTGAATTCTGGTCTGAAGATTTGATTGGGAAAGTTATTGTGGTTCTGGCTTATATGACTTTAATGATGTTTTGTATGCATGAGAAAATAATAAAAACATAATTAATTCTCATCACATTAACAAGACGCATGGAGGGGGCAATACATTACAACACATGTAAGATGATAAGCAGATACATACTAGTCTGAGATCTCCTGTCTGTCCATTGGGAAGAAATCCGCCATGAGCATGTTTCTTCCTTTGACTGTCTGCAAACTTACACAGCAAGGGCTGAGAGGGAGCTGAGGGCAAAGAATAAAACAGTCACTCAGCAATCAATCAATCACCACCTCCACAGTTTTCATCACCAGGGAAGTGTATAGAATTATTTCTTACCCAGAGCTCCAGAAGATATCTTGATAAACTTCCCATTGAAGTGGGAGATGACAGCATTGCACTGCTCTGTTGTGTCCATCCTGTCAGGGAAGAAGATAAAACAACAGTGACTCATCATTAAATCACACAGAGACATTCTACATTACCATTTTGTTTAACACAAAATGGTATTGTGAGGCGTGACGCAAATTGGGACAACTCCTGAACGTACGTCTCAGCAAGTCGTCCCTGGTCTGTTTGCAAATGGTCCAAAAAGTTGCAAGGCTGTTGACGAGTCACATAACACCAATCCCTTCTTCATTGCACTGCCTCCATGTCATGTTCAAGGTTTAGTTTAAGGTGCTCGTTTTTACATATAGAGCCCTGCATGGTGAGTCCCCTGGGTACATCCCAGACCTGCTTCACCTGTATTCCACTACTAGGCCACTTAGGCCATCAAACCAGGGCTTAGTACTAGTTGTACTGTGTGCTCGACTGACTTGCTCTTTCCCCAGACCTACAGTATGCTCTGTGGTTTCTGCTGAAGCCTTTAAAAAACAACTGAAGACTCTTTTATTTAAGCTGTCTCACCATGTACTATTTAATGTGTGCAAATTATTCAGCTGTTATGTTGTTACTTATGTTTTGTTGATTGATTATTATTTATTACTACTTTACATTGTTGTTGTTTTTGTATTACTGGTATCTCTTATTAGGAGCTCTATTTTTAGGGATCCAAGCAGCGAAGCTGCTGGAGCCCTATTGTCTCATTATTCTTTCTTTCTTTCTTCTTTTTCTCTGCTAAAAGTGTTTGCAGCAAAAACTGCTGCACCAAAACTCACCAAAATTGGCAGGTGAGTTGCAAATTCCACCCACTACTCAGCCAAAAAAAATTGGCACTCATAGACCACATGGTGGCGCTATAACATGGTGGCCGTTTTAATTATGTGCAATTAAAACGGCTTTGTAGAGAGTATTTCATTCATCATTTTAATCTCTGGATTCATCTGCATCTTTGCTCCAAACATCTTCTGCTCTAAAACTATGCAACTTTTTATCACTTTTCTCTAAAACCTATTTTTGTGAACTCAGTTTCAGTTTCGCCAATCGACCTGAAACTTTGGCAGAATCATCTAAGGACATCGTTGATCAAAGGTTATCAAAATTTTGATACGTCAATCTGTTTTTTAAAATAATTTTTTACTTTTGTGTCTTTATGTACAATTTTTCATTAATACCTGTAAATCAAAATTCGCTTAAGCAATTACTAACTTAGTAACCAAACTTGACCCTTCTGTTCAAATGCTTGGACCGAGCTTCACTGAGCAGTCCTGGGATATTCTTTCACTAGGGGGCACTACTCTTGCAAAAAGTTTATACCTCATAATTCGCGGCATGGATTTGTACAAAATTCGGTTTGTACGATCAAGGGTCACTACTCAGTTGATGCATAAAATTTGGTAATGATTGCTCAAAGTGGGCGTGGCTTATTACAACAAATGTAAATTTCCAGACATTTCTCATTCCAAACTTCAATAAATCTAAGAAAATCACCCGTATGTATGACATTTTTTCAGCACATCCACTGATATGTGACAACGTTTGCCTCCTGCAACCTATGGTCAATTCAGAAGTCAGTCACTGTATATTTTTCATAATGTGCTAATTCTATTAACATCTGTATCTCCACAAGTCTTTCTTTAAACGTTACCAAAATCGACACAGATATTCTCTAGATGGCCGATATCAACTGTATCAAAGGGTTTTTAAATTGATCAAACAGTGAGTCTGTAGTGATATTCAGCCTAAACAGCTTCTCACCAGTGGCTCAGTCTGTAAGTCACCTACTCTGGAGATCTGAAGTTTGAGGGTTTAAATCCCCAGTTGAACAAGTCAGAATTGTTGACATACAGGGTGTTCAGATCATAGTGAGTTTAAGTTCTCTATTTTATTTGGATCCAGTGCTTCTTATTCTTCTCTGCTAAAAAATGTTTGTGCAACGTAAACTTTAAAACTTTGAAACACAAAATGTCACAGGTGGGTTGAACATTTCAACCCGTAGTCCGGTACATATAATGACACTCTCTGATCTCAAGGTAATGCTGTAAAAATCAAGTTTGCGTTTCTGCAATTATCTCAAAGTGCAAATTCTTTCATCACTTTAATCTCTTAAGTCATCTGCATCTGTTCTTCTCCTCTGAAAATGTCATATGTTGCATTTTTCATGACTTGCTTGGATCCCGATCATTGCCATTTTTTATATATGGTTTTATTATTTGACTTCGGTAAAGCACTTTGTGACTTGCTCTGTGAAAGATGCTATATTAAATAAATGTTACTTACTTACTTATTGTACAGACAACATGACTGACTCAAGTTAATACATCTGACAGTCAACTGAAAGATTGAGTGTGAAGTGTGAACTTGGTTGCTTTAAAATTGCAATAAAACTCAACCTCTGGCGATTTTTTTGTGTTATATGATGCCAAAAACCATAATAATAAAGAATTGGTGGCACTTTTTCACAACATTTTATTTTTAATAAATCTTCACTGCATTTTAGTTTACCAATGATTGCGCTTGAACAGTAACTACACTAAAATGATTTGAATGGTAATTTGGTGTTTGTTTATTATTGATCATCATAGGTTTGTGATGAAAGCTGTAGGTTTATTCTACAACTTCTTTAAAGGTGATTCAACAGAGAAGAAATGAGCGCTCCTTTCTGTCAATCTTCTGTGACTGACCTGGCGAAGCCCACGCCTCGGCTATTGCCACTGTAGTCTCGAAGGATCCGTGTGGAGACGACCTGGCCGAAGGGCTGCAGCATGTTCTCCAACTCTTTCTCATCCACAGAGAGAGGCAAGTTGGAAATGTACAGGTTTGTGGGGTCCTGCTCCTGTTGCTGCTCACATGAAAGATGAAGTAAAATGAGAAGTATATTGAATGCCAGGTGCTTTATAGTATATTTTACATGTGACATGTCACCTGAGAGAGAGCCACATGCTAAAATGTATTAATAATTTCCTATTAATCAGGCACAATTTGTATTGAACCACTATAACCATTAAAACAGTGTTGAGCTATTTTGGCACTGAAAAATGAAAGACTGACACAGTAGATTTTTCTCTGCAATGAAACTTGTCTGTGTGGATCAAGATTTGAGGCTCAGCTTAAGTGTGGTTAAGGGTCAGAGCAAAACATTTGGTTAAACAAACATTAATAAGCTCTCCCGCACATACACATGACCACATACACAAACACACTTCAACAGTGCTGTGCAGCAGCTCAGCGCCTCTATGGTCTTCCATAGAAACAGCAGGCGAGCAACGTAGCCTAGCTACCACAACACACAAACTGTGTTCTGCCATGTTTGTTCCAAACAGAACAGCTACATGCAGGTCTCCAGAGAGTAAACCTTCATCAATGAACTCTCACCATCAATTTAAGCACAGCGACACAGGCCAGGCTGAGAAAGGGAAGCGACTCAAAGAAATGTAATGAGCTAGGCAATTTCCACTGCCCGCTACAAGATAAGATGCACAAACACTGTGTTTGTTAAAAAATATTTTTGAAAAATGAAAAACTGGACTACTTTACTTTAAATTAGTCACAGAGGGTCAAGAATGGCTTAAAGCAGCAGTACTGTTGCTATAGTGCTTCGGTGGAGATCTGCCTACATTAGTTTGCATGAATGATAATTGTTAACACTCAGTGACATAGTAATAATACTGGTAAAAAATCTGTACAATCTATACAGTGCAACACAATCAAGATGTTGTGTGTGGGCTGCTGGTCCTGTGTGTAATGTGTCACTCTGACTGACAGGTTATTTGGCAGAGAGAGACATGACATCTGGTTTCTACAGTGAAAGTAAATGGGGTCACAGGAAGAACAGCTTGTCAGCTGAGGTCATGTGACCAGTCTAATGTCTCTCCAACACACACAGGACAAATGCACTCATTAAAGAAGCACAAGCCCACAGAGATGTTCACAAGCAAGACAAATACGGGCACACACACACATGCCTGCATCAAACTCACCTTGGCCATCTGGGCCTGTATGCCGCTGGTTTTCAGAGCATGTACTGCCTTTAAAGCAGCCGCTGGGCTGTCAAAGTCCACAAAGCCGTAACCTGTAGTTGGCGGAACAGTATTTACTTGAACAGTCATTAATAATAAGAACAACCACCTATTTTAAATTTTGTACTATCACTAATACTGTGGGATGGGTAATATATATTGGTCTATATTATTTATTACTGTAAACATATCACAATATCTTTTGTCAACCAATCATGACAATATTTTAAAAATCAGATGTCTCACTGTGTGATTGCTGAAATATTTTACAGGTATAGTTCAAGTTATCATGTGTCTGTGTGGTAATTATGTAGCTGGAGCTAGCAGCGAGTTAGCTTAGCTTAGCATTATGACTGGAAACTGGTGGAAACAGCTAGCCTGGCTCTGTCTAAAGGTTAAAAGATCTGCTTACCTGCACCTTTATTGCACATCAATTAACACATAATATGTTGTAGGTTTAATCTGTGCAAAACCAAAAGTATATAAATGACAACTTGACAACTGCACTATTTATTTCAAGTCTTGACCTCAACATGTTAAACTATTCATTTAAGAAACAAATCAACATCTATCTCTAACTTGATTTGTGACAAAATACACATACTTTGCATGCCTTTTCCCATCAACCAGTCACTCACTGGTTTTCATTCATTTACATAAGGTGCTAAAAACCAGTTTGTAGAGACTCTAAACCTGCTTGAGTCAGATAATCCATTAATATCTGCTTTTGTTTTTGTCAGATTTTTATTAGCGTTGCATTGGAATGCGGTGAAGACTTCATCCATCTGCGTCTTCAGCTTCAATGTCATACAACAACATAATACATTTCACAAAAATAAAAGCAGACACATTCACTGTTCATGTTCACGGTGATGGAGTACCCAGCCCGAGCAAGTATCAAGTCGCTTTGAATGGATTTTCATACACTTTGGAAATGACTGAAAAGTAGGAGCCTGGAAAGTATGGAAATTCATTCAAAAATCTAAAACAACATAGTATGTTTTCATAACTTCTGCATGCATGTTATATAAGTATGCCTAAAATATAGCACAACATGCAATCACACTTTATAATGTCAGCTGAACACAAGAGCTACGTTGATGGCCCAACTAAACAATTTATCAGGTGAGTCTCAATACTCCAACATGCAGCAGAGATATGTCCCAGTGCTGGATGAGGATTTCAGTTATATTGTTAAATATACTTTCTTTTTCCTAATCGTGCATCCCAGATAAATGATTGGTAAGTTAATAACCTTACTGACCTTTACATTTGTTGGTTGTCTTGTCCAGGATTGCCTTTGCTGACTGAATCTTGCCATACCTGAACATCAACATGCAGATTAGTGTCTGATAACTGATAACTGATGATAAGTGTATGAAAAAGATGCATCAACTGGTGATCTTTTTTTTGTCAAAATGTCTTGGACTACTCAATATTTTCTCAAATTTCTCTGTTTCCATTTCTACAGGAATTTGTACAGAGCACCTTCACTCATCCTGACAGTCTAGTGAGATCAAAACTAAACTTAAACACAAGCAGAAAGCACAATTTATGAAAATAATAAATACTCGTCATATTCATGGTGATACTTGGTAAATTTCAGAGGCACATACTGTACATCACTACTCTCTCCTACATGTTTCCAAACACTATGGATTCAATTTCCGTGTTTCAGGCTTTGCTTTATCTCTGACTATATACTCAAGTTGAACTGTGGCACAAGCTGTGAGCTGCTATCTGAGTGCACACATCATACAGACTGAATGCCTAGCTTACATCACCATTCAGACCTTGTTGCTATGAAAAGCGCTTTCATTTCTGCTTTGTGCTGGCAAACACCACTGGGAACATGAACAAAACACAAGCAAACAGGACACAAACAGCTGCTGCTGCTGCTGGTTACATGGGTGAATGCCTTTTTCCATATGCTTGTGATTCAGAGGGAAAGAGAGGAGACAAAACTCCACTAATTATGGCATCAACCACACTAAGCACTCAGAATGAAGCCTCAGTCAAGCCTAGTATCAAGTATCGTAACATGTTCAGTGGGCTGCTTTACATGACTCTGATTTTTTCTTTTTTAGAAACCAATAATTTTTATAGTGTGCTTAATATACCATAGTTGAGCTATGACTTTTCCATGTGTGTGTCTGTTTATAGAGGTATGGTGGTTAGAGCTTTTTATATGTCAGCGCACAGTTAAACCAGTGTTTTTGAATGATAACACTGATATGTTTGCATTCATAGAGCAGACACTCAGTATACATCTTTATCTATGCAAACTATTTCCTTTTATTTAGTACGTTTTCTCAAAGTCTCTTCTTATCAAGAAGGAAGCCCATCAGAAACAAACTTTTTTGAGTTACTTAAACCGTGTTGAAACCCAGAGTAATGACTTTGTTTGCATTAAAAACTTTTTTTTGACATTTTGGGAAATAAGTTTTTTTATTTTCTTGCCAAGTTTTGGAAAAAAGGTACAACTCTCATATCTGTACGGTAATCATGAGGATTAGCATGGTTCTGTCAGCTAGCATAACTATGCCTAATTTTACCAGCCCTTGAAAATTTGTAAATTAACATTACAAAAACTGAACCTAAGCTAAGCTAACAATCTCCTGGCTGTAGCTTCATATTTATCATACAGACAAGAAAACTGCATCAATCTTCTCATCTAACTCTTGTCATGAAAACAAATAAGCGTATTTCACAAAATGTTGAAATTTTCCTTTAAATTAAAAATGAATTTACATTTACTTTTTTTGTAATTTGATACACTATGTGCCTGTGGTCAGGGTGAGACCTTCATCAAATGTGTACTCACTGGTGACAGAGTTTGACTAGGTCGAGGTCTGTAGTAGCAGGAGGCAGGCCGCGGATGTAAAGGTTGGTTTTGCTGAGCTGCTCCAGACCTGTGGTGCTGCTGTTGCTGCTGCTGCTGGGACTGGACGGAGTCATGGGGTAGGACTGCACACAGGAAGCCCACTGTTAGGTAGTGTGTGGTTGCTAAATAATCTAATTTAAATCCAGGTCAACAGCAATCACAAGAATATCAGCATATCCATAATATCCAGAACAGAAGGTAAAATTGGACTTTATTATTTCATTTGTTAAATACAAAGTTAACAGTTGTACTCTGCTAAAGATGATAAGCGCTTCTAATTGGTGATCCATATAGCAGTCAACACGGCTCAGGTTTTTCTACAATGTGTAGAAAAGACAACATCAGGGTCCAGTGCTGGAAGTACAATTACTGATGTACTGTACTGAAGTGCAATTTTGAAGTACTTTACTTGAGTATTTTCATTTTATGCTACTCTACACTTCTACTCCAATACATTTCAGAGGGAAATACATTTTACTCCACTACATGTATATGACACTCATATAAACCCATATAAAGTATCTAAAATTAGCTATGACAAATGAAGTAATTAGATTATATCCAACAATATAATATAATATAATATAATATAACACTCAATGGAGAATTCCTTCATTATGAATACATTTTGTTGATAATACTGTACTTTTACTTTAGGCACATGTTCAATGTGGGAGTTTTAATTGTATTTGAGTATTTTTAGATGATAGTATTTCTATCTTTACTTAAGTAAATTATGTGAATACTTCATCCGACACTAAGTGGCAGGTTGGTTTGACCTTTAAGTTTCGGGTTGTTGTAAAAAAGGTCAAAATATAATGTCCATTATTAATCTGGTATGGGGGTCTTTATGCCACAGTGTGTTCAAGTCTTCTATCCTGCTGTATCAGAAACCTACTGTCTTCTTCATACTTGTGAGCAAAACCACGCAGCGCGGCCCTGCAAAGCATTTCCTTCCCCTTACTCATTCATTAAAATAGCTCCCAGCCACCCCAAACTCTCTCCAGATCAGATCAAAGACGAAGCATGGCAGAATTGCACCATCTGTCCATAACCAAAGGACAATCCACTCCAAGAGCCAAAGCCAATGGATACAACTATAGCCATGCCAACAAGAATCACTGAGATATTCTTCTACCGTCATGTGGTAGTGAAATGTTTATGGTAGCTATTTTTCCTTTCCAGGCAAACAATTGATCACGGTGGTAGGATCATCTGTTAGGTCTTCAAGTACAGGCCTTTCATTTTTGTTGGTGTGCAATTACCACGCTAACTTTTTTGTAGATCTATCAAGAGTTCACATCAGGCCTCTGCTCTGAAAAGGTATGCATACTCCATTAGAGGTCATCTACGGTGGTACACTTCACTGAGGCATCAACGCATCTTATAGCAGACTAAACTTGTGTTACACCTACGCTGAAAACTCATTCACTCCTTCCCTGCAGGGATTCATATGTGGTTGCTTTCAGATTCCTGTCCTCAAAGTAATGTACAGTGCCTTCTGATGAATAAATATTACGGTTTAAATCTGAAAGGTGGATATTTGGGGTCTTATAGACTGGAGGCTCAAACCTGGACCCACGATCCACTTCATCTGACACAAAGCTCACATTTCCATCATCAGAGGTTATAACAGCCGCCTCTCACCGCTGTGCCCGCTTTCGATTCCCATTTTCCATCTAAATCAAAAAAGGTGTGATGGGAAAGCAAAGGGGCATGGCCTTCAATTACCTTTTTGTTCACCTGAGAGGTCAAAATGAAAGATGCAGGCAGCTCAGTTCACTCCAGCACACTGACATACATTACATTACACTGAGCTCGCTCTCTCGCTCTCTCTCTCTCTCTCTCTCTCTCTCTGTGGATTCACCCAGAATGCATTAATCTATAAAATGGACTACAATAACCGCCATGAATATTGACCAGAGTGGGCGAGTGACTGGGCAAACAAGGTTATATGGACATAATAATTAAGGTATCGGCTGTGGAGCTATAGATCGGGACAGCAGCTGGCGTTATTTCTCCATGTAGCCTATCAGAGGATCAGCTTCCCCTTTGATAAGTCGTCTGAGAGGTTGATCTATTTTTTTGATATATAAATATATATATGTATATATAGGCTATATATATAATTCAATTTATTTAGTGTTAAAAAGATCAGAGATAAATTCATAGGCCTACATTGCACATGAAAACAAGAAAGGGCTTTCCAATGTCATTTGTGGCTGTTATTATTCAGCCTGTTTGTCTAAATGCTGCCTTTAATGGGAGCAATAAAGCAGACACAAATAGCAATAATAATTATTAAAAAAACAATGTGTTTGATTTTGGCCTACCTGCTTACGATTGCCTGTCTTCAGTGGGTTGCCTGTGTTTGCAAAGATCATCCTGGAGGTTACAGATAGGCTAAATTTTATTTCTCAAAAAAAAATATATATATATATATATCGCAACGACGAGAAACTAGAGACGGATTTCCAAGCGGTGAAAGGAGCCTATAAAATGTTGCCGGTCGGGTTAAAACATCCGCATACTGAACGGGCTGGTTAACAGAAATAAAACCTCGGTCCTGCATAGATATGACACATCTAAACAGTCAGATGCACACCAGGCGATGGACCAACCCTCCGCTCCGGTTCATTGATCTACGACGTCCTGCTGCAGACCGCTCGGCAGTCCCACCTACTACAGACCAAACCATCTCCGCCTCTGCAGGGTGTTTGACATCAAATAAACTGCGTGGCCGCCTCATAAAAACTCGTACTGGCGGTTTGTTTTGTAACAAAGGCACGTCGAGACATCTGGTGTGGGTGGCTCAATTTTTAATCGGATACAAAATGCTTTGTGGTTTGATTTGCAGGCGAACAATCAGTTGGGCTGAACACTCGTCGCCTTTCATGTTGTTGCCGTCCGCACATACCAAGCATTCTTCACCCCCACCTCCTCCAACCACACACACGAACACACACACACACACACACACACACACCCTCTTCCTCTTCCTACCCTTCCCCCCTTCTAACACGCTACATGTCAGAGAATAAGGATGCAATGAAATGTAAGCAGGGACTGGCCTGGGCTGGAGGTCACAGCCTCCCTATATACGCCCAACTATGGGAGAGAGCGGATAAATGAACAAGGACTGAAAATAAATATCTGGAAACAACATACATATATGCTATATAAAATAAACTTTCTTTCTGAAATGCAGTCATGTCATGTCAGTGTAGGCTCTAGAAGGCCAAGTTACTATATGTGGATTAAGTCACAGAATATTGACTCCTACATGAACTTATAAATCAAGAGAACCTTTAATTTTTTCACTTTTGAAAAGATTGATTTGCTTACATGCAGTTTATAAAAGTGTAAACTAAGCATTTTCACATGTGGCACACAAATAACTCTGAATGGTGAAAAATAAGGAACTGTGGTTTTATAGCTCATGTTCAAATGCTTCCAGTGTTTGTTGTCAAAGTAAAATAGTTAAAATAATAATTTGGCCTCTTTCTACATTTTTGAGCTCCTGCGTTTGACCTGTAGGACCCTTTACGTTCATCAGGCATGGGCTTTAATAAAGCTTTGAGCTGTGGCATCCAGATTTAGGAACAGCCTCCCTCATTACACCAGGTCCACCCCCTCAATGGAGTCAATCAAAAGCCAAACCACCTCTGTTCTTTGTGTTTTACTTGGCTCTGTTTAAGTTTAACTTTGTAAGTTTTTCGGTCTTTTTCTTGGTTGTTTTGATTATTGAACCATAGCAACTATTGAGGACATTGAGATCATGTCTTCTGATTTTTTATTTATTTTTTTAGATTAGACTACAATGAATTGTGACTATTTTACAGATTGACCAATATGTTTAGACTTGATATACCTTTATTTGAATATACAATAATAATAATATGTAATGGCCAACACAAATAAATTAATCAAGGATATTAGTATCTACACAAAACCTTACTCTGCCGAATATAACCATCTTTTGATCTTTTGACCCATGAAAGATAAAAGTGAACACGCCTATGAATCTGACCAAAGATTTGATACCAACTTTCTAGACCTGACAGTTTTCAGTACTACAGACACGTTTGAGTTGGTAAATCAGAAGTCCTACAAAGACCCGGTTTCTCTACACCAGAAACATATTCCTGGCTGTGTGCAAATGGATTTGAAAGTATTTTGAATTTAAAATGTACAGAAAATATTATTTAACAGTGAAATAAATGAATAATTATAAAATATGCTAAATGTGCAATGGAGGGACATTGACTCAGGCCCTGACTGTGTGCACTTTTGTGCAATTATGTGTCTTTTTAAAAATGCAAATAAAATTTACTTGGCATAATATGTTACTATAAAGTAACACAACATTATCATACAATTCATTAACCCCTCAAATGTCACTAAGCCACTCTTCTGTAAGTGTGCTGTGCAGCCAAACTTTTCTCAAACACTTTATTTTAGACTGTAGTGGAGATTACAATATATCCAAATATACTAAATATGTTGTCTGTATTTTGTGGGAAGCTTGTTTCAAACGATGCATGGGTCACGTTGAAGAGTTCCATTTGATGGACATCTACATACAAAATATACATACATATATAAAATAAAATATGGCATCTTGACTATGAATATTTCCCTAAACATTATAAAGCTTCAATGTAGAGCTCGAACACACAGGTTCAAGAAATGTGTGATACCGTCAGACAGAGTGGAGTAAGATGATATTTCCAGCCTTAAATCTACTCAGGAGAAAAAACTATTTGTTACCATAAGGGGTAACAAATATGAATGAATAAAAGTGTCATTGTAAGCCTTTGTTTTACCTTTTGTATCTAAAGTATTTGACCTGGATCTTTTTGTCATGTATTTTCCATGTAAAAGCCTCTGGGAAACAGACATAAAATTAAGTGTGATGTTATACATTCCTTTTTGAAGTATTTTTGGTGCATGGGGTGGGGGTGATGTGCAACAAAGGTGCCCAGGAAAATTAAACCACAGACTTCAAAGTATTGTATGATGTGCATCTTAACAACTATAAACAACATGTATATAAATTCAGACAACTCAAGTGGACAGATTTGTAAAGATGCAGCAAATAAACAACATATGTTGACCCACAGGTGTTGGAACTAGCTGTCTAGGTACACATTTGCCTTTCACATGTATCTAATTGCTCTCAATTTATATTCACATACTTAACGGCACATAGCAGTGCTTGCCACTAGCAGCCATCCTGCTGCAGGTCCTGCTGGAGATTTATAAAGCGAAGCTAAATCCAAATCCCATCAGGGTGCAGGGAAGCTCTTAAAGCATCAAATTTCTCTCCCTTATTTCCTCTGCTGGTAGGATTAAGGTTTCATGCTGGTGTCGTGTTACAAGCTACATCTGATGTTCCTTGAAAAGTCCAATCATTGCCATCTGAATGATCAGCTGCGATACTGTTTGTAGTTGATTTTGTTATTCTTTCTTGTTGTTAGTTTGGTAGTTATTAATCTATTAATTCATTACATCAAATGTGCTATAAACTGGCCTTTTGGTGACAGGTGAGATTTCATACAGGATTTAAATCTAAATCAACTATACTTACTTACAACTTTTTTATTTTTGACCTGCTCTGCTTCAAATATATCAAATATCCAAGTGCTCAATTAATCTGTAGCCTTTGTCTCATTTATCCATCATTTTTCTGGGTAATTTATCGCAGAGCTTTAGATGTGAATTCTGCCTGTTTGGGGTTTCAAATTGAACTACTGGAAAGTTGTCAATCAATCGCAAGCAAAGGTGAAGTCAATGAGATAACTTGGCCCACTTCGAAGGGAAAAAATGGTTTGTTTCCTGTATTGTCTTGACTGGTCAAGCTTATTTCAGATTCTTTAATGGTGAATGTATACCTGCTAACGTGCCATTATTGTGCCATTATAGAAGATTGCATTCAAACTGTTTAAGATAAAAACTGAAGCAACAACATAAGGGATTTATACCTTACTAGCATAGATTAACTCAGGCTGCATCTCAAAGGCTTTTTAACTCATCATAAGGATGCACATCCTGGTTAAGACTGCTGAGTGTATTGAATTGTGTCGAGGTAGCAAGAGGTCCTGAGGGGGTGGAGAAGGAGGGAGTGAAGAATGTGGATGATTATCTGGCCCTTCCTCATCCACTGAGGAATTAAGGAATTTGAGATTTTGATGGCCTCAGCATGACACCGACCTGCCTGGCTGCCCAGCGTGGCCAGTAACATTGCTGGGTGAGATTGTGTGAGTCGTTCTGCTGGACTGATTGTCCAGCACGAATACATGAAACCAAACAGAGAAGCTTTTTCACAACCCCAGTGTTGGTGTGGTTTGGGTCAGAGTTTGTGGCTCCTCAGGGAATAATGAAATGCTTGGATGTTGAAATATGAGAAACCACACAAATATCACGGTCACTTTCATTCTTTTTAGTATTAAAAGAGAAGATGTAGTGTGTCAGTGTTGTGTTTTTATCAAGATGACGCCAGTGTTGTATGTGCTAAAAGGCAAGGTCAGGGTGCATCTTTACATTCAATTTAATTTGAAAATAAATAACTAATTACCTAAATTATATGATTTAAAAATTATGATGACATGTAACGTTAGTTTTACCACCAGTCTCTTAAAAATCCACTTACACACTTTTGAAAAGAAAGCAAATTTTATGTATCTATATACTGTATAAAGGTGTTTTCACTTTAGACATGCAGTACATACTCTCAATAGCAGGTACAAAGATGAAAGCATGTTTGGCAAAAAGAAGTAAATTAGCAGACATAAACCCAACATAAGCATACAACCTTAAGGGAAGGTCCAGATTTGATATTTTCCAAGAACACCAATATAAATATGAAGATAAAATGTAAACAGCACAGACTATTTTACTTTCAGAAGCTGTTTATGTAAAAACACTTTCATTTCTTAAAAAAACATCATCCATTTAAAAATATTCCCACAGTCAAAATTGTAAATATTGCTCAGCTCAATGATATGAAACTGTACTTTTTAAAAACACTTTTTTTTTTATTTAACCTTTATTCAACCAGGGGAGGATCCAGTGAGATAAATTTCTTTTTCAAGCGTGCCCTGGTCAAGAAAGGCAGCAGGACAGCAAGTCTGACAGTACAGACATAAAACGACAATAATACAATCAAAACATCTACCATTTTACATATGCAACAGCAACAGCACCTGTAAAAACCAGCCTTCATGCAAATATAATACTCTATGGAATGCCCGCTCATTTAAAACATTTACATTCATCTTTAAAAACCTCTGTAATAAAGAATTTGTACTTCACAAGCGCCTATTTGCAGAGAACTGACAGGCAGAAGCAGTGATATAATAATTCACTGGGGTGGTGATAGTGCAGTGGATAAGATGCCTGCCTTTGGAGTGCGAGACCCAGGTTCAATCCCCCACTGTGATACATCTATCAATGTGTCCCTCACCAAGACACTTAACCCCTAGTTGCTCCAGAGCTCTGATGCAATTGTAAGTTGCTTTGGATAAAAGCGTCAACTAAATTAATAAATGTAAGTAGCTTAGTGTTAATCTTTCAAATAGAATTTGGTATAATTTTACTGTAGATTAGACATACAAGGGTCAGTTACATCAATTACATACCCAAGAGAGGTATGCATATTTATTATTATTATTATTATTTGTAGTAGTAGTAGTATAAGTAGTAGTAGTAGGCCAGTTTTGTTAGTAATAGGAGGTCACTAGCAGTGTACTATGACTATAGCGCCCTCTTGTGTCTCAATTGAAATTCAACTTGCCTGTCGGGCTGCAGTCTATGGCTACAACAAAAGACGTCATCAGTGCGACGGAAGTTGTTTAAAAAAAAAGACAATTCTGGCTGATTCATTGTAGCCTGTCGGTGTCTTTCGATTGCACAGAAAAAAAACAGGGTTTTCTGAACATACGAAATATTTGACAACAGGTACGTACACTGACAGCTTCAACACAGACAGTAACTTAGCGTTCATAACATACGCGGAGATGGAGTCGGTGGTAATTTTGTGTTGGTGCTTTTCTTTTGCGAGTCTTAGCATGAGTAAGCTAACAGCACGCTAACGGTTCGGTAACGTTAACTTGTAGTTAATAGATTAATGTATGTGAATGCAAACGTTGATTTCCCTTTCGTTATTATATCTAAAACACGGTAAATGTTAATGAATGAAAGATCGATGCGTGTTTGGTTATCCGGCTCTTTATGCTGTGTTTAACGTTACGTGACTAGGGTAAATAAGCTAGCTGAGGGTAACTAGCGATGCCGTTGCTAACTTACATTTTATTTAGGTTTTCATGGGGTCCTCAAATACACCCATAATGTCCTAAACTGAACACAAAATACACGAAATTAACATAATTTTCAGTATGTTAGTGTAGGTCATATTTTCAGCACAGATTTAGGTCAGTCTGCTTCTAAAGCAGAACATGTTAAATGTTAAATTAATGCTTCCTTAACTTTAAACCTAAAAGTTGTTAATCCATTAACAGTTAACCAGTGTTTGTGCTACCCTTACTAGCTGGGGAAAGGACCTGTTTTAGGTCAACACAGCTGTCAAGCTTACCTGTAAAGAGAAATCAAAACACATCATAGCATGTAACTTAAGTTACACATACAAATCCTGAGCACCGTGTATTACAAGAACACAAGCTTGTCAATCATGTCATTAAGCAACATACTTAAAGTTTTTCTTATCTTAAAGGAAAGTGATTGGCATTTATTGAGCTTAATGATCTTGAAGAAGTTTGCGCAAGTGAAAGGGTTCCAGTTGGCTTCTTGACAGATTAAAAGGCTCCACGTCCCGAAAGAAAACTGTGAAGCTCACTACTTGTGTTACTTGTGCCATAAGTATTTGTTTTATTTTTAGACTTTGTACTGAATTTGTCCAAAAATTGTCGCAAATGTATGTGATTCTGATCTTATAAAGGACTTTATAAATTAAATATATCAGTCTGATAGCTATAGAGGTTGCTGGTTAGGTGTGTAATTTGAAGTAAGATAATGATATTATTACATCTGTTTTAACAGATCCTGATATGGACCGGCTGCTGAGGCTCGGAGGTGGAATGCCAGGGCTTGGCCAGGTAACACAGAGATTGAATTGTCCATTGATAAAGAACATAAACAATGGTTTTCTAATGGTCCCTAGCATCCCTGGAGGTAGAAATGAAAGTCCCTCCTAGATTCTTACCCTAAACTTATTCACACCAAACCCCTTACACAAAACCACTCGCCTTTTACCTACACCAAACTGTTTTCAAGTTTATATCCTACAATCTATTTAAACTTATAAATAGATCTATGTGAATACTTTTAAAATCCTATTAGATATAAGATTTAAAAAAATATTTGGTTGGTTGAAATCTCATGTCAAGCCCAGAGTCTTAATGTAGCATACCATGGGATTAAAAGTTGGATTGTAATGGTAAACCTGAGTGCTTGAAAGGCCTGAACTAATAAACTGCTTTGACTCCTCAGGGCCCCCCAACAGATGCACCTGCTGTGGACACAGCAGAGCAGGTGTACATCTCCTCTCTGGCCCTGCTCAAGGTGATCACACATCATCTGCACTGAACATCTCCTTTCAATGTGGTTAAAATCATTTTTTAAATTTAAAGTAACACTTAACGCTGTGAATTCTCTCTCATGTATTTGCTGTTCATTAGATGCTGAAGCATGGCCGTGCTGGTGTACCAATGGAGGTCATGGGATTGATGCTGGGAGAATTTGTTGATGACTACACAGTGCGAGTGATCGATGTGTTTGCCATGCCCCAGTCAGGAACAGTATGTATTTCACGTAATATCACAAATGCACCTAGAACATTATTAATAAAGCTGACTAGTAGTATACTTGTAGTAAATGCATTGTATGTATTCTGATTTTGACAATTTTACAAAAATATATATAGCAAGTTTTTGCCCATTATTAAATGACAATTTTCTACCTCACAGGGTGTAAGTGTTGAAGCAGTGGACCCCGTATTCCAGGCCAAGATGTTGGACATGCTGAAGCAGACCGGCAGGTAAAACTTTAATATATATCCGTAGTTGCAACATTTTAAATAGCTGGTCAGTGTTTGTCTATGTTGACCAATAGATTCTTGAAACTCAACGTATATAAAAGTAATTCTGCCAATTTTCGTGTTAGCTAACAATATATGTGTAAATTCAGGGCTGAGTTTCTGATGACTGAACTACACATTTCTAGGCCAAATTGAGACTTTCTTCTTCACCCATATTTCTTATCAGACCAGAGATGGTGGTGGGATGGTACCACAGTCACCCTGGTTTTGGCTGTTGGTTGTCTGGCGTGGACATCAACACACAGCAGAGCTTTGAGGCCCTGTCAGAGCGTGCCGTCGCAGTGGTGGTTGATCCTATTCAGAGCGTCAAAGGAAAGGTAAAAATGTGTGGCTGCCTCAGAAGAATGTTGTGTCTCGGTAGCTCTCATTTTAAGAGAATTATACACAATCTGCTATTAATTGTGAATCCAAAGTGAATTAGAAATAACTTGAAATTTAGTAGAATGATTTCATGTGTCCCCCTGTCTTCTACAGGTTGTTATTGATGCCTTCAGACTGATCAACGCCAACATGATGGTGTTGGGTCATGAACCAAGACAAACCACATCCAACCTGGGTCATCTGAACAAACCCTCAATCCAGGTAACACACTGTACACATGTCTACTTGTGTTCCCATGAAAATGAACAAAAGTTTCATCCTAATTGTTGTTTGAGAATCTGCAGAAATTGACTAGCTGTTAGTTGTCAAATTGTACCAGAGGCCATTTTTTATAATGAGAGAAAACGCACAATTTTCTTATTATGAAAACCATGTTAATGTGACTCAATTCTGTTATACTCGTAATATTAATTCTAATGGTTGGGATTTTGCTCTACAGTTTGTGCATGTTATTACTTCATTTATGTAACTTTAGGTTTCTCATTATTTCAGGCTCTGATCCATGGACTTAACAGACACTACTACTCCATCACTATCAATTACAGGAAAAACGAGCTGGAGCAAAAGGTTTGAGAATGCTTTTATCACGGAATTATTTTATTTGGGTGTATTTAATAGAAAATGAGAAACATAACTTTTATTAATAATAATTTTCAGATGCTTTTGAACCTACATAAGAAGAGCTGGATGGAGGGTCTGACCCTGCAGGACTACAGTGAGCACTGCAAGCTCAATGAGACCATTGTCAAGGAAATGCTGGAGCTGGCTAAGAACTACAATAAGGTTTGTACAACTTTTTAGAACTCCTCCTCCTTTTTTTTAAGTATTCTTACTTTAAAAAACAGTTGTAACCAACAAAATCCCTGTATTGTACAAATACTAAGACTCTGTGTTTCCACATCAGGCTGTTGAAGAAGAGGACAAAATGACCCCAGAGCAGCTGGCAATCAAGAATGTTGGAAAGCAGGTAAAAATGAAATGTCACGCTTCAGATAAAAACACTTCTGTGTACAGATTGTTTTATTTTTATAAGATGCAAATTGTTTACATGGAGGTTAGTGTTCATCATAGGTGTTGATTAGAGGTAAACGGAGTACATTTGATTAGAGTCAGATTGTGCAGAAGCAGATAATGTATACAAGTAGAGATTTGGGTAACTTGGCATTAAAGTTTCCAAAGACTTTTTTGTTGCAATACGTCTGCACAAGTCAAACCTATTTATATATATATATCTAAATTTATTTATGTACACTGTATGTTTGTCTACATGTAGCACCTGATCACCAAAGCAAATTCCTTGTACGTGCAAAAACTACTTGGCAATAAAGCTCTTTCTGATTTTGTGAAAACAGAAATTGCATTTGTTTAAAGCGTCTTCATTACATATCATTATTGATGTTTTTTTTTTGTCACATTCTCTAATTTTCTGTTCTTCAAACAGGATCCCAAGAGGCACTTGGAGGAGCACGTAGATGTTTTAATGACATCCAACATTGTTCAGTGCCTAGCTGCCATGTTGGATACCGTAGTTTTCCAGTGATGGCCCTGTGTGTATAACTGTGAATATTGCAACCCTTGTTTTCTTTTATATAAAATAAATGTATGTATGAAATGAAAACATTGGCTTGGTTTGAGTTGGACAGCATGGGCGGTACTGTATGCAGCAGTGCATGTAACTTTGTGGCTCTTTGAGTATTGTATTTCTACATTTTGTTTTACACTTTTCTCCTGTGTTAATATTCTAGATATGCCTCATTAACAAATATCCGTTTTACTAAACATTTATATATAGTGTTTTTTTAAGGGGGGAAATTGCTTTATTTTGCTGTTTTTCTGTTCTAATAAATGCAAAATAATAGGGCAGGTCATTTTAAAGAGGTGGTTTTATGCTCATTATTTAGGTGTTGTACCAGAACAGGTTTACATGGTTTAATTTTCAAAAAATACCATATTTTTGTTATACTGCACATAACTGCGGGTCCTTTTTTCAACATGTGTTCAACGCTTCGTTTTAGCTAAGCAATGATGCATCTTGTTTTCTAGCTTGGGAGTTGCACATGCGCAGTTCCTAGTTAAGGACTACTAGCCAGTCAGCAGCAGAGAAGGGCGAGTCAGTGAGAAGCCGGTAAACAAGGCTTAGGTTCAACTGTAAATCCCCTGTTAAGCAACATGGACTGGAGCAAGAGTTTCAGAGTGGTGAGTAATTAATCTATCCATAAAGTTTTAACTGAGCTCTGTCTCTACATCACAGTAACGACTTTATGGCCATTGACTGCCTGAGGGTAGTAGTAGTGTTTGGAAGGGAGAGGAGAGGTGTGTGGTGGTTTTGAGGGCGTGTCGGACTAGCCGCTTGGCGCATTAAGGGAAGCTGCTGGACTCTGGAGTTCAGAGCAGTTTTCTGTGGGAGATGGGAACTCCGTTTTGGGTGGACTTTGGGCTTTTTCATATTGCAAACCTGCACAAAATGCACAAAAAAGGTATATAACTCGATAAAGGAGAGAGGAAAAGCCAAAATGCACAATACTACGTCTTTAAAGGTGATTGAAGGTGCTGCATTAGTGTAGCCTTTAGTTATATTGATGTAATACTCAATTTAAACACTAGATGGTGGAAGAGTTACAGGTTTCAGACCACCTAAAAGTTGTGGTCAAGATGGACGACATCAAATCACAGTAACTTACTTCATTCTCACACAACAGCCTTGGTCTCAGTTGAAGATTTTATACATTTCAACCCAGGCATTGTTAAAGCATCATAGTTAAACTGACTTTTTAGGATTGACAGTGTTGTAGATATTGGCAACAGTTTTCAAGGCATGCTGCAAGGGCAATCAACACTGCCAAAATATAAAACAACAAACTTGATATCCTCTCAGCTGTGTCCACTGTAAACTCCACCTTGAAACCACTGCTGACTCACTGTATGAAGACACCTTTTGACCTGTTTGAGTTTAAAAAAAAAAAAAAAAAAAGGCTGATGAGCAAGAGTGAACTCTGGTTTAGCTATTCTTAAGTTTGCATCTGTAATAGACAATAGACAGACATCAAGTTCAGAAGTGATTCATATGCAGTGAGGACATGAAAGAGGAATTAAATTAAATATTATTAAATATTATATATTAAATATTTCCACGGAATTGCAGCTTTTGTAATCTTTTGCTTTCAGAAAGGATGAGCAAGTGGAATGGGAAGGACATGAACCCGAGATGGACATCTGGATCTGTTCAGTCTGAACAGAAGATGCTGCACTAACAGTGTAGTTTACAAATTACCTGGATGAACACTTTGATTGAAAAGGATATACACATCCATATGGAGCATTTACAGATTATCAGCAATAGCTTTTCCAACTGAGCATTTTCTTCATGTTCTCATCGTAGGAGCTGAGCCTAATAGCCAATATCTATCTTAGTTTAGTACAGATTGAGGGAAGAAAGTTTCCATAATGGGTTCTGAGGATCTCAGCCAGAGATACAGCTCATCTTGCAGTAACTCCAGTGACAGCAGAGAACACAGAGCATATGGTCTTTCTCCACCCTGTCCAGTATATACGAACTAGACAGAGAGTTATGACAGATGTGGCCCCCTGCCATTAAAGGGTCTTCTGGTTACAGCATTTTTGTTCCTGACTGAAATCTATGCAACTCACAAAGGAGGAAATTGGCTTTCTCTTTGAGCTCACTCTGAAAAATGTGAAAATTCAGGGCTATGAAATGAAACACCTCTCCTAAGGCCATTTGGGAATGACAAAGTGGGCCCCACGTAGCCCATAAGGTAAATTCATAAACTGAAAGTTGAGAAATTATTTTAACTCTAAAAGATGAAATTCCAACATATATTAGATGTATGCTACAGCTTGTCTGGTTGTATAGATTTTACAGAAGGACTATCAAGATGCTTTCAAAAGCATCTTTTTGAGAAAACAAAAATGAAAAAAAGGTCCGTGTAGGCTCCTGTTATTGATTGATGATGCCTCTCTGTATGTTCAAGCCTCACAACTTTAGCTTTGCATGTATTTTGAAGTATCAATAACACAAGGTGAAAGTACTCCGTTAGAAGTAGGCTTACATGTCCTCCACAAAAGTATCAAGAAATTGTACTTAAGCATCAAAAGTACAAATATTCATTATTCAGAATTGCACCTTTTGCAGTATTAGTTATATTGTGACATTGGATTTCTTAGATGATACATTACTGTATAGGCAGCATTTTAATGTTATAGCTGGTTGAAGTGGATCTAATTTAACTGCATTCTGTTGTGTAATTTAATCTATAACAATTCATCTACTGTATTAACTGCTCAGATTTCTAATATAAAATCTTAATCTGCAAATTCACTAATGACTATAGCTGTGAGTTAAAGCTAGTGACTTCCGGTCTGAGACGCCCCAGAGTGTCTCATACAGACGCATCCGGGAGCGTCTCATAGAGACACTTATCACTTTTTCTGAAGTCGGTATTGGACTTACCTAATATGAGAACAGGCTCAATGTACCTGTATGTGGTGTTTTTAAGATTCCCTCCAGATATGATTGAAGATACCTAAAATACTCAGTAATTTCTATCTATCATTTTTCCACAAAAAATTTAAATTATCCTGTAAAAAATAATCTTCAAATTACATCCACTCCTTTCCTTTCGTAATTTTTTTTTTTTAACTGGACACAAGAAGTCTTCTTCCATATACTTATATATTCTTATATACAGATGCTTCCACTCCACTGAAAAGAAAAAAAACATCCAAGTTAAGTAACAATAAGCCAAACACATTTTTCTAAATGGAGGGGGGCATAAGTAACCACACTTGTGTCCGTTATTGTGTGAAGCCTATAAAAGAAAAAAGTAGTTTTTTTATTTGCAGGTGAAACCTTTATATAATATCAAAATGTATGTAAAGCTAATGGAAGCTATCGGTTTTAGGCTTACTGTTTAGGTTATATGATGCCTTTGCATTGAAGCTAGATGAAAAGGCAACTTAAATGAAAATAGTAATTCTCAGTGATTGCATATATGGTAATGGAGATTACCTCCAAAATGAAGCTCTGAAAGGCCAAGTCGTTTAAAGCTTGTCTGTATGTACACATCAGTTAGTGCACTCACGTGTCACCTCCATGGTGTGTTTAAAATGCTGAATCACCATACAGTATTTTCATTCTAGCCAGCTGAAATCATGGAGACATTTTGAGACAAGGCCTGTCCCTGTTGGAAATGTCAGACGATGTCTCACTGAGATTACAGCCACAAATGAAACCAGCGTGCGTCCTGCATAGAAGCTATACGAGACAGCAACATCAACACAATGTTATCTTTCTGGGGCCGTGATAAGAGACTTCCCCGAGACACAAGTCTGTTCTAGCCATTTTTTGTGCCCTCTCTCTTTTTCTCTCTGAAAGTAGGATAAGATAAGCCTCAACTATGTTTTTTCTGCTTAAATGAGTCTGGAAGTTTGCTGCCACTCTTACAGTTGTGAGTGTATAGCCAGCTGACCCTTTGGGTTTTGACTGGAAACTCACTAATTCTTAGGTCATGGTTAGACATCTTTCCTCCACCGGTACAAATCTACCAGTCTTTTCTCCAACTTTTTGCATGACGGCCTGTAAGGAGAACCAATTTATCTCATGGTCCTTAGTTAATTTAAAATGCGTGTTTTGCTCCCTGCTTTCCTCTTCTGGCAAACCACTTTCAAGCAGATGACTTAAAGGGGGAGGCTGTAAACAAGACAGGGGCTTTAATAAACGCTGGTGCTGGTTGGTGTGGTTTAAGAGGACAGATCATTCCCATGAGGCCCCGACCATGTACACAACACTCTGCCCCACCTTAGTGGATACGAGCCAGAGTATGACGGAGTTAAGGCTTCTGAAGTGTGTGCTCTCACAGATGAACAGTTTAGAGTTTTAAATCTGAACAATCACAGCATGAAGAGTACAGATAAGCCAATTTGTGTTTTTTTTTTAATTCTTTGTTGCTGAGTCAGTGTAATGAGGCACAGTGTGCTTTCATATCCAAAATCATTTGTTTGAGAACCGTCTCTCTTTGAGTTCCTTCTTGACCTTGGAAACTGCTGTTGAGAAAACAGTCTCCCCTTGTGGTCCATTTTTTGGCTGTTCAGGAGTTTTTTATCATATTGCGTGATCTAAGCAGCAGATGGTGTTTTTAACCTAGCTGTGTGGCTCTTGGCATGGTGGTTGGTCGGTCCACCACTTTGAGTTTCAGTCCAGACTGAAAAACTTTGAAAACCTCTGGATACATTGCCATCACATTTTGTACAGAGATTCATGGTCATTATTTAGTGCTACATAAGAAAAAAATCTTTTCTTTTTATTTGGCCTTTAGCTCAAAGTGTCACTGTGCCTAAGGACAGTCTCAGAGCTGGTAGCTTGTCTGTAGACTCTTTGTCTTGTTAAACCAACATGGCTGAGAGGTACTTAAAATGCTCAGGAAAAAAAACATGCAAATTTTCTACATTTCCATGACATGACTCTGTCAGGTAAAGAACATCGTGTGATTTGATACAAAGCGCCACAACCGCTAATAAATGGAGCTTTAGATGAGATTGTTTTGTGATCTTCCTTCTGCTCACAAATTTTGGGTGGAGGGTGCATATCTGACTGCACAAATGTGAGTCTTTCGACTTGTTCATCATGATTTTTTTGCATGTGTTCATGGTGCACATCTGGAGGAGCATCTCTTTGGGGTGATGAAACACTAATCCATCAACCCAGAACTGCTTTCACACTGTGGAGCACTTTCTCCATTCCAACTGTATTCACCTTTCCACACTGCCCATTAAAAGTGACCAAAAAAAGTTCACATGGACCATTTGGGCATTTTAGTGTAATGCAATCTGCCAGACAGCTGTGTTATATCAGCACAGAGTCAGACTCCCTTCTTGTGTACCCTGCCCCATCAGTCAGAGTGCCGTTAACCTGCAAACATCTTCACTCTCTTGACACATCTGTTCAGCCAGGAAATAAACAGATCTGCACTCTCTACCTAGCTCTGCTCAGGGCTGGAGGGCGGTTTATACCTGCAGAGTTTTCTGGCAAATACTAATGGATACAACAATGAAAAATGGTGCCTGCCACTAAGAGAGGGCATGAGATCTGGGATACAGGGAATGTGAACTGTATCTAGCTCTGATTCAAACTCCAGACAAAAGACTTAGATCACAGTTTGAACAATCAGTAATCGTCTGCAGAGCTAGCCTGGCCACACACAACAAAACCCAAATGAAAGCATAAATGAATGGCAGAGATGGCAAAACAGTCACGCTGCCTCTAGCATACCTTTTCAATTGCTTTTCGCCTCAGGAATACTTGTGGTATGTGTTCTGTGACTGTATTTTGCTCCTTAAAAGGGGTGAATGAAAGAAAGTGGATTTACTGGGCCACTGTTACCAGGCTGAATAGGGCCAAGTTAGATGTCAAATGAAGAACAAAATGAGAAGGAAACAGATGTGGTGTGGTGGTATGAAAAGGTTAAAAACATCGCCAAGGAATCATTAAAAACAAAATCAAAAGTTTCCAACTGGGTGCTAAACACTCCCAGTAGCCGAAAATGTTCTCCCTTATTCTTCTTCCTCTTCTCAAACAAGTTATGGGAGCCTCTGATCTCTATTTAGCAAAGCAGTGTAAGGTAAAAATGGACCATTTCCCTGACCAGAAGGGTGTAAAGGTCATAGTACAGCGAGAGAAAGAGAGAGTGTGTTGGTCTCTTTTGTTGTGGCCTTATAAGAGAGAGTGACCTACTCTGACCTCCACCCATTAGCACGGAAATTAATGAATTCTGTTGTCTGCTGAAGAGCGTCTTCTGTCAGAGTACAGAAAAGAGAAACATAGTGACGTAGTGCATATTTTGTCCTGTTTAATTATCCGTGTGTGCCTCTGAACTATGCCACATTTGGGGACTGGCATTCCCGTTAATAATCAATACAGTTGGTGTCATCACTTCTCTGCAGTTGCATTCAGTGTCCAATTCTTCATTCTTCATTGGAAATATATAAAAGACCTTGTTATTTGCCATATAAATAACTGTAAACTCCCGAGTTAAATTTCTACACTGAATATGGGCACAACAGAAACAGCATTAGAAAACATAGGAAAGGTAGTTCACAAAACAATCTCAAGGTCCACTTACCCGTTTGTTCTGGAGCTTTCAATCTTATCACTTGGTCTTCGTAGTCTTGACAACATGAGTTGAGATTGTTTTGTCAGCTGGTGTTTCCAAGGTAAAGAAAAGAACTGTCATGCTCAAAATTAGTAAAGGTTTGTCATTGATGGATGAGGCTTAGTGAGAATACAGATGCCAAGGCGAGAGAGGCTTTGCAGCGCTCATTTTGGGTTGACAGTTATGCTGACATTTTATACTTTTATTGAAAGCATGTCAGCCTTGTCATTGGTTTTCTGGTTTACACTTTACCACACTTTATTTTCCAGAAGCCATTAATGAATGTGCATTTTTTACTGAATTATCATTATTATTTTTTACTTTTTAGATCCCTTGTTTTCTTCCAGTCATTATTTGTATGCTATTGTTTGCAGACTTGCTTAACTTGAAGGATTACTTCTCTGAGGAGGTCTGAACTGAATCATGCTCTACAGATGTTAGTTAAATGCAGCAGCAGTGTGGATGGGGAACGATTTGTCCCCTGTGTTGTTACAAACTGTGCTAAACTGCTGATTGCTGGGAATAGGAAACACTGACTAAGACATTTGTTTTCAGGCATGTGCAAAGGAGCTTGAGTTCTACAGGGAAGGCCAGTTGCAGAAATGAAAAGCTATAGCCACACAGGGAGTCTACCGACCTACCATTTCTTATAATTATGTCAAGTCCTTTCCACTCGTGCTTTTCCTCTTGTCTATGCTATGCAATGAAGCCATATGCTTCCAATCCACAGGGGAGAGTCAAGAGCAAATAAACACAAGAATTTACCAGAACTTCTTATCTTCCAAAGCACATATAAACATATCAGAGTGTTTGTTTAAAGGTGGCTCTTGAGATACTGGACAGACAAATGGTTGAAGGGAAGGAGAGGATAGCAAACACATCCCATCCTGGGCTGTCCAGAACATGTCGTTTAAGCGTCAGTGATGATTCACTCCTTCATGTTTTAATCATGAAGCGAGCTTTTTTGGAAAGCAGAGAAAATTTTAGAGACTAAATGACCTCACTTTGTCTCCCCAGAGAGATGTTTTTGCTCTTCTGTTCTTTATGTGAGTCTGTGGGTTTCAACGATTGTTGCATCCCAGAGCCTTTGCTTCCGTGGTTGTGGTATAGTAATGACAGAATCACCGTATCGTGGTGTTGTGATGTTACTTGTTGCCCGGGACTACATTTCAACTCTTCTTTGTAATGTTACTTAGTGGTCTCGGAATGATGATGTCACTGACAACTCTGCAGAGTTTCCACTGCAGCAGAGGGCCTGCAGAGATGAAGCGAATGTGTGTGCGAGTTTGTGACGTGCAGTCAGACAGGCTTTTGCAAACAGACGTTTGCACAAGGAAGAGGGTCGTGTTGAACGGAACCACAAAAGAGACGTGTTGTTTTCATTGGTCTAGTCTTCAGGGACTCACCGTCTGGGTCAGTGTTATTTAAGTCAATAATAAAGTCGTACTCCTGCACATGCACGCACACACGCGGCAGTAAGCAGGTCTCCATTTCATAGCATACTCCCTTAACTTATGGTTACATAACACATTTGCCCTCTCAGAAGGATAGTAATGAGATATGAATAGTGGACTGGACATGGGAAATGGAAAGAATGGCAAAGAAATGACATGCATGAAGTAAATTATTATGTAAATTATGGATAATTCAGCTGGAGTTATTCTCATTTTAAGTTACCTTTGGGGAGGCCCTAAACGTTTAGGAAATATATTGGTGGGATGTGGAGTCAAACAGCCATTCTGGTTTTGTCTCCACCTCTTTCCTGTAATGCAGACAGTTGGAAAAGAGCACCGAGTGAATCTAAAATGTCAGTTCAGGAGATTTTATTAGCCTAATATTTCTGCCAAATAGGGATGTTGTTGAGTCTGTCACTGGCTAATAAGTTCGAGGATGACAAAAGATGTCTATGAATTTGAGCAATTTGGAGAGTAAAATTCTCAACTGAAACAGACAAAACATAGTAGGTTAGAAGAAGCCAAACAATGAAATCACATCGATTAGACACATTCCTACTGCTGTGGATAAACACAAACCAGATGTCCTGCAAGAGACTCATACGTGATGTCAGAGTTATTTACAAGCTCCTCATTTTTCCTAGATGCCATTAATGCTGTTCAAATTAAAAATGTTGCTGTTTCCCGCAAACATCATATCCTTGATTCAACTTCAAAGGCCAACTTTTCAACTTTTATTGGACGTGTGTTTAACTTGCTGCATGGCTGTGTAACTACACTCATAGTGAGGGCAGATGAATTTTCTAAAATTGTGGAGGCACAATAAGCAAAACATTTATTTAGAACATGTAAAATGAGAAAGTAAAAATGACAGTCCTTGACGATGATAATATCTTCACATCTTAAGATCTGACCTCTGGCTATGACAATTATTTTGCATTTCTGCACACAACTGTTTTTCATTTGAAATCTAGAAATGATAAAACTGTTTTTAAAAAGTTTTACTTCCCATTTTCACATACTTTCCTAAATTGTTAGGCAATGGGACCTCTTCTCAGTGACTTTACGTCAGAAACCTCTAGACTTCCTCTTTCACTTAACGACACTCACCGCTGAACTCCACAACAAACACAAACTTTCACACTGACAGTGACAGACAGTCAATGACAATGCAAAGAATACTCCTGCACATTGTCTAACTGGCAGAAAATTTTCGTGTAAAAAAAAAAAATCGTTTGTGTGGGAGTTGTTTTTTTTTTACCTACTTGTCCCCCTCCGACGCACCTGTCTCTGGTTATAGAGGTGCAAAGTAATTAATTAACTGTTCTGAACACTGTCTTACCATGTCATTGTCACATTTTCAACAGCAGAAATTGTATATCTTTTTATATGGTACTGTGTATTCAAATACTTCTGTGTCTAGAGGTCTTTAATCAGTGGCTGCAAAGTTTAGTTCAACTATAGTTCAAACTGATATACAGTATCATAAAAGAAATATCAGAAGATACTTTTGTTTTCCATGTAGGTATGTATTGAAAGGTAGTTAATCACTGACTTGTCACTTCCTCTACCTGTATATGCACTTCACACCATCCTGTTGCGTCACAGTCTACAGTGAGTCAGATGAATGGCAGGTCACATAAGCCTCTAATGTGTAGACATGTGAAGATGTTCCAATTTTTCACCTTTGAATAGTGACAAGCGTGTGGTCTGTTTTATGTCATCTGCTGGATTCCTACAGGGGAGGATGAGCTGTGTAATTATAGGAGGTCGAAAATGGAGACTGACATCAAACACATATACACACATGCATGCACATAGACACTGTGATAATGTCATACTTGTTTCTATGGAACTTCTATGATCATCTGTTTAGCGGTCTTTAAAGCTGAGACAGATAATTAACCCTGAGTTGACCCTGATTTGTCAAATAATTGCAGTGGATGTGAGACAGGGGCAATGTTTGTAAGAACGTCTGACTGAGTTTTAGGCCTCAGGTCCTTTGTGATGTTTGCAGCTTCACTGTCCTGTTACTTGTTGCTTTTTCTCGTAAATGCAGCACAGATCAGTAATTTTCACTTACTGGCACAACTGAGTAGTGAAGTAGTAGTAGTCATACTAAAACTATCCTGCCTTTATTAAAATGTCATTTTGTTTCCATGAGTTTGAGGGTGTTTTAATAGACTTGTAACTCTACTTGGAGTGGTGAACTGTAATGCTCTGCCTACTTTGCATTTAACAGGGAAAGCTTTGGGAAATTCCTTACAGTTCATTCTTAATGCTTTCTCCATACAGAAAAATATTCTGCTGGGAAATAATGTAATAAGCTCTGTCAGTGTGCCCATCCAAAGACTGTGAGTCATTCTCTCACAGTTTGGTATGATTTTTTTGTGCTGCATCACCATCTATGTGAGTTACTGCCAACCTGGAGAATTGTTAGAACCATAGCCAAATCAGCCCTGGAGGTTATTATTGCACAAAATTTGCTTTATTCGGCTGTCTGTTTGATAAATCAGATGGTTTACTGCAGTAAACCATCAACAGTCATATTCAAGTAGCAAACACACTGTAGGCTTAAAGTGTTGTGGTTATAGTGTTTGGCTCTCTGTGGCACACTCAGTAAAACAATCCTACATTTCCCTCAGAAAACAGGACTGTGGCAAATGTTCTGAAGAGCGCTGCTGTCATTCTCACATGGAGAGAGGCGTTCAGACCAAAAAAGGTAGTGGAGAGGAAAGAGGAGTGCGGGGGATGATGATGTGGGGAGGGAGAAGAAAGGATAATACAAGGCAAGGTAGAATGAAATCCTCACCCACATGGAATTATTCTTTGATGATGCTGCTGTAAAGTGTGCCTTCACTTTCCCTTTGCCTGAATACTATTTGCATCATTATATGTTTGCTTGAAAGGCTATTCCAGCTGTATTGTTTGTTTTAGCCAATTAATCACAATTATTATGCATTACTGCTGACCTTTTTTCAAATACCACCATACATTTGATGACATCTATTGCATGTCTGTCCGACCTGGGAGAGAGATCCCCCGGCTGTTGCTCTTCCTGAGTATTCTTCCATTTTTTCCCTGTTAAATGTTTTTTGGGTGGAGTTTTTCCTCATGTGAATCAACGGTCTAAAGACAGACTGTGTTGTATGCTATACAAATGGTAAAGCTCATTGAGGCAAATGTGATTTCAGAAATCTGGCTTTATAAATACATTTGACTTGACTTGGCTTAACTAGAGTCTTTTTTGTTGTATTATTAGTGTAATGGAAGTATGTAGATGTTAAATAAAAGAGGCCCAAAGATTGAGCCTGGGGGAACTCTTGACATCATGTCAGCACTCAGATGCATCACAGAACAAATGAGACAAAGTAGTTCCTGTCTTGGAGATAAAACTTGAACCAATTCAGGGTTGTGTGGGAGAGATAAATGCAGCTTTCCAGTCTGTTTAGCAGTGCGGTATTGACAAGTGTATCAAAAAGTGAAGATTAACTAACCCACATATTTCCATAATCAATTTTAATTTACTGAAATGAACTAGAACAAATTTCTACCTGGAAGGCAGGATAAACTATAAACAAGGGGGTGGAGGTTGGGGTGGTAGATAGGCGTGTAGCGCAGGAGACTTTGTGTACAGTTACAGACTTGCAGTTAACAGTTGCTTTTTTAATTAACTGTAACCACAATCTATCCTTAATCAACTGTTTTAACTGCCAAACCATTGTTACGTCCCACCCTTTGGTGGCAACATGGGACGAACAACATCCCAACACTGACCCAAACTCAACACAAATAAACACCTTTACAACAACCAAATCAAGTGAATTTATTAACATAACTAGACAATAAATTAAGAACACCAAAAACACAATACAAAAATGCCCCAGCTGGGAAGCAGCAAGGCTAGCAGTACCAAATCAAGAAGGGTCCCCTCCTGACACTTGCACAGCAGCTTTTAAAGCCCGCCTTCAAAGGCCAGGTGGACCTTATTCGGTAATTAGCTGGAGCACTTCCAGAACAGAACTGAAAGACAGAAAACATGGACACAGCACAGGGAAATACATACAGCCGTAACACCATACCTAAACCATAGTTTATTTGCCACAACCACAATCTTTTTCTTACCCTAACTGTACTTCATGGCAAATACATGCTCAATAATGAGCATGGCAACTACAGTACACATTTTTAGTAAAGAATTGAAAAAATGTTGGCAATGGTTTTGTAGAATTATGTAATCAGAGTTCTTGTCTGGTGATAGAGTTGTAATATCAGTACTTGTCTGTCTTTGCAGGAGAGATCACACTTTACAGCCCCAACATCATCACTGCCCTACCAATGCTGAGAAATGCCATTATATCCCTCCTGTTAGCCACTGGTAGAATCATTGTCCGGGTGTGAACTGTGACCCAAGCTTCGCTCAGCAACTAGAGCAGACTTCTCTGCCCTTCCTCTACCATCTCCCTCTCTGAATCAAGCCTCCCCACCACTGCTGTGCTCATGTTAGCCTGACATTGTGTATCATTTCTAGTAGTGGTGTCAAAACAGAATACTAACACAGGAGTGTCTGTAAAATTGAAGACAGGGAGGAAAGATTTTGCTGTGGTAAGGATTACCCTTAAGTAATTTTTCAGTTCTTGTTTCATTTACATCAACTTCATGTGACCATATGCAACACACAAATGTGTGTAGAGGCTGAGTACAAACATCAGCATACTTTGCAGACTGTGTTTGCTGAGGTGTCTATGTATTTCTGTGCATGTGCATATTTGTGCAGGTGTCTGACTGTGTGTGTGTGTTGAGTGGACTGTGGTAGTCTGTACATGAGTACTTGTGTTACACCTTCACACAGGCTTCTGTCAGTGCAGTTGCTTTTTTTCAACCTAAGCAGACCTTTTCCAATTCAGGAAGTAGCTACACTGTGGTTCCTTCACCATATAATGTTAATAGAATCAGTGGGGCTTGTCATGCATGCAACAGGCTGACCCCACCTGGGATAAGGCAGGTGGGCCTCCTCCTCCAGCCCCAGGTGAGCTGGCATGTCCATGTTGTCTAGACGGGAACAAGTGAGTAATGGTGATGCTTACAGCAAGGTACCCAGTAATGATATTTCTCGTCACTGGTTTGGAAAGTGTGTCAGTATGATTAAGCCTCAGTTGCAGAAAATATTTAGGGGTGACGCTCTATGAAAAGCATAGCTGAATCACATGTTTGTGGCACACAAAGGGGGTGAGTTTTGACAAACATTGCTGCTTTGGTAGGAAAATTATTTTGTCTTTAGGCCTTAGAAACACACATTGTCAGAGAGAGAGAGAGAGAGAGAGAAAGTGCAGACAATGAGAAAAACACAGCAGAAAAACTCAAAATTAAATTTTTTTACTTGCTATGGTCTCGTAAACATTGATTTTGCTTCCCTGCATTGTCGGCATAGTGAAAGTCTGCTTTACGTCGGTGATGTTGTCAAAAAGTTTTAGGAGGCAGGCAGGAGAGCTGGAATATACCCTATTGTGACCAGCTGTGTGCTATGTGCATGTCGCCCTAACGTAATGTAGTGACAACAACCCTATTGTCTAATAAAACACACAGTGAAACAGAACATAATGCACATAATGCCTACTCATCAACGCTAAATGTTTTAAGACGTGGGAAAAATACCACAAGTAAAACAGCTAAGACTGGGATCCACATTGGCTCAGCATTTGGGGCACAAATAGCTTTTATTGCGGAGGGGAATTAATACTCATCAACAACAATGGCATCTTTGTGTTTTCCTGTATATGTTTTGTCTGACTGTTGGACGGCTTATTTAATTCTACATTGGTCTGTTTCACCTCTCCTGAAGGGCAGCAAATGTTCTGCCCTCTCAAAGCCCCTCTTTGTCTCCTTCCTTCAGGAGCTCATGAGGACAACCTGCTCAGTCAGAGATGACGAGGCAGGCAGGTTGTTGTGAGGGGGGAAGCGGACACAGACACACACCAACAGTCTGAGTAACAAGACTGACCAAGGTCAGGGCAAAATGATTCTCTACCTCGGCGCCTTTGGAGCTTACTGTAACTCCTTTGGAAATATGCCCTGTCTGTGTGAATATCATCACCTTTCCACTGGTGGCCTAATCAGGAATTAATTAATGTGATGAATTGTGGCCTCTGTTTTATAAGACAACCAGTCTTAGTTGGTGTGACAACAGGAAAAGGCACAGACATTTTCACATGGGTCCCAAATTCTGTGCATGTCTGCGAAGCTCATTTTGCAACACTAACAAAGTGGTTATTTTTTCATTTTGGCGGGTAAACAAGTTGCAGAATTGTTTCCTCTATTTTTCTCATTGGCTTTATTAAAACCACAGGGACAGTCTGGGAAATTAACCCCACAGGAAAAGCACAGCTCCTCCTTTTCACATGAGTGAATTCACTATGGAGAAACTGGACTGTGTATGAGGGGACAGGTTAAAGAAGCACACAGTGTATACTTCGACAAAGACCACATTTCCTTTTCTTTCTCTCCTCTGTCCTCTATCACATAAACACACAACACACTACAGAAATGGTTACCCTGTTAGGGTCATGCTTATTTACACCTGGTGTCATGATGTGAAAACGCAGACAAGGTTTCCACATCCCTGTTTGAAGGAGAAATGTCAAAGAAGACTGCTGTCCTGGAAGTGGCAGCACAGCTAATGTTGGCGTAGGTATAAACTGTGACTAAACTGAGGACACACAGCTGTCTGCAGAGGTGGAGGGCGTAGGTCAGCATTCACAAAGCTTTGCAGTGGGATTGCTGTTCTTGGATCAGCATGGTCCACGAGAAAAAGGCTAGAAAGGTGAAAGACATGGGAGACCTCCTCATATTCCACCAGTGAATAAAGTGTCTTATAGAGTAGTGTTGTAGTATTCGAGACCGGTCTTGGTCTTAAGACCACTTTTTGATGGTCTTGGTCTTGTCTCGGACTCGACCACCTTTGTACTTGACCGCCTTTGTACTTGGTCTTGTCTCGGTCTCGGACATTGAGAACTATTTTTTCAAGATCAGTCAAGACCATAACTTTGGGAATATCAATAAATTGCTTTTGCATTGTCTGATTTGTTAACATCCTAACTTTGATTGGAAGTAAAACTTATTGCTTCAAATGCAACCAATAACCCTAATTAAACATGTGTTGTTCCCGTTAACAACTGTCACCCCTCCCTGCGATGCTTACGTTGATTTCAGCTCTTAATGTTTGTATGTGGGTGATTTAATTGGAAAGTGGATCTTTCAGATCACTTTCAGAAGTACCTATGATCTCGTTTCACATTTTATTGCGTGCCATGCAATGCAGGGAACTGGTCTTGGTCTTGAATTGGTCTCGCCCTCCCTCGGTCTTGGTCTTGACTGCATCCTTAACCCTAAGAGTCTTGGTCTTGTCTCGGTCTCGATAAACTCTGGTCTTGGTCTTCACTTGATCTCGGTTTGGGCAGTCTTGACTACAACACTTTTATAAAGTTAAGATTGCACATCCCAGCGAACCACTCTCATCAGAGTTTTCGGCCACATTAACCAGACTAGCAACAAATGGCAAATGGCATTAGTTCAGTCCGAGGGGGCTTGGTTTGGGAACTCGAGGGCCGCCAGTTTGAGTGCAGCACCACGGACCACTGCCAAAGGTTCTCCATGAGCAAGACCCTGAACCCCTAACTGCTCCCTGGGCACTAAGCAATGGCTGCCCATTGCTCCTAATTAGGATGGGTTAATGCAGAGAACATATTCCGCATTCACTGTACTATGTATAAATTGCATGTGGCCAATAAAGTTGATTATCATTATCAAAGTGGAGCATTTAGCAGCTAAAGAGCCAGATACATCCCTGACGAGTTGGTGGAGAGCAAAACAGAGTTAAAGGACAGTTCATATAGGACTGTTGATTTGTACTGGTTAGATGTCTAAACAGGCAACTGTTTGATAACAAGTGTGCCACATTAACTGTATCAGGTTCCACGGCCCCCAAGTGGCCATAAAATCAATTATTGCAGATTTACGTCACAAAATTAAAACTTTTTGAAAGGTGACTTGACAGGTGACTTGGTCTCAACTATATTAAAAACACTTTTAGCACACCTTTGGAAGTAATAATGTACACTTGAAAGGTTATTTTTCATTTTAGCATTGGGAGACCTAGAAGAGGGCGGTGCGGTGGTGCAGTGGTTAGCACTGTTGCCTCACAGCAAGATTTCAAAGCCTGGTTGCCCCGGTCTTTCTGTGTGGAGTTTGCATGTTCTCTCCGGGTACTCCGGCTTCCTCCCACCATCCAAAGACATGCAGGCTAGGTTAATTGGTGTCTCCCTTAGGTGTGAGTGGTTGTCTGTCTATGTGTGGCCCTGGCGACCTGTCCAGGGTGTAGCCTGCCTTTCGCCCAATGTCAGCTGGATACAGGATAAGCGGTTGACGATGGATGGAGACCTAGAAGTCTTAAACCTTGAACATTTGTGACTTGACTTGAGACTTATTTGTCAAGACTTTCTCCCCAAAGACCTAAAAAACAGCTCTGTAACAGCTTGTATGATAAAATATTTTGTCTGGTCCCATTGCTCGTCCTCTGGACACTGAGGTTACCTCATCTCAAGGGTGTGTGAGTGTCTTGTGTGACTCAACATATAATTCAGTCGATGAAGCACTGCCATCAGTATCCATCCCTTGTCAAGTCAAACCCTCGCTGTCACTCTCCAAATGACCCCACCCAATCTTGTTTCCACGGTAACTCTATATTGTAGCACTGTGTTGTGGAATCTTGGGAAGTGCTTCGTCAGAGTGTCTCTGCAAAGTCTGCCTACTCTCAGTGACCTCTGGCATTTGTCATCAGCAGACCAACAGATGCTCTTCACATCCTGTGCAGAAAATTCTAGCTGATTCGGACCTGAGTTATGACGAGGAGCAGTGAGAATGCTGACAACCACACATTGTGTTGCTCAACCATTTTCTATTCACCCAATGCAGGGTATGAACTTCTGCATGTCATGATTTCAGGCCTTTGAATTTCTATTAGTTACTTGACTGTGAAAACTATTTGTTTAGGTAATCTATGCAAGTGAACAACATTGTGTTGACTTTTTAAATCAGTAATTATAGTGTATTAAATATAGTGTGTAAAGTGTACATTATTACTTTAACATTATATTCCATCATGCTTTAGAAAACCCCTTCACTTCTCGAAGCTCACAAATACAAACCACTCACACTGAGGGTCAACAAAAACACTCTGAAAATAACCAGTAGAAATAAATCTTTGTTGAAATATGGATGTCATGTATGGAAAACAGAGAGAGAGAAAAAGAGGTGAGGCTGTTCACTTTGATATAAGCCAGGCAGCCTTCCAGAAGCTTTGACAGAGACAGCTCATAAATCTGATTGTGAGACCGAACAGCCCAGGAAATTAAGTCATACCCCAAATACACCATTCTAGTAAGAACTGAATGTCTCTTTTGTTCACAAATATTTATAAGATCTTTTACACTAGTTCCTCCCTCATACTGCATAAGTGCACATTTCAAGAAAAATGTGTTGTTATAACATCAGTGCATACGGAGGTTTCACTATTAAAAGTAACACTTAAGATTATGCATCTTCAAACCTTCCTGTGTTTTGATCCTGGTTTGGAGTTGTTTCACAAGTGGAACGTATGTGGAGGCTTTTTCCACACGGGAGAGATCTGTGACTCAAATGCATTCGCTTTAAAAACAAGGACAGTGTTTTTGCTGTCTTCTTGTGTTTCCCCAAAACCATCTGTTTTATTCTTCAGCCCTCAGTTACGGCTCGTTCCACAAGCCGTGACAGGAATTATTACGTCGCAGCTTCACACACAGTAGCTGCTCTCCAGGCCCATGAGTAAGTTTAGTGTAACCACCACCACCACCACCACCACCACCGCACGTTTCACTTCTTGGCAGAGAAATTAACTTCCCATAAATGAAACCCACAACCATAATCAACCATGTTATGTACAGACATTTAAACCACAGATAAGATTAAACTACAATGTTTGTCTTAATTACAGTGTAAAGTACATAGCATTTTGTTCTGCATAACTGGAATTATCCATTAAATGTAGCCATACAGATAGCTCATTCAATTTAAATATTAAACTTATTTTAAGTGTTATGAAGCTTCACCTGTGAAGCACTGGAACAATTTAACTTTATGTGATGTGGAATCAGTGTTAAAATGCATTGTTTAATTCGACATCAATTAAAGGTTCAGTGTGTAATATTTAGATGATTGCAGAAATGCAATATAATACACAAAACTATGTTTTCAGTGGTGTATAAAGACCTTACATAATGAACTGTTACTAACTGTACCTTAGAATGAGCCATGTCTATCTACATACACTGCAAGTCCTCTTACATGGACGTCGCCATGTTGCGCCGCCATGTTTCTACAGTAGTACAGTAGTACAGGTAGTAGTCAACTGGTTTATTAGAAGCTTAGCTTCTCCTGCCCGCTTGGAAAGGGAGGGGTGAGTGGTGACTAATAGTGAATTCATGTGGTGTCAGAATAATCAGAATCTTTTTATCCTCCTTAAATCTTTAAATGAGTAATAAAGTGCATGGGACATAAAGAAGTATACAGAACTTTGATTCGTGCAAGATCACGTATTGCATATACATATTTTGCAGACATGTAATTTTTAATATGGTGATAACAGTTCTGGTTAGATGTCTAACTGTTCATGTAGAGTGAACTTGATGTCTGTGTTGTTTATAAGCTCTGATAATGATAATCCAACACATCTTTGTAGTAGCGTCCATGTTGATTCCACATTTCAATTTAAGAGCACAAGAACAGACACTGAAGTCGGAAGAACGACTTCATAACTGAGGAGCGTGTGAATGCACCATGAGTGGATGGATGGATGTTTTTGCTCATTTTAAGATGATAATTTCAGATTGTAACTTCACTGTACACGCCTACATCTTTACCGAATTGCATATGTTTGATAGGGGTCCCGCCCTGGACATATCTACAGGTCAAAATTCACTCATATTCATAGCGCCACCTTCTTGCATAAGGAAGTCAACCTTCAAAGAAGCAGTCCCCACATCCTGTTTCACCTCGATGAACAAAACTTTTGTGGCACATGCGTCATCTCAAGATACACAAAATACCCTCCTGGAGCCATACCCTAAACCCAAAGGGAAGTCAGCCACTTTCATTTGGATGTGTAATTTCAGCCCACTTTTTGCCTTTTACAGGATCCATACTTTTACGAACTCCTCCTACAGAAGTAATAGTATCGTCTTTAAATTGTGTCTGTTTAATCTAAAGGCAATGACAATGAAAAGTTGTGCTATCTTTGAGTTTTCCTTGAAGGACGTATCTATAAACAGGAAGGTGTTCTAACTCATGTGTCCCACCCTTAACATATATAGCTACACGCCAATATTCACTCAATGCCATAGCACCACCTACCGGCAACATGAAGTAAACCCTTTGCGAAAAATATAATTTGATTTACGTGACATTTTCACAGCATGGTCCACACTTCATGAACTGGTACACAACATAGGTATAATTAGCGGATGTTGTCTAGCGCCACCCAAGGGACACAGGAAGTGATGTTAAACTCCTTCATGACCAGTCCAAAACACGCGATGATTCAGAGCCGCGACCTCCGGCCATTGCGCAACAGCCGCAACACCCTCATGATGCGCGAGGGCCCGCTCATCGCTGTTTGCAGTTTTAATGTTAACATTTGGTTTTCCGCTGATAAACAGATGTAGTAAAAGACTTCCCCTGACCCCATCACAGCAGGTAGACTATGAATTATCCTGGTGACATCTCACTTGGAACTTAGCAGACTTCAATGCTCATTCATCTTTATAACTTGCTGTTTTTTTCTAGTCTCCTGGGTTCACGATCGACTCTCAGTAATGCCCGCACTCGGGCGGGTCATCCAAACTCCAGTTAAAGCCCTCCCCTTCAATAGGCTGCAGCGGTGTGCCCGGGTATAAAGCCATTGCTCTCCCCTCTCCTCAGTCTGGTGCAACAGCTGCGAGGCGGCAGTGGGGAGTTGAGAAAAAGGGACAGAAATAAGATCTCTCCAAGCTAAACCATAGTTGTGCACTTGCTTAATTTTTCTTATTCTTTTATTTTTTTATTTTTTTGAAAACACTCCTTTGTTAACTAGCTTTTTCTTCTTTTCCACAAAATGACTGGTAGCCCACTCATAGGGTTACTGGTTGCGCTGTGCGTAAGTAGCGCTGTCTATGGCTTGCCAAAGAAGAGCAAAAGACAATCTGGACAGTTGCAGATGTATCCTGAGCTCCATGATGCAGCAGTCGTCAATCCAGGTTGGTACAAGGACTTCATTTTAAAGTATTCTTGAGTTTAATTCCGCATAATGGGTAAAATGTCAAAGATGTTCTTCGTAGACATTAGAAAGTGATTTCTGTTGGATGACTACCTATACATTTTTACAGTAACTTCAGTCTAATAATTTCTCGCATTTATGTGGTTTAATATTTCTTTTGTGAAAAGCCAAATCAGCCAATATTTTAATGGCCATTTATGGTCCAAATTTAAATAATCTTGTAGTAACAATCTTCTTTTTCTATTACATGATTTCTAGTCGGCTGTGAGGAAAACGGTCGCTCATTCAGACTGAACGAGCAGTGGGATAAACCCTACCTTGGTAGTACACTGGTGTGCACCTGCAATGGAGCAGCAGGCATCCAATGTAAAACTAAACCTGAAGGTCAGTGAGAGACCAACCGGTTTAATACAGACATGTCTTAGCAAGCTGTTTCTTGTCACATTTCACATCTGGAAACGAGTGAAAACCCGACTTTGGTGTTCTATCTCTCCCCAGTCCACTATCATTTGTTTTAGAACTTTTGTGTGGTTACTAACAAGTAAGCCTAAAGTATAAGTTGTACATCGCATCATAACGAAAACAGAGTTGCTTTAAAGGCTCGCGTGTTCAGTTATCAGTGCGTCATTACGCAGAAATTGAACTATCCGCAGCAGGTTCGCAATAACAACATCTTAACTTTTAAATATTTCCTCTGTTTTTCTCTCAGTGGAGGAGTCCTGTTATGATAAGTACAATGACCGGACATACCGAGTCGGTGAAACCTACGAGAGACCAAAGGACGGAATGATGTGGGACTGCACTTGTATTGGTTCTGGTCGGGGCAGGATCAGCTGTACCATTGCGAGTGAGTAAACAGAATACTAAACTGCTTGCCGTTCAAAAATCAATACTAAGCAATACCAATCTATCTATTTCAATCAATTTCATCATTCAGTCATTTGTCTTTGTATATTTTTATATATATTTTTTTTAAATTTGTGTTCCCTGCTTATTTCATGAATTTTATGCACCTTATCATGTTTTAATTAAATTTTTTTCCTACATTTTAATCACTAAATACAACATTTGAATGATGGATGAAGGACATGTTTTGAAACAAATAGAGCATCTACATTTTGTTATTCACAGATCGTTGCCATGAAGGTGGGAGGTCTTACAAAATTGGGGACACTTGGCAGAGATCTCATGACAGGCTGGAGTGTGTGTGTCTTGGAAATGGCAAAGGAGAGTGGACTTGCAAACCTCTGGGTGAGTATTTTTACCATATAAATTTAAACCTGCAGGGCAACCAGGATGTTGCCGCTTTCCATATTGCCTCTGGAATTCAGATACCTGTGAAATGTTGCAACTTAAATGTGCAAATTTGACTGTCCAGCTGCCACCACACGCACACAAACATACACAGGGTTATTTTTCAGAAGCATGACTATGCTTGATACCAATGTAAATATTTGACAACATACCAGAAAAAACAAAGTGAGTCTGTGACAGAGCATGTCTCTTCTCTTTATCCATCTTACGCCACAGCTATTGCTTTTCACTTGGTTAATTTCTCCTGGAAGTGACTGGGGTGATTTAGACACTTTTCAAGTTGAATCTTACAGTATCTTGTGTCAAACTCCAGGGACAATAAATTAAGGCTTTCCTGTGTTTTTTGTGCAGCTGAGCGGTGCTTCGACTCTAGTACTGCATCGACATACCTTGTTGGGGACACCTGGGAGAGACAGTACCAAGGCTGGATGATGCTGGACTGTACCTGTCTGGGAGAGGGAAATGGACGCATCACATGCACCTCAAGGAGTAAGAAAACATAAACACACACATGAACACATACTTTTACATTCTTGAGTGGCGTCTGTTGACCACTGTTGTTCACCAACCAGACCGCTGCAATGACCAGGACACCAGGAGGTCCCACCGTATTGGAGACACATGGACTAAGAAGGACACAAGTGGAAACATTTTGCAGTGTCAGTGCTTAGGAAATGGCCGTGGAGAGTGGAAGTGTGAAAGACACAACGCAGGCCGAAGTGAGAAAATCTAAACTTAAATTTAATTTAAATTTTGCTGAAAATGTCAAACACTGTACTCTGATCTTCTCAGAATTCACAACTCTGACATTCATCATTCTTTCAATCTGTTTGGTGGTATACAACAACAGGCGCTCTCGTGGTAACCCCCACCAATTCACGGACTCAGCTGCACACAGGTCTCCTCAACCAGGGTACATGCCGCACAGACTCTGGAGTCACCTACTACGACGGGCAGCGCTGGTTCAGAAGTCAGGGCAGAAAGCAGATGCTCTGTACCTGTCTGGGCAATGGAGCCAGCTGTCAGGAGTGGGGTGAGTACAGGACGGAGGGAAGAATAGCAGGGGTCTCAGTACAGAAGGGGGGGAAGGGGGAATTATGATGATTGTGACTCTGATTTTAATGTAAAACTCATCAAACTTAAATCACTTTTGTTGTTTTTGAAAAGAAAAACCTTTTAGAGGAGATACGTCAAGACAAAATCCTTTCAAATATGACTTTCTGATTCCTTATGTTTCTAATTGACATTAAATAAGTTTAAGAACCCCTGATTCATGTCACACCACTCAAATAATCATCATTATTGGATGCACATTGCTTTGTCTCTGCAATAATTACAATTTTCTCCTGTCTGTGCAGAGGCCTGGAGCCAGGTATATGGTGGCAACTCTAATGGCCAACCGTGTGTGTTCCCGTTCGTCTACATGGGAAAGACCTACTACTCCTGCACCTCAGACGGACGCACAGATGGGCAGCTCTGGTGCTCTACAACCTCAGACTATGAAAAAGAACAGCAGTACTCTTTCTGTACCGAGAAGAATGGTGAGACTGGTTGTGGAATGGAAATGATCATATTTAAAGAGAATATTGGTGCAAACATTGGCAAATCTTTCAGAAGTCAAAGTCCCCAAACTCTAAAGAAAACATCACATGGTAGTATGGTGAGATAGGTAAGAAACAGAATGACTGTTGTATTCTCTTCATTCCAGCCATTGTGACAACAATAGGTGGAAACTCCAATGGCGCTTTGTGCCACTTTCCCTTCCTCTACAGTGGCCGCAACTACACTGACTGCACCACTGACGGGCGCCGTGATGGCATGAGGTGGTGTGGTACCACTCACGACTACGACACAGAGCAGCACTTTGGGTTCTGCCCCATGGCTAGTGAGTGTTTGTGTGTGCTGCTTTGTTTGTTCCACATCATGCATGCATGCAGTTGCTTTGAAACTTGTCAGTTACATGTCTAATAATATAAAGCAAGTGAGTTTTTCTTTCTAGAGAAAGAGAACAATAGAGTTTCCAGTTTACATATATTCATGTAAAATATAAAATCACAATACTTAAAGGAAGATCCAAGGAAGGTTAAAATCAAGGCAACTGGACGTGGTTGAAGATATTAGAAGACATTTCGCCTTTCATCCAAGGGGCTTCTTTAATTCTTCCTTGGATGAAGAAACATCTTCAATTCTAATATAATATTATAATAATACCATCAAAAATCTACTACTTTCTGCTAACAACCCCACAACACAATATGTCACTTTTCATAGACGCAAAAATTACAGTTGTGCGACACCTGTGAGTGATGACACAAAATGACTGTGTTCTATAGAGTAAACTACTGAGTGTCTATTATATAGGGAGTAGTGACTAACTAGAAGAGGGAGCGAACTCAAATTTTTTGTTTTACACTTTGGGTTTTGTACGGGTTAAACAAATTATAACGTGAATTAATGAACTTTAGAGGCGTTGGCAGGTGTTTTGTTACCTTTGGACAGAGCCAGGCTCGCTGTTTAGCCGACTGCTGACTGCAGCTCAAAACAGACATGAGAGTGGTATCAATCTTCTCATCTAACTCTTGGTGAGAAAGCAAAAGTTGGTGTACTCTATATGTTTCCTGCAACCAACAAGTCCTCAATGATTCTGGGTTGTATGGCCAAAAGTCAGAATGTTCAAATGCTAAACTACCATACTACCACATACTTTTTGGGTTTGGATGTAATTACACTAAATGCTTAGTTCTTTATCTCATCCAGTTGCCAGATGCTAATGACTGTTTGGTTGCATGGGTGAGTTGTCGACAATTGGGGACTCAATAGCTGTCCCCAATAGCTGGCGTTGAAAAGAGAGAGGGGTTATGGTCATGGGAGAGTAATGATTCTCCCTTGACTATATAACAGCATTTGATTTCATACATAGTTTTAACACTGCGCTAACGGGACCAAGGAGAATTCCCTGTCCACGCACACACTCCAGCATGTGAATGCACAGATGCATCAAAAACACACACTGCTAGCACAAAGAGCAAAGTACAGATTGTATATATTATATATATTTTTATTCCCTTCTTTCTTTATGTAGCCCATGAGGAGTTATGTACAACCAACGATGGAGTGATGCACCGTGTAGGCGACAAGTGGGACAAACGCCATGATGTCATGGGTCACATGATGGAGTGCACATGCCTGGGCAACGGCCGTGGGGAGTGGAACTGTGTTGCTCACTCACAGCTGCGAGGTCAGAGAGCTAATTCTATCTGGATATGAAACAAAAATGTTTAACCCTTGAAGTAGTTACAGTGGTCATATAAAATAAAAGCTTTATGTTGACTTTGCCCCTTTGTTATGTATCTAGATCAGTGCATTGTTGATGGCTTGTCCTATGAAGTAAACCAGGAATTCTCCAAACTCCACAACGAAGGCTATATGATGAACTGTACCTGCTATGGACAGGGACGTGGACGCTGGAAGTGTGACGCTATTGGTGAGTTCATGGCTCAGCTGTTGGGGAATTCAATGCTAATGCACTTTTCAGCTGAGAATTATAACCCCACCCTTCTCTGTCCCATTCAATCACCTCTTATTTTTTCTACCATAGATCAGTGCCAGGAGCCACAAACCAGGGCGTTCCATCAGATTGGTGAGACATGGGACAAAGTCATCCGCAACATCCATTACCGCTGTTATTGTTATGGTAACGGGATTGGAGAGATAAGATGTGAACCTCTGCAGAGCCACGAAGGTAGGAAAAGTCCACATAGTCTGTATATGAAAAAGTGTTTATCTACAGTAAATCACACAACAACAAAAGTGAAGACTTTATAGTGTCCTATTGATGCAATTTGAGCATTCCTTCTCCTCAGAGTCATAACTTAGTCCAATCTGAACACAGAAAGGACACCTCCTACAAAATTTAGAGTAGCATGACTTAAACCTAAATACATACACATCTCTGATGTCTATTACAGACATACATGAATAAATTCACAGAAAAATCACAGAAAAAAGACACTCCTTATAACTTAAAATCTTACTCATAAACATTGTATATCCAGTGATAGCAGGAGGTCAGTGAGTGCAAACAGGAACTGCAGCGAACTAATTTGGATTTTCATGGTGCAAATTCGCTAAAATGTAAACACGTATAGTTGCATTCAGATTTCAAACAAAGCATAATTTGTGGAGAATCCAGTTGTTAATATCACATAAACATTTGATATAATTGTGATAACTTTGGCTGGTCTGAGGCTCAATCAGTGGGTGAGAGATTTAAATCCTAAACTTGTCTCGTCGTCAACTGTCTGTGGTGACCCTCAGGAGGTATATTATGTATAGCTTTTTAGTTAATTCCTTTAATGCCTCTCAGTCTCAGCCTTTCAAAAGATCAGTTTCCAGGAGTTTTTCTAGCTACTGTTAGTGCTTAATATGTGTTTGCTGTATCCCTAATCTCCCATCACACATCACTGAAGTGAAAAGTTTACTTGCCAGGTTATTGGGGGGGGGTGGGGGGGGGGGGGGGAAGCGGGGATTTGGGATTTTTCTCGACTTTGAAGTCTGGCAAATGGAGAAGTGTTGGGCAATCACATCACCCCTGTCTTCCCCTTGGCTTTTGAATTTGGTGAGGTTTTTCCTCCCCCCGCTCAGTGTTGAGTGTTGTTGTGCTCACCTGCTGAGGGGAAAGGGACGCTGGGCTGGTCGGGGGGGTAGCCTTATACACACTTTCTGCCTCTGATATCTTCCTCTATTTGAGTAAAAGTTGCTTAATGTGATACTTTGTACTGCAGCACATTGTGTGTCCTGAATCAAACATTGACCTAAAAAGCTGCAGTTGCAACATTTATCTCACCATGTTCAGTAGCAGAGGAAAGTGTGCTTGTAGAGCAGGACGTTTAAAGATATATGTGTGTGTGTGTGTGTGTGTTCTTGGGGGTACTGAGGCTAGACAAACTGTGAGGAATATAGTACTCTGGTGTTATGTCACACTGTAAGATATCAGTGGGTGTTTCGGCTGGTTTAGCACCGTCTGGTGGTTTGGTTCTGTCCCGAAAGGATGAATCTGTCTGACAGAGGCTCACACAAAAGTGGGCCAACTTTCACCCTCACTTTCGACAGGTAACAGTGTTGTATTATATGTCTTTGACAATGTGCGAGTCTTTTTCTCATTGCTTATAGCAGCTGTGTTCATGTCTCTCCTACTCTCTCCTAATGTCTTCCCCTAAATCTTTCCCTACACATGTTCCCAACTTCGCAGATGGCCACAGACCTGTCCAGGTGATCATCACAGAGGCAGGAAAACAGCCAGACTCCCACCCCATTCAATGGAGCCCCCCTTCAACTGTTCAAATTATCGAGTACATTCTCAAATGGAGAATTGTGAGTCACTACTTTGGTTTGTTACACTGGTTAGAAATTTCCTTTGTAAATGCAAGTGAGCTCTCATTTCTTTCTCAAAAGGGTGTTTGAAATTTGCTGGCCAGTAGCATTAGTAAAGATGACCAAACAGTCTGAATGAGGTCAAGTGCTTCTGGCAAAGTTGACTGATGTTTCAGCATGGACAAACAAATTAATTAGAGGGTACATGAACTCTCCATTACAGTCTACATATACAAAAACAGTTTGTAGTTGGTTCCAAGCAAAATACTCCCCTCACTCTGATTTTCTTCACACATCTTTCTCTCTTTGAATACCTCAAAGAGTGACAAGCTGGTTCAAATGTTTATGGAACGTAATTGAAGTCAAAATGATTTCCTCTAATGGGGTTTGTATATTTTGGATGGCAAAGTCACTCAAATCCTTCATCTAGCCCTCCTGCTGGGAAAGTTTGCAGTTTTCCGACAGAGTGCAAAGCCAGTCCAAATACTCCTGAAGCAGGATGTGGCAGTAAATGGGCCCGAGCCAGTGTCCACTCCATAATATACAGGGTACCATATAAAGTCTTACTTTTCTGAATTAATTAACAATTCCAGTAAATCAAACTTCATCATATATGTGCTGAAGATTTATGCTTGCCACCAAGAGTTTAGAAATCAGATTAATCCAGTTGAGAAAACGAAAACTCACCACAAATTCCATTTAGTAGCTGTTCTGAAGCTTTCAGTACAATAACATGGTCTTCTTCAGCAGATGGAGATGCTTAGTTATAACATCATAGCAGATGTTTATGTTTCACTTTAAAGCACTTTAAGGGACTTTAGTTTGCTTAAAAGCTGAGGTGGGAAACAGCAGCTGAGAAAAAACTTCAACTTTCAATCATATTGCATGAATTTAAGATTTTCCTCTCTTCATTGTATGCTTTATGCCGTTAAAACTTGACTTAAAACCCATGAGCTTTTTATCTTTTTACCCCTTCTGTTAGAAAAATGCCCGTGACTCCTGGAGAGAAGTCACTATCCCCGGCAATCTCAACTCCTACACCATCAGTGGTCTGCGTCCAGGCATCACCTATGAGGGTCAGTTGATCAGCATCTTTCAATATGGACGCCGTGAGGTCACACGCTTTGATTTTACCACTACCCAAGGGTCTTGTAAGTAGACTTCAGCAGTGACATTCCCTCAATGCCAAAAATCTAAACAAATATTCACGTGATCATTATATCCTTTTTATCTCTTAAGTGGAAACATCAGAGGGAGAGACAACCCAGCCTGTTCCAGAGGTAGACACTTCTGAGTCTGTGACAGAAATCACCTCAAACAGTTTCGTTGTGTCCTGGACATCAGCCTCTGCTACCATCTCTGGCTTTAGGGTGGAGTATGAGCTCAGTGAGGAAGGTGCCAAGCCGAAAGTCCTGGGTAAGAGCCTTTGGCCATCACTGAAACCTCCACAATGCCTCCATAATAATTCAAGTAATTGATTGAGGTATATTAGGTTAAATGTGATCAACAGATTTGTTGTATTATACACCGTGACACCAATCCTATTAGTAGTGGGTAATATGGATGAAATCCTCTATAATGGGATATTATGTGATTTTATCAAGGTAGTAGATGGTAGATTTTCTGGAAAATGATCAGACAAGTCTGTCCATTTTTGGCTAACCCACTCTATCAAATAACTGGAAGTCAAGGTACTTCATACAAGAAATCATATAAAAATCCAATATTGCCACTCATTGATTTGCAGCATTGCCCAAATGGTCTCAGCCACCCAGAAATATTAAAGACATACTGTGGCTACAGTGGTGTAAACAGTGTGTCTACATCATAAAAAACTAATTTATGCTAGTATGTGTATTAACAAATTTTCTGTCTGCTTATCCAGATGTTCCTCGCACAGCCACCTCTGTCACCATCGCTGACCTCCTGCCAGGACGTCGATACAACGTCAATGTCTACGAGCTCCCAAATCAGGGACAACCAAACCTCATTTTGTCTACCACCCAGACTACAGGTGGGAGAGTCCCACTCCTCCTTGTTATCATGACAATGAGCTCAGGATTATTCAAATTTTGTACATTTTAACACAAAACACAATGTTAATGACTTCCATCCTTTCCTCAGCTCCTGACTACCCTGCCCAGCATGCAGTCGATGAAGTGGGAGAGACATCCATCCGAATCAGCTGGTCCAGGCCTCAGGCTCCTATTACTGGTAAAGAACCTGTCTCTGTATGTGTAGTTATATGTGATTTAAATTAGTATTTTTACATAGAGATCCGTTTTACTCTGGCTGTGTGTAAATGTATGTTTGTGCCTGCCAGGTTACCGTGTGGTGTACACGCCGTCAGTGGAAGGCAGCAGCACTGAGCTGACCCTGCCACAGTCAGAGACCTCAGTGAACCTGGGTGACCTTCGCCCTGGTCTACTTTACAACATCAGCATCTACGCTGTGAACGAGGACCAGGAGAGTGAGCCTGTTTTTGTACAGGTCAACACCGCCGGATCTCCTCTACCAGGTACACATTCCTAAACAAATACTGTATCTTTCCGGTAATAAAAAAGCTGAAATAAAAAACCTTTATAAATGGTGTAATTTAGTGCTTCAAATCTTAAGCCAATGGCAGTTTTTTGTTTTATTAAGACTGTAATAACAGTGTGTTATTCTATATTTTAGATGGTAAATTTTTCTGTTTAGATCATTCTTTGTCCTTTGGCTGTCAGTGAAAGCTGAGCAGATAAAGTTTATACTCACAGCTAAAGATGCCTTATATGGCCAGGGAGCTTTAGGAGGGGCATTCCAGTGTTTGGGAAAGACTGAACTTGTCAAAACATTGCTTTGTCAAAATAGGCTTTTACAGCTAAAGCTATAACACTGTAATATCTTTTCAGAGGCTTCTTATCTTCATCTTAGTCTATCGAGGCCCCTGAACGAACTCTCTTTAATTCATGGTGGGCTCAGAAACAGACACCTGTTCAGACGCAGTTAAAACAAAGCAAGCATGCGTACAGCCCACACCCAGACAGAGGCACACACACTTCATAAATCCTCATATATCTTAAATTGGATTTCCATTTTTGACTCTTTCCTTTCTGTGCCGGGTACTGAAAAATGAACTATTTTATTATGCTCAAAAAGAAAACCAGATGCTGTAGAGAACTGTTTTATATTCTTATATATAAATATATATACTTTCTAGCCATGTCTGGTTTGCTATTTCTCTCATATTTTCTGCTTTGTCTGAGCCATTATTGTTGAAATCTGTAAATATCTCAGCCTCAAAGTTGTTTAAGAGGTGGTGTTAAGCTTTTTGTCTTTTTCACGTGTCGGACTAGCTGCTTGGATAGCCCTCAAAAACACCGGTGGAAAAACACTGAGCTGCAGCACGCACCTCTTCTCTCCCTTCCAAACACTAGCTACCCCCCAGGCAGTCAATGGACATAAAGTTGTTACTGTGATGTAGAGACAGAGCTTGGTTAAAACTTTATGGATGAAAGATACATTTGTTACAGATTAATAACTCACCACTCTGCAACATGGACAGCTGAAATTAAGCCGTGTTTAGCGGCTTCTCACTGACCCGCCCTTCTCTGCTTCTGATTGGCTAGTAGTCTACTACTAGGAACTGCGCATGTGCAACTCCCAACAAAGATCATTCAGAGACAAGATCTATCACTCCATAGCTGTAATGAAGTGTTCGACACACAGGGTGAAGAGAGGAGCTACAGCAATGTGCAATGAAAATTAAACCATGTATACCTGTTATGGTACAACCCCTAAATAGGATTTTGAACCTGAAAATTAGCATAATTATAATAAAGCACCTCTTTAAAGCCTGATTTCTTTAAACTTATAGATTTTTGAAAAGCTGATTAAATAAAGCCACACAGATTTTTAGTTATACTGTTCTTAGTATTTTTAAGTTAGCCTTGTAAATAACTAACTAAGTTAAAGGTGTTCTGTGGAGTTTTCTTTAAATAGTTATGGTTACATGCAGTGTTTCTGAACAAAACAAATTGTGGGTATCCTTGAGGCCTAACAAATATGTTAAATGCAAAACAAATGGGGACCCTTGTAAGTCTGATTGTGACTATACCTTTTGTCAATCAATCTACCACTTCCTGTCCACAGAGGAGGTCCTGGCGCCCACAGACCTGCAATTCAACGAGGTGTCAGATGTGAAGATCACCATCACCTGGATCGGTCCACCTAGTGAAGTGACCGGTTACAGGGTGACCTTCTCCCCTGTTGGTCCTCACGGCACTGAGACAAGGCCGATGCAGCTGTCCATCTCACCCAACGCATATGCTGAAATCAACCACTTGGAGCCGGGCACACTCTACCGCTTCTACATCTATGCCATCAATAGTGGAGTTGAGAGCAAGCCTCTTGTGGGAGAAAAGTCTACCAGTAAGTATCACCATAGTGAAAGGAGCTCGAATGACACAGAAAAACAAAATACAAAATACAAAACATGAGTGATTTTCTGCCTTACATGTGTTTTATTTTCCAACCCCTCCAGAACCTGATTCACCCACCAATGTGCATTTCACTGACATTGGCCCAGACAGTGCACTTGTTATCTGGGAGTCTCCCCGCGCCATTGTCAGTGGCTACCGTCTCTTCCTGAGTATCGAGGGCTCCAACCCCATCGAGAAGAGGATCCCGGGCAGGGTCACTCAGTACCCTTTGAGGAATTTACGTCCAGACACCCAGTACACTGCCACCCTGCATTCTGAGCTGGACAGTGAGCTCAGCGAGGGCGTCACTACATATTTTACCACCGGTCAGTACTAAAAGAAACAGAACATCACCAGAGAGAATAGTAAGTTGTTGCAATGAATTTAATTTGATTTTCCACACTCCATCCTCCTCCCAGCTCCCCAGAGGGGAATTGCACCTGCTTTCAGCACTGAGGTCACTGATACCTCTATCATTATCACCTGGATACCTGTCCGCAGATTCAGCTACAAGGTAAACACCTGCATCATACTATGAAATAACTACACGTAGCCTAGTTTAAAAAGTGTTACTCATAATGGCAAACCCTCAGATAATTATCCCCCAACTCTGTACTTCCCGTCAGCTCTATGAAGCTTCATAGCGTCTTTTAGCTCATTGTTTTGGTTTTATGGCCCGCAACTTTACTGTTTTGACTCATACTCATCACTCAGCTCTGGTAAACGCACTGTACACCTCCTGCCCAGCACCAAACTGCAGACAGTGTTTGCAACTAGGCGGTGAACATAGTGGAGCTTTTAGCAGCTAAAGACACAGACATTTCACTCAGTTGGTGGAGAGCAAAACACAGAATAAAGGAGAGTAAAAATTGTACTTAAATTTGTTCGGTGACCTTAAATGAATGACAATGTTGCTCTGTGTCTGCTAGATGTGTAAATAGGCAACAGTTATATTAACATGATCGCCATATCAACTTTGTAAGGTAACGATATGTCAGTGTTGTGTTTGCAGCTGGTTGTGCTGCCCCCAGGTGGCCAAAAAAAATCAATTCATGCAGAGTTAATGTATTTGCTGTATGTTTTAAATGTATTTTCTAGGTTTCTAAACTCTGCTTGTCTGCCTCTTTATCCCCAGCTGTCTGTGCTTCCCAGCCAGGAAGGCGAGTCTCCCAGAGAAGAGACCTCTGACTCTGGACGCATTTATATTCCTGGTCTGATTCCAGGAACTCAGTACACCTACAGTGTTCAGCCTATCTTCAACGGACGCAACAGTGGAAACCCAATCACCCGCAACGTTGTCACTTGTGCGTGTCTAATTCTATTTATTGCAATGCAGCAGCCAAAGAAGTTGTATAACTAATCACCTGATTGATTTAATACTGCTATGAGCTCACAAAGCATTGTTGAATCCATTTGGCATGAATTTGTGTAAGAAGTTACTGCTGCATCGAATCAAGTTTCTCATGCTTGTGTCATGGTCTTTTTTCCTCTCTTTGCAGCCCTGTCTCCTCCCACTAACCTCAGAGTGGAGTCCAGCCCCGACACAGGACGTCTAACTGTGCACTGGGTAGCCTCCAAAACACCAGGTAAATATTGACTGTGCTCCCCACGCTCTGCCAGCCCATTGGATCACGCCAAGTCTAGGCCATGGCCTTCAAATGGTATTTTCTGTTCTCAGTGACTCATACATTGCAAACACCTCTCGACATGATGTTTTATCTCCTGCATATTTGTTATGTTCCCCTACCCTCTGCAGGCATCACAGGTTACAGAGTGACAAGCAACCCAACTAACGGCCAGCGAGGAATCACCCTGGAAGAGATTGTCCGAGCTGATCAAACCTCATGGTTGATAGAGAGCCTGAGTCCTGGGGTTGAGTACAACATCAGTGTCTACACTACAAAGGATCATTTGGAAAGTGTACCTGTGTCCACTATTGTCACACCAGGTAGGAGCCACCAGGAAAGCATTCACACTTGCTGTTAATGGACATCAAACACACAAGTGTGTCCACAGAAACGTGAGTGTGTGTATAAAAGAGAGAGAGATGATAGAAGAAAAGAGATAAAGAGATGAATTTGCCATTAAAGGCTGGGTCTAAGTCAAATTGGAGCGAACTCCAATATTTCCCCTTCTGTCATTGTGGTAATATTTTCACTATTCCCACCCTTACAATGTATTCCTCTTCATGCTGCAACTATTTCCATAACAATACATAATTTTTCTTTCAAAAGAAAAAACCTGGGATATCTCAAAAATGGATTTTCTTAAAGCTGCGTTAATAGAGTCCACTTCCGACCCATGGGACCTTATTTTGGAAAAGATAAGTACAGTAGTCAATGGAGAGAGGCAACTAATGTTTTATCTAGTCTGAATTATGCCCATTAGCTTCAGCCATTGCGAGAAATAGTTCTGACATCATACTTGTGACTTTTGGGTTGAGTCTTATAACTGGACTGTTCTACAACAAACTGCGGCTTTCTTGACTTTCAAAATTTTCTTTCAAATTGACAAACATCAATCATTGGCACAATTCAAACTGGATCAAAAAAAATTGTTGTCTCTCGCCATTGACAACCATACATATTTTTTCCAAAATAAGGTTCTATGGTGGTCCACTGGAAGGCGACTTTTTAGGCTCTCTATAGATTTTTGGCCACTAGCAGAATACAATGACCTGACAGACACACAGCCCTGATATTATCACCTTTTAAAGTTGCTATGGCTAATGGTTTAGCAGAAATAATGTCAACTTGCCCATTCAGCAGACACAGAGCAACATTATCACCCCATTGAATGGCTACCTAGTGATTTAAGTTCAACACTCACTATCCTTTTACCTCTGTTTGGTCTCCACCATATCCACCAAAAACATCTTGGTGGGCTGCTGGGCAGATAGGGTAGAGCTGCTTTATCACTGCTTGTTTGCCACTAACAGCTGTCTACTACTGCTGGAATCGACATCAATGAGAGCAGTGATATCCAATCCAAATGTAAATGAGCTTTAAAACCAAAACAGTGAGCTAACAGTGAGCTAAAATAGGCCACTGGGAAGGGCATGGTTTTTGATCTGAGAGAATTAATGAAGGCACATTAACAGCCTTTTTATTAACTCATATGATAAACTCAAAAAATATAGTAAATTTCATAAATCTATTCTGTCATTTATATTTTCTTTATTCCACTGTAAATCTACTTTTATTAAGTTAACCTCTTTGTTTTGCCTGTGTTAGCTATAACTTTTAACCCTCTCTCCTCCAGCCATTCCTGCTCCCACCAACCTTCAGTTTGGAGGAGTGGGTCCTGACCACATTAGGGTGACATGGACAGTCCCCCATGTTGCCACAGCAAGCGACATCTCCCGGTTTGTCATCCGTTACCACCCTGTAGCCACAGACGACGATGTCAAGGAAGTTAATGTTGGCGGAGCAACCAACACTTTCCTGCTGCAGAGTAAGACAACATACAGATAGTGTGTGTTTAATAGTGTTTGACAGACTGCTGGTGTTCAAGTCCAATATGGGCTGTTTTTCTTTGCATGTCAAGTCATTCTAACTGTATACTTACCTCTCCATTTCCATATAGACCTGCTGCCCAACACTGAGTACCGTATCAGTATTGTGTGTGTGTACGGTGAACAAGAAAGTCAGCCTGTCACAGGGACTCAGAGTACAAGTGAGTATGACAGTGGTTTCCAAAGCGGGTCCCTTAAGGAGGGGCCAACAGTGCTGGAAGATTTGACATTTATTACCATTACCACATTTTTAATGATGTTTCCATCACATAAAAACAGGCAAACAAAAAAAGTATTTATGTATTAAAAACTTAAATATGCAATTATACTGCAGCTAATCTTAGTGACATGTCTGTTCTGTTTTTGAACAAAACAAAATTAGCATACTTCATTTTTGTGTCTTGTATTAATCTTCAAATGTGTAGCAACATGGCCTAAAACTGCTGACTGTTTTCAAATTCCTGAGTTACTTAAAAGTACTTACTTACTTAGTACGTACTTACTTAAATTATGTAGTATTCACTTATATTTGTCCATTAAAAAAAGTCTTATAATGTCAGTTTTTAGGTAAGGTTGTATATGCATGTTTTGTAGGAGGGCTTGGGGGGCTCTCATGAAAAAAAGATGTGCTATGGTATTAAAACATTTGGGAGCCACAAGTCCAAGTCAACCCACAAATTGTTAAAATGGATAATTTGTGTTGTAAATTTTGTAATTACCATTATGATTACCTTTCCCTCCAGCTCTGGACTCCCCCACTGGCTTGGACTTCTCTGACATTAGCACCAACTCCTTCACCATTCACTGGCTGGCTCCAACTTCTGCTATCACCGGCTACCGCATCCGTTATCAGAAGACCAGTGGTGGGCGGGCAAAGGACGAGAGGCTGCCCCCAACCAGGAACCACTTCACTTTGACTGGACTGACACCAGAGACAGAGTATCTGATATATGTGTATGCTGTCAACAACAATCAGGAGAGTCAGCCTCTGACTGGCACTCAGGCCACCAGTGAGTTTCTATACTGGTTTCTACTATAACCTCTTCTTTCATTTCTCTTAGTGACATTCCCCATTTATAATATATTTTATAATAATGCACATCCTTCTTCTTCTCTGCTTTCCTCTTCTAATCCTCTCCAGTCTCTGATGCTCCTACTGACCTGGAGGTAACATCGTCCACCCCCACCAGCATCACCATTCGCTGGGATGCCCCCTCTGTCACAGTGAAGAACTACAGGATCACCTATGGAGGAACAAGTCCGTACACGTGTTTTAATTCATAGATTCCCTCTAAACCTCAACCATCTTCTGAGTTTAACACTCTGCCTTTCTTCACTGTCTTTGTAGGTGGCGAGACTCCTCAAGAGTTCACACTCCCAGGCACTCAGACCACCACCACCATCACTGGTCTGAAGCCTGGTACTGACTACACCATCACAGTCTATGCTGTTACCGGAAGAGGGGACAGCCCAGCCTCCAACACCCCGGTCTACATCACGCACAAGACTGGTATAGAAATGTGAAAAAAATAATTCTGATTGTTGAGAGGTTAAACTAAGTCTAAAGCTTGGTATATGTCTTGTCTCTCCTTTAGATACCGAGCCCCCAACTGACTTAAAATTGACTGATGTGAGTGACAATGCTATCACAGTACGCTGGTCTCCTGCTCAGGGACCAATCAGAGGTTACAGAGTAACCAGTGTCCCCAAGAATGGCCTGGGACCCTCCTACTCTGAGGTGTTGGCCCCTGGTAAGACCAGAACCAGGCTGTCATTCTATTTTATATATATAATTTCATATTCAGTATCCTCTTCACATTGGCTCCTTTTCTGCTCCTTCGTTACAGATCAGACAGAGATGACGTTCACAGGTCTGATGCCAACTGTTGAGTATGTCGTGAGTGTCTATGCTCTGAGCAGTGATGGACAACCCTCTTCCCCTGTGGTGGAGAATGCTATCACTGGTTAGTTTGACTCAATTAAATGAAAACTGATCCAAGAAAGACTTCATTTAGGGATTGTTTCAGTATTAGTGATGCTAGTTACTCAGCATTATTCAGTGCATTTACATAGTACCTATTAATTTAAATTCAATTCAAAGTGCTTTACTGCATTAACATTCTTATCTGACCATGTTTGCTGCTGTTCATATTCTCATTTAACTGTCTGCTAACTGGCAGATGTCTGACCAAGAGTCCTGCCTGTCCTTGCTTCTATTGCTCTCAGATTAACTCACAACAAATGAGACAAAATAAATCAGAAGCGTCACTTTAAGATATATATGTTCTTTCATTAAAGATAACTGCTCAGCGCTGATGAAAACTACCAATCTTCCTCCTTTCCTGCAGCTATGGACCGTCCCAAGGACCTGACCTTCTCTGACATCGAATCCACCTCCATGCGTATCACTTGGGACAGTCCAGAGGGCACGGTGACATCATACCGCGTCCTGTACTCCAGCTCAGAGGAGGGTGAGAGAGAGCTGCATGCAGCACCCAGAGGTGACCGGGACAGTGTGGTGCTGAGAGGCCTTCGCCCTGGGACAGAGTACACTGTTAAAGTCATCGCCCTGCATGACCGCACACCTAGCACACCGTTGGTGGGAACCCAGGCCACAGGTAGAAAAACACAAAAAACATCAACACATTCATGACTTATTTGTATGTTCCCTGACTCCAATTCTAAATGTGTTTTTTTGTTGTCTCAGTAATCCCTTCTCCAACCGGCCTGGAAATCTCAGAGATCGGTCCCTCCTCCTTCACTGTGTCATGGCAAGCCCCCAGTGCACGCCTGACAGGCTATCGTGTGATCGTCAGCCCCAAGAACATCAACAGCCCCAGCAAAGAGATGAACGTTGCTCCACACACCACACGTGTCGTTGTACCAGGGCTCATGGTAAACAGAGTTCTTGTATCAGTATTTACATTGATTCACAGTCAGTCAGTGAGTAAATATGAACTGTATGTCTGTGTGTCGTAGGTGGCAACCACATACCAGGTACACGTCTACGCTCTGAAGAACTCTGTCAGCAGCAGACCGCTTGTGGGAGAGACGACCACACTGGAAGGTAACTAGCTGTACCATAAATGGGCACATTTCCAGTCAACACCAATTATTATCCACTGCTCTGTTTTATGTTTTTTTTCCCTCCTCGATGCAGATGTAAGTCCTCCTCGCCGTGTTCGTATCTCTGATGTGAAGGATACTTCTTTCACACTGACCTGGCGCTCCAAGATGGAAACCATCACTGGTTTCCTTATTGAAGCCACACCCATCAGTGGCTCACGCCCCACTTTCAGCAGGACCATCCCACGAGAAACAAGCACTTACACTCTCACAGGTATGCCACACCTTCCTGCTAAATAGACCTTTAAGAAGTTGGAAATGGTTTATAGATGTAAGTTTCATTGAAGTATGATTTTTGTGTTTCAATTTTGCTTCTGCTTTTTGTTTTTCTAAGGTCTGCAGCCAGGCACCACATACTCTGTTAGTCTGTATACTCTGAATGGCAACACAAGGAGCGCTCCGTTTACTCTCATGATTAAAACAGGTACAATGCAAATCTGTGTCTAATCTCTCTGTTTCATTGCAAATGCATTTCAGGATTCATAATGTGAACTTAAATTAAGATCAGATTTTTCCATATCCAGAAATGCTGATTTGAATGTGGTTGCTGATGTTTTATCCTTACATGCAGTACATAATGCAGTGTGAATACAAGCAGTATCAATAAACAACAAGAAAGAAATGGCACAAATAAGGCACACAATGTTTTAGATAAATACAGCAACAGCAGAAGCACCCATTTTATATATGAACAACAATATGGACAAAATGTAGAACAAAGTGCCATGGTCACAAAGGGAAACTGTTTACAGGTCTTGGGGTGTACTACTACATATATGTACTGCATATGGCTCCAGAAGGAATTGCGTAAAGTCTGATAATTGCCTCAAACAATATCTCTGGGTCTAAAGACTACAAGTTTGAAAATGAGAAATATCTAGGGGTATGGAGTTAGAAAAAAGTGAGCTTATCACACCTCTGTAGCGCACTCCTCATATCATTGAGACTGGCGGCTTGAGGCTAGCTAACACATCTCTCTTGCTGAACTGTCAGCTGTCTAGTTGCATTATGGGTAATTTAGGCACCAGGTTTTTACGGCATTAAGTTTTACAATGTTATAGCAGAGCAAAGCTAAATCAGTGATTTTAAGTTGGATCTTAAAAAACAAATTGAAACGACAAATGTATCTGTAGCCTTTGACACAAATCACAACTGGAAAACCCTACAGTGCACGCTGAGACGCAACAAGCAATCAAATGATCTAACATGATATTTTTCTTCACAGAGGAACCAGTGGTCCAGGCTCCCACCCACCTCCAGTTCACATCTTTGACCCCGACCTCCATCACCTTCACCTGGCAGCCACCTGCCACACAGATCACAGGATACTACATTACCTACGAGGAGTCAGGAAGAGAACCACTAGAGCTCATTCCACGACCCCACACCGGCCAAACCTATGCCACCATCTCAGGTATGCGTTTTTCTACCTGTAATTTTCACTACAAACGATAATGCCACTGAAGATACCGTATGGGGCATATTTGTCACTAAAAATTGTTTATTTAATTAGGCTTTAGCATATTTCATTTTTCATTTTTATTTTGATGTACAAACATGATTTAGATTTATGAATAAGTCAGGTGCAACCCACTAATTCCACTATATGATGATTATTCCTCTCCTCAGGCCTGAGACCATCCACTGAGTACATCATTAGGATCGTTGCCATCCAGAACTCACAGAGGAGCGCACCTCTGGTGGGCAAAATCAGGACTCGTGAGTATTTTGAGACTTCTGATGTGTACAGTGACAAATGTGATGGTAAAGATGAAGCATTCAAATGAATTACGAGCAAACACCTTGTAAAATGTCAGGGTTTGAATGGCAGCTTTAATCTGCTCAGCTGAACCGTTTTGCTGTAATAGCTCAGAGGCCTTGAGAAAAACTGTGCAGTCAATCAACATGAGCCTCCTAAAACAATAATACCCCTTTTTATTTTGAATGTCTCCAGAAATGCCATTCAAAATATCTCTTGTGGGTTTGTAATACTGCATCAAGACACACTTTGCAATGAAGTAGTACCCCAGCAATGCTGCTTATACGTCGCCTCCTGTTGGCTGAGATGTGTTACTGCAGCGCTGCTTTACCTCCCCCCTTTGTCTAACCTGCTTGCTTTCCTAACCCTGTCTCTCCGCCCAGAACCAGGCTCCTTGCTTCCCCTGCCTCTGCCCAACCGCCCTGGAGGTGTTGATGACAGGCTGGATGTGCCTGAAACTGATTTGGACAACAGAGTTCAGGTAGTGGGCAATAGTGGCGACGATGGGCTTGGTGGTCAGAGTCAGCATGTGGAGTACAACAACGGTGGCGACCCACAGTATCGTGAGCCCCTGGTCTTTGTGCCCCTTCCTGATGCAGAGGGCCGCAGATTGCCTATTGTAAAGCTGAACGTGCCCATCGGCTCCACGTTCGGTAACGAAACAGGAATACCACAGGAGGCCCAAACTCGGACCTCCATCTCCTGGAAGCCTTACAAGCAGAGTAACGCCTACCTGGTGTCCTGCCATCCTCTCACGCATGTAGATGAGCAGATGTTCCAGGTAAAAGACAAGGGCTATGGCTTCTAGCCCAGCTCATCGTGCTGTCTAAACATTATTTATCAGTCATATTTGATGAAATCTGTTATTTCATGTGGACAAAACCATGCCTCGCTCTCTACCTGTCAGGTTCGCCTGCCAGGCACAGCTACCACTGCCACCCTGATAGGACTTACCCCTGAAGCAAACTATAATGTGATTGTGGAGGCTCTGATGGGTATGCTCAAACACAAGGTTCTGGAGCAGGTCATCACTGCTGGAAACACAAGTAAGCATCCGACAGCAATGGTTGTGTCTAAACTAGGCTGAACTACGTTGAAATTCAATGTAACAGTCCTGTTTAGCTGGTGACTCTGAGTGTCGCATACCAGACCTTATAGTTCAGTAGATACATCAATTCTCTTATAGTGGACAAGGCTTTTATTTACCTCTGTGGCCTTTTGATAGTAGAGGCAGGCTTTTTTAACTAATTTTCCCCGGTTAATGCAAACTCTCAAATTCAAATGTGTAATGGACATGAATTCCATCAGTTCAACAACAGAGTCGTGTCATATTCACCACTCTGTTGCTCTGAGTTTATCATCCCTAACAGAAGTAGTTTTACTTCACTAAATAATTCCAGTTATGCTGGCCATTTCATACAATGAAATCTCAGCAAAAATGATCCCTTGATGGAAACTTGGTTTTTAATTATTTTTCTGAAATTTATATTATCCTCTTAGACAAATGAAAAACATTTCCCTGACTTAGTTCATTCAAAACGGGTTCTGGGGCTCTAGCAACCAATCTTCACGCAGCTTGTGGCTTACACAGATTTTTCCTCACACCTTCTGCAGTCCCAGAGGGAGTGCCGTCCACTAAGGACTCATGTTATGATGCCTTTACTGCAACCTACCATGATGTTGGTGCTGAATGGGAGCGGATGTCTGAGACAGGCTTTAAGCTCTGGTGCAGGTGCCTGGGCCTGGGCAGTGGCCACTTCAGATGTGATTCATCTAGTAAGTTTGTTTGGATTTCTCGGTCCTGGAGCACATTACCATATTTGGGATTTGATTATATTTCACTTGGTTTCTCTGACTAATATTTTATCATCAGAGTGGTGCCATGACAATGGCAACAACTATCGCATTGGAGAAAAGTGGGACCGCCGTGCAGAAAATGGTCACTTGATGAGCTGCACTTGCTTGGGAAATGGAAAAGGAGAGTTCAAGTGTGAACCACGTAAGGCCTCTTAAGACCCCTAAGAAATGTGTGAAAATTTTTTTTAAATAAAGTGCAAAGACATGCCAATTCTGCCGTGAATGTGTGCCCACGCAGATGATTCGGTGTGCTATGATGACGGCAAAACGTACCAGGTGGGAAACCAGTGGCAGAAGGAGTACCTGGGTGCCATCTGCACCTGCACATGCTTTGGCGGACAGCAGGTATGACTCATCGTGATACATACTGACTTATATTGGTCATTCTGTGAGTTAAATTAAGCCTTTTTAAATGAACACTTGTATGTATCAGGGCTGGCGATGCGAGAACTGCCGCAGACCAGGTGCTGATGTCGATGCCAGTCTGCTGCAGCCTGTTAGATATGGAGACAACTCACTACACAAATTGGTGAGCTGAATCAAATCAAATAAATAATAATTCAGTATTATAAGATGTATCACAGAGGGTTTGAGCATTTTCTGGCCCTTGATACCATGTTAAGATGACATTCTACATTTTAGCATATATTATTTGATTTTGATGTGTGATCACAGAATTGGCATGTAATCTCACCTCTTCAACTCTTCCACCAGAATATTCATTGCCCCATTGAGTGCCTCCGACCCGACCTGCTGGCAGACGCACATGCTCCTCAAAATCGTCGGGAGTAAAGGATCGATTGTCTGACATCTGCTTTTCTCCCTTACCGTTCAACTGCTACACTGTCTCACCCTCTAGAAGCCATGCTGTCTGTGATTGAACTGAACTAACTTCCTTATCACTTTCTGACACATTTAGCTAAAGATGTTTATGCATAAGATGCCCTGCTGCCTGATCAAAGCAACCCTCTTCTAAAAGCCTGTCTTTTCACCCCTGACTGTCACGTCTCTACATGCTCTATTGGAAAATGCAGACTCCGGCCATTACATTTCCCTCCACATACTTGGGTATACCTCAATAGAAGTTATTTAGGACTTGTCACCAGTCACATTTATATACTTGTCAAATTGGCATTTGTTTTCCATTGAAATATTCATAAACATTTCCTAATCAAAGAGCTGAAACTGTCAGAAAGTAAGCACTGTTTTAAAGAATGTTATTGTAGTTATTAACAATGTTGTTTAACTTGTCCATGAAAATGTGCTTCTCTTTTCTGTAGCCTGTGTGATTGACACATTCTGAATTCTAATGTCTTTTTACTAATTTATCCCTTCAGTCTCAACGTGTGAATGTGTGAACTGGGATGTGAGAATTTGAACTGTTCTATTTTTGTACTTGTCGCCCATGCCAAAGTTTCTACCTTTGATGAAAAGAAGTCCATTATTTTAATAAAGCTGGAGAGATCCTGAAACCTAACCCCAATGTGACTTTTGTTCTTTTTCCAAATAAGAGGTTTACTGTAAGGACGTGCTCTGGTTTTGCATTCTATATGAAAGTGCTTGCAGAAGACTTAATGGATGGGCTGAGGGGCTCTCCCTGAATTTCTGTCTATCTGTCTAATGCTTAACATGTTCACCATCTTAGTTCAGCGCATATAGCATGCTGACAATTTGCTAAATAGCACTAAACACAAAATACAGCCGATGGTAATGTCAAACCATGGTAATCCTTCAAACTTTGGATCACCAAAATTATCTGGGGAGCATTAATGACGAAAAATTTCCCAGGAATCTATCAAATAGTTGTTAAGATGTTTCAGTCTGTACCAAAATGGTGGACTGACAAATGAGCCACTGCAAGGCTAAAAACAGACAAACACTCATGAACTGTCTGACAGTTTATTTCACAGTGAAATGGGACTGACCTACAATGAACATTAACAGTTACTGTAGCTCGAATGTTAGGATCACAAGTCAGGAATGCAGTTAGTATGTTACAAAGTGCATCTGTGATCTCTACACTATACTTCAGCATGATGAGGGCAGGAATGTTTTGTGTATCAGCAATGTTAGAAAAAGACTAAATCTGTAATAATGCAAAACCGAGTTGGGTTTAAACACCTGGAAAAGCGTTGGAGGTGCTCAGTGGTGGAAGAGCCGCAGGCTGGTGTGCACCAGAGTGATGCCCTGCTCATTACAGGCATTGATCACAACCTCGTCAGCAGCAGAGCCCGCTGGAGCTGCGATGTACTCAACACCACTCTGCAGACGGACACAGAGGGAAAGAACGTTAGTAAAGATGGTCTGTTAGAAAGCTCGTCAGCACGCCACTGTTTTCAGAGTCAATAGCAGCGATACTTCTGCATACAAAAAGGATTTCAGCAGTTATCCGCAGGTATTTCCCATGCAATGTCTTAAAAGTGCATACAGTATAAACTCCTGTGAATGGTGTGCTTTAGTTACCCGTTTTGCACGATCTATGTTATCTCTGAAGGGGAAGAAGGCGTCAGAGCTGACAGCCACACCCTGCAGGGAGCTGATCCAGTTCTTCTTTTCAGTGTCCGACAGAAGCTCAGGCACCTCTTCATACATCGACTTCCAAACTGCCAAGTCTGGGCCCTGTCACAGAATAGGCAAGCAGGCTATGTGTACTTGATGACCACAATTTTAACTGATAGTTTTTTTTTTAGTTAAGCAATAAAGTGAAATCTAATGTAGCCATTGCCAAGTTACTGCTCTGTTTGGTGCTGTAGCCAACCGGAAATGAATTACCAGCCACCGACATGAAAATTACACAGCTTAATTATCCAGTTAATAAAATACTATCTGCTGCTAGCCATCTTAGCGCTGAGCTTACATTGTGACTATGTGGCACTCTATTTGTGTCTCAGAATAGATATTTGTTTGCTCAAATGACATTATTCTTTGTGTGATAATTCCTTTACAAGATACAGTTTGTGCTTGCAAAAAAGCATTGCCCACAAAACATAATCCACATAAACCATAATCTGTGACAACAGACTATGATCCACTTATAGCAAACAACAGAATAGCAACTGAATTCTCTCTCTTGTTCAGATGCCCTGTGTGATGTGATAATTTCCCAAGACATCATGTGTGCGTTTATGCATATTTAAACAAGCAGGCAACCAGTAATGGAAAATAGCAAATACAGAAGTGTGTGCAGAATGCAAATTCATTGAATGGCTATTCTTCCAAAAACATCAGTGAGAAAAAGACGCATTGCATTTATTTGGTTGGTTATCCTGCAGCTACAACTAAACTACTGTTCATCTTAAAAGTACCTATTGCCCATTGTTCCCACCATACCTCTCCAATGGTGTTGCTGACATACTGGTCAATTGCGTTGGCCATCTCCGCTCGCTTCACACCACTGCGAAACTTCATGTTCAGGACACAAGGGTTGTGTCTCAGCCACCAGTTATCAGCTTTGTCACCTGCCAGCCGTGTGCAGTGGATACGAGACTGCTGACCTGCACCGATGCCAATAACCTGCAAAAATACAGACAAGAGAAAACCTTATTGCTAAATTCAGGTTCCTTTCTTCTCCTCTGACCTGCCTTTTCTTACCTGTCCATCTTTAGCATAGCAGACAGAGTTGGACTGAGTGTACTTGACAGCGATGGTGGCCACAGTGAGGTCACGCACGGCTTCCTCGGAGAGCTTGCAGAAACAATGAAAAGAGTGAACACTTGATGACAAAAGCAGGTTGAGCCCAAAATGCAATATGAAAGTGAAGACTCACCGAGCCCTTGGAAACAATGTTCCTGAAGAATTCCTTATCAATGAGCCCCGTGTTCCTCTTTTGTTTGAGATAGAGACCAAACAACACTCGCACCTCAGTCTCATCAGGCTCGTAGTCTGGATCCATCTGGGACAAAGACGCACCTTGTTTCTAATCATCCTTATTTAAATACAAAATTTATCGTTTGATCGTTTAAAAAAATAAAATAAAAAAAAATCTCTCACCTGAAGGACACAGTAGTTGCCACTCTTCTTTTTGGAGAGGATCTTGAGCGCCTCTTCATCATAACCAGGGGCAATGATACCATCTGACACCTGAGAGCAATCAAATTTAATCATTGTTTAGGGAAACAATGTTGCAGCAAATGAACAAAAACAAATTCTTTATGTATCTGTTCTATGACACGTTTTACCTCTCTTGATATAATCTTGGCGGTGGGAACGTCACACACATCTGAGACAGCAATGAAGTCTCCAAAAGATGACATTCTGTCTGAACCTAAGGATGAAGAAGGAGTTAATAAAATCCCGTGTAAAAATATATCAAATACTCCAGTTTATCTACTAATTAATCCTTTGTTTCGGACCTCTTGCCCTGGCGTAGGCTGAGGCCAGCGGGGTGAGATCCTTCAGCATGTCGTGCACCATGCACACTTTGGCTTCCTCCTCAGTCAGAGGAACTCCTACTGCAGCTCCTTCAGAAGAAGAAAAGAGTCATTTTCACATTTAATGCACTTAATTCCAAGTCCGCAGCGTGTGCGCGCACATGTCTCTTCTGGTCTTACCAGCAGGGCTGACATGTTTGAAGGAGGCGGCAGCAGCCATGCCGAGGGCACTCTTTAACTCTCTGACCAGCTGCCAGGCGTTCAGAGCATCACACAGGTTGATAAAGCCGGGGGAACCGTTGACCACTGAGAGGCGGCAGCGACAGGAGTAGAAGCAATAATCAAAATGAATTACCTTTAAAGGATACATTTGTAGTTTTCAGCATTTCTACGGAAATTAGCAACATCTTTTTAAAAATACCTCACGTCAAAAGAAGTACCTTCTATCACGTATAGAAATATTCTCTTTTATTAACTGTTCTCTATTATTGTCCATCATGTCTGTTAAAGACTGGGAACGGCTCTGTAAAAACATAACAAAATTCACCTACCAGCAAAGTTAACTAATTAACATAATAAATACTATAAAACAATATATGTTTGTTTAGTTTGTATAAACAAAATTTGCCATTTTACAGGTGGGAATATGCTGGAATATTTCTTTGCCCTGAGACTCAGCTGAGACCGCAGATTACTGTGCCAGGCCAAAACACTGTCTGCCGCGTAACAATCTGTGAAATGGTAAATTGTCATTTTTACAATTCGGTCTTTGTACAAATTAAACAAATTGCACATAACATACTAATTAGTTTGCATTAGAAGTGCTGGTAGGACGATATTACCTTTACAGATCCAGGCTAGCCAGTCTCCCATTTTGAGTCTTTGCTAACCAGCTACTGGCTGTAGCCTTATATTTAACAACACATGTGAGAGTGGTATCAATATTCTCATTCCTTAAAAGACAAGTCACTAAACAATGCTGACACATCTAGGTCAGCTGAGACAGTTGTGATGGACTGTGGGTCTACCTTTCAGGGGGAGGGCTGGGCGAAGGGTGTAGAGTTGTGCGGGTGCTTGGTGAGGGTTCATGCCATAACGCAGAGGCAGCTGGGAAACACCACGACTGTACTGTCCCCGAAAGTAGTCCGATATGGCCTCATCATACTGTGCAGTGTGTGTGAAGGCCTGAAGAGGAAAAGAACAAAAAATACACTTGGATGGAAAAAAAAGAAATGCATTAATGTCTACCAAAGCCAGAGTTATAAACCTTAATAAGCATTAACATCCTATCACTTGGCAATTAAGAATTTAATACCAGGAGGTGACTATTATATGACAAATACATCTGCATAATTTATGTAGGTATTGTTCTGAAGCAAAGGAACAATCAGTTAAGAAGATGAAAGTTCACAAGTTGGCAAAAATAAAACTATATCCTAACCACATATTTCAGCACTTGTGCTAAAAAGCCTACAGTGGACTTGTTTTGCACGAACTGTTACAGCTACACCTACAGCCACCACCAAGAAAAGCTGCAATTTGGTGGCTTTGAAGGAGAATTACCTAAACTGAGCGTTCAACATGTTTATTATATTAACTGATGTTTGCCTCAGAAACCTGCTGGCCTTTTCTTGTGTTGCGTAAGCATCTAGCAGCATGTTGTTGCCACATCATTTTAAGACGGGTGCCTGCTCGTAGCTTTAAAAAAAAAGAAAAAAGGCATGATTCACCTGTTTTTCCAAACCCCAAGTCTTTGCCTACAACTGAAGAGAGACTGGAAAAGTCTGAACAGTGACAGGGTGGGATTAACTGATGTCAGAGGTAGATGTGATTAGAGGGTCAAGGGAGGTTGGATAGTGACACACAGTTTAAAGACCTTCCAACATCAGGGAACAGTCTGTCCTTGTCCTTTTTTATGTCTCATCAAACATGTTATTATTACTATACTAACAGGGGCATCAACTGGTTCAAGTGAGAATTTTAAAAATAAAACTAAAGATTGTTTTAAAATCAGACTACAACTGATTTGATTTATAAGACTTTTTTTTTTTTTTTTTTAATTAAGAGGGATTTTAGAACATTAACTTGTCCACTTTCAGTATGAATCAGAAAAGTCACCCTTAAATATGCTAACCTTGTACAAATTCAGTCCATATACTTGAAAGTTAAAGTGTGGGGGCGAAAAGGACAAAAGTCATGTTACTTTCAGAGCCAGAGTCCTGCGAGTTTCCGGGGTTGTATCTTTGTCTTCTGAACTTGCAATCTCCTTGGCAACCAGCGAATAGTCAGCAGGATCACACACTATGGTGACCCGAGCATGGTTCTTGGCCGCAGCTCTCAATAGAGTTACGCCACCTGGGGTGAAAGAGAGTTAATGCACGTGTAGATAAGAAGAACAAATAACTTTTTTAATGCGATGTGACACAATAACTTTTGGGTACCCTGCATTACGGCCATTATTGTTTACATTTATTAATCACATTTAGCTTAATTTTCTGAAACTACACGCACACAATCTCATTGGCACGACTCACCGATATCTATCTGCTCTACAGCATCTTCCACTGTAACATTCGGGTTAGAGACTGTCTTCACAAATGGGTAGAGGTTGCACACCACCACTCTTAAAAAGAGCAAAACATACAATAAATGTCAGTCTTCATCAAGATCCTCATGCTTGTGGAGCCTCACACGCTCCAATTTATGCATTTAAATCCATTCACAGTTCATTTCTGAAGGTTGATTGAAAAAATAACATCTCGCTCATTTTTTGTTTGTTAGGAGGAACTACTCGCCGTCTCTCTCCCAAACTGAAGTCACCTGACTTTTCATGACAATTTGCTTTTTCATCTAATTTGAGCCTTTTGAGTGGAATAAACTACAGGACTCTGTCCGATCAATGTAGCTGCTTGGGCAACAACGACTGTCACTAATCAATCTTGTAATCATTTTTCACAATTAATCACAATTGTCTAAAATATCTAAAAATAGCAAAAGATGCCCTTCACACGTGACATCCTCCAATTCTTCCTTTGTCCAACAAATAGTCCAAAACACAAAGATATTAATTGAGCTGTATAAAAACAGAAAAGCAGCAAATCCTCAAACTGAAACTAACATTTCTTCTTATTCTTCAATAAATGACTAACAGAGCTTTTGATTAACTAACTGATTCATTCACTAATCATTTCAGCAGTTACAGTTGCCTTCAATAATGCAGCATTACAACTGACTTGTGCACGTTTCTTTGGCTTTTAACAGTAATTTCACTAATTACAGTTTCAACATTTTTTAAAAATTAATTATTCTTATATTTTGGCTGTTTAAGTAACAATGATCTCCTGAACTGCTTGCTCTCAGTGCAATTCCTTGTATAAATATCAACTGTCCTTCAGTGCGAGCTTAAGAGTGGAGGAAACATAAAGAGATTGATTTGTCTATCAAACGTATGTGCAATCAATGTCCAATCAGATGTTAAACATCTAACAAGAACAGAACTGGGTTGATTGGACATTGATCGAGTTGAACTCTCCAATGACAATCTAATCACATTCTTCTGGTGCTAAACAAATGAGAGTCACAAGATGAGCAGCAGTTTTCCAATTAACCAGAGACTAAATCAGTACACATGCTTCCTAATGGCACAACACAAGCCTATATTGTAGCCATATTAGCTTGTGCTCTGCCACACATGCTTTGGCTTTACAATAAATATTTCTAATTCAGCTTCCCTCCTTTCTTCTGTATATAAATATCCAGCATGTTATTATATGGCTGATTTTAAAATGTGACTTTGTGTGTTTAAATGTTTTCTATGGTAGTTTGCAGTGCTTCTCTCACCTGACCAGGCTGTAGCCCAACTTCTCCATGTCTGCAGTGTCAGGGGCGGTTTTCCTGGCCAGGATGCCTCCATGGACAGCAGGATGAAGGGTCTTCACTCTGCCTCCCAACATCTCCGGGTGTCCAGTGAGCGCAGACACATCCCTTCCACACAGCAGAGACACTGGCAGGTTAGAAATGTCCGACTGACACACACACACACACACACACACACACAGTTTAACTTTTAATTGCTAGGACAACTTCAACACTCACCTGACAGCCAGTCCAGCATCACGAAGGGTTTTGGCTGTGCCACCCGAGGCCACCAGGGACAGCCCCACATCCACCAGGCTTTTGGCAAAGTCCAGCAGTCCAGTTTTGTCTGACACACTCAAAAGCGCTGCGAGGACAGACAAATGTTTACAGACACAAAAGAGAAGTAAAGGTGTGTTTTAGCAGAGACGTTTTATTGAAGGACCTTGGTTTTAAGGAGGTAAAGCGGCCCACGTTGGCTAATGTTAGCCAGAGCTAGCATCCTGCATGTCGCAGTACAAAACTTCATAGTGACGAAAGCAAATTAATTAAAATTCTTACCAAGCTCTGATGATGCCATGTTAACAGTGTGCAGTCTGTGTGGGTGTCCAGCGGGTTTCTGCTCAATCTTCACTCAGCGTAAATGCTTCAGAGGAAGAGTGTGGAGTTTGAGACACATCTACAAGACTTTCATTGCTTCATCATGCGCTTCAAAACTAGAAAGACCCGCCCTGCTGAATTCGGCCCGCCCCTGACACACAAGCGCACCCCAGAGAGCCAAACGGCGCAGAAAATGCGCATTATTATTATTGTTGTTGTTGTTATCAGCATAGGCCTATAGATATCCAAAATAAATGTTATGGCTCTACATCGGTGTAGTTCTAACCCTAACCTGTTATAATGTAATATCTTTAAGTTAACAATTTAGAAATGTCGATTATCTTTTAATAGAACTATATTACTTGTGGCCAATAATAATAATAATAAAAAATAATAATAGGCTACTATAGATATCGTAAGTTAAAATTCAATTGTAGCTATCTAAAACTGGAATCTATCTATCTATCTATCTATCTGATATGAGGACAGATTGCTCCTGATTTAAGTCTCACTTTATTAATTCTGAACTAATCACAAAAATCCTAACTGACATATTTTTGCAATTTTGAGTCAGATGAAGTGTCTTCTTTTAGTTTACCACAAGAGGGCAGACACGGACCTTGTTGGGAGCCTACACATGCACCATATACAGGTGCTGGTCATATAATTAGAATATCATCAAAAAGTTGATTTATTTCAGTAATTCCATTCAAAAAGTGAAACTTGGATATTATATTCATTCAGTCATTACACACAGACTGATATATTTCATGTTTATTTCATTTAATTGTGATGATTAAAACTGACAACTAATGAAAATCCCCAAATCAGTATCACAGAAAATTAGAATATTGTGAAAAGGTTCAATATTTAAGACACCTGGTGCCACACTCTAATCAGCTAATTAACTCAAAACACCTGCAAAGGCCTTTAAATGGTCTCTGTCTAGTTCTGTAGGCTACACAATCATGGGGAAGACTGCTGACTTGACAGCTGTCCAAAAGACGACCATTGACACCTTGCACAGGAGGGCAAGACACAAAAGGTCATTGCTAAAGAGGCTGGCTGTTCACAGAGCTCTGTGTCCAAGCACATTAATAGAGAGGCGAAGGGAAGGAAAAGATGTGGTAGAAAAAAGTGTACAAGCAATAGGGATAACCGCACCCTGGAGAGGATTGTGAAACAAAACCCATTCAAAAATGTCGGAGATTCACAAAGAGTGGACTGCCGCTGGAGTCAGTGCTTCAAGAACCACCACGCACAGACGTATGCAAGACATGGGTTTCAGCTGTCGCATTCCTTGTGTCAAGTTCACACTCTTGAACAAGACACAGCGTCAGAAGCGTCTCGCCTGGGCTAAAGACAAAAAGGACTGGACTGCTGCTGAGTGGTCCAAAGTTATGTTCTCTGATGAAAGTAAAGTTTGCATTTCCTTTGGAAATCAAGGTCCCAGAGTCTGGAGGAAGAGAGCACAGAATCCACATTGCTTGAAGCCAAGTGTAAAGTTTCCACAGTCAGTGATGGTTTGGGGTGCTATGTCATCTCCTGGTGTTGGTCCACTGTTTTTTCTGAGGTCCGAGGTCAACGCAGCCGTCTACCAGGAGGTTTTAGAGCACTTCATGCTTCCTGCTGCTGACCAACTTCTATGGAGATGCAGATTTCATTTTCCAACAGGACTTGGCACCTGCACACAGTGCCAAAGCTAGCAGTACCTGGTTTAAGGACCATGGTATCCCTGTTCTTAATTGGCCAGCAAACTCGCCTGACCTTAACCCTATAGAAAATCTATGGGGTATTGTGAAGAGGAAGATGCAATACGCCAGACCCAACAGTGCAGAAATGCTGAAGGCCACTATCAGAGCAACCTGGACTCTCATAACACCTGAGCAGTGCCACAGACTGATCGACTCCATGCCACGCCGCATTGCTGCAGTAATTCAGGCAAAAGGAGCCCCAACTAAGTATTGAGTGCTGTACATGCTCACACTTTTCATGTTCATACTTTTCAGTTGGCCAACATTTCTAAAAATCCTTTTTTTGTATTGGTCTTAAGTAATATTCTAATTTTCGGAGATACTGAATTTGGGATTTTCATTAGTTGTCAGTTTTAATCATCACAATTAAATGAAATAAACATTTGAAATGTATCAGTCTGTGTGTAATGACTGAATTAATATAATATCCGAGTTTCACTTTTTGAATGGAATTACTGAAATAAATCAACTTTTTGATGATATTAATTATATGACTAGCACCTGTATGTCCAAATAACGTTTTAGATCATTGTTTCTTCACATAGCCTACAATCAGTAGCCTAACATAGGAAACGTGAACGATAACGTAGGCTGACTGAACTTTTGAGTTACTGCTCATCTTCTATTTTTGATACTGAGACTTAGCCTACAAAGTTTTGTGCATATTTCATTTTTTTAAATAATCATCTGAAAATCTGCTGCTCGTTGGTGCTCTTTATTTATCAATATCAAAAAAGCTCAAGCTTTTTTTATCCAGTTTTTCATCTCAAATTGATAGACTAGTATATAGAATTAACCTACGAAAAAGGACTAGCCTACATTGAATTTTCTTTTGTTCGATGCAGGTTCAATCTTCTTGCTGATCTGCAGAACTGAAGGTTACAGTGACCCGAACATCATGTCCACTATTAATTGGTGAAACACCTGTAACATCCATTTCCTGCCACAATAAATGGCGCTCATGAACGTCCCCACCTCTCCCCGACGCTACCCGACCACGCCTTTTCAGTAAAGTTTATTGGGGGAAAACGGTGGCTTTTTCATGCTTTGGAACAGCGTTTTAAGTCGGACAGATGTGAATTTATTGGATCCCGTCACTCACTCCCTTACTCGCCCATTAGTTAAGTGACAGGACAGGGCCCGGGGAAACCTGCACCAATACGTGTGATTACGTTAAAAGATCGCACAATCTGTTCATATTTACGTAATGAGCCCGACATTTTGCTGATTGATTAAACTACAGGGTGTAAATATTTTAAGGGCGCCCTGATTTATAATCCAACAAAGCAAAAAGAGGCCGATTTATTTGTCCAACTATGAAAATGGGAGTTTCTGGTAACTGCTCTGTGTTTGAGGGCCGAGCTGACATCTCAGGGGTGACTTGAGTGATTCAATAGACAGTGAAATTTTTTTTATAGAAAGACACTAGCTTCACTATGCATTATTGGTTAAAAAAAAAGACAGAGCTATAAAGGTTGTCAGCACTTTTGTTGGGGCTGGCTGTTGAGAAAATTGACAGCATTATCAGCAGTGGCCTAACTGTAATTTACGCAGGGATTTTTTAATCAACATGACTGGTGTATTCAGATTAAATTAGAAGAGAAATGGAATCAATGACCTCCATATATTGCTCTGCTGCCTTATCAATTAGCTGTGATTTTTGTACTGTGTCAGAGGGGCCTGTGTCATAAAACGGGCCAAATGGCATTTGTCATACAGCTGACAAGTCACACAACTAAATGAGCTCCTATTGATTCGCATGAGTTTTCATCAGCCAAATTAAAAGCTGTGGTTTGATAGAGGTCCAGTCTGCAGGCTTGTTGTGTTTTCTGTTCTCCCCTATTAAAACAAGTCTAAAAAATTCAATGAATGACTCCTTTGAAGTCCTTTAAGTTAGAAGTATAGCTGGTAGCGTTGTTTTGATGAATTGAGATTATTTGATGATGCTGTTGCATGCGTTTGCAGCTTCAGATTAATCAGTTAGTGATAGGCCTTCACCAGATTGGTTAAAGCTGTGCTGTCACATAAAGGATTACATGTTCAGCTGTTAAAATATAAACAAAGTTACTGCAGAGCATTTCTTTTTATGTAAATCTTCATTTTCCCATCCCTCTGTTGCTCTATCTGAGGTTTCTTCCTGTCTTTTCAATATAAAGTGTATTATGTTAGCACAGATTGTAGCGCTCTTTGAGGTATTACACCGTATTCTGTGACATAAATAGGAATTCAGTATTAATGCCACTGAAAACATGTTTCATATACATCCTTTATCCTTTCATTTCACAGAATCTGACAGGTCACAAATTTACATCCTTAACAAAATTTGGAAATTAGGCCAACTTCTGTTGCAGAGACTCATAGATATGAATAGTGTCATAAAATTTTGCTATGCAAATGGTGTAAAAACATTTCTGAAAACAAGAGCCCCTCTTTTTTATACAACCATGAGACTCTTATCATTTTCTTATTGTTTCTGAGCTGAACACATCATTCAGCTTGACCTGCAACCATGACCCAAAGTATCTGCTAAAGGTCCCGTCGGTGTCAAGAGGCACTACTGCGCAGCCCTGCTTTGTTTGTGTATGTGCAGCCAGTTAAGAATGCATTTAATCACTATATAAGCATGTGACTGTGGTCTGAGAAGGGGCTAAATGACACCATACTGCGTGTCCTCCAATCTCCTCTTTAATCACAACCCTTACATGGCTGCCCAATAAAATGCCCCGCTGCAGTTACACACACTCATCATGCTGTTGCTCTTGGAAATTAAAGTGGGCCTGTGTGACATCACCATCAGGCTTTTGATTGCTTTACTTCCTCTTCATTAACTTAATTATTTGGCTATCAGTAAACCCCACCGAGTAATTAATATCTGAGAGCCTATGTAATAAATTAAAACTGTGAGAATGACTTTTGCTTTGCCTAGCAGACGCAGCGCAGTGAAGGAGATGAAAACACAAAGTTTTTTTCTTTTCCATTATCACATACTGTTAATGAAAACATGGACCTTTGTGGCATTTCTGTCTTTTGATCACAACTCACAAGATTGTTTCAACGTAATTTTTGATGGAGAACGGCCCGTCACTTTGGTCCATACTAAAATTCCAGCTATTGGATGCATTGCCATGAAATTTAGTTCAGACATTCATGATCTTTTTCTCTAGCACCAGCAGGTTGATGGTTCTGAGAGAAATTTCTCTACAACTACTTGATGGATTGCTATTAAGGTATTAAACATTAATGTCCCCTGACTTTTCAATTGGCTCCATCGGACATGATTGTCTTATTCTTTGGTTTATGACAATATTATGACAACAAAAATGACATTCCCATCAACCTCAGCTGCACTTTGAGAAGCAAATTAGCAAATGTTGGCATGCTTAACTCAGATGGTGAACAAGATCAACATTATTCCTGCTTTGTTAACATGCTGATGTTTGCATTTAGCTCAAATGTGTATAGACTTTTATAGTCTTCTTTGTTCTTTTCTTCTTCATCTTACAATATAGAAGCATTTTAAGGAGAGCAAGACAACATCATTCAACCCAGAAAAAATGGGTCAGTTTTACCTTAAAGACCAATGGCATTGATCTAATGTAGGCCTAATGGCTGCCTGTTTCATGCTGCTCCTGTGTTGTTGTTATACTCATTGATATATGATGGGACATATTAAGCAGGGACATTCAGTTTTTTCTTTTTTACTTATTTCTTTATTTCACAGTTACACCACAAACAAGTTTCAGATAAATACATGTATGATTTATCTTTGAAAACGTTCAAATAAATTAAGTTAATTTACATGTAAGTGAAAGAACAAAGAACAAATTCATAAACACCATCAAGAACAAAAAAACTGCATTCACAAAAAAAACTGTATTCACATAAAAAGGCCAAATGTAAATAGGCTACATGGGATGTTCTGCAAAGTATTTGCCCAAAAACATCCAGAGCAGCAGATGCTTCTAAGCTTGTATTAGATCACACAGCTTGTTCAGCTTCATGATGCAGTGGAGGCTGCGCCTACTGTACATTCTCACGCTGTCTGAATGCACGACTTGTCTTACTTCAGATCCTTCGTTAACGTAGTCATGTGTGTTCACTGGGTGGAGCTCCAGCTGTCAGTAGATGGAGCAAAGACAAGGTGACCAGAAGGTGATTGGCAGATACCCATAAAACCAGCTTAATTTAGGGAGGAAATGAGCACCTTTTTTTTCAGCATGCTACGAAATGTACAGTACTTAGAGATGATTTTATTAACAGACAGTTTATACAGTATATTTGTGTCATAATCCTGTGTGTGTTTGGTAGCTGTGTGAATAATTAGTAATTCCAACAAAGGTCCTGATTGGGATACTTAAACATTCACAGAGCACAGCAGACAAAGATCTTCTTCTCTAGTGACCACAAACACAGATATGTCCCAGTGTAATGTCTCTGTAACACACAGGAAATCAAACCAGTGTTTCCTGGGTGTACTTCACAGTCCTGCCCCAATCTTTCTGTCACTTGCTCCTACTTGCACCCCCTCTAGCTCCTCATCAGAGAAAGGGCTGTGGGGATTGTAGCCAACGTTGGTGCTGCACTGCAAAAAGTCCGTGGATTGTGGCATCTCAGTGCCATTACCCAAATCAGCAGGAAAACCGTGCTGGGCCTCATCCTCTTCTTCATCCTCCTCGTCCTCCCCTTCCTCCTCTTCGCCATCCTCCAGATCAAGATCCATCCCCCTGTCGTCTGGATTCACAGCTCGCCTGCTCTCAGTAGATTTGTCAGTGACTGTTTTCCCCCCGCTGCGTAGTCGCTGTGTCTCAGATTGGGCCGAGGAGGTGGCCTGTTCCTTTGCCTTCCGACTGCGTTTCCACTTCATCCTTCGATTCTGGAACCAGATCTTGACCTGCAGAGAGGATAGAAAAAAGGAAAGAAAATGTTTTCAAAAGATGGTCAAGTTTAAGGAAACATTTTTGTTATTACGTCAATCATTTGCAGCTCAGAACAGAAGTCATTCTTAAAACTACCCTCCTTAGTTGCTCTTCCTTCTTTTTTTTTTTTTCCAGTTTTGCCAACGCTGTTCTGATTGCAAAAGCCTCAAAGATAAACCAGTGATGTTTCCTTTAATAATGCTGAATAAAAATCTGTAAAAAACACTTTAATATTCACTTTCCTTTCCCCATTGACACTGAAGGAAAAAAAACATTCTTCAGTCAAATCTGATTCAAGAAGTGCAGAACCTACAACACAACTCTATAAAACAACTATAACTAATAATAAAAGTCCTGCTCTCGTTCTTTAAGCACCCTTAAACAATGTACCAATGTGGACTCGAAGCAACATGAAATACATCACTATTTATGATCAAATAATTCATCAACTCTACCAGAATTATTAAGGAATATCTGGCTACAATGAAAATAGATACACAAAACATAATTTTAATCTTACACATAAAATGTAGAGAAAGCAAAATGCACTAAAGGCTTTGTTCAGTTCTTTGGGAGATAAACTCACCAGTTCAGACTCTTGTGTATATACAGTATTGTGGCCTCCACATGACTTGTTAGTAATGTATTTCAAATAATATATTGACTCCTCTTTGTTAAATCTGTAGATAAGGTGACTTTTTAGCACACATCAGTCACAATTTGTTGAGCAATTAATTGATTTTGCACAGCGACACTATTTGCTGGCAATGGCCACTATATGCTATGGAAAAGAATGGATTGTTTTTACTTATTTTCATGGTTTAGACAGTACATAAATTGGTTTAAGACGCCATTTATGATGTTTTATATGATGAAATCTTTCAAATGATTGTATTGGAAATGTCATTAATGATTCATGAAATGTTATTCATCACATTTCTGTTTCAGTCTGCATTTGTCACATATTTGTCGAATGTTCATATTATAACTCACAGCTGAAAAAGAGATTGCTGATTTCCCTGCTAGGCTTTCCCGGTTAAATAAAAAAAACAACTAAGTTGATTAAAAGTCTGTTACTTAACAGGAGATAACCAAGAAATATGCTTGCTCTTAGTTACTAAAGAATAAAATCCAGTTGTCCTGTTGAGTGTGCTGTCTGCAGATGCAATTTATAATCACTTCATTGTTCATTGGTTCTCGCCTCATTCTTGTTTCTGTAGTTGACCTTTTTTGACATTTACCTTGAAATGAACCTGTTGGCTTGTGAGGTGGAGGACTGATCTTACCTGTGTTTCAGTCAGCATGAGTGAGGTGGCCACTTCAAAGCGTTTGGGTCTGGAGAGGTACTTGTTGAGTTTAAACTGGTTCTCCAGCTCCAGCAGCTGCTGACTGGTGAAGGCGGTGCGGGGCCTTCGGCACTTCCCCAAAAGACCAGACTGAGGGGCTTGAGAAGGAGGAGAAGTTAGTACGTATAGGTTACATTTACAGTTCACATCAGTGGTGTAAGGACTATGTGGATCTTTTAATTAAGTAAAAGTAGTATTAGTATAGACATACTCTGTTACAACTCCTGAATTCAAAAGTACCCTACAAAAATATTAGTGTGTATCATTTAACTGCATTATAATTAGTGATGCATTAATGTGTTCATCACTTTAATGTTGCAGCTGGGTGTAGCTACTTTTTGTACTGCTTAAATTTTGGATTAATAATCTGAAAAGTAGGCTATAGTTACTAATGTTTTCAAATAAATCTAGTGGAGTAACAGTAATATCAGCCTCCAAACTGTAGGAACCAGACTAGAAATATAATAAATGGAAATATTCAAGTAAAGTACAAGTACCTCAAAATTTTACTAAAGTACAGTAAGCCAAATAGTTTAATTTGCTTAGTTGTTAGTGGAGTCTTTATATTTGATGCACAATGTCTGCATGTTTTTGTTTTGATTATTCAAAGGTATTTTGAAACACCTGCCCTTTGCAGAAGATTCATGTATTCAATGTGTCTGATAGATTTGACCAGTAACTTCCACTGTAGTCTTATTTATATAATACCAAGGACATAAGAAGTTCAATGTATGTTTGTGGGAGGGAACAGGCGGACATATGCCCGCACTCTCTGGCCATCATTAACTATAATAGCTTTACTCCAGTTTATTGTTGACGGGGGGACATGGCAGAAGCGGGCGCAGAGGCCATAAAAACACAGGCATGCCATTAACTTAATGAAAATTCAATGAAGGCTTTTGGGATTTTATTGATGAACTACAGAACGTTTTAGGTGTTTGTTTATAGTTCCTTCATCACACAAAGACAATTTCCATCGGGTTGGCGTTTATAGAGGAATAAATGGGCCAAAATTAGAATATGACACAGATAAGCAGTAAACCGAGGCCAGTCTACTGAACAATATGCGACTGCACAATATATATCCGGCATTACCTTGAATAAGTTAGCCTGTTAGAAGCTACAAAGCATAGCTTAGAAAACTTATAAGTTGTAAATTATAATTAGGCTATAGGCCTACTGACTGTGAAATGAATTGAAGACAGAGTGCTTTTTGAAATCCAATCGCTTAAACTTACTCTGTCTGATCTTAGAGGACGTCATCGAAATAATTTTAGGCCTGGATTTTTTATTTAAAAACTCTGAAGCATTTATGAACAAATCATCTGCAGCAAACGTGCTAATCAGTGATATTATTTAAAGACTATATCAGTGGTATCACTTATTCATTTATTCAGAATTATTATTCAGAAAATGTAAAAAAGGAAACACAAATAATCAGGATAACATAATTATTAATTACCCCATTATAGTATCTATAATAGTTATATAGCCTATAGGCTAATATGGTAACATAATAATAATAATAATAATAATAATCGAAACCCATCACACTTGGAGCTTAGTCAAAAATTAACTCAGTTTCATTGTGTTCAAGGAGTTTACACCTCAGCGGTTCAGGTCTTCAGAAGTCAAACTGATCATCATCTTATTCTATCCTGTAAAAACTGATAACGGAAAACGGTTCACAAGCAACACAGACTCGGGTCTGTATTTTTGCACCTGTTTATTTGGCCTTTGAGTTGTCAAGTGTGGATATTTTTTACCTATAAAATAATCGTATCTGATCATACTTACAGCTGTAATCTGGCAGTCTTGGCATCATGATCCCAGCGCGGATCCAGTGCTCCAGTGGCAGAGATCCCGCCATGGCAGCCGCCTTCAGGTGCTCTGGGTAGGTCTGTGTTAGTTGTGTGAAACCGGAGTATGCGAACGCAGGGTGCTGACCACCCAACGCTGATAATGGGTACATGGGTGCAGGATACATGCCGGGAATTGAAGCGAGTCCTGGATGTGGGAAATTTAGGATACCCGGTTTGGGGATTATTCCGGTCTGAAGTTGTACGGACCGCGGAGACGGGGTGTCCGAGCGGCGACAAGAGACCGGGCTTCCTGCAGGGCTGTCGCTGCTCAGACCGGGGGAGAGGTCTCGGCTCCCCCGCTTACTCTCATCAGCGAGCAGGGCGTCAATTCTGAAGTTCCTCGATTTCTCCATGACGGCTTCACTCAGGAGGACAGCAGAGTCTTACAAAGGCGTCAAGCTTGGCGGGTGCGCACCTTTGCCGTGCGTCAGCGCGTAGACAGCGGAGCCTCTTGTCAAAAACTCATATGTTATCCTATCTCAGCACAAGTTATGCTTATCAACTTGTATGTTCATGTTTAATGTCCTTAGAAAAAACATATGACAGACTCTAAATTACTGACGTTTGTATGCGCATCCCTCCACCACTTTCTTTGAATTGTACAACTATACAACACACACTTCGTCCCGGTGTTTAACACTAACTTCACAAACTACAGAGGTATGTCTCACTCCAACAGCCGTCCTTCTCCACCCCTGCAGACCGGTGTGAGCTGGGATTGGCTGGAGGCTGAGCTGCTCTGACGGGACTCTAATCAGCTAATTACTCGCTCGTTTCTCCCCCCAGAAAGCATTCAGAGTGAGGTAATGTCCAACCCCTGTCCCGCCTGCAAACACCTTCAACTGCATCAAAACGCAGAGGTACATTAGAAGATTAGGCAATTGTATTTTCAGTATCTATCTTACTGCCAGATCCTCATACTCACCACAGATTGCAGCCACCTTGCCATTTGAATTACAACGCTTTGATTCTCCAAACTAATTATTAGTGCTGCGAGCATCCTCCACACCTTAGCACTAAATGTTGTTTTTTCAGCAGTCTTAAGGTTATTGGCTACCTCTGATATGGTGACATTACGAAAAAAAATAGGTGTATTTAAATCATTAATATTAACGGCTTGCTTCATTCTCATACTAAGGCCACACCAATGTCATTAAAGTTTACGATCAAGAACTGCACACAAACCGTATAAAAGTGTAATGACTTGGCAGAAGAGGCTATAAGTTAATTGGCCTTCTGCTTTGGTGAACTGATGCTATTTCAAGACCTGAAGCTGAAGTGGAGTCTTTCTTTTCAACATGGTTGAAAACAATAGGCTACAAGTGGTTCCACTTACTCCCTGTTGTTTCATTGACAAAAATATACCCCTGTCAACATAATAATAGGGGTAAGGTTAAAAACCTGCTGCAACCACAATCAGTTTGTTAAAATGTGAATTAAGACAAGGCATCTTATAGGAGACTTTTCATCGAACCATTTTATATTGAAAATCAAAACGCGGCACCAACACGGATACTCAACAAAGGATTAAGCATCATGTAAAAGAAGATACTGAATTTTTTGGAAAATGAAACGTTTCGTCATTGGTCTCTAGACCAACAGGAAACTTCGTTTTTTAAAATAAAGACGCTCAAATTTTAAACAGATTAAGATTAAGAAATGTTGTTAATTTAATAAAAAGTTTAGTTAGCCTATATTTTCGGTAAATTTGGATTTGTCCGCACAAATGTCTCACTGCTGTTTCAGCTATTTCGTCTGGTGGGGAAATACTGAAACCTTATATTTATTCATTATTTGCTTTTGTTGTCCCAAAAGTAATCAAATTTGAATAGGCTATGCTGAGTATAAAAATACTGTAATCCTGGAAGCCTCTCGGTGTGTATTTTCTGGTTGTAAAAAATAGAGGACACCTCAGTGTCCTCAGGCCCGTGTGCGCATCTTCTTTTGCGCTACTTCATTCACCTACCTGTCAAGTCACCAGAGGTGATCATTAACTCGATTGACATAAACTTGATCGCCAACTATTTTGAAATAGTTTAATAGCTTCTCAAATGTGAAAATTGTCTGGTTTTCTTTGTCTTCTATGATTGTAGGTACCGAATGATCAATCGAGAAAATAATGAAATTAACTGATAATGAAAATAATCGTTAGTTGCAGACAATATTAATTATGCTGATTAAACATTCCTTTCAGAAATTAACGTTTTATGCAGAAATGCACGGAGCCGGTGTTCAAGGACTTTCAACAGTGTTTAAGTGGCTTCAACTGTTCTTCACCACAGCAGCCGCCTTCAATAACAAACAGCCAGTGCAGAAGTCTTTGTTTTAGATGTCACAATGTTAAGGGCTGATCGTGTATCTCAGGAAACTGAAATCCATTCTGCAGATGTGAATGAAACAGAATCTTTCCAAAACCCTCACTCATGCTATGTAGCCTAATTGGCTGGTGCGGGTGCGCGTGTGTAGTTGACCTTCAGAAAATTGGAGCGGTCTCACAGATCCGCCCTCTCTCTCTCTCTCTCTCTCTCTCTCTCTCTCTCTCTCTCTCTCTCTCTCTCTCTCTCTCCCTCAGCTCTCTATCAGGCACATTCCCGCCTGTCTCCGGCGCTGATGTAGAGGTAATTTGCTCCTGGGAAATCAGTGTCGCTTTCTGCCTGTTTCTCACAACCTCTTCCCCCTGCAAAGCCTCGTTTCCTTGCTTTTATGATTTGAAAGAAATTTAAATAGCCAGGACAGGGGTAAATCCGTCACCAGGGCCTGTTGACAGGGGTGCACAAATTAAATTGAATTGGTGCCTGAAACTGCGCTCCTGCTGCCAGAGTCAGCTGCCTTCCTCTGAGCGGCACTGCGCACACTGCCATCCTCCTTGCAGAGATCAAATGGTGCTGTATGTGTGCATATAAGCCATGATAGTCATTTTAATATTAAAACAGCAAGATGCCTAAATTCGCTAAAAAGGTTTGTTCAGCCAGTCAACAAAACCTCCAGGCATGTTTTGTTTGCAGGAACTTTATTTAGCCTTATTCAAATTGGTAGAAAGCAAGCAAGTTAGTAAGCAGGGAAGTCAGTTAAATAATAAATAATAAATCGTTTGCAGGCAAACAACATGAGATGCAGGGACTAATGTCTGGATTTACAAATTGCCCTAATGGAGAAATTTGACTAAACACAAAATTTTGAACCAGAGCCCCTCTTCAGGACTGATGCAAAAATTGTCTTAGATGATGCCGAACTTCAGTGTTGCAAATTCAAATTGCAACTGAACTGACATGCAGTTAATCAAGGGATATAGAGGGTATGCCTTGATGTCACTTCCCTTTCCAGTACAGGCTGGACTGAGTGGCAAAACATCTGTTACCATAGCTGCGTTTAGCAAACCGGGAGTGATTATTTGGTCAAATTAAAGGCAGTCGGACTCGACAGTGATCCTTACTGCTTACCAAAGAACCAGTGGTCAAGCTCTTTTAAATGTGTTGTTTGTGTTTTTGCTGATTCAAGCTAACACTGCTGCTCGTCTTTCTGCCACTCAGTGAGCTTAACTGCGTACGGTGACGTCATGCACATACCTGCTATTGGGGCTCCTGGGGCCCCAGGACAGTTGTTGGCAATCCAGCCTTAAAGTGGGCCTGAAGCAATTTTCCCAATTTACAGCCCAATAAACTATTTATCTTTCTCACCTTCCTGCCAGTACTACAGGTGCAATAGGTTTCCTGACTTTGCTGGCACAATATAATCCTTTCTACATAGGAAACCATTTGAGTTTGTGCTTTTTGCCCTTCAAAATGCAAAATGACAAACTGGACATAGGCTATGTGACACAGGTTTTTCAAGACATTTGTAGTTTGACATTTCAAAGTTATTTTTAGCCATGCAAGAGGTGCTGCCATGTCGGTCTAACTTTTAACTTTTCATCTAGCGCCATTATCAGGTCAAAATTTAAATTTGCCCAATATGGTTTATGACCAAATACCTAAATACTACTAAGTGAGTGACTGATAAACACTATACCTGTTAAACATCAGCTTGTTAGCACTGTCATTGTTATCATTTTGATGTTAGCTTTTAGCTAAAAGGCCCACAGATCTGAGGAATCTAATGAAAGCTACACTTAATTGAAAAAGCCTGGTCTGAATTTACATCAACATCAACAACATTAACTCAAACCAGGCTTGAACAATCTTGCATTGTATGACACAGAGAACATAAGCAGCCAAGACCAATCAATTGTTGAAAAAAGTATGGTATGTCACAAAACAAAAGGAAAACTAGAGTGGTGTTTTTCTGAGCGGCAGAACAAACCCTGCTGATGGAACTCTACGAAGAATATAAAGGATAAATCAGCAAAACGGGCAATACTGCCGCAACTAACAAGATGAGGGAAAAACAGCAGATATACTAAATGCGTATAGATATAAATGAGTATAAATTTCAACACTGTAGAAAGTCATGAATTGGACTGGATTTAATGGGGGAGGGTTGTGTTTACAGCTTGAACAAAATTAATGACATTATAAATAACTTCAACACAGTTTTGGCAAACTTTTCTTTCTTAAATAATACTTACTAAGCTTTAAAATAAAAATGGTTACTTTATGAAGGCCAGTTCAGCAGCGTAAGTTACCTTGGTTACTGAACAAGCAATCCTAATGCAACGGATTTCTCACGTAAATTAGCGAGACATAAGAAAATCAGCTAGATGAAATACCCCCCCGCTTGCCTGTCTACAAGACTCTTTGTTTTATTATCAATTTGTGCCACAATTATAAATAGCATATATAGTAATAAGGTCTTATATTGATCCATTAGGGAAAAAACGTTCAGAGGTCAAGGTCAGACACAGTGCAGCACAATGGAACACGTGCAATTTACTGTGTTGCTGATGGACAGTGTGGATGATGCTCACAGCTGAGCCAAAAATTGCAATTGTAAGTTGTAGTTCATCAGATGGATAATCTGATTGCAGGCGGAAGGTCATTTTTAAAATCTCAATGTAAGGCCTCTTAACACTGAACCTCATCTGACCGTCCTAAATTCTTTTTCCCTTCTAATCACACATGTTCTCACACACACATGCCCTCTTGAACCTTTCGCAGAACTCTTAAGATGCAGCGCACACTCTTCACACCGTGAGAGGACAAATGGTTCAAAGAGACCGCCGGCCCTTGACGTTGCACTACAAAGCCAGAGTTTATCGATGAGTTATACGTCAGCCAACAGGAGTTTACTGAAACATTAAAGAGCTTATCAGCAATTACAGGCATATTTTTCAATCATTACCACAGCTCTGAGACAGCTTGCCGTGTCCTAAAACTTGGTGAGCTCTTGTGCTCTCTGTTCACTGGCCTAGTCAGCACATTATCGGCTCCCACTGGGACACTGATCCTCGCCGGCTTATTTAACCTACTGATAAGATACTTCAAGTTGTTAATAGATGAGAACGTTCAGGAGCTGAAATGAAACAAGGTTTCTGGAGCTTAGATTGACAGTCTGATAACGGATCAAATGAAAACATGTCAACACCAAGGGACCACGCAAGATACAGGTTCTTTGATTCACTGTCATCTACAGTAGGCTATCCAGTGTAAGATAACTTTTCAGTTTTGTTGATTCATCCAGAATCACCTTGCTTTGATGGTGTGTGTTGTTAGTTGGTGTATACGCATCCCTGTATATGCTCTTCCGTCAGGCTTGTTGTGACACATGTAGCTTTCAGGGATGCTGTCGACCAGCACCAGTTTTCCCACCAGGCCTGGAGTACTGTGTCCGGACCGCGGCTGTGATAAATGATTTGGGCGCACAATGGGCTTTCTGTGAAGTGAAAATCAGCTCTCCATACTCCTGGTAATTAGACTAATTCCCACAATGTTTAAGGCAGACAATAAATCAGCTCACTTTCTGCCAGACCTTGAGACCAAAATGAATGTTGTCTCATTAAGGAGATAAAGATAATTTATTAGAGTTGCTCTTCGCTTCTAAATCTCTGTACCCCGGCCCCATCATTTATTAACTAATATTGAGCTTTGCCATATGACATCTAGTCCACTGGATGTGAATCTTCTTTTGTCTGTCTTTGCCACTTTGGCTCCTTCCCACTGCTCTCTCTCTCATCAGGTGTGTGGATGGTCCCCATTCATAACAAACGGGAGGTTTCACCTGATCTTCCCATCCTGCCAAAATAGTGTGACCACAGCATTATGTCAGACTTGTGATGTCTGACACCGGACAGACTGACATTGCCTGAACCTGGTCCGAATGCTGCTAACTGGAACTAATTGAGACTGTCCTGCCAAAACAAGCAACATCAACATCACTAGTTTCACAAAGTGCCCCAAACTGACATATGTATACATTCAAGTGAAATAGGAAGTATGGATGTTATAGAGCAACGAAATGTTGGAGTTTTGACACAGGAGACTGTTGTTTGTTGTCCGTTTCCAAGTGGCAGTTAACATTAGTTTCATACATTTACTCATTTGGCCGACGCTTTTATCCAAAGCGATTCACATTTGAGGAACAACATACAGTACATTAAGACAATCTACAAGTGACAATAGATACTAGTAAGAGCAGTAATAAATACTAGTAAGAGCTATTGGCATGTACGGCATCAATGGAATACTGTAAATACCTGAAGGAATAAGTAAGACTTAACAAGAATTATAAGGAGATAGAAGAAGAAGAGCACAGGAAGTGCATATTAGAGGTTAGGGGTTAGAGGTGTTACAGGAGGAAGTGTTCTCAGAAGAAATTAGTTTTCAAGAGCTTCTTGAAGTTAGAGAGGGACACCCCTGCTCTGATGGCATGTGGTAGCTCGTCCCACCATCATGTTGTCACAAATGAGAACAGCCGGGAATAGGATTGCTTTGTGTGTATGGATGGCAGAGCAAGAGAGCATTCGTTGGAGGAGCGCAGCGGCCGAGAAGGAACATACAGTAAGCTTGTATTACAGAGTTTTTGGATGCAGACCCATTAGTCACTCTGTATGAAAGCAGTAGTGACTTGAATTTGATTTGGGAGGCCATGGGTGGAGGTCTTTTAACCATTACCATCATTGTTCCCTAACCTTAACTTTAATTTTTTACCCAAACCACAGTCTTTCCCTAAACCTATCCATCATATTTGTGCCTAAACCTAAACAAACCTTGACCGTGGCATTGTCAAATTGTGAAACAGTTATTTTTCAACAGTCAGTGGCAACAGATCAGAAAACGCTTCTATGTGCCATTTTAAAGGTCAATTACAAACTACCTATAACTTGTTGAACAATTCCCAAATTTAGGATATCTACAAAAATGCACAGTGCTGAAAATTAAAGGTGTCACTCTTGTGTGTTAATCTAACCACAGATTATCTGATCTGAATGATCTTAGCCAATCAATAAAGTGGACACCCTTGATAAACCACAATAGAGGGAGGCCAAATAAAACAGCTTGGGTTCAGAGTCTGCTTAACAGCTAAATTGGGGAATTCCAACCTTGTGACTCTCCAATCTCTTTCCCAGCTCACCTGTTTATTTTTTCCACAGTAGAAACAAACGTTCCTTTCAACATAATCCAGTCCAGTGTGACTTTTATGACCATTTAATGGGTCCCTCCATCTAACAGCCCCGTGTTTTACAATCACCCACACAAGGGGCCCATTGTGCATAGACATGGGAAGATAGGAGATAAATACACCTTATCAGCCACAACAACACATCATTACTTTCACCCTGCTATCTCACTGCCCCTCTCCACCATGCATTATCTGACCACTTATGAGGACATTCAGAGCCATCAAGTGCTTTGAAGATTTCCGCCAGTTGGCTGTTTGCTCTCTCTGTTTCTCTCTTCTGCTGATCAACTCGGTTTCAACTGTAAAGATAAATACAATGCCTTTCAGGCCACTGTGAGCTGTACTTTGTTTGCTCTGTTTAAAATGACATTTAAATCTGCATCTAATTGTTACTTTGGGGATGAGGCTTATTGCTTATGAAAGCATATCTTCTACCTTGCTTTCCGCTGTGAGGAAATCACCCATGGCCATTAGCACTCAGGTAATGTCTTCTTATTGCCCAATTTACCTATTAACACTAACCAAAGGTTAGGGACAGGGCCAGACAGTCAGTGAAAGATAGTGACAGCAAGGCAGACAAATTTGTTTCTTTAATTAATTCCATTTGCACAAAACATATTAACGAAATACCAAGATTTTTGAAGTTGGTCCACAAGGTTTTTCAATGTGCAGTGAGACCTTTCATCATTTTGCACTGCATGGGTTTGACGAGCACTCGACTGAATAATACTGCTGCTTTCAAATAGGTGACAGTGCTAAAATGATCTTCTTTCATTTTTGCACATTTAAATATCCTTGATCATATGGGTAATTTTGTTGATTCTGCTGTAAGCAAGTTTTAGATTTAACAAATACACTACATCTGTCACCTTTTATTCTAAACATTAATATTTGTGTTCAGTCCCCCCTGCAGAAATTATGTTCCAACACTGCTGATGTTAGCATTTAGTACTCACAGAGCCACTAAGGTGGCTGTAAAAGATTAGTTAACATGACCCACATACAGTTTTTCTTTCAGAGCTGATCAAATCACATACACACCACCACAGACACTCACACAGAGAAAGACTGAGAAAGAGGAATTTCACCAAATTAAACTGTAAGATTTTTCTTCACGGACTTGTGGATGATGTGGGCCATGCTGATTTATAATGCAAGTAGTGCCACCTCCCATCAGGTAATTGCTGTTAAGACACAGTCAATATTCCAAAAATTTTAATGAATTGATCAGTCACATGACTTTGTCAATAGGCTAATGGAGTGCTGTTAACATTTGTCAATTCATGAAGTTATGGAGGAGGTAAATCACAGCATTGTGGTGGATTTTAATGGCTCTCAATTGATCAAAACGTCGCCAGAGGTGTGATAAAGTGTGGTCAGTCCAGCTCCTACAGCACTGATAAAGTCAAAATATATATTTTTTTAACTTTCAATAACTTTCTAACTAACTAAAAGTATCCAGTCCTGCTATTTTAATCAAAATAAAAACTTCTGTAGCTAATTGTATGCTTTAGCCTTAATTCACAGCAATTATACTTGTAGTGGTTATATACAATACAATTGTCTTTGCGTCTTTTCTTCACTCCCTGTTCATTATATTTGTTCTATTTATGGCTACAAGGTTAGAGAGGTCAGGGTACTCATACCTCTCTGTCAGTGTGCTAATTGGTTTGAATAAGCTGCCCCTCCTCCTGATAAACTACATGTGCTCAATCTTTAAGGGAGCCTAAATAATTTTTAGTCAGCATGTCACAAATAACTATAACTTGCTCAGATTAAAAATGTTCTTTGCAGGTGTTAAACTTTGAATTTTGTATCAGTACAAAGACATAAAGGTTCAATATTTAGTTTTCTTGTATTTTAAAAATCACCATATTAATTTTAGGACATAAACACAGTTATTCAAAAAGTCTCAACCACTTTCTACACTGGTATTTCCCAAAGAGGTATCAGCAAATCTGAACAGGTGAATCTGATAAACCATCCAAACTATGATACTGCATTTCCAGTTATCACTCAGGTAGTGGCACCGTTTGAACTTCCTTAGTTAGTTGACCTAACTTATATTTAAATGAAAAGTAAAATCACTGTTGAATCTGAAAGGTAATGATCACACACGGTGACAGCAGAGTTTCAGCTCCTGATTTCTTTTATTTTTATGTTTTAGTTTTTCTGTGATAGCAGGAGGAGCTTCTCCCTCCTCAGATCTCCTCTCCTCTGGGGTCAATCTAAGGTCTGTTTTTTTGTTTCTTAAGGTGCCAATATACTTGGATGATTGAACAGTGTCTGAACTGGAGATGAGAAAGGAAGCAGGGTTTGTGTGTACAAATGAGTGCAACACTTACTACAGTGAATGTCTTCCAGGAAAGTCTAAAAGTGGGAACCATTAACCCCCGTATTTTAACTATTATGACCACTCACCTCACTCTATGATGGCTGGCCTTTCCACGAGTGAATATAATAGTATACTTTATGAATCAAAATCTGCCCACCCTTTGCAGCTGTAACAGCTTCAACTCTTCTGGGAAGGCTGTCCACAAGGTTTAGGAGTGTGTTCATGGGAATTTTTGACCATTCTTCAAGAAGCGCATTAGTGAAGTTGGGCACAGATGTTAGACAAGAAGACCTGGCTTGCCCTCTCCTCTCTAATTCATCCCAAAGGTGTTATATCTGGTTGGGATCAGGACTCTGTGCAGGCCAGTCAAGTTCTCCACACCAAACTCTCTCATCCATGTCTTTATGGACCTTACTTTGTGCACTGGTGTGCGGTCATGTTGGAACAGGAAGGGGCCATCCCCAAACTGTATCCACTAACTTGGGAGCATGAAGCTGTCCAAAATGTCTTGGTATGCTTAAGCACTTCTTTTCACTGGAACTAAGGGACCAAGTGAATTGGCACAATGCAGTCAGGCAAGTACCGTTCTCCTGGCAACCGCCAAACCCAGACTCATCCATCGGATTGCATGACAGAGAAGCGTGATTTGTCACTCCAGAGAACACGTCTCCACTGCTCTAGTGTCAATTGGTGGCATGCTTTACACCACTGCATTCGACGCTGTGCATTGCACTAGGTGTTGTAAGGCTTGGATACAGCTGCTCAGTCATGGAAACCCATTCCATGAAGCTCTCTATGCACTGTTCTTTATCTAATCTGAAGGCCACACAACGTTTGGAGGTCTGTAGCTATTGACTCTGCAGAAAGTTGGCGACTTCTGCGCACTGAGCGCCTCAGCTTGCGCTAACCCTGCTCTGTGATTTTATGTGGCCTATCTCTTCGTGGCTGAGTTTCTGTTGCTTCCACTTTGTTATAATACCACTAACAGTTGACCGTGGAATATTTAGTAGTGAGGAAATTTCATGAATGGACTTAAACAATATAAATATATTATGTTATATATTTTCATGCCTAATCTCACTTGCCTGTAAGTTTTAGAATACATTTTAAAGAGTTCACTATTGATATTTACAGGCTCAGGCTTACAGCTAATTTACATACATTTTATCCCCTATGAGCTGAAGCATGGCTTCTGGTGTTTTTGTAATTTGATTTGTTTTTCTTTAGCTTCTTCTCTCATCAACACCATATTCATTTTATGATTCTAACTAACTTCAGCCTTTGATATTGTGTTTGTGTTGCTCTTGTGGTTTTTATAGTCTTTTGGTATTGTAAAGTGCTATATAAATTATGTTGTTGTAATTATAAATACTAACATCATCTTTCCCCATGTCCCAAAGTGATTCTGGGAAGCAAAGTTCTACACCTGCCATATTTACATAGATCTCATGTTTATTGACATTTGGTTTTGTTCAAATATCCTTATGAGATTAGCACTGTTTGTGATATTCTGTTTGCTCTCTGTGACGTGTTGAGTTTCAGGAAAGGTTCCAGACATGCCAAGCTGGGACTGGATCAGAGTGAGCCAACTGAGGAATTAGCAATTCCATAATTGGCCGTTCTGTCAGAGGTTCTGACAAGCTGAGATGATGGAGCGGCTGCTAAGAGATTTGTCTCCTTCTCTGTCTCATACTGTGCCTAACACAAAGTTTCAGTCACTAATTAGAACATCCACTGTGTCACATCCGAGATTATGACTCTTATCCATCAGAGCAAAAGACGAGCACCGGTGAAGTTATTATAGAGCAACAAAGTCTGCAGAAGAAGGACGTTGGGGGGATGGAAGGGTCAGCAAAATTTCAGACTTTAACACGGAACCTGCTGTTTGTTCCCTGTTTCCTACCACAAGTAAACTTAGTTTTCCTTTAACCATGACTGTGATTGTTCCCGAACCTTAACAACCATGACTTAACATGATGAATTTATGTAATTGTAAATCAGGATGTCACTGTGACATCACTGTTGGGCGTAGTTAGAGGTGCAACAGAACACACTTCTGACCGCACCCATGAGTGATGCTTTATGTGTTCAGAAGATGACCACATTTGAACTTTTCAACCACAGAAGGAAGTGAACAACTTTTCAGCCTGCCTCTTTGAAGTGCCCCTATCTGTGTGACGCTTCATGCTTTGCTTGTACTAAACATTCGAGAGCAGCAGCGTTCAATTGGGCATTATTCATCTTTTTTAAAGAAAACTTTGAACGTATCTATAGCAGTGAACCTCAGGATCAACAGGTGTCTAACCCTGGCCTGACAAAGTCCCCTGTAGCATGATAGGCACTCACTGTTTGCCCAATAGCTAACTGTCTGAACTAATGGGGATGGCTGCCACCTAGAGACCACAGCTTGTTGGGTTTATTGTTGAACAGATTGCCTTTTAGAAATTTATGGTGGAATTTCAGATTATACGGGTAAAAACATGAACATGCAAAATATAAGATCATCTTCATTCAGTCTACAAGTTCTATACCATTGAATATTACTATGTACCCACTACTGTTTTCAAAACTCACTGAATTTGTCTTTAATGTCCTTCATTGTCCCCTTTCTTGCACTGGCACCCTCTCTTGCGCTCTATTCTGTTCCCCCTCCCCGAGGCTGTGTGGTTGCCCTGACAATGCAGCATTATGGAAATAAATTGTTCCATTAGGTGCATTGTGTTCTGTCATCAGGCCAACCACACAGGATTATTAATGGACACAGCTTACGCTTTGATTAAGGCTGAAGATTTATGAAAAAAAAAACACACTGGTAGCATATCACCCAACACACTTTCCTTCATTGAGGTGTGTTCACACTGAGATACACCCGCAGGACGTGACCTTATGAATGTCATCAAACTGGAAAACACCTATTTGTATAATTTAACAGATCTATTTTCTTTTTTGGACCTGCTAATATTCACAGTGGCAAACGCAGTAAACACACTACGATCAGGTGGTAATTTATTAAGATGTACACTGTTAGACATTTTTAATAATTTCTACAGTTATTAACCACATAACACAAGGGGGAAATACTGTATATCCTCTTTCCATTAAATAACTGTAATTTCCATTGCATTATGGGAATTTTAGGTGACGTCAGACACCATATACAGCGGTTTACTGTAATTAAAAAATCTGATGTATCAAATTTTAAAATTAACATCCATGTTACTGTATTGTCCCTAACTGCCATTTTGGCACAGATGCATCAGTAGTTTTATCTTTCATTCCCCACCGCTGGGTGGTACACAACACAACACAAGACAACACCGGTGGAAGTTAACCTGTGGTGAAGACATTGAACTACCGACGACAAACCCAAGGTAAAAACAAAACAAAAAAATTATTTCAAAAGTATGTTACTTGAAAAAAAGATAGTTATTGTCTGTGCACTCAAACTGGTAACTTAACGTTAACTTTGTCAAAGTGAACAGAGTTGATGTTTAATTTTACAGACTCTTTGAGTTTTAAAATCAAATGTATTATGTCAACAGCAATGTTTAGCTCACATCGATAGCTTATAGCTTATAACTAACATAGGCCTATTATAAATATGCAGTACATCTTACAACTAACATAAAAGGCAATATGATACATGTTCATGTTTAATTGTAGTGTGACCCCATAGAATATAAAACAAATTAAAATATCTCATTATCCTCTAGATGTAAAAATTTACGTTATGTAGTTTTCCTTACATTAGTTGCAGTGGCACAGCTTCACAGACAAATTTTTGCAGTAAATACTAACTTTACATAAGAGTGGAAAATATTTGTTGTTGTAAAGAAATTTTCTCTTCCCTAAAGATTCTTCATGAGGATAAATCCAGGTGATGGAACCAAATGCACCGTAAAAACTGGAGTGAGTCCTAGGACAGGAGAAAAGGTGAAGCGGAAGATGGCAGTCATCAACAACAGAGCATCATCCTTTGTCCACCAGCTAACAGAGTCTGAGTGGAAGAACTTGGATTAGGTGAGACACTTTTTTCAACAGGATATGTACACTATACACAGTACAGTTGCCTGTTTATTAGGGACACCCGCCCTGCAATTAATTCTTCTTTCACAAAGGCTACAATATTCAGTTTTTATTGATTTTAGAGTTTTAGAGGAAAGCTGATTCCACTGTGATCATTTTGCAAGATGTGATTATTGATATATTTTATCAACTCTATCAGTGTAAAAACTTTTTTATGACCAAAATTCTTCCTGCCTTCCATCCCTGAACAAGCTGTGAACAACAGACTTCTTGCCAGAAAAGGTCGGTTTAGATAACCAAATGTGAAGCGGTGAAAGCGTATGGTTTGTATTGAGTTACATGATTGGTACACCCCAGAGAATATTTCTTTTTATATGTACTTTAAGAGTTAGTCATTTGACATGGATATTTCACTCATACAATGTCAGACAATGTTTAGTATTTTGTACCAAAAAAGCACAGTATCTATTGTTACTGTTATTTCCTATGTTAATGTGGTTAATGATTATTTGTAAAAAAAAGCATTCCAGTCAGCAGATGAGTATTTTCTTTGTGTTCATATGTTGTTGGTAAATATACAGTTCGGTATGCCGTCCAGATACTTTGTTCTGCACAATACTTTCTGCATCGTGTTTTGACAGTAACACTGAATGCACTTATAATTGAGGTAAGGTTTATACATGTAATTTAATTTCTTTTATGTTATTTTAAATGAATTTCTGAAAATAACATTTCTTGTAAGATGCATTAAGTATGACAAATGTTAAAAAATAAAGAATTTGAAATTTTATAATTACTGTGTCTGTCTGTGTTAAATCATTGGTACTTGTGTAGGCTTAAAAAAATAATGCATGCATGAATTAATAAATAAATTATATATAAATAATCTTTAAAAAATGGGATTACAGTAGTGTAACTGTAGTTTTTTCCCCAGTAACAGTACTGTATTCTGAATTACATTACAGTAACGTACAGTAATGTTTGTTACCGTAAAAGTGAAAAATGGTTAAAGTACTGTAAATCTGAATTACAGTAACTTACTGGCAAAACCCTTTGAAATATCTAACAGTGTATCCTAAAATTAATATATGAACTTTACTTACATTTGATACTCTTTATCTCTTTTACATCACTGTGGTCTGTGCTATATTAAAAAAGATCGCCACCTAGAATGCTAGATAAACGAGTCTTAAGAATCTACAGCAGTAGGCACAGCGGTGTTTTAAGCTAAATGCTAACATCAGCACGTTAACATGCTCACAATGCTAACATGATGGTGTTAAGCAGGTGTAATGTTTACTATTTCATGTTCACCATGTTAGTTTAGCGTGTTAGCATACTAACATTTGCTAATCGGTACTACACTCAACATACAGCTGAGGCTGATGGAATATTGTTTTATAGTTTTACAAGTATTTGGTACATAAACCAAATTATTGGACAATAATAATTTTGACCTGAGAGTTGCACTAGATGTATTTTTGATATTTTAAGTAAATTTTGCTGATAATACGTGCATACTTTAACTTAAAGGTTTTGAATACAGGACTTTTACTTGTAGTGGAGTATTGATACATTTACCTAAGTAAAGGATCTGAATACTTCTTCCCGCCACTGGAGCCGCTAGCATAGCTAAAAATGGATAGATGAACGGAGGAATGACATCTATGAATCTTCCAGAAATAATGGATATCTCTACGAGTATGGTGAGGAAGTGAGAGTGTCAAGAGAGCTTGCAGTTGGATGCGTGATAGTAGTTTCAAATTCATTAGCACCCTTTCGATGTCATGGTGCCAGACGCTTCTGACCCATCAAACACTTAAATATTGTTTGTTTAGGCCAGTTCAAAAATAAGACTTGTGCAAAACTAATGTGATGTCGCTGTTACAGTGTGTTTGTGAGTGCAACGTATCAAAACAATATCTGTATCTTCACCCATTTTAATATCATATGGCCTTAGTCATTCCCTCTCTATGTCACAGGTGTGTGCGTGTGTGTGCGCATGTACATGTGTGACTGATCCCATTTATCAGGCCCGTTAACCTTTGGCAGCAAGTAGTAATACTGAGCAGAAGACAGAGGGGGATGCAGGCACTTGCTCTAATTAAAGCCCCCCCTCCACCTACCCACCCATCCATATCTACCTACACAGACTGCCTCCCCTCCTCCGGCAGGAGAGACTCTGACCTTCCAACCCAGCCGCCACCGTGCAGCCTGCATCTCTAACCTCAGCTCTGCAAACTGCAAAGTGACACATGGAAACAGTTTCCTGTTCTAATGGGAGTTTACGCCTCAGTCTGTCACTTGCTTAGGCTAAAAAAATATTCATGCACTATTTCGTTCATAAACTACTGATTTAAATTAAGTTACTAATTTCAAAATCACACTTAAAAAAGACAGTTCTTGTCACTCACTGTTAATACATGGAGAAAATATGTTCACACATCAATTTAAGTCATTAGGCGAGTAAAATCATAGAGCGTAAAATCACTACGATCAGATTAGAAATAATCACCATTTGGTATTTTTATAACCATTATGATAAATGATAAAATACTCTAGGAGGGATTGTTCTGGATTTTTGAAGTGGGCTTTGTGAGGTACTTATCCATAGTTAGTGTATTACCTGCAGTAAATGCAGGTTGGCATGCCCACCGTTTGAATAGTTGTACTGGCACAGAAGCTAAGCAATGTACTGCTGTGAACGGGGTAAGCCGAAAAAGTTATTTTAGCTACCTAAAACAAGGTCTACAGAAAAAATCAAAATCAGTTTAAGTGTACACTATGTGTTTAATATTTTCACTGCCTTACCTTGCCGTCAGACATCCGCTACCTTACAATGAATGAAAGAAAATTTAAAGGAGTTGCTATGACAGCAACGTTGAAATTCCATGTACTGTGGAAACAAGGGGATACCTTCTCAGACCAGAGTAACAGAACTTTTGCAGACCGACAGAGAGAGAGGGGAATCTTCTGGGGAAACATCTCTTTAAGGGTGGTGTGGTAAGTCGTTTCATTTATTTGCTTTCTTACCTGATGGGTTAAGCTGTGTTTATCTGGTTTATTTGGCTGTGGTTTTACATAATCTTCTTCAAAGATGTGATGGAACACGGTGAAGTCTTTGTTTGAATGGCCCGTTCGATCTGTCCACCACTTTAGTCCAGACAGAAATATCCTAATTGTTGGATGAACTACGATTCCAATTTGTACAGGCATTTATGTTCCACAGAGGATGAAGCCTGCAGACTGTGGTGCTCCTCAGACTTTTCTTCTAGCGCCACCATGGGGTTGAAATCTTTGTCTTTTAATAAAATCTCTTAACATGAACTGCATGATGAACTGCAGCAACTTTGATGATCCTTTAAGCTGATGATACACAGAGCAACTTTCAGAGCGATCATGCAGGGCAACGTTGCCGTCAATGGTAATGAGTAAAGATTACCACCGTAATCCCCTTCCCCCACCACTCCGCCACCCGCCCCGCACTGCCGCTATTCGTTCAAAACATAGTCGACATAGACTTGCCACTAGCAAGATTTCTCAAAAAGTTGACCCGTGTATCATCAGCTTTAGGGGAGGGTGAGGTGATTTGAGCTTTGTTTCTCGGCAACCATGGACACAATTGGTTATATGAATACACATTTTTGAAGAGTTAATCATTTTACTCACCCTGTGGTGGAGAGAGGCCCATGGAATATGTGATAAGCACATATAAGATAAAAAAAAACTGTTTTTTTTTGCTGTTCAAAGTGATTTTTTTGTCCTGATTCATGTGTCTGAACAACTACAGATAGGTTTGAAATCTTATGCATGTGTTAGTGCTTTAGGAAGTTACTTTATGAGGCTATACTGTTAGCATGACATTACTTTTAAACTGCTGGATGACACTAGTTTGTTAAAATGGCAGGGATGGGGTAATTTGAGCCAAAAGACCTGGGGGAAGTTGGGCCAACTATTTTACTGTAATTTTACATTGCATTCTTATGCATCATGGAAATGATGTGACATTTTGCATTGTAGACCAGAAACCATCATGTCATGCTTATAAATGGAAGACAGACAGGCTTCAACTCTGGATTTGGACAGAGTAGTGGGAGAGGTACAAAAATGGGGAAGTCCATATATCAGGTGGCATGAGACATGACAATAAATCAGAATTACTTTAAAGTGATACATTCATATGAAGAAACTAGGAGACATAGCTGCAATGTTTCACTACTAAATGCAATTGAATGTTGGGACCTGGCATTTGAGTTTGCATCATTAAATGCCATTGATGTCACTGAACCCCATGTGGCTCAACTTCCACTTTTTTTTGGAAAGCCATATTTTGAAAACAGTTTATTTTAGATCTACAAGTGATTATTCCCAGGGACGCACCACATCCTAAAATATAAGTACATATTTTAGACCTCACTGTCATGTCCTCACTTTAAATACACATCAAGTAAAAACTGGCTCAACTCACCCCGCCCTCCCCTATCTAGTGCCGTCATGAGGTCAAAATGTCCATGTGTTTAGAGCGGACATTAGCAACAGTTAGCTTGCTAACAGATGATTGCTATAAACATTATACCTCCTAAACATTAGCATGTAGGCAATATCATTGTGAACATGTTAGCAGATTATATATATATATATATATATATATATATGCATAATACTGATGTTGGCATTTTGCTCAAAGCACCACTGTGCCTAAAGACATCCTCCCAGAATTGCTAGCACTGCAACTGTGACGATCTGCTTCTCTGTTTCACTTAAACTTCTAAGAAAAATAGGAACATTGAACATTTGTCTGTGTAATACTCTTCACACGCTGATCAGTTTCAGTTTTTGTTGTTTTAACTGTATTTGCTTTCCCAGGGCTGTTGAGCTAATCAACATATGATGATGATGATGATGATGATGCTTTTCCACTTTCAGCTATGTATGCCTTCACTGAGCTGTTGACCTTTTCTAATCCAGCCTGTTTTCAGTGTGAGTGGCATATGGGCTTAATGCTGACTCACAATAAATGCGTCCTTCCTTCACTTGTGAAGTAAAGAGAGTGAATAAAGTGGCATTAATGTGTTTGCACTGGTATGAAGGCACACAGCTGGCTTTTGTGTGGCACACTGGGTTCAAAAGAGGGTTAAGAGCAGGGTAATCTGTCTGTCTGACAGCATCAAAGCGGCTGGCATCATTAATACAGTTCCAGGTCGAGGCGTAGTCACAACGGCTCCATTCACTGTTTGTGAAGGTTACACATGAACTTGCATGTACGCATGTAGGTACAGGTACCTGCATTAGTGTGTGCACAGAAATATGCACAAATCAGAAGAGGGAATACACTGTTAAACTATATATAGACTATATTTTTTTAACTACTGTTGATGTTGCACTTTTAGGCCCATTTTGATTTTGGTAATATTTGAACCACTGCTACCATTTTATTAACAAAGTTTATTAGCACAGAAAAGGCAGATAATTAGTGTGTTTAGCCTATTCTAAATGTTCTAGCAAGGACAATTGAGACATATCTGGGCCTGGGAGGAGACATGGCTTCTGGCCCAAACCCAAATATTGCAGACTCTGCTTCATTGTATCATGGATATATGTACTGGAAAATGGTTCTTTTAAATTATTTCCAAATAAACATAAAGTGTTGTTGCCAATTAAGCAAAATGATCAATACATATATATCTGGAATATTAAAAGCAAGCAAATTAATTTATGTTACAGGACAAACATGTATTTAAAAGCGCAGGATATTCAAAGGCCTAATTCTAGTGAATGGATAAAGGATATGTCTTTGATTTTTGCAAGGTATGGTGCCCTTCATACAAATAATGAGTATGGATGTCAATGATCAGACAAGGATTGGTGCTACTGTAGTCACTTCAAGGTATTTGCCTACTTCATTACAGCAAGAGTTACATGGTTATATATTTTTGGTGTAGGTTGTGCTTCTGAAACATACATTTTCATATTATTATTTATTCTTTCTTCATTTTATTTTATTCCATTCATTTTTTATGTATTTATATTACATGTTTCCCCTTCTGCTGAGAATGCTAAATTGTTGTACACGTTTGAAGAACTAAAATAAACAAAAAGGCCATAAAGATGTTGAAATGGTGTTAAAAAAGGCAGATATGTTGATATTAATTTCTTTAATATGCTACAGTGGAATAAAACCACAACATAGTGCATTGCAGCTGTTGTTTACCCTCGAAAAACCCTCGTTCTCTTGCTATGCTGTAGCTATCAAAAATGCTACCTACACAGTGGGACAACTGCATTAGCTCTTTCTAGTATATGCGTCATATTGCAATGTCAAGTGTAGAGAAAAACAATTTTGGAGTGCCGGCAGCAGGTATTATGTTCGATCTCAGCTGAAGATCAAACAGCAACAGAGAGAGTGGCAGAAGGAGGGGTATGATGTTAGGAAATCAGGTCGGCTGAGTCAGTGAACTCTTTTAAGTCCCTTCTTAAAACATACTTTTATAGGAGAGCCTTTGCCCCTTTTATTTTATTCTATTTTACTTATTTTATATTTATCTTAAATGTGTATTTTAGTATTTTCAATGTTTTCTTGCTTTTATCATGTATTGTTTTTGTATTATTGTCTTTACACTTGTTAAAGCACTTTGTAACTTGTTTTTGAAAAGTGCTCTACAAATAAGATTATTATTATTATTATTATTATTATGTGTACTAGCAAAAATACATGTGCATTTGGTTTAAGTTGCCCTGCTCCTGTCCAATGAATACACCCTTAAAACACAACTACTTCAGGAATGGACTTTGTGGTTTGTTCAAAGTTGTTCTGGGAAATGTACTTAAAACAATTTAAATGAAGGCAAACATGCCAAACAATAACACTTACTTATAAATAACAAATTTCATTGTATTATGCAGAAACGTAGTTGTATCTTAAGATAAGTTTCGTTGTGTGAGATTAAGCATCAAGATAACTATTTTTAAAGGCAATCCCTTAATTTGACAAAATAAAAATGAAGACACTAAAAACAGACTCAGACTAATTCATTTTAGTTCTTTTTAGCTTAAAAAAAGAGATCTCTCTGACGTTCTTGATGTGCAATCGACAAAAGTGTCACTTGCAAACAGCAAACAGGATGGATTCAAGTCATTTGCTGGATTTGTATTCTATTTACATAAAATTAAAGCGATACCAGTGTGTGCGTCTGCATGCATGCATACAGAGGGGTCACGTCAACATCTCATTTATGTAATGGCTCCACATTTATCGCACACTGACATGACTGACAGGTGGAATTTCATCACAAACATTTAAATTGTTGTCCTTCTCTCTGCAGAGTAATACATCCTAAGTGATGTATATTCCACCACCAAACGGTTTCTATGTTCATCTACTTCATCTTTACTCCACCTTTCTCAAACACACAAACGCACTCACACTCACACATGCTTTAATCCCCCTCTCCCTTTTTGTGTTTCATTGTCCCCACAACCTCACAGTGTCACTGCGCTATCCAATTGGCATAATTGAGCCGGGTCAGATGATAAAGAGACCTATAACAATCAATGCAGGTGAAATAAAAAACAGCTCCCAGTTATTACTTTTGTCCTTTTCCAACGTCAATCAATGCCCTTCCCCTACACACACACACACACACACACACACACATCATTTTAACAGACTGGGACTGCCGCTTTTATTTAAGGAACAGGTTTGACATCTGAAAAGGAGCAGTGAAGACACATGGGGAGCTGAAGGCAGGAGGAGGAAGAAGAAGTGGTTCAGCAGTATCAGAGCAGAGATAGATGAGATGTGACAGGCTGCCACTCTTCTCATCAGCATGACACAGCTGTCGCAGCCCTATTTCAGGAAAATTAAACGGCCTTACGGTAAACTGGACTGCCTGGGGAGGAGGGGCTGGAGGAGTGAGGAGTGTGTGTGTGTGTGTGTGTGTGAAAATGAATAAGCTTGTAGTATGCAGATGGCCTTTCTGCTTCTCTCTTCCCCCAATCTGTTCCCCCCTCCAGCACCATCCTCTCCTTTTGACATGGTAATGGCTCCAAATTGATGAAGACACTTCACTCATTCGGTGACAACTCTACTGGCAAGCGACATAAACACTTCTTCCACTCCTCCTCATCCATAACTCATGAAGCGCCTCCCTTCTGCCTGCTTGGCGCTGGCTGGGCGGGAAGTTGTTTAATCAGCTAATTTGCTCTTCTTTGGCCGCCGTTAATGATGGGGCCACCTCTGGATTATCCTGTCATCCCATCCTCTTAATGAACTGCTCATCAAACTATTAGCCTCCTTTTTGCCTTGGCCATGCTTAGCAAAGGTTAAAGGCCTGTAATTAAAACTAATCTGTTGGGTCACATTTCTCTCTCTAAGTGGCAGAATAGTAGCAATTTCAGTGGCATTCCTACAGCGGCTGGCAGACCTCAAGTCTCAACACACTGCAAATTCAGAAAACACAAGCAAATAAAGAAAAAATCTTTACAGCTTTGACAACAGACAGGCAGCATTTAAGGGGGCGGGGGTGTTCTCAAATTGCATGAAGATGAAAAATGAGAAGATTCCTATCCTTCATTTACAATTTCTTTTTGTAAATCTGTAATTTTTACAGTACTACTCTCCAAAGCAAGAAACATAGTTGTGATTCGCTGCAGTTTTAGTTCCCTCTTTCAGCATTTCAGTTTTTTGCCTTCTGAGATTTTTTAAGCATTTTATGAATTAGAAAGTTTGAAGCACACACAGACAGGAATAATGAACAGAAATTAAATGTGAGCAAAAGCCAAGGTCAAATTTCACAACGATGCGCCAATGAGATACTGGATCCAGATCGGTGCCAGTCCTGTATTATTATGCAGATCAGTAATCGGCCATGACGTGATCAACATCAAATACAGTTTGTCAATGCTGTTGTAAAATTCAATGTTTCCATCATCAAATAACATCCTGATGCATTCTATGTATTCTATCTTTATTTATCTTGTTTTACATTAATTATGGCATTCTCTCCCTGTTTTTATGTTCATTTTGTTTTCATGTGAAGCACTTGGTACATGTAATTTCTTTGTTGTAAAGCACCTTGATCTGCATGTCTTGTATGAAAGGTGCTATGCAAAAAATTAAACAAAAGTTTATTATTATTAATGCATTCAGTCATTGCAGTCTGTTGAGTTTTTAGTGCCACAGCTTTCCCTGGTCTCATGTTACCTCACATGAAAATTACCCCAATGAGTTCAACGCAGTGAGGTATACAGATTTTAAAAGGACAATGCAAATATCAGCTGGTACTTGATATCATTAGAAACCTAAGTTCGAGTATCAGAATTTGTATTGAAAGAGGAAAAAGTTGCATCACGAGATATAATGTAATTATTGTGCCTGCCTTAGCTCACCAAGCCTGCATGATGCATGCACGGAATTTATTAAAATCTCGGCTACATATCCAATTTTACGTACTGAGTTATTATGTACCGTCTTTCCCTTTAACTTAAAAAGATCTCCTGTTAGCTTAGAACATAGGATGGCTCACCCTGTGGTTTTTTGGTATTGATTCAAATACAATTTACCGGGCATACAGGTGCTGGTCATATAATTAGAATATCATCAAAAAGTTGATTTATTTCAGTAATTCCATTCAAAAAAGTGAAACTTGGATATTATATTCATTCTGTCATTACATACAGACTGATACATTTCAAATGTTTATTTCATTTAATTGCAATGATTAAAACTGACAACTAATCCCAAAATCAGTATCTCAGAAAATTAGAATATTGTGAAAAGGTTCAATATTGAAGACACCTGGTGCCACACTCTAATCAGCTAATTAACTCAAAACACCTGCAAAGGCCTTTAAATGGTCTCTCAGTCTAGTTCTGTAGGCTACACAATCATGGGGAAGACTGCTGACTTGACAGCTGTCCAAAAGACGACCATTGACACCTTGCACAAGGAGGGCAAGACACAAAAGGTCATTGCTAAAGAGGCTGGCTGTTCACAGAGCTCTGTGTCCAAGCACATTAAGAGAGAGGCGAAGGGAAGGAAAAGATGTAGTAGAAAAAAGTGTACAAGCAATAGGGATAACCGCACCCTGGAGAGGATTGTGAAACAAAACCCATTCAAAAATGTCGGGGAGATTCACAAAGAATGGACTGCAGCTGGAGTCAGCGCTTCAAGAACCACCACGCACAGACGTATGCAAGACATGGGTTTCAGCTGTCGCATTCCTTGTGTCAAGCCACTCTTGAACAAGACACAGCATCCGAAGTGTCTCGCCTGGGCTAAAGACAAAAAGGACTGGACTGCTGCTGAGTGGTTCAAAATTATGTTCTCTGATGAAAGTAAATTTTGCATTTCCTTTTGGAAGGTCCCAGAGTCTGGAGGAAGAGAGGAGAGGCACAGAATCCACGTTGCTTGAAGTCCAGTGTAAAGTTTCCACAGTCAGTGATGGTTTGGGGTGCCATGTCATCTCCTGGTGTTGGTCCACTGTGTTTTCTGAGGTCAACGCAGCCGTCTACCAGGAAGTTTTGGAGCACTTCATGCTTCCTGCTGCTGACCAACTTTATGGAGATGCAGATTTCATTTTCCAGCAGGACTTGGCACCTGGACACAGTGCCAAAGCTAGCAGTACCTGGTTTAAGGACCATAGTATCCCTGTTCTTAATTGGCCAGCAAACTTGCCTGACCTTAACCCTATAGAAAATCGATGGGGTATTGTGAAGAGGAAGATGCGATACGCCAGACCAAACAATGCAAAAGAGCTGAAGGCCACTATCAGAGCAACCTGGACTCTCATAACACCTGAGCAGTGCCACAGACTGATCGACTCCATGCCACGCCGCATTGCTGCAGTAATTCAGGCAAAAGGAGCCCCAACTAAGTATTGAGTGCTGTACATGCTCATACTTTTCATGTTCATACTTTTCAGTTGGCCAACATTTCTAAAAATCCTTTTTTTGTATTGGTCTTAAGTAATTTTCAGAGATACTGAATTTGAGACTTTTTGATGATATTCTAATTATATGACCAGCACCTGTACAAGGTGTTGTCAATCACAGATAACCCACATTTTCTCCTCAAAGAAAGGACAAACTGTGAAAATATTTCTTTTGAGCTTGAAAATTACATTTGAAATTAATATTAAATAGCTTTGAAAATATTGGCAAAAATGTTTTTTCTGAAGCTGAAACCTTTAATAGGAGGTGACAGTACAAACTGCAGGCATCTTTCTAGCGTGTATCCTTACCTGTATGGGAAACACAAGGTTTCTTTCTAGCAGTATGAAATTCAGTATAGGTCTAACAGCACATGTGAAGGAATCTATATTTATTCTGGTTTGTGTGATTCTGGTAAACTATACCCATCCAGTCTGTCTGACTTTTGTCCTCGCTCCTAGCTTCTTTGCTGCTTCAGCACAACCATGCAGCACTTTCACTGTAGGTGAAAGAGTTGTGATGCCTTTAAAAGAATTCATAACATCCAACCTGTACTGACCTTATACGGCAAATAAAAACTATCGATCCTCCCTCCCCAACTCCCACTTTAAAAGACTTATTGTGGCACTCCATTTCATCTAATCACTTGGCAAAAGAGTCCAGGTTCTAAATAAAGAAAGAATAAATAAAAAACTCCCTGGGCCAACGTGTTGCTCTCACCTTTGCAGATGAAATTACCCGAAAAGCTGTTACAAATCAATATAATCAATGCAATCAGCTAACTGACACAGGCAATCTCCTGCCAGTAAGTAAAATACCCCCAGTGGAGATCTTTCAATCTCTTGTGCCATAATCACCCCCAAGGGCAACGTTAGGGTGTAGCATTTTGTACACTTAATTAAATTAGTGAGCTCTGTGGACAGGGTGGGTTGCCGATCTCACAGAGAACAGATAGGTCTGGCCCTGAGCCAGTAATTAAGGCAATACCTTTCCTGATTACGCCAATCCCCCTTAATGAACTCATTATGCATTTTAACCCAAACACTCCCAGGAATTAATGAGCACAAAGAAAGCCCCGGGATGGAAAGAACGCCTCGATCACAAACGCAAGTCATAACTCATCCACTCAACGGGGTAGACGTAATGTCTATATTTCTCCCTTTCTCAGCCGCAGCCAAGGCTAATTTGGACTTGAGTGACAGCAAAAGTTCTGGGTCTGTACACATAAAGCTTTAAAGAAATAGCATCCCTCGTCTGGCAAGTAACAACAGAAACTTTACAAGGTCTAACTGGAATCATATCCGAATTGACTGTATTATGAAAAATTGTCCTTTTGCACAGAAAACACTTCAGTACATGCTCCCACCCACATGGGGTCCAAGCATATGTGTAAAATGATTTAAAGAGACCTAGGAACACTGCAGGGTAGGAGCAGCTCCGTGCTGACCCATAATGCTCGGCTAATTAAATAATTCACTAATTGATTCATCGCCAAATCAATAAAACCTGCAGATAGTTTATGGTGTGAGAGCTAAAGTGTGTTTGTGTTTCAAATGAAACACACAAACACACACACACACACACACACACACACACACACTCTGATACCACAGGATCCAAACTGCCAGTGCATCTCCCCAAACAGAATGATGAGCAAACGCACATGAAATTGGTGCTAAAATGTAGGCGAACATTGTGTTGACCTTGAGCTTGTGTTGTATGACATCATTTCAGCCCCTCACAGGCAGATGATGGTCAATATAAAAAGTGGGGGCAGTGTGACACTGTGTGTGCGCACATGTTGAACCCATAAACAGCTCCGTCCTGAACCTAGTCTCAGGGGAGTCTGGGTTTTGTAGGTAAGCCTGAGGAAGAAATCAGCTGGGATATCATTAATTCAAGTGTAATGAATCCTTAGGGTGTTTGTGTAGAAGTGTGCACTGTAAATATGTGGTATGTTATGCATACTTTATGACTGGTCATTTGTTTGTGTGCGCGCGCGTGCGCCTGGTGAGGTTGGAATTACCTTTGAAAGTAATTGGGACAGCAGTCAAGTGTGACATCTCACTGATCTGAGTGAACCTAAGGGTTGTAAATCATGCTGCACAAGCAGTTTGATATTTGTTTCCAAGCATGTGCGCACAAATACGCACACAAACACACACAGAGAGACAGATGCAGAGAATTGCACCAGTGCTCAGTACTGTCGTTATAGGTTGCTGATCATTCATCGATTCACCTGACTACTTAATTAAAAAAAAAAAAAAAAGTATAGTATTTCTCATTTACTGTGAAACTGCAACAGCAATGAAAAACTAACTTGTTATTTTAAAAGCTCTCAATTGCCAGTGTTACACCTAAATGACTCAGAAACAACACAATGTGTTTTCAAGGAATGAATGTCACCTCACCCGAACATCTCACATATGAGATTGTTAAACATCGTGGTCCAATATGAGAGATGACAAAAGGATCTGGAGACTGGCTGCCGAGACTTGCTCCCATTCAGCCACCAGAGCATTAGGGAAGTGAGGCGGGCATTGATTTTGGGTTATAAGACCCGGCTCACAGTTGGCATTTCAGCTCATCCCAAAGGTTTTGGATGGATTAGAGAGGTCAGGGCTCTGTCCAAGCCAGTGACATTCTTCAACACAAAACTGGGAAAATTATTTCTTTATGGACCTGGATTTGTGCACAGAGGCTTTGTCAAGTTAAAACAGGAAAGGGCCTTCCTCCCCAAACTGTTGCTATGAAGTTGGAAGCACTCTGTTGCCTGAAATATATTTTACTGTAGATTCCCCTTAAAAAGTTATAAAGGGGCCTAGCCCAAACCATAAAGCAGCCCATGAGCATTATCCTCTTCCAACAAACTTCACAGTTGGCACTAGGAATTCAGAAGCAGCGTTCTCCTGGCATCCGCCAAACCAAGATTCATCCATCAGTCTGCCAGTTAGTAAAGCACGATTCATCACTCGAACACGACAACACGTTTCCGCTGCTCCAGGGTCTAGTGGTGGTGTATTTTATGCCACTCCATCCAACAACTGGCACTGTGCTTGGTGAACTTAGGCTTGAGTGCCATTGCTCAGCCATGGAAACTTAGGAAGTCTGTAACTTATTGAGTACTGACGCTGGACCACTGATTGACCATCCATTCTTTGAGCGTTTGTGGCTTCTAGACATTTCCACTTCATAATGTGTAAATGCAGTCTTGGCTGACGGTGTCAAGGAAACTAAGTACACTTACTCCAGAGCTGTACATATTTGAGGTACTTCTATTTTACTTGAGGGTTTTCATTCCATGCTACTCTATAATTCTACTCCACATTTCAGAGTATATTGTACTTTTTCCTCCCACTGTTGGTACCTCCAGTGTAGATTTTGATTTTTAGTTCCGAGATGGATTTTACCCATTGATTGCAACCCTGCAACACTAGGTGCTAATAATACTCACTTTAACTTGCCCCCAACATTTTCAATGCAGGGCTTTTAATTGCCATGGATATATTCATATTGCAGTATTACTACCTATGCCCGAGGAAAGGATCACTGATGGCAAGGTACAAATTTGATTAATTGACTTATTGGAAAGCATTCTATGAGACTGAGCGGAGACATATTTTACTGCAAATGTTTGTCAATGGAGATTTCATTGCTGTAAGCTTGATTTTATGTAGCTGAGCTGACTAATTACTAGAGGTAATATTGTGTATAACATACTGATTATTTTCTTTCACAATAACATTAAAAACTGTATACAGAGTGCTACATATTTAATATTTATTTATCCGTTACTGTGCAGTGAAAAAGAGATGAAACAGAATTTCAAAAGAATTTTCCATAAATGAAATAACACACTTACTTAATATCTGTGAACTTCACCAGTACACTTAATTCCTTATTTTACCAGTACCGTGATACCAGTATTAGTTCTTCATTAATAACCACACAAAGATTAATAGTATTTGACATATCCAAACCTTCTATTAAAAAGACAATATATTTAAACAGTATGTGAATTACCATTCTAACAATTAACAGTATAAGTTAACTATCAAGAACATGTTTTAGTTCTAATATGGTCCAATATCTACTGAAGCCCTAAGCGACCATCCATTCAAATATTTTTTTTTAACTCCGTTTTCACGTGACAATGGGATAATTATCTCGTGAGGTTTCTTGTGATCTCGAGATAACAAACCATAAATAAATACAGGGGTCGGCATGTGCGTTTGTTTAGCATAATTTCAGAAACTTTTCAGTGTCACTGGTTAGCTCACTTTGTTGAGCCCAAGACTCATAATCCAATGATTGTGTGTTCAACTCCCACTCTCAATGACTTTTCCCCCCCCTTCTTTTTTGTGTTTTTTTATCATCCTCTTCAGCAAAGTTGTTATGAAGAGATTCAAGGGAATCCAATCACACATTTCCCAATGGCTATTAAGGAAATGTGTAAGGTTAAATGGATTCCCCTGAATGAGAAGCACATGAATTTGCTCTGACTGGGAATGATGGGGAAATGAAGTCCATAGATTGATGGATGTGGACGAATCGCCGGGAGGCACAGAGTCTAGCAAATGCTTTATTGTGAGTCTCTTCATAAGAACTTTTTTTGAAGACGATTATGAAAAAGATAAAAAAAATATATTATATATATTTTGTTTTATTATATATTTTATATATTTATATTTCGATGGCTGCATAGGACTTCCGTAAATATCACTGCATTACAGTCACAATAGCAATTATCTTAACTTAAATGCCCAGATTATTATTTTATGTAATTAGAGTTTTAAAAAGGTACCATTTAGGTCTACTACTTTAGAATGTCAGACCCTTTGAGATGGGGGTGAACCCTGAGAGAACAAAAGTGTGAGACCACATTCACACATGGCAGGAAACCCAGAATTAATCACAAGCATAGCTGAAATGGAAAACACAATGCAGAGAAAAGTGATGTTGAACTGCAGTAGCAAATATGACAATGACTTTGACTTACAAATAATAAAAACATTTCCAAGTGATTCCTTCAACTGGTTCAAAGTTCATTTCCTATTATTTAGGTGTATACAGTAACACCTGACCCCTTCTTTTTGAATAAGCAGATACTATTTGCTGTGTTTTACAAGAGTCCATTCACACATTATCAACTGTACACTACAGACAGACATGGTCAATCACCATGTCACTATGTGGAGAAGGGAACGTGATGGTGGAGCACCTCTGTGTGTTCAAATGCAGCATTGCAGGTGAGGAGTACTCTGCCTCTTGAGACAAACAGTGCGAGTGAAGGTGTGAATTAAAGCTGAAGGCAAAGTTGTATATTGATGATTACAGCACACCTGTAACCTCAAACAAAACTTAGTAAACAAGATAAAAAAATTTTTATTGTTGGTAGGGAATGAAATCTGATATGTATTGAACTTAGGTAGCTTTCATCCACTGGAAAGGTTGGCAAAGATTTTGTTATCCTTTTCTTATTAAAAATGCTAACAACAATTTTAAGACAAAAACTATTTATTTTAAAGGAGTCCGCTAGAAATACGCTTATTAGCTACGGCTAAAGCCAGCGGTCAGTTAGCTTAGCTTAAAGACTGGAAACGGGGGTAAACAGCTAGACTGGCTGAATTTTGCCATTTGGCTACCTATTTACCCCTTGATCCAGTATTAATGCTAAGCTACGTTAACAGGCGGCTGGCTCCAGCAAGGACACACATGAGAGTGGTATCGATCTTCTCATGCAACTCTCAGTGAAAGCGAATAAGCATATTTCTCAAAATGTCAAACTATCCATTTAAGATTACAAGACAAAGCCACTTGACCCTTGCATTAGATATTGAAGGGTCAAATTACATTTAAGGCCTTTCAGATTCTTGATAAGTCCACAAAAGTGCACTGCGAAAGCAAGCTGGATCTTATTGGAGGAGTCAAACTAAAAGTTGATACTATTGCCAAGCTCTCCAACTGAGTGAAAGTCTGCAGGTAGGTTTTTACACCAAATTCAATAAATAAAAGAAATATTTTCAAGCTCAAAATAAGAGAGAATTCATGTGGGCAAAGGTCTCCGAGATCCCACATCCAGTGTACCGTGCAAGTTCAGACCATGTTGGTTTGGGTGTTGGGGCTGCAACTCAGCAGGTCCTGTACCTGGTCAAGAACCCAATGGATGTTTGGTCTCTCCTGTGGATTTGACACCATTATGGAGCTCAGCAGCATTTGCAGTCCTTCCGAGTAACTGTGCAAAAGCCAAACAGACACCAAATTAGAACAACTTAAGTTTGAGCCAAACCTTAATGAGTGACTTTTAAACTTAAGCATAAGCATGTATGGTTTACACCAATCACATGATTATTATTAAATTATTTCTGTTAATTTTGCACAAAATAGAACAGGAATTGATGTTTCCAGGACAGAGCTGATATTAGACACAACAAAAACAATACCCAACTTGTGTTTTCACTAGGGCTGACCCTGAATGGTTGAAGATTTGATGCTTTGATGGACGGAGCTTGATTCGACAGTTAATCTCACGTCAAAGCAGCGTTATGAAACGAGGATCAGACCATTTTGGCATGCTCAATGTCTGATTTTAAATAAAACTACCATTTTTCTCCCAATAACTTAATATACAGCCTATTATGATATAAATTACAACATATAAAGCTGTGATATAAAAATGTGAAAAGAAAGAAGAAATGTTTTTGAAGTGCGTGAATAAATCCAAAATTGTAATGGAGCCCCAGCTTCACCGTTGTTGTACCGAGTTGTCCACACCTCACGGGACATTCGTATCATTTACCACCATTTATGAACCACAAAAAAAATTATATAGTTTTTAAACAGTACTTGAAATAGACCAGGTAAGAACCGCAATGTGCATGCAGTTGTAGGTTGCAGTGCATGCAAAACTTGGCACAAGACCGGTGAATGGCAGGCGAGCAGATGGTCAGAAAATGGTCAACACCCGCAATCTCTGCCACACAGACATATGTGATTCAACTTTATGCAAGACTTGAAACTTATGATTCGACTATGTAAATCCTTAGTCGGGCCCTAGTTTTCACATTGCATTTTTGTTCAATTAAAGGAGGTAATTAAACTACATTTTGTTAGTTTGACTGCACTTTGTTAGCTCTGCACCTGTACTCTGCATAATGACAACAAAATTGAATCTAATGTTTACAAATTTGATCATTTAGACTCCCATTACTTCATTTAGACTAGCTACTTACTTCTAGCTACAGAATAACAACAGCTAGAAGTAAACGCAAGAAAATCCTGGTCTTTAAAGAAATTAAAAATTTACATTCATTTAACATGGTAATAACAACATATACAGTAGCTTGTATACAGTATGTCTGTTACACCTACAGTTACTTTGGAACCGTAAAATCCCCCCCCCCCAAAAAAAACCCTTTTCAATGGAAAAAATGAAGGGGATTTTTCTTAAAACTGACCTGCAAGACTGTGGGATGGCCACTGGATTCTGGACAGCCAGGGCAACACTGTCCCCCTTCTGAAATACCATGTCATACGGCCCTTCCAACATCATCATGCAGTAAAGCACACAGCCAAGCGACTGGAGGAGATGGGAAAATATGAAAATATAAGAAATAGAAGTAGTCAGTGAAGTGTCGACAGTAACAGTAGCACTTGGATTCAGAGACTTGGTGATGCCACTTAAGAAAGCATACACAACACACACGATGAGCAATGCAAGGCTTTACCCAGATATCAGTGCGCTCATCTATAATGCAGTGGCTCTCTACATTGAAGAGTTCAGGAGCCCTGTAGGAAATGGTGCACCGCTGGGCTGCCCAGTCCTGTATTGTCATAGCTTCTCTGGTTCCTCTAATCTGAAATAAACTCAATTTTATTAAAATCATCAGAGGGTAAGGATCATTTAGAGGTTACATGCTCTATTACACAGGTAAAACATTCGGAAAGGTAAAATAATAAGACAATTTATAGTAGCTGTTCATTTTAATGATGTGAAGCATTGTATTCTGTATATGTGCTTCACTGGCATTAAAAAGTTACTGATGAGGTAAATATGTGAAGTACAGCAAGAATTCACTCATAACATTATCTTCAAACGGACTTGATGAGTTGCCACTAGGGCTGGGCAATAAGACAATAACGATCATCATTGCAAAATAATTTTCCTCCATAACAATATCAGAAATGTTCAATAAATATTTGATTTAATTCATTTGAATCACAAACAAATCAGCACTTAATTTTTATATTGAGATATTTATTTTATTAAGGAAAAGAATTTTACTCCTGCATATTTGTTGAAAAAAGATTTTATCAAAATTGTTTTGAATGTTCTCCCTCAGATTTTTTAAATGATTCACTGTTTGGCAAGTGTGTCTCATGTTCTGACCATAAGGAATAGTTTAAAACCTCAATTACTCAGGAGCAAAAATCAGCCTTTAAACTTTAAAGAAATAATGATTTCACATTTATCGTGATAATTATCGGTATCGAATGATACACATTTTTGGCCATAACGCCCAGCCCTAGTTGCCACTCAATGTTCTGTTTTAGTATTTGGCTGTTAGACATCGCCTGATGTTTCATACAACTACCCTTACCTCTATCCTGGCACGGTTCATAGAGCCCAGGTCCATCAGAACCGGCCTGTCATCCTCATCCAAAAGCACATTTGTGGGCTTCAGGTCTCTGTCAAATCATTGCAGACATAGCATGTGTTCAGAGGTGTGCAATGCTGTTCATATAAAAAAGGAACATATAGGTTGCCATTTGGAAAAATAGTAAATGATAACGTGAATGTTTAAAGAAGCAATATGTACTTTTCAGCAGCCACTAGCGGTGCGGGTTTAAGACTGCAACCAGGCGTGAGCTCATCCATGTTCGCGCTTTAACTCATGAGCGAGCATAATGTGAAAATCCTATAGTGACGGTGTCTGCCCCCCGACCATCGAAATTATTTAAAAAGGTAAACAGAAGAGGAGCTGTGCATAAAAACCTCATAAAAATTAAAACCACAAGAGCAATAGTGCGAACGAATAGGAGAGTTAAATGTGGACTCTTAAACATCAGATCTCTCTCTTCTAAAGCTGTACTAGTAAATGAACTAATATCAGATTATGATATTGATTTATTTTGTCTTACTGAAACCTGACTGGGTGATGGAGAATATGTTAGCCTAAATGAATCCACCCCTCCCAGTCATATTAATACTCACATTCCTCGAGGCACAGGCCGAGGAGGTGGAGTTGCAGCTATCTTTGACTCTAGCCTACTAATCAGCTCTAAACCTAAACTAAACTATAACTCATTTGAAAGCCTTGTTCTTAGTCTTTCACACCCTAGTTGGAAATCACTGCAACCAATTCTCTTTGTTATAGTGTACCGAACACCTGGCCCGTATTCTGAATTTTTATCTGAATTTGCAGAGTTTTTGTCAACTTTAGTCCTTAAAAACGGACAAAGTTATTATTGTAGGGGATTTTAATATTCATGTGGACATTGAGAATGACTTTAGTACTGCGTTTATCTCTCTCTTAGATTCCATTGGCTTCTCTCAGAGTGTTCATGAACCGACTCACTGTTTTAACCACACCCTCGAACCTTGTTTTGGTGTATGGTATTGAAATTGAACATTTGCTGCATTAGTGTTCCCACAGAATCCCTCTTTGTCCGACCACTGTTTGATAACTTTTGAGTTTGTATTGCTGAACCACACGCCATTGGGCAAAAATTTCTATACAAGATGTCTGTCTGATGTGCTGTAGCTAAATTTAAGGATGCGATTCCATCAGCTCTAAATACATTATCAAGTCACAAAGTAACAGAGGACTCCTATGCTAGTTTCAGTCCCTCCCAAATCGATCATCTTGTTGATAGTGCTGCAGGCTCGCTGCGATTGACACTGGACTCTGTAGCCCCTCTAAAAAAAAAAAAAATACTAAAACAAAGACGGTCAGCTCCATGGTATAATACTGAAACTTGCAAATTAAAGCAAATATCGCGGAAACTTGAGAGGAATTGGCGTTCCACCAAAGTGGAAAATTCTCGTTTAATTTGGTAAGATAGTCTTAAAACTTACAGGAAGGCCCTCCGTAATGCCAGAGCAGCCTACTACTCGTCATTAATAGAGGAAAATAGGAACAACCCCAGGTTTCTTTTCAGCACTGTAGCCAGGCTGACAGAGAGTCACAGCTCTATTGAGCCAAGTATTCCCATAGCTCTCAGTAGTTACGACTTCATGAGCTTCTTTAATGATAAAATTCTAACTATTAGAAACAAAATTCACCAAGACCTGCCCTCAACTGGCACCGACTTATCTCTTAACTCAGGAACCTTAGAAACAGCTGTAGAACCAGATATATGTTTAGACTGTTTTGCTTCCCTCAATCTTTACCAACTAACTTCAATAATTTCTTCATCTAAACCATCAACCTGCCTCTTGGACCCCATCCCGACTAGGTTGCTTAAAGATGTTTTACCCTTAGTCAGCACCTCTATACTAGATATGATCAATCTATCTTTATCAACAGGCTATGTACCACAGTACTTTAAAGTAGCTGTAATTAAACCTCTTCTGAAAAAGCCCAAACTTGATCCGGATGTTTTAGCCAAATATAGACCTATATCTAACCTTCCATTTCTCTCTAAGGTTCTGGAGAAAGCAGTTGCTAAACAGCTGTGTGACTTTCTACAGAGCAATAGTTTATTTGAGGATTTTCAGTCAGGATTCAGAGCTCATCATAGCACAGAGACAGCACTGCTGAAAATTACTAACGACCTCCTTATTGCATCAGACAAAGGACTTGTCTCTGTACTGGTTTTATTAGATCTTAGTGCTGCATTTGATACCATTGACCATCAGATCCTATTGCAGAGACTGGAACATTTCATTGGCATTAAAGGAACCGCTCTAAGCTGGTTTAAGTCCTATTTATCAGATCAATTTCAGTTTGTACATGTTAACGATGAGTCCTCCATGCACGCCAAAGTTAGTCATGGAGTTCCTCAAGGATCTGTCCTCGGACCAATCCTCTTCACTTTATATATGCTTCCTTTAGGCAATATTATCAGGAAATATTGCAGATGATACTCAGTTATATCTATCGATCAAACCAGATGAAACTCATCAGTTAGCTAAACTTCAAATGTGCATTCAGGATATTAAAACCTGGATGACCTGTAATTTTCTAATGTTAAACTCAGATAAAACTGAAATTATTGCTCTGGGGCCTAAGCACCTTCGTGACGCATTATCTAAAGATATAGTTTCCCTGGATGGCATCGCCCTGGCCTCCAGCACCACTGTGAGGAATCTTGGAGTTATCTTTGATCAGGTCATGTCGTTTAAGTCTCACATTAAGCAAATTTCAAGGACCACCTTTTTTCACCTACGTAATATTGCGAAAATCAGGAACATCCTGTCTAAAAATGATGCAGAAAAACTAGTCCATGCATTTGTAACTTCTAGGCTGGATTACTGCAATTCTTTATTATCAGGCTGTTTGAAAAAGTCCGTTAAGACTCTTCAGCTGATCCAGAATGCTGCAGCACGTGTTCTGACAGGAACCAGGAAAAGAGATCATATTTCTCCTGTCTTAGCTTCTCTGCATTGGCTTCCAGTAAAATCCAGAATAGAATTTAAAATCATTCTTCTTACCTACAAAGCTCTTAATGGTCAGGCACCATCTTATCTTAAAGAACTCATAGTAACTTACTAACCCACCAGAGCACTGCGCTCCCAGAATGCAGGGTTACTTGTGGTTCCTAGAGTCTCCAAAAGTAGACTAGGAGCCAGAGCGTTCAGCTATCAAGCTCCTCTCCTGTGGAACCAGGTTCCAGTTTGGGTTCAGGAGGCAGACACCATCTCCACATTTAAGAGTAGGCTTAAGACTTTCCTCTTTGATAAAGCTTATAGTTAGGGCTGGCTTAGATGAGTCCTGAAAACATCCCTTAGTTATGCTGCTATAGGCCTAGACTACCGGGGGATTTCCCATGATGCACTGAGCTCCTCTCTCCTCTACTTTCTCTCCCTCTGTATGCAACCTCATCCCATTATTGCATGTTACTAACACAACTTCTCCCCTTTCTGGTGGTCTTGTGCTTTCTCGTTTCTCTCCTCCTATCACTTCCTGCAGGTGTTTCTGGCTCTGGAGCTGTGGAGTCTGGATCTGTGGCTGCGGGTCACCTGCTGCCCCCGTGTTCCTGCTCGACACCCTCTGCTACAACAACTATTGTTACTAGTCCTATTATTATTATTGTTATTATAATAATTAACACTACGACTGTTACCATTAACACTACTATAAATATCTGTACCATTTCTTCGTTTAGTCTATAGCAACATCACCTTTACTGTCTGTACCTCTGTGTGTGTATATTGTGTAGGCTGCCTCCCTCCCCTCTCTCTCCTTCCAACCCTCTCTTTTTCTCTCTGTTCCTCTCTCTCTCTCTCTCTCCCTCTCTCTCTCTCCCTCTCTCTCCTTCACCCCAACCGGTCGAGGCAGATGGCCGCCCACCCTGAGCCATGGTTCTGCTCGAGGTTTCTGCCTCTTAAAAGGAAGTTTTTCCTTGCCTCTGTCGCCTAGTGCTTGCTCTTGGTGGGAACTGCTGGGCTTCTGTAAATAGCATCATAGAGTACGGTCTAGACCTGCTCTTTTATGAAAAGCGCTGTGAGATAACTGTTGTTGTGATTTGGCGCTATATAAATAAAATTTAATTGAATAATCCGAAACACAACCGCTTTCATACAGAGATCCCACAATCAAAGTGGAAATACCGGCATGCCGACTGTGGCTTTTCACACAGACATGTTCAGGCTCTGTTACTTCAACGTTCCTGGCTCATACAGCGCAACGAGACAGCATCACACAACATGCTGTAAATTCCCACTGCAACGTTACAGTAATATTTTTATCAGCTGCAGGTTGAAGTAATCCATGCTCATTACATGTTACATTTACTGCATTTAGCCGACACCTGTTATCCGTAGTTAAGGCACACAAAACGATAAGTTAACAACACGTCAACAACCTAGGGCAGGTTAAATGCTCCGCTGCTGAAACACTTCAGTGTGAGTTGATGCCAGACAAAACCGCGGCACAGCCGCTGCCTGTGACTGTTCGCCTGACGCCATTATCCCACGTTTGCTTCCAGTTTCGTCCGTTGCCCTGTGCCCGCTCTGCTTGGCGAGCCGGTCTGTCACACAAGGATGACAACGGAATGAATATTTAACTGCATTACTGTTTAAAACTAGGGATGGGATGCTCGATACTGACGTGTTGACGCTGTGTCGAGATCCCGAAGCACAGACGCTGCTTCAAAGCGTGGTTCAAAACATCAATGTCACGTGACCGCAGTGAAGCGAGGCTTCGGTGTGTTTCACCCCTGTTTCGATAGGTGGCACACCTGCCTCTTCTACGCTTGATTGTTTGGAACAAACCACACACTAACTCATTTGACAGATTAGTTCCAAGGACACACAATCCTTTGATTTATTGGAGTGACGTGCTGTAGTAGCTATATTCGCACCTGTAGGCCAAAAACATACTTTTTTTCCAGCAACAAATGTTCCATGTTACCAAATTTTTCTAAGGCTGGGGATGTCAATTATGAAAAAAACCCTGACTAAGACCCAAAACAGCTGAATATTTCTGAATAAAATTCTTGACATAAAGCAAATGTGAGACATTGTTCCACTCTTCATTCATCATTCTTGAAACAACTTCAACTTTGCTCAGTTACGGATTTTTAATCCATTACATCCCATCACTGCCAGCACTCATTATTAATTATTATTACACTAGGGCCTATATCTTTCCTGCTAATTATCATTACACCTCTGTTAATAAGCTACTGTATAATACTGTAGATATCCACACATATTACTATATTCTTAGATTTGTACAGCCTACTTTATATTCTCTACTACTAATTTGTGAAAATGGATAGGGTAGCGGTTAAGACATATGCCTTTAGTGTGAGAGACGTGGGTTCGATTTCCACTGTGATACATGTGTCCCTCAGCACGACACTTGCGCCCTCTGACACAGCAATTGTGATTCCGTTTTGAGAAAAGCATCAGCTAAATAAGTGATTACTTATGAAACAACACACAGATGTGTTTTATTAAACACACTTTTAATGCACTCCCCATCTGCTGTCTCTGACAATCTGAAAGTATTTGTTTGTTTGTTGTATAGTGATTTCTCCGAAATCCTGTTGGTCATGTATTGATAAGACGTTTACAATTGTAAACGCAGGTCAGTCATTGTTTCAATGAAACCCCTACCAAGATGTGTCGATATCAAAAGTGACCAGTAGATGTCACCGTGGAGACGGGTGTCGAAGTGTTTCGAAGCGTTTCGAAGCCTCCACACAATTCCGGCACACTTCAAACGTTTCAATGTTTCACAAAGCCTCGCTTTGCCCATCACTATTTAAAACAGGTCAGATGCGCTGTATAATTAACCTATATTTTAATCGCTGTCTTCACAATTAGCTAATCGTGTTCCTTCAAACCACATTTTCTATTTGAAAACGATTCATCGTTCAGCCCTAATGTGGAGATTACCTGTGTGCATAGCCTTTTTCATGAATGGCCTTGAGTCCAGAGCAGATGCCACGTAAGATCTGCAAAATCTGTTTTTCAGGCATTGAGCTCCCCTTGTCTCGTAGCTTCTCCAGAACTGACCACAGACTGCCTTTCTGTTAACCAAACACAGTAACATCCCAGAATCAGAACATTTTCCTCAAGGTTATTCTGATCACACCAACCGCTGGATCAACTTACTCTAATATAAGGCAGAAGTAACCAGGCTTCAGTCTTGCCTCCACGATCAACAAAGGTGTGGGCAACCAGGCTCAAGACGTTGGGGTGATTAAACACCTGATGCATCTCCACCTCTGTCTGAGCCTCCTGACGGCCTTCACGGTCATGGCACAGGATCCTCTTCAGGGCATAGAAGCGCCCATCCTTTACCCCCTCTACCAGATCAACATAACTGAACCCACTGAAGAGAGGATGCAGAGGGATTAGAGTTCAGGAGGAGCATTCAAATGCAAACTGGACTTTAAAAAGGACATTGTTATTTGTCATCAACTAATCCTATAAAAAGACCAGAATCAACTATGCAATAGCCACTCTGTCTCAGCCCCAAGTCCAATGGTTCCTAGTGAAGATGTCAATGTTTAAAAAAGGAGCCACAGTTACATTTTTTTTTTTACAGGTTAAATCATTTCCTCTAACATTGGGCAATATATTTTTCAGAAATGTTCCTTAACAAGTAATAAATAGGACTATTTGGTGTTCTGGTTTGTATTTACAGCAGCAGAACATATGTAGGATTGACTGAAAAAGACCTACCTCAGCTATGTGTTTTTGGAAAACAATGCTTTGACTCCAAACATAACGTTAACACCTGTAGGGTCAATTAAGTTTTGCTCTTTTCGTGGGATTGATGACAACCGACTAAATACACAGTTTCAACACACTTAACCTTAAAGGTAGATTAAAAAAAACACACAATGTCAAGATGTTTTCTTACCCTTCGTCTAGTTTCTGAACAAAGTAATATTTTTTGTTATCGATGGTAATGGCGCCACGGGAGCAAATGCACAGGGTCTGCCCCATCTTGACTGGTACATTGTTTAACGGCAAGCTTTTAAGGGACTGGGACAAAAAGTACAAATTTAAAGTTATTTGAGGGAAACAGCCAGGACAAATACAGGCAGTGATGCGATGTTGCTTACTATCTACAATATTAATTATTGAAAGAAAACTGAGTGACATTCTCCCATTGTAGGAAAATATGTCAAGACAGAATAAAACAGACTGCAAACTGCTACGTTAGCTAACATCACGAACATCCAACGCAAACAACATTGCAACTTCCAGGCTATAAAAGCGACATTAACGTCAATTTTATCTCTCCAATCTAAGTGTAACTAACTAACTACCCGACACAAAGGCCAAATATACAAAACATATCAATGCTACAATTGGTGACGTTACGTCTTTATTCTTACCAGCTAGCTTTGTGTTTACCATGTTAGCTTGCTGTCATCATATTCTTCTTTTTCTTCTTCTTCTTCTTCTTCTTCTTCTTCTTCTTCCGCCTCCTCCTTCTCTTCTTCTTTTGTCTGTTTGATGGCCGCTGGCAAACAGCTTTTAGGTGCATTACCGCCACCTTGTTGATTGGAGTGTGCAGGTGTGTTTCAGAACACTTACTACTAAAACATTAAAGTCTCATAATAAAATATTGTATAAAAATATTAGTCCTTTATCCTACATCAACCTGAACTCCTCTGCAAAATGTAGGGTATCTAATACCCAGTGTCACGTGATTTCTTTGGAGGGTAATTTTAAGTTTCTTGTTGACATCCAGGAGAGTAAAATCCATGCTCCACTGTTTCCTGTAGTCCGCACAGGAAATGTGTGCGTTTTGTGAGGGCTGACAGGTTATTGCATTGCATGTGGAATAGCATATTTATGTAATTTCTTTAATGTTCTCCATGTTTTGCTGTAAATTACAGTAAGTTTACCTGTGTATGAAATGTGCTATACAAATAAAACTGACTTGACTTCTTTTTGTGTTTTTAAAGGCGGTCGGCAACCAGTGTTTAGGTGCAGACCATAGACTTTATATAAAAAGGTGCAGACCATAGACTGGTCCAGATATCTGGGAGAACTCTTTTACTAGATAAAACTACTGTATTGGTTTCCTCAAAGGATATTTAAATCCCACTTTTCAACCATATCAATTGCTTCCTGAATCCTCCCATTAATATATAAGACAGGCCTACCCCTTTCCATGATGATATTAAATCACCTGCCAAAGATCTGCCAATATCTGTTCTGTTTTATCAATGCTGAAAGCCGTGCATGGACTAATTATACTCCCTTGTGGAGTACTTACTCAAATAGTCCTTCATATATCTTTTTCTTCTTCTTCTCTTGTAAACAGTGTACGAAGCTTGTTTGGCACAAGTTTGGCACACAGCGCTTGAAGAAGACAAGCGGTATGAGCTGCCGAGTTTGAGCGGAGAAATGATGGCGGATTACGAGCAAAACAGAAGGAGTTCCGCCAACGACGGAGGTGATATTAGTGCAATTTTTTCGTCTAATATGTGGCAGAAAAATAATCAGTAGTTAGTGTTCGTTAGTTTGCTCTTCTGCTTAACTTATCTTCTACAACTGGCCATAACTAATTTTAGACAGAGGAAAACTTCATTAAGCTAACGTTAACTTGATGTTAGCTACGTGTCATTGGCTAGTTAAGGCGAACAGTAACAGTTAGCATTGTTTTATAGATGTTTCCTACTTAGCTTTGGGAATTGGGCTGACTATAACTAACGTTAACGTTACCTGCCTAAAGCTGCTGCTAACGTTAGCCAGGTAATAAAGCAAATACTTGCTTGCAGTAGCCGGTGTTTTGTTTGCTTGCTAACCTGGCGTTAGCCTAGCTAGTGTGCAAGTAGCTAACCTAAGCTAACGTTAGTTAGCGGAGGAGAACACCATATGAATGAATAACAATGTTATTATCTGCTCTCAGACCCTGCGTGAAGTACTCAGAAGTTAACTTAATCCCTGATATTGTAGGTAAAATTAGATATTTATGCACATACAGTCCCTAGGTGGACTTTTAACACAATTAAATGGTAGAGTGGCTGGCTAGAAACCTACGATAACGTTAGCCACACAGGTAACGTTAAAGGCCATAGCTTTTTTTTTTTTTGGATAGATTCTCTAATTCCCAGGAAACTGTTGTTCACCTTGGTGAGTTGTCTTGCCTCAAGCAGGGCCGCAGGAGGAGGAAGGCAGAGTGAAAACTAAGCCTGTCTCTTGTAGCACTTGGGGAGGAGAAGGGACAGCAGTCAAACGCACATCCAAGCATCTCACACCTGAAGATGAGGAAGAGTCCTCAGGAGACCGACCAGCACCCTGCAAAGTCTCCAAGATAGGCTTTAGCATGAGCAGTCAGTTGGGGAAGAAGTCGAACCCCATATCTATCAAACTTGGAGCAACAGTGAGTGTGTAGCAATGTCTAACTGCTTGCAGACCTTTTGTAAAACAAGGTTTATATTTGATGTACGATACTGCAAGAAGTGTAAATAATGTTATTCTCATAACACACTGCTCTGAGAGGCTCCCCAAAAAATGCAGGAGAAAATTATCAACAGTTACAAACACATACTGTTTTTAATGTTACCTCTCATTGTGAGTGATGTTTGTAATGAAGATAAAGTGAGCCAGGTTCAGGTGTGTAACTGTTAAAGACTTTACACAGCATCATTTGTTGGCCCTGGCCATGAAGACACAGTGCCAGCATCCAGAGAGTGAACACATGCAATGCCAACACCAAATCTGAACAGAAGTGTCCAAATAAGGTTATTGTTCACCCCTCTATACATGTGTGAACATGGATATTGGTTGAAATCAAGACACTATGCTTACCTAAGTTAACCTAAAGTCATGTTGTGTGTCATTGAAGCCACATGGAACACGTTTTACATAGAATCAGTCTGTAATGAAACAAAATAAAGATTTTCTTGACCTAACAAATGGATAGCAGTGCAACCACTGACAAGACAGCTGCTTTAGTCAGTTCACCAAACAGGCAGAGAGGTGGGACAGAGCCTGACCTACTGTTTTGGAGAGTGTCACCTTTAGCTTACTTAAGCAGTTGACCCTATCATGACCTGGGGAAACCTCTCACAGTACCCCTAAATTCCTTCAGTGTTGAAACAATTAGCTTTCGGTATGAGCCAAAATTGAAGTAAAAGTACCAGACATTTGCTTGTTAATGTCCTCTATTGTGAGGATTTGCAGCTCTTTTGCATTTTAAGAAGAGTGTAAAGAAGTGTGATGCTGCTAGGTTGTGTTGTTTTATTTTGTTTCCTTAAATCTTGTCTCCACAACTTGTTCTAGAAACCCAAAGAGCCTGTACCAACAATTCCTCCAAAAAAGGCAGGGCTGGCGTCAGTTTTTAATGAAGATGATGATGTAAGTGCACATGCAGTCAGTAATGGTGTGGTTGTACAAATCCATTAACAACAAATGTGCAGAGGCTGACTTTAACCTTCTCTTGTCACATAGAGTGAACCGGAGGAGATGCCCCCAGAAGCAAAGATGAGGATGAAGAACATTGGCAGGTGTGTGTGTGTGTGTATATATATATATATATATATATATATATATATATATATAATCTTGGAATTAATCTAGATTAAAATGGCTCATTTGAATTCTGCCGAAGGCAATCAGAATATGTGTGCTACCCAAATAATGACTAAAAGTAAGTCTTTGAGAACAGGTTTATTAAGCCAGTTGGCGCATTAGACCAGGGGCTCATCTCCTGTTTCCAAAATGCATCACAAACTGCTTGAGAAAACCATTGGGAAGCTTCTTAAAAATAAATTTTCCTTGAAGCAAACCCGGCGGCTTCATAGCTGCATCCATGTTAGCACATCACATTTGATGTGGTAATTTCACAGTAGGCATACACACAGGTTCGAAGACTCGTTCTCGCCCCCTACAGTGCAATTCGGCTAGGTATACATCTGCGCTAAAATATCAAGGTGAAAGTCAGCATAGCTTGCGTAGTAGGCCTACATTTGCAGCCTGCTTTCCCGGTCTACTGTGAAGATCCTGTTATTTGGCTGTGAGCATCCTGGTGGTCCAGCCTGCCACCTATGGACTCTACCCCCTCCCGCCGTATCTAAATACGGTAGAATGGCTGCGTTTCGGGACGAATGAAACACCTGTTTCAATCGTCCCGACAGTGACTCTTGACGTTTAAACTTCACTAGCTTCTAAACTGTAAAACTTTGACATTTAAAACTTCAGGATGTGTTAAAGTACTAACTAATCTTTTATTTTTGATCATGACCATGGCGCATGGAACAATAAACACAACTTGTCATTCAAAAAAAAAGATTGCTTGAGTAAATTTACTTTCTGTGAGTGAAAACAGCTTATCCAGCTGATTTTTCCCTGTTCTGTTAAGTACTGTGGACTGTATGTGCTGAGGTAGTTTGGCATATCAGACTTGTATGGGCTCCGAGAAAATCGCTGTGTTTCATTCGTCCCGCGTTTCAATCGTCCTGGCTCTCCCCTATAGACCCAGCTCCCAACCCAACTTTGAGAATAGATTAACAGCAATATTTGTTTTATCGCCCAATAAGAGTCTCACGTTAACACTGATAACGGCCCACCATATATATATATATATATATTATTTTTTTTACACTGATCAGCCATAACATTATGACAGGGAGAGTGAATAACAGTGGGTTAGTGGGTGGGATATATTAGGCAGCAAGTGTACATTGTGTCCTCATAGTTGATGCTTCAGAAGCAGGAAAAATGGGCCAGAGTAAGGATTTGAGCAACATATTTATTAAACCTTTATTTAACTTGGAAGTCACATTGAGATTAAAACCTGTTTTACAAGTGAGACCTAAAACCTTTGACAAGGGCCAATTGATGATGGCTGGATGACTGGGTCAGAGCATCTCCAAAATGGTCTGCAGCGTTCAGTACCTATCAAAAGTGGTCCAAGGACAGAGAAGCTGTGAACTGGCGGTGAACAGCTAAGGCTCACTGATGCATGTGCGGCGCAAAGGCTGGCTCGTGTGGTCCGATCCAACAGCTAAGCTACTGTAGGTGAAACTGCTGAAAAGACTGATGTTGGTTCTGATCGAAAGGTGTCAGAATACACAGTGGACTCCTTGACGGCCTGGGCTAAAGGGAGACCTACACTAGACGAGCAGGTGGTCATAATGTTATGGTTGATCAATGTATCTACACAATGTACATTGTAACCGTTTCCTCATTGTCTGCTTTTATCAAAACATTTGACTTTTGAATCTTTTAAATTAATTGCTACATTTCACATTTAGTTATTTATCTGATCTAATCATCTAACATGTTTCTATTTGAGTTTCAAATGACTAATCTGCAGTCTTTTCAGGGAGACGCCAACATCTGCAGGACCCAATTCCTTCAACAAGGGCAAACAGGGCTTCTCTGATCATCAAAAACTCTGGGAGAGGAAGATGAAGGCCAATGCAGACAAACTGTAAATGACTTTCACAGTTTTTGTCACTAATTGATACATTTGTATAGTTTAAACAATTTCAGAGATATCTATGAAGTCTCAAAGGATTCCTCACTGTAGCCAATGCTTTGTGGATGATGAGGAATACTTTAAAATTTCTATGATACTCTGTGACTGAACTCAAGTTTACGTTTCTAACCACTACCCGGCTGATGCTGACTGAGAGGAGAGGTATCAGAGTGTCAAGCCTCTGTGACGAGAGATGCAGAATGGGAAGATAGGACAAACAAATTAGCCAGAATATTGTAAAATTCGCTACAGTTGCTGTCTGCTGGCTAATGAAAAAATCTAGCATCTAAGAGCCCTCATGCCCCTTTTGTGACATGCTTGTTCCTACCCAAAACTGGTTAGGTGTGCTGAGCAAGCTCTGTGTTGCTTGTCTAATATTTGTGTAAAAATGTACAAAGTGTGATAATGTTTTATTTTTAAATCCACAAATGGGAGTGTGTGTTTGAGTGTTATGTTAACGTGTGTGTGTGTGTGTGTGTGTGTGTGGGTTGGGGGGGGCTAGACAGTACAGATGGATTTAGTTTCTCTACATCAATGTACAACCCTTTTGTTTTCACCAGCTGTGCCACATCATAGGCAGTAAGTGTTTGACAGGAAATGTCTTTTTTATATATTTTTTTTTTATGTTTGAGCTTTGTTCCAGTAATTCTGGTTTCGCATACTCTACACTATTCTGCCTGCTTCACTCAATATGGCAAAAAGTTCACAACGAAAGGACTGATAAGTGTGTTTTAGTTAAAAACTGTGTGAAGATCAGAGACATACAGCTGTGACATGGATACCAGGGTGCTGGTACAGTCAAATTCAATTATTTCTGTGTGGTTAAAATATAGGTTAGCAACAGTAAGGCACAATTACCTACTACTTTCAACCTCACTTTCACATCAGAAAGCCCCAGTACAGCCCTAATCCTTTTGGTTCAGATAAAATAAAAATAAAAACTTTAAATTCTTCTGTGGGTTACCCAACTGTTGTGCGTCCCCAGATTAATTATATTAATACCCATTGTTACAACCCGTTTTGTCAGACATCTCCCTTGGATACACATTTAAAAGCCACTTATAATAAAAAAAATTAGATGGTATGTAGTGTGTGAATTTTCTTTTGCAGACACGTCCACTGTAACAGAATACACAATGAACTACACCTCACAACAAAAGTTTAATTAGTTATTAATTGTTAATAGTGAATCTGTTTTTGTCTAGTACAAATCCTTTAGCTGTCACATTTATTATTTCTAATGCTTTAAATTGTGGAGCTGGTAGCTAATTGATTATTCAACATTGTTACATATATATATATTCTTGATACAGATGGAAATGAAAGACTACACTCCATACACACATTTTTGGACCCTCGGCATAGAGCAAAGGGTGACTCACTTCCCCCCCTACATTAGAAAATTATACATTTGGCATCCATAGCATCATGGAAATTTCCTTGACACATTTGTTTTTTGTGTAGTTTCAGTGAAGAATATAGCCATTGTAACATAAATATGATGTACTTCATGTTTGGAAAACGATTGTGGTTTAATCATTGTTCCTGCATGAGTGAAGCTTCATTCTTTTATTGGGCATGGCCTTCCTCAAAGATATCCAGAAGTTGCTGGTGGCTTTGGCAGGTTTGCCTGAAGTCCAATCCAAACTGGGTAGCACCTTTAAGGCCCTCTGGACCAGTGTGGGGAGCGGGGGGTCTGGCTGGATGAGGGATGGTGAGGTTCTACAGGTCCATATTAGCAGAAGTTTGAAGATTGAGTTTTGTAGCAAAGCCTGAAGATAATACACATTAAAACTGATTTATCCTTTAAGACAAACTTAACCACTTAACAGAAAGTTGTTCAACTGGATCCGTTGATAACATTGTTTTTTCCTGTGGCTTATGTTTTTAAAGAGCCACTAGTTTCAGTTTATGTCAGTAAATCTGTGAAATGAAACTAATGTGGTTATTTGAGAAATGCATTCAGGATTTATTTTACTGGGACACAGAACCCAGAACACAAAAGTTTCATGTCATAAACACGCACGTTTAATGTGGTAAAGACTGGTCAGAAAGTAGAAGAAAAAAGTACTATATGCAATTTATAGTTAACGACCAAAACATGTTCGTCCTCTAATATTGTTTGTATTGCCAAGTTAATGACAGGCAGGGTATCTGCAGATGTTGTAAAGTCTTAAAAAACATTAAATTTCCTCAAAAAAGGCATGAAAGGTATTAAAAGTCTTGCTATTTAAATTGATAAAGGTCTTGAATATCTTCTCATGGTTGCCGAAGGCAGTAATGTTAGATATAAAATGTTTGTTCTGCCAGGAAATATCATACAGATATAAACTGAAAGTGGGATTTTTGTGATATAGTAATAAATAATTCTAGGCCACATTAACATGTAAGTTATGTGGCCATACTTGGATATTGATATGAATGCTATTTTCAGGTCGGAAACTCATAATTCTGGTAATATTGCATGAACGCAGCATTAGTCTTCAACTATGTGAAAAGTAGGCCTACCATAACTCCTGATTCAAGGACAAAAACAGCATTGCTGTTGGAGAGGTAGTCAGCTGACAGGAGACAGATAACCATTCGGCTTTTCTGTATTGCAAGGACCACATCATCTGTATATGCTGCAATACAAAAAGGAAACCATCAGAACCATTTGGCATCAACACACAGACACACACATTTAATCCTCTGACCTCCTCCAGGAAGCACGTCCCTCTCCAGCAGACAGAGGCGAAACCCCCACTGGTCCTCTAACACTTGGGGCAGCAGCACTTCCACTGGCCTCTGGGTGGCAATACCCTCCTCACAGTTCAGCGGGTCCATGCATGATAAACATGCTGCCAATAAAAGTAATTGTTAATTTACTTTACCACATGAAAATTTAATGCAGATACAGATATACACTGAACATGTTGGCCCACCTTCCGCATCAGTGTCCGGTCCTGCTTGGGAGGAAAGGGTCAAAACTCCCTCCTCCTCTGCTGATGGAGGGCTCCACACGTATGACAGAAGCACATCAAACTCTTTCTCATCTGATTAGCGTAGGTGGATATGAGAGAGTTGTGTCACAAAACACAATCTGGGTTCATGAATGTATTCAGCTTTTGCAACTCTTTGAACAAGCGATAAGATCAGTCAGTGATTGTCACCTAGCGTTTTGTCACCACTACATAAAGTGCATTATCATAGTGTGTTGCCTACATTTTAAAAGTAAATGCACTGGATTAATAATATTTCAAGGTACTGTAGTAATGTTTCAGGTTGTTTATTAATGCAATGTTTTGTAGGGTTAAAGACAAAATTAAAGTTGAAAAACATTGAATCTTCTTTGTGGTAGAACTTTATGTACAAGTGAAGGAGGAGCTGCTGTTGCTGTCAGGATGCTAGAGTGTGTTGATGCACTGTTTGCCTTTGGGTTTGCACTCTATGTTGTGTGTGTGGGCATGTGTCTACATTCTGACCTCCATCATGTTTTCGATTTCGGAAGTGGGATCTGTAGATAAGCTGTATTTCCAGCCATTTCACATGCAAAGCGATTCCCAGCCCGGCTACCAGCAGCAAAGACACAATGGGATACCCAATCAGCGTCGGCCATTTAACTGAAACCCAGTTCAAAATACACTGATTAGATTGTATTATGTATTTAAAGCAGTAGTCATTGCGGTAACAAGCTGAAAACCCCATTAAATATTATCGTACAGCCAACAAGCAGCAACACTAGCATTCATTTTGACTCGTGTTTGTATCCACCCGATGAAGGTAAGTCCAATATACAGTATTCACTCTCCTTTTAGCTCCGTTTTGGTCTCCACCTCCACCACTTTCTTCACTAGCAAATTGCTAACTTTGCCTGTCTGCCGTTTGCTGATGGGTAGGTATTGTACATATGGTTTATCTGAGCTTCTTGCTAAAATCAGCTGCGACCGAAAATGACGGATGAGCGGTGAGAGTGAACTAGCTGCAGGCCAAAAACCCACAAAAAAATGACCAGAAAGACACTAAGAGTGATCCATTTCAAATCAAGCTTAGTCATTTGATCTGTTGAAAATAAAAATCTGGATTCGTACAGCTTTAAGTGTTGCGTGCACAAAACTAAACCTATTTTTTCAAATTCACCATAACTGTGTGATTGGCTATAGAAATAAGCTGCTTTATGGATGGTGTCACTGATGAGCTCACTGAATTGGTTAACATAATTCATGTCCTTATTGGATGAATCTTTGAATCTCAGACCGAGCAATAACTTAAAAATGTCTTTCTTTCTAGCCGTAGGACTATAAATAGAGATTCTGGCAGCCTTTAGGTTCTCAGCTTTGAGCACTGATTTTTGCATTCACTGTGGCACATCCAGCTGCCTTAGTCACTAGGTCAAAACAGCTTGCCTCCACCAGCAGCGGAGGCCTTCACCACAACTTCTACTTGTGCTCTTGTGGTGTAAAATAAGTAAAACAACCTGCCCTTTCATGTGGATACACTCAGCGTGTTCTACATTATGTATTATCATTTGATATTACACATATTTATATATATATATAACTGTAATGCAACAAATATGAAAAATACAGTATGAATGAAACAAAGACATGAAGGTGACAATAGAGTACCTTTCATTTTCTTCTTGAGCTTGATAGTGACACTGCTGTTTGCAACAGTATCCCTGGCGATGCAGGTATATGCGTTGTTCAAGTATTGTGGAGTCACCTCTTTTATGATGGCTCTTCGTGTGACCTTGAACTCTTGAAGACTCACTCTCTCCGATCTGAATCAGGGGAAGAATTTCAGCTCCCTTGCATCCTTATGAAAGCTTTTTATGAAAGTCAGGCTGAATAATTATGTTTACAACCTTTTTACTCAATTCTAACAAGCAAACACTGGCACAAAGCAAATGAAAGCAAACATTGACTGAGGAGCTGCAGTGACTTACTGTTGTCTCTCCATGTGTAATGGAGTCATATTCTCCGTTTTGCCACCATAATGCATGTACCACTGCACATCTAGTGAAATATTTATCGCAAATGAAAAATAAACCTCACATGTCAGAGTGTGAGACTGACCTGGTACGGGAACAAAAACATGGCCATTATAATCTCACCCTTAATGTCTTAATAAAAGTGATATCATAATTCTTATTTTCATACCAATTTATTAGATGCAAGAATGAGTCATTCAAACAAAGATCATGTCATTATCAGGGCTGTTTCAGATGTTAAGTTCAATTACAATTAAAACCAGTCGATATTGGAATGACATGTTATAGTAGTAGTTTACAAAACTATGGTTTTGAAAGTTTCACATAAGCAAATCAGTTCTGAGTTAATGCATATCAACTCTGATAGCTGTAGGATTATCTCATAGGACATTTTGATACGCTTACCCAGCTCCACTTCCTCCGTTGTGTTGCCATGAGGATGTATAATCCTGGGAGAGTAACTTGGTGTGTAATGAGCTGTTTGGGCAGGAGAAATAAAGTCACACAGTTCTGTATTACAATCTGGTTTACTGTGTGTTAAAAAAACACTGTTTACTGAATAAATCTGATCTGAGCTCCACTTATGTGTAATAGCCATTTATGCTATATAGAAGATTTAAAATGGCTAAATTTAAACAAGACAAACAATTTTATTGCTACTGTGTAAAGGGAAAACTGCTAGTAAAAAGCACCTTGTTTGTTTAAAGTGTTTGCAAACCACGTCATTGAACTTTTGTGTACATAGAAGTACATTTAAATTAAAAGTTTGTAATACACTACTTTAGAATTCACTTAATTTTGTGCATAACAGAGCAATAATAACACCAAATTCAACACCCCTGCTCCCCATTCACACCTGAGACCTTGTAAAACTAACGAGTCACATGACACCGGGGATGGAAAATGGCTAATTGGGCCCAATTTGGTCATTTTCACTTGTGTTCTCACTTTTGTTGCTAGCGGTTTAGACATTAATGGCTGTGTGATGTGTTATTTTGAGGGGACAGCAAATTTACACTGTTATACAAGCTGTACACTCACTACTTTACATTGTACTAATGAAGAACTGCTCTTGTGACACCCTTTGATGTGTTTTGTTATAGGGTAATCTATTAGTGCTCCATGAAAACAGGATATTCTAAGTTTTGAATAACAGTAGTCCTTACATTTTTAAACTATCTAACGTGAATGTATTATCCCCATTCAAAGTTAAAAAGAAGGTAGTAAAGAAAATTGCTTATAGAGTGAGATGATTACCACAATTCTACTACTCCTCTCTGAGGTAGGAAGTATATTTGTTTCAACTAATCATAAAATCAATTTAAAACCTTAAAATGTGCAATAAACAATTAAACAAAGTTATGTGCATCTGGCTTGGAAGTGTTTTATTATTATTATTGTATTGTAGTTGTATTTTATTTTATTTTACTGAGTGACATGGGTCCCCTCATCTCTTATATACCATGGCCAAGGAAAATACTAATTGCTGAGTGGTAATAGGTTTTCATTAAAATTCTATTCTAAAAACCTCAAACATTTTGTTATTCAGTTTAACCAGTGTAGCATAACAATAGCACTTAATGCATTTGCTACTTAAATTAACTGTTAACTCTCATTGGTGTTCACCCAGCCATGGATAAATTGACTTGTAACAAACTACATGACTAAAGTCTCATCCATGCTAGCTGTGCTGTGCTGCAGCAAACATCAGCATGCTTACACGTTCAATTTACCAGTTGGGACACTACCTGAGCCATGACTGATTAATGTTTCACAAGTCCAAGGGAACACAAGTACAGAAAAGAATTGAGCAGATTGAGACAGGCCTCATCTTGTTTGAGTATGTTAGCATCTTTATATTGCTAATTAGCTATTTCTAATTAGGGAACATGTCTATAAAAACTTCCACGACGATCCATCCAATAGTTGTAAATGTAAATGCTTCGTATTTGTATAGTGCTTTTCTAGTCTCACTTTTACACTACATCTGCATTCACCATTCACACACATTCATACACTGAGCCTAAGTGCTCAAACAGAAACTAACATTCACACACATTCATACACTGGTGGAATAGCCACATTGTGGAGGCATTTCACTCACAAACACAAATGTCAACGTCTTATTGGTGCTAGAGGAAAAGTCAGAAGATGACTTCAATAATTAAAATACATCATGTGACGACCATTAATAAAAATTATGTGACCCGCTGGTGGCGTTTGCCTGGCCATGGCATGAGTGCAGGTGGAGAAAACATCATAAACTATTGCATTTTCCATTGTTTTTGTATTTCAGGACACAGTGATGTGTATTATTGAGTACTTAACCTCTCCAAATAAATGCACACACACACACACACACACCACTTACGTATGGCTGTGACATTAACCGCCCTCCTGAAGATCCATTTGACTCCTTGCTCAATAATTTCTCTATCACAGAAATATACACCCGTATCATGTTCACTGACTTTGCAGAGGGTTAACAACCCACTCGTCTCACAGGAAGCCCTAGACTGCTCAGACACAGCTTTGTTTTCCTGTAAGAAAACACACTTGTCTGAGTTTTTGCTGTAATTTATACCATTGTGATTTACCATTTTTAAATGAACAGTCCTGTCCATGTGTGTACTTTACCTTGTACCAGGTGACATTTGTGTTGTCACTACAGCTGAGACCTGGGCAGGGAACCTCCCCACCTGCACCCACGACCAGTATTTCACTGCTCTCATCAGGCTGGAAACATCCCAGACTGTTTTTCTGCACCACCTGTAGATGGAAAAACACCTTGCTGCCACTAGACAGCAAAGACCTTAACACTTAATAAAGTTAAGTCATATACGGTCTACACACATCGAAATAATAATTTTTTTTTGCCATTTAGTACACCAATAATTTTTTTCTGTGTTTCTGTTTAGCCACATTAGAGAGAAACAGGAAAGGCAGGGAAGAGAGGGGAAGACATGCAGCAAAGGGGCTGGGCACTGTGGTAAAGACCTTACGATATGCTTTCTACCAGGTGAGGTACTGGGTGCCCTAACAAAAATGTTTTTTAAAGTTGCTACAAATGTTTTAATTACTATTTATGAATTATAATTTTTTTGTTTAAAAAAAGTATTTTGGGGTTGGTTGGGAGTATCTGTGGCAATAACGCGTTGAATGTATTTCTTTAAATTGTACATTGTTTCCCTATATGTTTACAATATAGCAATCTTCTTTTCTCCTGCCTTTGTTACTGCAATGCTAAATGTTGTGGTGTATTAGAGCCACCATAGTGAACTGTCAATAGTAATAATTTGAATCATTCTGACAGCAGCCAATCACGTCAAAGGAACAGGAGGCTGTGTTTTGGCATGACAGAAGAGTACAGAGACACAATCACATGTAAACACTGCTGTGGTCGACAAAAGGTCGACAGACGGCAACATGCTAAACATTCAGCTAACAAATTGCTCATTTCCCCTCTCCATACTGGTCTCCAATAAAAATCCACAAAATCCACAATCCCCTTTGTGCAAAAATGCATTCTGAAGCTTAGCTTAGGCTAACACGAGGCTCTAGCAGTCTGATTTACTTTTCTAAGGTAGTCATTTTTGTACAAATTGCAAAAAAATGTGTTCAGAATTTGGCTACAATATCAGATGGGTTAAGCACATTATATGCTCGCTGTCAAGTCTACTCTGCCTCCGGAGAATGGGCCACCGTCAGTATCCACAGTGGCTGTGAAAAGAATCCTGTCATCTTGGACCCTCACCAGTTTGCATTCAGAGACAACAGAGCCACAGAGGATGCCATCTCCACGGCCCTCCCCTCAGTCTTTAAACACTTTAAGAATAAGAACACCAGAGTGCTTTTCGTTGATTTCAGCTCAGCATTCAACAATATCTCCCCCATGAAACTGATAGCACTCTGGGCTTGATTACTACACTCTGGAACTGGATATTCTACTTTCTCACAAATAGACCCCAGACAGTTCAGATTGGCAGTCATACCTCCTCCACTCTAGTGCTCAGACCCCTTCTGTTCACGTTGTACACATGACTGCATCCCCAGACATGGAGAGAACTCTGTTGTGAAGTTTGCAGACGACACCACCACCATTGGCCGGATTTCAAACAATGATGAGACTTCAAATCAGGAGGAGATCAATCTTGCAGAGTGGTGCACAGAGTAACCAACCGCTTAATGTCAGCAAAACTAAGGAGCTGATCTTGATTTCAGGAAAAAGGATATAAAGACACGCCCCTGTCTACATCAGTGGAGCTGAGGTGGAGCTGGTGAACAGTTTTAGGTTCCTGGGAACCAACTTCACAGAGAACCTGACATGGTCATCACACATTTCCATGCTGGTGAAGAAAGCTCAGAAATTACTGAATTTCCAAAGGAAACTTAAGAAGGCAAAATCCCTGCGCCAAATTCTTTTCAACTTTTAAAGAGGAGCAATAGAAAGCATCCTGACTGGAAACATCACAAACTGGCATGGTAGGTGCATGGTCCAGGACAAGTGGGCTCTGCAGCTGGTGATTAAAACTGCTCAGAACATAATTGGTACACATCTTCTGAACATCAGTGATATCGGTGAGGTGCCAAAGGATATTAAAGGACAGTACACCGCCCAGTCACAACCTGTTCATGCTGCTGCCATCTGGGAAGAGACATAGGAGTATCCTCTGTACTCCGCCATATATAAATGACATGGAACTTTACAGTGACATTGCACATACTGTACATAGTTCCTGGGTGTATTGGTATATACATATATAAGTAACTTTATATATTGGTGAATTTAATTTTCTTTTATTCTTTTCAAATTTAGATATACAGTATGTATGTATCTATGTTTGTGTGTATGTAGCATGAATGGGGCGACAATTTGCAAACTGACATTAAATGGACTTTGAAAAGAATAGTTTGTTTAAGACAGACTTGAAAAAATGTGAAAATGTGAAACATTCAAACCCTTAATATGGATACCATTTTTCAATGTGGTTTTCGCTCTACTGCAGAAAAAAAACTTTGTACTGTGATTACGCAAGTTCTTGTGAAGACACATACTTTGCTTAAGTTAAAATTACTTTTATGTAAATGTAATCAGACGCTTTAAAAAAAGCAGAGATAATGATGGGGATCAGAAACATGATTATTTACCTTGTGAGGCAGGTGTACTTTCCAGAATGTTTTGCTTCAGCTAGGAACTTCCTTCCACAGTCAAAGGATGGGTGTTCATTTCCTTCTCCGGTCCCAGACCACACCACCTCCATGTGAAGGTTCACACATTTTATGCACGGCATCATAAAGATTTCCCCCTCCACAGCTCTGATGTGCTGGTGCATAGTATTCTGCTGAAGACCTAGAGGCATGTGGGCACATATCATATTTCAGTTTCATTTTAATCGTACGGTGTAAAAAGGTCTTGGAAACCATTACTAATCACCTCCTTTTAAACACATTAAGAAGCACAGTTTTTCCAGCTGTAATATTAAAATACAATTTGAGTTTCAATAAAATACCTGTTATTTTCTTTTGATGCTTTCCCACACAACATCCATCCAAGAAAATGGGAAAGAAAAAAAACACAATACATCCAGTCTGCATCCTGTGTCTCTAAATCTGAAAACAGTGTTTGTTGGTTTCAGTCATAATGCAGATGAATTTTTATTTGTCATGTTTAGAGTAACTCAGATGTGGAGTTCTTGGTATTTTCTCACCGTTAATGATGATTGTCTCTTGGGTGGTGACATGTGGTGCAACATTTCACAGGACACATAGATGTTGTAGGAGGTGGTATCGACCGGTTTCCTGTTTGGTTGTTTTTCAAGACGATTTCACTGGAACCTGCTGTAATATTTTCTTCCTGGTAGTTGTTAGCCACTTCCTATGTGAAATTTAGAAGAACATCTAGTGTAGTGTTGTAATATTTTACGGTGTTGTGAAAGGAAACACAAACTGTATCAAACCTGTCGTGATTTCAAGCATAAAATACAAAATACTGCACTAAACCAGTAGACTGCACTGGCAATAGAAGTCACAATATGGTACCTTAAAGAGCAAGAGACATTTAGGTTAGGCAGATTTGTAATTCATGCTTTTTCAACATAATTAAATTCAAATTTACAATACTAAAACACAAACACAGTTTTCTAAGAGTAAATTTAGATACTGAAAGCACTGTACATATACTCGCTGCTTTATGATGTGTTGACTAGGGCTAACCTGCATGTGGTGGTTAAGACCCCAATTTTCTGGGGCACACCTGTATTTTAACTGACCTAGTTTCTAATCCCATTGTTCATTCTGGCCTGTATCTCCCCTCCACCATCTCCTTCTTTGCTATATCTGCTGTTTTGTAATGTTTAATTAAGTATGAATGAGGGATGGAACATGCTTAACTTTAACTAAGATCTATTTACTACTAAGTTTGTGTGACTAATGATTTTGAAATTTGGGAGTCTCCCACCAGCTAATGAGAACGAGCTGAGCTGACCCAGAAGGGTCACCAGCGTGTTGTGTATTTGCTCACACTATAAAATGTATAAACCATACTGATTCCCTCTTCTCAGTCATGAGTTCATCAGTTCATCCACAGTTTAATTATCTTTTTTTGTTTTTCTGTCACGATTGTTAGATAAACTGCAAACAGGAGAGAGCCTGAACGCAAGACACTGGAGAGTTGACAAAGGAGGTTTTAATCCAAAAACACAAAGACTCAGGCTTACATGCAGTTTGGGTGAAAAACATCCAAACACCGGATCAGGCAGCATAGAGACAGGCAGCAACACTTCAAAATATATAGATAACAGTCTATATTTCCAATATAACATTAGCGGTCTAAAGTCCATTACAGTGTATGCTGTGTGACCATAAACAGTCACAAAAAAATAGTTTAGCTGGATATCATCAGGATATCATGTACAATGTGTTTTAAACTTGAGTAGCTAACCTTAGCCTAGCTCGTCATGTCTGAGTGCACAAATGCACTTCCAGTCATGGTGCATTCCATTTGACATGGGAAGTCGGGTATTTCCGAGTTCAAAGGCCAAAATTTCAAAGGGAACGCCCCCCACTTCGGAAGTCGGAGTGACTCGCCCTACTCCGACTTCGTGATCCAAGTGGTGCGTCCTATTTGGTGTCACATTCACTGTTCATTCATTTGGTGTGTTCCATTCAGTGTCTAAGATGGCTGTCGGGGTATCAACAGTTAGTGAAAGCTCAAGTTTATACTGTTTATTAGCACACAGCAGTACAATTTTTTGTACACAAAGTGCTGTCCACAAGCTGCATGTGGTCGTGTTGCTACAGTGTTTAGTTTGAGTAAATACCGCACAATGCGTTTTTTATTATCAACCGGCGTATCAATAGCTAACCTGGCTAGTTGTAAACAACGGCTGGCAGAGCGAGGTTTTCCGACTTGTAACTGGAATACCGTCAACTCGGGTGTGACGTCATTCCCAGCTCCGACCTCCGAGGTAAAGCTTCATGCCAAGACGGCTAACGTTAGCTAACTACTATACATTATACATGTCATTCTAAAAAAGGAGACAGCGATAGACTCCATGACCTTGCCAACAGTAAATTTAAATAATCATTAAATCCTGCCATACTACATTTAAAAAGCATTTCTATTGAAATGAGCGACGCTACAGCTCTGTCTCCAGAAAGTGGACGGAGCCGTCGGAGCAAGGGGATTGTAGGCGTGGCCATGCGTTCGATGCAAATCCATGATTGGTCAGTCAAACCACCAATAGAATCTCTTATTTAGACCTTTTTTGACTCGCAAAACTTTTCAACTTGCAAATCTCTCTCACTTGCAAAACGGTTGAACATGCAAAACTTTCTGACTTGCAAGGAAAACTTTTTAACTCGCAAGGAAAACTTTTTAACTTGCTATAAATAAGGACAAATTAGCAATTAAAACTTTGTGACACATAAAAGGCCTGTTAATTTTAATTAGAAACTTAATTTTTGATTGCAGTGCGATAAATATGCTCTCAAAACATTTTGCTCACAGAAACTAACAAGAAACATCAGATAAGAACAGAACTGACAAGAACTAAGGCAGTCACTGATATATCAAAAGGACAGATCAGACCAGAACAACCACAGAGAACAAGCAGAAGGCAGAACAACATAGACAAACTCCACAAGACACAAACAGACAGCACCAAATCAAAATGTAAACACAATGACTATATAACAGGCACCGAACTGATCAAATAACCAAAACTTACAGAGAACTAAACTAAGCAGAGCAGACAGGCAGAATGTGACATTTTCTATGCAAAACATAGCACAAAGTGCAGCCTTCTGACAAAGACAGTCTGCTTTGTTTATGTTAGGGAGACTGGGGACAATTCTGACAATTTTTTGGTTTTGTTGTCATTACTCAAAAACCTCCTGAACTGTTTGGATACAATTGTTATGTAGTTAACTTACCATCTGCCACCACGTGCACTGGCAATTGTAACAACACACGTAATACTTTCATAAAAATACCAAGGACCACAATAAACTCCCAAGAATATAAATGTAGTAAAACAATTTAATATCCATTGATATTACTGCCTGAAACGATTCCTTATTTTTTATGAAGCAGTACAAGGTCACGTGACAAATTTCACTGGACTTCGCCACAGCCCTCACTGAATTGCCTGTTGTTTTCTGTTGGCATGCTGTGAATAGAAAGTGTATAGGGCCTACTCTGTAAAATGATTCCCCACACTGAGAGGCAAAAAATGTAACCTCTGGAATATGCCACTAAGTATATTGATAACACAGAATGCATAGTATAGTAGGCTGCAGTTCATTCATATACACACATATTTAAACTGAACACAAAATCCTTTTCTGACATTATTAGAAAAAAAACAACCATCTAATATTTTCAGTACTGAGTTTCAATACTAGGCTACCATTACGAACAAAAAAATACACTGCTCAAAAAATAAAGGGAACACTTAAACAACGCAATGTCAATCACACTCCTGTGAAATCAAACTGTCCTCTTAGGAACCAACACTGATTGACAATCAATTTCACATGCTGTTGTGCAAATGGAATAGACAACAGGTGGAAATTATAGGCAATTAGCAAGACACCCCCAATAAAAGAGTGGTTCTACAGGTGGTGACCACAGACCATTTCTCTGTTCCTATGCTTTCTGGCTGATGTTTTGGTCATTTTTGAATGCTGGCGGTGCTTTCACTCTAGTGGTAGCATGAGACGGAGTCTACAACCCACACAAGTGGCTCAGGTGCAGCTCATCCAGGATGGCACATCAATGCAAGCTGTGGCAAGAAGGTTTGCTGTGTCTGTCAGCGTAGTGTCCAGAGCATGGAGGCGCTACCAGGAGACAGGCCAGTACATCAGGAGACGTTGAGGAGGCCGTAGGAGGGCAACAACCCAGCAGCAGGACCGCTACCTCTGCCTTTGTGCGTGGAGGAGCAGGAGGAGCACTGCCAGAGCCCTGCAAAATGACCTCCAGCAGGCCACAAATGTGCATGTGTCTGCTCAAACGGTCAGAAACAGACTCCATGAGGGTGGTATGAGGGCCCGACGTGCAGGATGTTTAGTGTTTCCACCCTCTTGTTGTTCCTCTCCTGTCCTTGAATATTCATCAAGGCTGAGAGGATCTCTGTTCCCCAAAACATAGAAACCTTGACCGTGTAAATGATTATGCATCCCTTTGCTCTGGGTCAGACGCCCGAAGCTGCCCTAGGCGGCAGGTCTCTGGACCAGCTGTATATGTGTTTTAGTACTTCTCTGTTTATTCTCTTTTATTAATAAATTCTTCAAAGACAACTGTTTGTTGCAACCCAATTATTTGCTTAATCCCTCACCAGCGATATACAATTTCCACGACAAATAGTGAATATGTTGTGTGTTAACAAATATGGTAATTTAAAATCTGCATTGTTTTTTTTTAACAAACAATAATTAAATAAACAAATAGGACATATGCTGATTAATGAACTTTAGATGTGTTGGTACGTGTACTTTTTAACAATATCCAGAGCCAGGCTAGCTGTTTACCCCAGCTTTCAGTCTTTATGCTGTTAGGTTATGTGAATAGCTTAATAAATAATGACTTATAACTAACTTTGCATGTCTACAATAAATATCCAATACTGGGCTGAAAATTACAGTTAGTCAAACCAAAACAGAGAGGTTAGAAGGCTAACAGGGTTTGTAGTTGTAGTCTGGACTAATTCTGAGAAGGTTTTAATTGATTGAAATATTGATTAATGCTAGTATAAAACACAATTTATTTCGATGTAGAGTTCATAAATATTTTGCCCTATCACAGTAGCACATCTCATAATACATTAAATAAAGGGAATTAATCATGAAGAGCAGCAGAACTGAGACAGCACAGTGCTCACATGTTCAAAAACAGAAGATATGGCATACAACATGCAGAGTGGTATAGCAAGAAATTTATAGAAAGAAAGTAGTAAAATCCAGTGACACCACTGAAACAGAAAACATTCATTCATGAGCCACTATGAAAAGCAACACTTCAACTGTGATGAGAATACTACACCAGTTGGAAACTTTTGGAAATGACAGTAGTAACAGTGTATGGGCTGATGTAGGAATCAGTTTTACATAATACATGTCTTTACAACTGACAGGGGAAGCTGCCTGTGTCAGATGACCCACTGGAGGAAAAAGGAAACATATCTACAGTGGTGGAAACTAACTAAGTACATTTTCTAAACATCACAGAAATCCACAGTGTTTTGTGAAGATCGCCCTGACTCAATCAATTTCTGTTTGCACATTTTAATATTAGATCCCCCTCTAGTAAGAGTTTTTATTTAAATAATTTTATCTCTTAAAGAGGGTCTTGTTGGCTTTCCTCTGTCGTTTTATTAGAATCGTCGCCTCAAATTTTTTCTCAACAAGATAAAAGAGGCGCAGGAGTCGCCAGTATCTCTCTAATAACTTCACTTGCTCAAAGTGTTGTTTTGAGACTTTTTAAGCTTTGAATACTTCGAATTGTGACTATTTATTGCCCTTCTAAGCACAACGGGGACTTTTTACTTGAGTTTTCTGATTTTATGTCTATCGTTCTTACCAGTCGTGATAGAACTATTTTACTTGGTGATTTCAACTTTCATGTAGCCTAAAGCAAATCCTTGATGACAATGCTAGGACTAGGTTTTTAGATATTATGAATACTTTTCTTCCATCAAGTAGTCCACAAATTATCTTAAGAACCATTAGAGAAACTAGCAAGAGACTGCTAGATTTTGAAAGCATCCAACCAAAAATATCCCACCCTCTCCCTTGTGTGCAGTAGAGGCTTAAAGTTTTTGCCTAAAATGTATCTTTTTATGTAATGTATTTGTGGATGCAGATATGATACAAGCTATTCCTTCAGACTTAGCTAAACATTTAACCATGAAGTAACACCCTAGATTGTCTGAGATAAAAGCCTTTGTTTCTGTGCATGCTGTGGGGCAGGTAGGTAATAACGTAGCTGCTTCCAGAAGGAGGAGGAGGGCGGCGTGGAACTTATGCCCTTCCAGGTAACACAGTCTCCAGCCTCACCAAGAAGTTGTAGAGCCTCTGGTAATGAACCTGATCTCGACATTTCTGTTGTCTCAGTTTTGATGAAAACCAATCGAGTCTGCCGCTCCACAAGGGCTGCATGGATGACACTCAGCAGGCCAGACCCTGGACCAGGATCTGGAGAGGCAGGAACCAGAACCACCGCCCGGCTCTGCTCTATGCAGTCTAACACTGCCTCTGCTACCGCTGCAACCAACCAGAGATCAGATTACACAAATTATACACATTATACTGAATTAAGATTTTTAGGTAGATTTTCTTCAAAGTATATCTTAAATACTGTAACTTTTATTTGTATATTTTAACTATAAATCAGCAGTAAATTGTATAGTGATATTTATGTCTATAAATTCTTTCATTATTAGAAGTACAATACCATACCTTTCCCCGGTAAGACATCGCGATCATAAAGACAGAGACTATAACCATATTTCTCTTCCAAAACACTCCTCAGCCAGTTTCTGTCATAAGCATTTAGTCCGGCGTTTGTGTCACTCTTGTAATACATCAAAAAGGCATCATAGCCTTTTCCATCTAAGCAAAGAACAACATACAACAAAGGCTTTTGTCACTGCTGTCACATCAAACAGGTCACATTGTCTGCATTTCAAAGAAAGCAAAAGTATGTACCTCTTAAACACGAGTTGTTAGTTAAAATGAAACAAATGAATTAAACAAAAATATGAATCCCACCTGAGGTGCTTCTATGGCAGCCAAGAGTGTCTCTTAGGAAAAGGACGATGTCAATTTTGAACTTTACATAGATAACTACTGACACAACCATCACCACCACCATGCCTACAACACCAACAGCCAGGGAAATGTGAGAAGGGCGAGCTGTAGGAAAATAATGGTGAGTAAAAATTTATTATATAACAATTTAAACACTCATCAATGTCAGTAGACTGAAAGACAATAGTCACTTTAATGTGTGAATGAAAACTGGCTCAATCAGCTGAAAGAAAAAACAAATATTTTCATAATTTTAAGGCATGATGACTGAACAGGTTTGAATTTTAAGGCAACATGTTTAACATTCATCACATCTATCCATCCATCTTACATACGTTTTGGGGACAAAGTGAAGATTAGGACTTGGTCAGAATTCAGTTTGCAGGTGTAATTTTTTGATATATCCTCATCTGACACTTTTTTGATGACTAGAGATGCTGTCATATGTATCTGTTCAGTATTATTTTCTCTGGAAAGAAAAGGAAATAATGGAGGAGGATTAAGACAAGTTATATTATACTGTGTGTTGAGTGCTTATGTGACCGTGTGTAACATTTCCACTTCCAAATTTCTGAGACATTTGTGTGACATGTTTACTGTGTGTTATTGTAGAAAACCGGGAAGCTGTTGTTTTTTTCCACAAATGAGTTTCCAATTAACCAGAATACATCATCCAACGCTGAACATGTGACAGCTTCACAATCAATCACCACTGTTGAACCTAAAAAAGAGTTTAAAAAATATATAAATGTAGTAATTTAGAGAGGTAATAAATGTTTCTAGATGTATCCAAGTGCGTGTATTCACAGTACAAGATTGCTCAAAAGCTCACCCAAATCTACTTGAACTACACTCTTGCGTGGTGAAGTGATCACTGCAGATTTCTTACATTCTTCTGTGGAGAACAAAGGACTTTACATCTTTTTTTGGACATATGAACTTCTCTGAAGATAAAATTATCCAAATTTTTTTTCTTACTGTGTAGTTTGACATCAAGCTCCACTGTAAACGTCATCTTATATATTTGACCATGATGCAGGTAAGACCTGGTACAGGTGTACACACCCTGGTCATTCTTCTCCACTTTCTGGAAGTAAATGGTTTCCGGCAATGACTCACCCTCCTACAAGATGGAAAATTAAGTAGAATTTTTTCAAGCATGAGGTGAATGAAAACCAGAAAGAAATCCTAAATCCCTCAAAACTATAGTAGCCTATGCTTTGGAAAAAAGTTTTTAAAAAATTTAGAGAGATTTGTAACCCAAATAGGTTAAAACATGCAGTCAGAAGTCCCCACCACAGGGATCCTCTGACCACACTTCTTATTATGCTTCTTATTGTATGACCAAATCTGATTCACACTCAAAAATCTGCTGTGTTTAAATACCTTGTGCCATGTAATGCCGTTGCTGGTAATGTCTGGTGTATTTTCAGCAGGGATATTTGTATCCGGGCAATTTAATGAGCAGGACTTCTGTGTGTAACATGTCTCAGAGTACATGTTCCCCTCTTCATACTTTCTCTGTGATGTGTATACTGTCAGGCTGAACCAGAACTGGCTGCTAGCATTCCTGTCATGTCATTAAAGAAGAAGTGAAAGTTTCACTTTACATTTGAATCTCAACCATGAGTGACTATGAATGTGAAAGTAAAGAAGACTTTAAGGGTCAGTTTCCAAAATACACATTTGGGACCATTTGGCAACACGAGAGGGTGTTTAGACACATTTAAGAAACTTAACAACAAGTATTTCCAGAATTTAAGACACGGTTACACATTCTCCAAATTCAGGCAAAAGGTGCAGCATTTGGAGAAACCATTGACAAGCGCAACAACTTTGTTGACCCATCATGATGTATGTGTTCTTACAATGCAGATGGAGGCATCCCGTGACATGGGATCGAGTAATTGCCGAACATTACTAGCTCGCTGTGCAATCAGAATCATTGTTGGACTGAGTGTACTTTACCCCAGAGAGCATGAGTAATTCCCCTCATGGTTTACAGATGCATTCAAAATCACAAGGCTCGTCTTATGAACCAGAATGCCCATCTGGCTCTGCTCAGCTGATGACATGTTGCTGGTCAGATCCATCTTCTTGGTGGTGTAACTGGTCCAAAACAGTTTGGTGTAACTATGATTATACCTTGTGTCAGGGCAGTGCAGTGCCACCATCTCACCTGTCTTCACATCTATCTCTCTGGGTTTACGGACACACACACCTGCGAACATGTGTTACAAATTTTAGTTCATTTTACTGTGTAAAACTATAACATGAACTGTCTTATGAAAAGCTAGAATCAAAGGTGAAAAATATCAGTATTGCACTGTATCACACAGAAATGTGGCTGGTTAAAACCAGTACCAGTGGAACGTCAGCATCTTGCCTAGTGTTTAAGTGAGACTTGCACATAAACAGATTATTGACAGAACAGATTATCAATATATTAATAGCCAATGTCCTTATGAGCAAAATGAGTTAGACACTTAGACAATATTGGGGCCCTAAGCAAAATTCTAGGGCCCTCCTACTTGACTCATGAGCTATGAGCAATGGCCAACAATTCGCAATTGCTGCACAGTCACACCCGCTGTCTCTCACTATCCTCCCTCTTTTGAATGTGGCATGTGAAAGCGCAAAAGTGGTAAAATGACTAGAAAGGCAAATTGGGACTGAAACGGTTTTAATCTGTAATCCTAATGTCTGTTAATGAACAATTTACTGCTGTCAATAACACTAGCAATTTTAAATGTGTACCTCAAACTGGGTCATTTGTGAAACAGCATGTGCTCCCCGGATTTCACAGTTTTGAAATGGGATTCTTAACCACAACCTAATTTCATGGTGCATAATCAGTCTTGTGATTTCAGTGTGATGTGTAAAATGAGTCAAGTTTGAGGAAGTTAGTCCTGGTCAGGGCATTAACAGGAATAGAAGGAGATGTGCTAATGCATTTAAAATTTGAGTATATGTTATATTTGCCTGATTTGCCTAATTTTATATCTGCCTGTCACAATGTAGCAGAAACAATGGTCGGTGCTGTTGTTATAATTTGGGGCAGCGAGTATTGAAATAAGACAGGTTCACTTTCAGTGATTTTGCCCTGTGTCAAGTAGATTTGCTCAAGTACTCTATTTAATGACATTACTGAGGAACTTGTACGTTATTTGAGTATTACATGTTATGCTACTTCAAAATTCTACTCCACTACTAATCAGAGGCAAGTGTACTTTTTACTCCACTACATTTATTTATTTTTTTAAGCAAGATTTAAAGCAGCATATTTTACGATTTATGTAGCCTACTTCTTTGAATGCAGATTTCTTGACTTGTAAGAGTTTCCCTTAATTTAAGTAAAATATCTTCCACCACTTGAAACACACAATGTTGTGTTATAGACTATGCAAAAATATTAAATAATAATAGTTGAGTACATATTTCATTGTATTATTTGTTTTGGGATGTCTGGGTTTGTATTTTAGTTTTGATTTCCTTCTTTTTCTCCTTCCCCTATTTGTCTTGCTTTGTGCATGGAGAAGTGCATTATGTGTGTCTTTTTGTGACATAGGCTAATCAAATAAAATATAAAGTTGAATTCTCACCATTAACACCAAGAGCGTTATCTTACCTGTCAATGACGTAAGGATTAAAAAGAGAGGAACCAGGAGTAATTTCACCATCATGATAACCTGCAGCACCGCAATGTCAATCAGGAGCTATCGCCGTCAAAAACGTGCTCTTGCCAAATAGACCTCAAATGAGCTACAGTGGAATTTCCCCAATCTTGCCAAATCAGTTTGAGTTATGAAAGTGAAACTTAGGGGTGTCTTGTTGTCACTGATCAACACCCCCTCTAAGAAAATATTTCTGGAATGATGATATTGGCGTCCTTGAATGGTTTTCGAATATCTTTCGTGATATTAATGTTTTATCTGCACGATGAATGACGAAAAAACGACACTTAAACTCATACAAACTCTTTTGTTGTAGTTTCTAGTTTGTTGTTATCCGCAGTGACAGAAGCATGAAAGACGCACTACTCCGTTCTGGTCTGGAAGGGAAATGCAGTTAACCAGCGGAACAATATGATAGTGACTAATTTATTTCTTTTGACAGAGGGTCCACCTTGGAGAACTAGAGACATTCACCTTCTCTCAGCAGAAGTTGGACAGACTGAACAAGTTCACAACGATTCATCTCCCCTTTGGCTAAGAATCAGTCCAGTCTCCATGCTTAAAGCAGACCAGGCCAGTGTGCTGCACCTGAGCCCAACAAGTCTTAACAAGAATGGATCCAAGATTAAGAAAGCGGGGTACATGAATAAAAGCAGAGATGGCCTGATAAAATAGAAATGAGGTTTGGGTTTAAATGTTATGGCAGAGTGGAAACAAGAAAGAAACAAGGCTATAGACTCACCAAATAATGTATTTCATCTCTTATGAATCATCTACAGGTCTATCTACTATGCCCCAACATACTTTTTTTTTAAGCTCTTAGTTTGAACTGGCAACAACTGGTAGACATATCAGGTTAAAAGATAACCAGTGAAGTATTGCCCAGACAGGTACTCACAAGAGTCAGATAGATTACCGTTAGCCCCTTTTATGGGTCCATCTCCAATAACCTGTGATCGCACACTTACCATGGAATTGAAAGTATCATTTGTGGGAACATCATGGTTTATTTTAGGAGACTTGACTAAGCTTCTCCGGAGCTACAGCAGAAATGATTCAACTGCTTTCACATAGTAAGTGGATTCCCCACAAAAGCATGACCTTTATGTGTTTATCTTTCATAATAAGGTAGCTCCACCGGTACATATTTCCACTCAATACCTGCAGTAGCCTATGTATAGTGATTTATTGTGCAGACAAGCATCACATGTGCCGTGTTTTTCTTTTATAGGTTAGTCATTTATAACATGGAAGCATTACTATGTAGCCAAGCACATCAGCCATAACCACACAAAAACACCAGCCGACAGACACCAGCAGCAGCATTAAAGCAGCTAGAATCAGTGTATTTATGATAATAATGTATTAAATGAATGTCAAAAATAGTGGGACAATGTGAAAGAGATTGCTTGTAGTGATGAAAAATTATGAATAATCACCTGAATCTGCAGCTCCCCTAGAATTTACAGAGCTTTAAAGCAAGTGTCAGCTCATTGTTTAGCTGGCAACTTTACTGTTTAGGTTTAGGCTACTCGCCCAATTCAGTGTCTTTTTGGCTGCAGTAGGCAGCTGTTTACATTGAAAAAGCTCTAGAACCCAACTGCACACTACTGGCAGGCCGCTGATGAAGAAAATAGAGCATAGCAGCTAAAAAGCCAGCGAGTTCCCTCAGGAGTTGGTAGAGATCTACAAGAGAGTTAATAGTTGGCCAGAAACATGACATACCGTTGATGGAGTCCATTAATCGTTCAGTCAAGTGGTTGGTGGTTCGATCCCTTTCTGTCCACATGTTGAAGTGAAGACACAACTTGTAAAGCGCTCTCCTTTAAGGTGCAAAAACACTGTAAATGCAGTCTGTTTAACATTTACCATGTGTAAATAAGCTGGTTGCTAACAACTTTGCTATATGAACGTTGTCTTCACTGGCAAGTGGACAAATCAGTTACAATCCTTAAGATTTTTGTGAACTCAAACCCTGTTTTTGATATTATTTATGGTCAGTGTTTATCAGCGATATAGTCTTTATTGTTAGTGGCAGAGTCCACCATTTCCTTGCTTGTTTCAAATTTTCTTCACATGCAAAAGGTAATCCAGCATTATGTAACTGATATGAACCTCAGTATTTACTACTGCTGCTACCTCATATCAAGTAGTGTAGCTAACTGGTTAAACCAAGAGTGTCTTGTATTGTGAATAAGTCACAGGAAATGCAATTTATTTGTCACTGAGGTCAGCGCTAAGTGGAGTTGTTCATCTGCAAAACAAGACAATTTTCATTTTGTGCATGTTTTCATCAACAGATAAATCTTTACTTTTTGCATGGGATTAATGAAACAAGAAGGAGCATCCACAGAGCTGTTGGATGAAGAGCGACAGGCTGTACACATCCAACTCCTCAACAAGGTCACAAATTCTTTTTAGCATGTTCTGCTGTTGTGTGCAAATGTTATGCACAGATTTACATCATACTCGTCTGACAGTTGCTGTTCAAGGACTGCTTCCTCCAGAATTCTGGGATTTGTCTGGGAAGTGTCCCTAAATCAACCAGGACTGAAATCTTAAAGATCACAACTTTAAACAGCAAGTTTTTGTGAAATGTGCTGATGTGTAGGTTGGGCCAACTAGGCCTCCCCACTTTATTCTTTTCCTGCCCACTTCTTCACCATAGCTTATTTTACTAAATCAAGTGATAAGGGAGATTGAATGTGCGCAACCCTCACTGACTTTCATTTACAGTATTTTGTTCTGTTTTGAGCGTCTGTACCAGCTTGAAGTTGTGGCAGTAGTTGTGCTTTACTGAGAAGACCTTGAAAGAAAAAAGGTCAATTTAAGAGCAAATGGCAGTGCTTATTCTGTTTTAACTAGCACTCATTCTTTGAAGCTGCACTCATAGATTTTCTTCCACAAGGTGGCAGTAAAACATAAAAAAGCTGATACATATAAAACTGCCCTCATCATGTTTTTTTAAAAATATTTTAATTATTTATTAATAATTATTAAGTGTTTATTTCAAATATATGTAAAATATAAAATAAAATATCCGAAAAGAAAATGCAACCAAATGAACAAATCAAAATTATTAAATAACACACAATAATAAATAAATTAATATTAATAGTTACAGCCAAAGAACATTTTAAAACTCTTGACAATTTCTTTACATATTCGAAAAGGAGTGGGAAGAAGAAAAAAACCCTATTTAATCCCACCCCCTGTTCACAAATCAAATGCATATAAATAGTCTACCTGCGTTCCAAATTAATATTTACACATCTACTTTGTCATACCCAAAAGCAAACACTATTCTACTTATTCAACAAAAATGGTGCAACAATGTCTTTCCAGACATTTGATGAATAGAAGTCCAATATTCACTGGCCTTTTGGCTCAGCTGTCTTGAGAAAAATATCTGGGTTCTTAGCTGTTAAAAGCTCCACTTTACCCTTTATCTCTTATGAATCATCTACAGGTCTATCTACCATGCCCCAACATACTTTTTTTTTTAAGCTCTTAGTTTGAACTGGCAACAACTGGTAGACATATCAGGTTAAAAGATAACCAGTGAAGTATTGCCCAGACAGGTACTCACAAGAGTCAGATAGATTACCGTTAGCCCCTTTTATGGGTCCATCTCCAATAACCTGTGATCGCACACTTACCATGGAATTGAAAGTATCATTTGTGGGAACATCATGGTTTATTTTAGGAGACTTGACTAAGCTTCTCCGGAGCTACAGCAGAAACGATTCAACTGCTTTCACATAGTAAGTGGATTCCCCACAAAAGCATGACCTTTACAAATCAAATCAAATGCATATAAATAGTCTACCTGCGTTCCAAATTAATATTTACACATCTACTTTGTCATACCCAAAAGCAAACACTATTCTACTTATTCAACAAAAATGGTGCAACAATGTCTTTCCAGACATTTGATGAATAGAAGTCCAATATTCACTGGCCTTTTGGCTCAGCTGTCTTGAGAAAAATATCTGGGTTCTTAGCTGTTAAAAGCTCCACTTTACCCATCACTTGATAACTGTTTGCTAATTAGTGCTGAGAAGGCAGTGTTAGGTGGGTTATCAGAACTCGTTTGTTTCAGGGAGTTGATGAGAACATCTGACAGCGAAAGTAAAATTCCAAAATTTAAAACCAAAACAATATACTACAAGAGGATAAAACGTTTAACCTTTGCATATTACACGTTAATTCAATATAGTTATTATCAAAAAACATTTATTAAGACAGATTTAAAAGTACTGGTACAACAGAACTTACAGAAAAGTGCATGTTTAACAACTCAGAAATATTTCAGTTTGAGGTCAATGGTGGGCCTGGGTCAGGTGATACACTTTCCCTGCTGTGTCCACACCTGATAGGCCATTTTCACTGAAAATATTTTAACGTCACAAAAGTATGACAAGTTGTTGACAATGTCTGCGGTGAGCAACGTCTATGTCATGGGGCTGCCCCATGCCTTCATTTAAACCAGTGGTGGCACTGGTCTTAGCATGCTAAGCTAACTTTAGCATGTGCATTAGCATTACCTTTAGCATGTGGACTAGCATCAATGGACACATGGCTTGTCATTTCATGTAATTTAATTTCAGTTAATTTAAGCACTAGTTGAAAGAGTAGAAATCATGATTAGATAAATATAACACAAACATAGTTAATTTCAAGTTGTTTAGGTTATTATATTTACAAAGTTCATCCAAATGTTTGCATGGTTCTTTCACCCGTTCTTATCCTCAAGCAGGGATCTGGGTCAAAGTCGCAATCTCGGGGACACATTCATCCTGATTTTGGTAAATATTTTAACATTTGTCATCTTGATAAGTTGTCTGAGATAAAAGCCTTTGTTTCTGTGCATGCTGTGGGGCAGGTAGGTAATAGCGCAGCTGCTTCCAGAAGGAGGAGGAGGGCGGCGTGGAGCTTATGCCCTTCCAGGTGACACAGTCTCCAGCCTCACCAAGAAGCTGTAGAGCCTCTGGTAATGAACCTGATCTCGACACTTCTGTTGTCTCAGTTTTGATGAAAACCAATCGAGTCTGCCGCTCCACAAGGGCTGCATGGATGACACTCAGCAGGCCAGACCCTGGACCAGGATCTGGAGAGGCAGGAACCAGAACCACCGCCCGGCTCTGCTCTATGCAGTCTAACACTGCCTCTGCTACCGCTGCAACCAACCAGAGTTCAGATTACACATTACTTGATTATGATTTTATTCTATATTTTAAGCAGCAGTAAATTGTATGTATTTTATGTTAATATATTCTTTCATTACTAGGGGTACAATACCATACCTTTCCCTGGTAAGACATCACGATCATAAAGACAAAGACTGTAACCAAATCTCTCTTCCAAAACACTCCTCAGCCAGTTTCTGTCATCTTCATTTAATCCTATATCTGTGTCGCTCTCGTAACACATCAGAAAGGCATCATAGCTCTTTCCATCTAAGAAAACATCAAGCAGAAACAGCTTGTCACTGCTGTCACATAGTAATGCAGGTAGAGACAACATGGTTGGCTGCTTTTACCAAACAATTCTGGGAAACATATATACCTGTTACATAAAAGCTATTCAAAAACAAATAACCAAAAACACCCACCTGATTTGCTGTTATAGCAAGTGTCTCGCAGGAAAAGTGCGATGTCCATTTTCAACTTCACATAAACAGCTACTGTTACTGCAATCACCACCACAATGCCCACAATGCCGAGAGCCAGGGAGACGGAGAAAGGAGATGCTGTAGGGACATAAACTAAAACATAAAATAAAAATAATATAATTTATTAAAAGTAGCAGACGCCAGGTCAAACTTTGCTCTAACTTCAATGTGTGGTTGAAGTGCAGCTAATTGAATCCCAGGATCATAAGCTGAGCTGCTTCGGGCTTTATGATAGTAAAGTGAGCACAACACTGCTGGAATCAACCATATGGCAACAATAGTAAATCAGAATCAGAAATGTGTTTATTGTAGACTTTTACATACAGAGAATATGCTTTGATATTTTGGAGCATTACAATAAACATAGTTAAGAGAAAAAAGTTAGTTTTTTTTAAACCATGCACTACCAAATTCAAGAAGTATCAATTTCAATATATTTCTTCTTAAATATTCTATAAAGTTTGTACAAAATATATGTTTTTAGAATGAAAGAGCTGCAGTTTATGCAGGAATGTGCAACAAAGGGGGGAAAGCCAGTGTTCTATCTATTCATCCCTCTTGTATACCTTTTTGGGCCAAGGTGATGGTGACAAAGCTTGCGGGTTCATATACAGATTCCAGTTTACAGGTGTAATTTTTTGATAGATCCTCCTCTGACACTCTTTTGAAGACTAGAGATGCTGTCATTTTTATTCCTTCGGTATCATATTCCCTGAAAAAGAAAGGAAAGGAAAGAATGAAGATAAAGAAGGACAACTGCTAACTATAATATGAGTGTGAGTGCTTATGTGGCTACGTATAATATTTGCACTTCCAAACTTAGTTGGTACATCTGTGTGGCATGTTTACCATGTATTATTGTAGAAAACTGGGAAACTGTTATTTGTTTCCACAAATGAGCTTCCACTTAACCAGAACACCTCATCAAACTCTGAATACATAACAGCTTTACAATCAATCACCACTGTTGAACCTAGGAAAAGCAGAGTTTACACAAATGTTACAAGTAGTTCATTCTAAAGCTATATATAGCGTGTGTTTGTGTGTGCATCTACACAATAACAGAGAATCCAACCTAAATCTACATGAAAGACATCATTTTCACATGGTGAAAGTATTGCTGTTTCCCCAGATTTTTCTGTATAACAAAAAGAGAAAACATGTAACATTTTTTAATAAACACATTAAAGTTATTGAAGCTAAACATATCTCAAAAGTGTTTTTCTTACTGTTTGGTTGGACATCAAGCACCACTGTAAAGGTCATGTTATATATTTGACCATGATACAGGTAAGACCTGGTACAGGTGTACACACCCTGGTCATTCTTTTCCACTTTTGGAAAGTAACTGGCTTTTGGCAGTGACTCACCCTCCTACAAGACAGAAAATTAAGTTTGACATTTAATTACCATTTTTAGTTTTAAATGTAGAAAAAAACATGTTCAAATGTATATTAAAACAACTGTGGTACACTTTGGAAAATAGTAATAATGTAAAAACAAATCAAGCAAGTTACAGCTTCTAATTAAACAATCATGTTCACACTCAATTCACACAATTTTGCTGTGTTAAAATACCTTGTGCCAGATAATGCTGTTGCTGGTAATATCAGGGGTATTTTCAGCAGGGATGTTTGCATCAGGGCAATTTAATTTGCAGGACTCCTGTGTGTAACATGTCTCAGAGTACATGTTCCTTTCTTCATACTCTCTCTCTGTTGTGTAAACTGTCAGCCTGAACCAGAACTGGCTACTGGCATTCCTGTCATGTCATCAAGAAAAGGTTAATGTGAAGATTTAGATTTGAAACTCTGAAAGTATTGAAGGTTTTAAGGCTTCTCCAAAATACAACCTTTCCTCTAGCCAGTGTGCTATTTCTACATCCAGATAGTTTTGATATCAGTTGGCAAGATCTGCAGATGTCTGCCATCACCATAATGCAACAGACCTTTAATGGTATTTGGTTCATGGCTGACAAGGTTTCAAGCTGCAAAGAACCAAAACTATCTGAATAGAGAGATATAGCTCTGGATAAGAGCCACTTTAAATCACACTACTTTTGTAAAGGCATTTGTGATTTCCAGAGGAGAATCATGATGGCTTTATTATTTGATCCGTTGACTTTTCACTTGTGATTTTGAATGAAACGTCTGAACAACTTTAAGATGGATTACTATGTAATTTGGTATCAACATTGGTATCAACATTGTTCTTTTCAGGATGAATTGTAATCCTTTACTTTTTATCTAATGTCAACATTAAGTGATGTCATTCCTATCAGCCTCTGCTATACTTTGTGTTTATTAGCAAATGTTAGCATGCTATCAAGCTAAATTAAGATGTTGAACATTATCTCCTAAACACCAGCATGCTCGCATTGCTATTGTTGGCATGTTAGCATTTTCACATTAGCATTGTGCTCAAAGCACTGCTAAGTACAGCATCATTACCAAGCTGCTAGCAGAGTCTTGTTTATTGTTGCTCACCAAGATGGCATGCAACAAGTACAACAGCTTAGCACTTTATAGTAACTACACACTATAAAGCAAGTAGTAGTAAATACAGAATTCATCATTTATAAAGCATTGTTCATACATTAATACACATTAGTAGGTCATTCATAAACATAGTTATATGTAACCCTTATCACGAGGTAGTAATAATGTACATAGGTGTAATAGTCTAAAGTAGTCTTATCAATGTGGACCAGAATCAGAATACACTAAATTGTTAAGAGCCTGAGAATTGAATGTCAATAAAAAGAATACCACACCCGAATGACAGTTTGCATAAAAAAAAAAACAAAACTTCCTTTTAACTTCGTTGAGCTCAGTTCGTCCTTAGTTCCACTTGCCTTTATTGACAAGAGTTCATTTCTCACCGTTGGGGCCCTTTTAAGTTTGTGTTAGTGTTTGTCCTACCACCATGAAGATGAGGAAGATCCTGGCAATCCGTCTAAAGCCAGAGTCACAAACACGGTTGGCTCGCCACCCAGCCACCTAGACTGGGAATCCACAAAGCTCTGGAAAAATGTCTGGAACATGTAGATTGGTATCACTCCGTGGAATGGATCTCAGCTGCACAAGGCTTCCAACTCTTTACCAAAACCTGACCTATAAACAAGGCCAAATCATTTCTCTCAATTACCATTCAGCGAATACACGGACTGCTACGGGCTACTATAAAATAAAATGAAATATTTCAGTACACCTATAATGCAATATCAAAATCGCTCTCTCATTGTACAACAGCTTCTTGTTTCTTCTTATATATAAAAAGTATGAATTTCTCAAATATCAAAAGTACATGTACATCAAAAATTACATCCTTGATATAAACACAAAGTTTTATGAACCCTAAGTAACATTAGCAGTGTCATAAATAAACTGTAGGCATTGCATGTAAACATTGATCAAATCGTATTACTTCAAATTAGAGGCATTAAGGTGTTAGCGTGCTCATTTATCCCCCTCTGCACCGGTAACAGTGGAAAGAATGCACTAAAAATTTACCTCTTTAACTTCCAGTAACAACAGTTTTTAACATCATTATTTTTTCAAAGTAACCATTTAGCAACAACATGGAAAGGTAACAATTCCTTTTATAACCCACAAACAAAATAGTTTGTAATTTTCACAGGCATTAAAGAGTATTCCGCTAGCTTATTGTGGTTAATTACCCTATTAGCATATGAATACAGCAGTCTCACATTAGCTTTACACAATTAGCACCTTTGCATAGCTTCACCGATTAGCGCCGATTAGCATAAATGCTAGCGAACTCCCAGTAAACTCAGCAGGCTAGGTTAAATACAAATGGGCCTCAAAAGCCTAGGCCTGTTAACATGGATGCTAGCGAACGCAAAGGCCTAGCGCAAGGTAAACAACTCACCATTTTAGCGGAATTCACTGCCTTTAGCTCCGTGACAACAGTGAATTCAGGCACAGCTCTCATTTACTCTCTATATTACAACAGGGTATAGTCAGTATAAGCGATTATGATCACAGAATTTGTTTAATTCACTCCATGTCGGTTCTCGTCTTACCAAGGGGATAACGCAGCCTCCTACGCTCAGGTACAGGCGTCAAAAGAATGTGCAGAGACGCGAAACGAGAGGCGTAATTGTAACGGAACATAGCTGGCAGCTGATTGGTCAGCTCACTGCATCATAACGTCCACCCATTTGCTAACTTACAAGCCCATCAAACATGCTGATCCAGCACGACTCATCTCCTCTTCACTCTCTGACATGTCCGAGAACACTGGAAGCTGCTCATTGTGGATGTCATCATCATGTAAGTTGTGTTTCTCCACAGATTGTTCATTATCAGGTAAGTTACTTTCAGTCATGACTATTTCATCAACTTGTTCATCAGGCATGACTCTTTTGGTAAGTAGGTACTCAGTGTCACAGTGATGGCAGTTAGGATCACTAAGTGTGAGGGGACTGTCTGAGGTACCATTAAACCAGGTGGTTTGTCAATTTCAGGAATGCAATCAACATTCTGATCATTTAAAGGACTCTCGATGGGACAGATGCCTAGAGGTTCAGTATGCTGTGTATCCTGCACAGAAGACATAGTTGAATCAGGCTGCACTAGACTGTCATGGACTATCGGAAACTGAGCATTTGGGGGTTCTCTGAAACAGTAAACAGGAATGATTTCATCCTCATCTTCTGAGAAGTAGTTTTCGTCCACAGTGGGATTTGCACGGGTTGCTGGCCTGCACCTTACGGGTTGCTGGTCAGGCTCCCTGTTGACCTCTGCAGGCAAGTACCCACATGGAAGTAGTAAGTCCCTATGCAGTGTTCTTAGAGGACCATCCTGATTTTCAGGTTTGACTGTGTAGACGGGCAGAATACCTGCTCTCCTCAGCACTACATGGACAGTTGACTCCCACTTGTCTGAAATCTTATGTTTCCCTCGAATACGAACATTTCTGACCAACACTCGGTCTCCAGCTTCCAAGTCCGAAGCAGTCACACGCCTGTCATACCTCACTTTGTTTTTGTGTGCTATTTTTGCAGCATTATCAGTTGCTATCTTGTAGCTGTCTTCAAGTCGTGACTTAAGCTTTTGCACATACTCTGAGTGTGATGTATGCTGACCCCCTTGCACTGGCAATCCAAACGCCAAATCAACCGGAAGACAAGGCTGACGCCCAAACATCAGTTCATATGGTGTGAATCCTGTCACCTCATTCCTGGTGCAATTATAGGCGTGGACCGGGGGTTTTACAAAATCACGCCAATGAGACTTCTCTGAGTCTTGAAGAGTACCTAGCATGGTGAGTAATGTGCAATTAAATCGCTCAACAGTGTTGCCCCTAGGATGGTATGGGGTTGTTCTTACTTTATGTATGCCGGCCACTCGACAGAGCTCTTTTATCGTGCGGGACTCGAAATCGGGCCCCTGATCACTGTGTAGCTTTTCTGGGATTCCGTAGTGCACCATGAAGTTCTCCCACAGACACTTTGCTACTGTGCGGGCCTTCTGGTTAGGTGTTGGCATGGCAACCGCAAACTTGGTAAAGTGATCTGTAATCACAAGTATGTCTTTGGTCCCACTGTTGTCAGGTTCAAGAGAGAGGAAGTCCATACAGAGGAGCTCAAGGGGTCTGGTGGTGTTAATGTTGACTAAAGGCGCAGCTCTCTCAGGTAGCGCCTTCCTCCGTACGCACCTGCCACATGTTTTGACCTTTCTCTCAACATCCAAAGCCATCTTTGGCCAAAAGAATCTGGTCCTTACAAGATCCAGTGTGCGATCAACCCCCATATGACCCATATGATCATGTAGGCTGGTTAAAACTGTGTCACGAAGTTCAGCTGGGAGCACAAGCTGATAAAATGTCTGAGATCCTACTTGGCGTCTCCGGTACAAGATGTCATTGAGAAGTTCAAGGCGATTTAGCTCTCTCAGCAAGAATGGAAGCACAGGGAGTTCATGCCGCAAAGTGGGGGGTGATTTGTCTCCCTGCTCGATCTGGGAAATGACATGCTTTAAGATTTGATCAGCTCTTTGTTTACTTACAAGCTCTGCCTCAGTTAAGTGGGGGATAACTGGCAACCCACCAAGGTGATCTTCTTGCCCATAACCGTCAGGCACAGCAGTAGGTGAGATGGCAAGAGTTTCAACTAAGGCAACACCACTTGTAAAATCTTGATCATGACTGATGCTGTAGATGAGCTGTCTCTCACAGATCGCTTGCACAACAGCTTGATCTACTGCATCTATGTTTTCTGGATCAGAGAGGTGACCCTGGGTGAACTGTCTTATGCGCTCTTTCTCCTTTTGAGATTTAAGATCATCAGCCAGCTTCCCATTAGGCCTGCGGGACAATCCATCTGCATCACCATTTTGCTTTCCTGGACGATAGAGGAGTTTAAATGAGAACGTGGACAGTGCTGCCAGCCACCTATAGCTTGTCGCGTCAAGTTTTGCTGAGGTCAGGATATATGTCAGCGGATTGCTATCAGTAACAACAGTGAAGTGGTTGCCGTAAAGATAATCACTAAACTTTTCTGTCACTGACCACTTGAGAGCCAAAAATTCCAACTTGTGTGCTGGATAGCGACTCTCACTCCTTGACAACCCTCTGCTTGCATAGCCTATGACTCGAAGTTGGCCCTCCTGTTCCTGATACAAAACAGCACCGAGCCCAGTGGTGCTTGCATCGGTGTGGAGTACATAGGGCTTCTGGGGATCTGCAAAACCCAACACCGGGGCAGAGGTAAGGCTCTCAATAACCAGGTCAAACGCTTGCTGGCAAGCAGGTGTCCAGCGATCCCCAAAGACTTCCTTTGGGTTGAGGTACTGACCTGCTCTCTCTTCTGACTTACATTTCTTGTGAGAAGATGGGTAACCAGAGGTTAGATTATGGAGGGGCTTCACGATGTTAGAGTAGCCCTTAACAAACCTCCTGTAGTACCCAGCGAACCCAAGAAAGGATCTCAACTCTCGCAGGTTGGTTGGGACTGGCCAAGTCTTAAGAGCAGTGATCTTCTCCGGATCAGTCTCAACTCCATTCCTGGAAACCACATGCCCAAGATAACGGACTGACGTCTGGAAGAAGACACACTTTTCAGGAGATAATTTCAACCCGAATTCTCTAAGGCGTGTGAGCACCTTCATCAGCCTTGCTTCATGCTCCTCTAGAGTCTTTGAGAACACAATCAAGTTATCAATAAAGACTAGCACGTCCTTTAAATGCATGTCCCCCATACACTTTTCCATTAATCTTTGAAATGTACTCGGCGCATTGGTCAGTCCCTGAGGCATTCGGTTTAATTCCCAGAACCCAAGGGGACACACGAAAGCGGTTTTTGGTTTATCTGCTTCCTCAACCTCGATTTGGTAATAACCAGACTTCAAATCAAGGACGGAGAACCACTGGGAACCGCTGAGCGCTGAGAATGTGTCTTCCAGCTTTGGAAGAGAATATGCATCCTTTATGGTCTGGAGGTTCAGACGCCTGTAGTCTATGCCCAACCGGACCTGGCCATTCTTTGACGAGAAAGGTGACTCGGACTCTCTGATGACTCCTGCATAAAGAAGCTCTTGAATATGTTTTCGAACAGCTTCAATGTCTTGTGGGTGTATTGGTCGAGCACGCTGTTTAAAAGGAGTTTCATCTGAGAGTTTGATGTTATGTGCTACCTTATCTGTTCGGCCAAAATCCAGGTCATGTTGCGCAAACACGTCGGGCATGTTGTTGAGCTGCTGAGTGATGCGTTCTTTCCATTCAGATGGAATTGGGGACTCACCAAAATTGAAGTTCAGGTTGTGCTTTTTGTTTGACTGAGCCTCTGGTGACTTTCGGAGGGACTCTGATTGGTTTACTAGACTGTGCTCCTGTAACAAGATGCTCTGGTAAGCGCTTATCTCTGCAATCGCACATTTAGCAGGGATGACTATATCATGGTCAGACTCATTACTGATGACAACGGGTAGCTAATAGGGCTGCTGCTGGGGAACGTCAACCAAGCTAGCTGTCACCAACAAGCCACCCGGCAAGGCGGATGAAGATGGCTGCTCAATGACTACGGACTTCTCATTCAGTAAGCAATTAGCTACAGCAACTCCCTCAACTACTACAGTTTCACCAGCTGGAATGACTTTAGAGTGTCTGCCTTGCAATGTCACTACACTGTGGTGACTGTTGTTGGTCTGCTTTTGTCTGAGCTCAAGACATTTAAGAACTGCCCTATAGCCAAGCGGGATGGGTTGATGGTATGTCAATCCGGCTTCAGAGTACATGTCATACAAAACATCAAGGGTATTGGTGCCTATAAGCACAAGAGACTGATGTGGCCCGAATGTCAGGAACAACCAAAGCAAGTGTATGCACATCCACTGATGCTCCAATAAACTCTTTTGGAAAAGTTACAGTCATTTCTATGTAACCTAAGTAGGGTACGGACTGTCCATTCACTCCCTCCACCTCCAAGAGATCATGTAGTGGCTTAATCTCCTGCTCTGACAAGTGCTGTTCATAAAATGACCGGGGAACTGTCGTTACTTGTGAACCCGTATCAAGTAGGCAGTTAACTTCTTCACCTTTTATGTTGACTTTAGCTGTACTCTTGGTGCCAACCAGTCTCTTAGGAAGTTTAAAAGGGTGGTTCTTACTTGAATGTTTTAGACTAGCACATACTCCAGCCTTGCCTTTGCGGTTTGCGTCTGAGGGACGTTTTTGACTCCCTTCAGCCCCCGTTTGTCCCACAACAGGAACTGTTAGTCGTTTAAAGGTAAGTTGAGACTGGTTTGTGTTTCCCACCTGTGCTGCTTCTCCTCTAACTGTTTTCTCTTTTCAGCTACTAAAGCAGGGTTTGCCCTGTCTGTGCAAAATGGGGCAATGTGTCCATCCTCCCCACAGTTAAAGCAGTACCAAGGCCTGGGTCTGTTAGTCTGCTTTTTCTTGGTCTGTTTTGGCATGTCTGTGTCAGCACTGTCTAGTTTTGGTACCTTTCCTGTACTTTTCCCTGCTGCTCCCCCGTTATCAGCCCCCTTCGTCTTTTTCTGTGACATGAAAGAGGTTAATTGGCTTTGCAGACTGGCAACCTGTCTCCCAAGATCCTCAATCACACTGAGACTGACCTCTGACTTTCTTTTGACTCTACACAGGCCCACGCGCTTTGGAGCTGAAGCTGACCAAGTTGCCTGGCAGTGCCTATGTGTTTTTTCATGCGACTAGCTTTTGCTGTCTGTCCTCTTCTGTTCTTAGTAACAGCAAGAGGTCAACAAATGAAGGGGGGCTGCTTTTCTTCTGCTCAAGTTGCAGGCCAGAGAGCAAAGAATTGTCCCAGCATCCCCTACAGAACTGTTTGAGTAGGTGTTTATCCACCTCGGCAGGCGCAACTCCACCCCTTCTTACAGCTAGGTTTAATGCTAATTGCAATCGATAAAGATATGTGGAGGGCTTCTCACCCGGATCTTGAAGGGTGTTCATAAACTGGGTAAAAAGTTCCTCCCCATCCTCAACAGTACCAAAGGCTTAGTCCAAAAGTTGCAGGTAAGCGGTGGGGGGTGATCCAGGCCGTAGCCCTTTGACCACATCGGCTGCAGGCGAAAGCAGACATTCGAGAATTCTTCTTGAGATCTGGAGATGGGACAAGTTGGGATCGTTTAAAAGCAGTTCGATGTGTGAGCGCCAAGTGTCGTAATCAGCTTCACTATTGGGTCTGGGAATCTTTCCAGAAAACGAACGAAGCCTTACTGGGGATTGCAAGTGTGGGCTACTATCTTCCCTTCTTACAATATGCTCAACCACCACCTTCTGTATTTCTGCTGGGTTTATGTCACTTACTGAAAGGGACGGAGCTTTCCCTCCATTAGTGAACAGGACTGAATCAGGGGCACTTAAACAACTGCCTTCCAGAGGGGTGTCCAAGAGTGAGACAAGGGGCTGTTGACCCTCGGGGGTAGAAGGCTGACGCGTCACAACTGGGGTCTCAACATGTGAAGGAGAGATTTCTGTAGCTACGTGCCTCATAGCTTCAATATCTTCACCAATCTGAGACATCTCTTTCAACACCTCCCTATAGTCTTTGCCACTTAGCTTGGTTAAGCCCTTTAGCTCAGCTAGGTATGTTTTTGTAACAATACTACCAATCTGAGTCGTGTACACACTGCTTAATGCTTTTACACCATATCTAACACATGGCTCACCTTGCACTGTGTATGTGTATGGCAAAAGTGGCTCTAGGAACTCTAAAGCCGAGCTGCTCGAAAACTCAATGATCAGGTTTTGGTAAAATTCTGATTTAGAATCATCAACGGAAAGGGCTCTTTCAATCGAACCGTACTTCTTAAGGAAGTCAACAACTTGCTCATCTTGGTCTGCTACTTGGGTTAAACCACTAACGATAACTGCATTCGGAATTTTAACACTTGACTTCTGTATGAAGTCCATTTTGCATATTCTTTCAAAATTGATATCCAATGTCTCTGGCTCCTGGCTGGCTCGCCAATTTATGTAACCCTTATCACGAGGTAGTAATAATGTACATAGGTGTAATAGTCTAAAGTAGTCTTATCAATGTGGACCAGAATCAGAATACACTAAATTGTTAAGAGCCTGAGAATTGAATGTCAATAAAAAGAATACCACACCCGAATGACAGTTTGCATTAAGTGTATTAAATACACAGGGATGGTACATACATAAGAAAGCAGGTTTTAAAAAAAAAACAACCTTCCTTTTAACTTCGTTGAGCTCAGTTCGTCCTTAGTTCCACTTGCCTTTATTGACAAGAGTTCATTTCTCACCGTTGGGGCCCTTTTAAGTTTGTGTTAGTGTTTGTCCTACCACCATGAAGATGAGGAAGATCCTGGCAATCCGTCTAAAGCCAGAGTCACAAACACGGTTGGCTCGCCACCCAGCCACCTAGACTGGGAATCCACAAAGCTCTGGAAAAATGTCTGGAACATGTAGATTGGTATCACTCCGTGGAATGGATCTCAGCTGCACAAGGCTTCCAACTCTTTACCAAAACCTGACCTATAAACAAGGCCAAATCATTTCTCTCAATTACCATTCAGCGAATACACGGACTGCTACGGGCTACTATAAAATAAAATGAAATATTTCAGTACACCTATAATGCAATATCAAAATCGCTCTCTCATTGTACAACAGCTTCTTGTTTCTTCTTATATATAAAAAGTATGAATTTCTCAAATATCAAAAGTACATGTGCATCAAAAATTACATCCTTGATATAAACACTAAGTTTTATGAACCCTAAGGAACATTAGCAGTGTCATAAATAAACTGCAGGCATTACATGTAAACATTGATCAAATCGTATTACTTCAAATTAGAGGCATTAAGGTGTTAGCGTGCTCATTTATCCCCCTCTGCACCGGTAACAGTGGAAAGAATGCACTAAAAATTTACCTCTTTAACTTGGGACAAATGGGCCTCAAAAGCCTAGGCCTGTTAACATGGATGCTAGCGAACTCAAAGGCCTAGCGCAAGGTAAACAACTCACCATTTTAGCGGAATTCACTGCCTTTAGCTCCGTGACAACAGTGGATTCAGGCACAGCTCTCATTTACTCTCTATATTACAACAGGGTATAGTCAGTATAAGCGATTATGATCACAGAATTTGTTTAATTCACTCCATGTCGTTTCTCGTCTTACCAAGGGGATAACGCAGCCTCCTACGCTCAGGTACAGGCGCCAAAAGAATGTGCAGAGACGCGAAATGAGAGGCGTAATTGTAACGGAACATAGCTGGAAGCTGATTGGTCAGCTCACTGCATCATAACGTCCACCCATTTGCTAACTTACAAGCCCATCAAACATGCTGAGAAAAATAAAAGTTAACCCTTAGTGACTTGGTCAGACAGCTAAATAGTGTTTCTCATTATTAAGCCTGGGCTACATATACATGTTGTATTCTAATAAGCTCATCTATAATGTGCTTAATAATTGTATTTTCATACTTTATACATGATCAGTTCACTATTTATAAATTAAGTATTATTTTAATGACAAACCATTTATAAATGAGTTGTTAATGGTTCTTTCCCGGGAAAGAATAATAACAATCTCAGCATAACGCCTAAATCTACCAGTCGCAAAGCCCATAGGATGCTACTAAGACTACCTGAAAGATTCCCCAGCTAACTTTACTGGGTAAAAGCCTCACCATTACAGGCCTGGTACTGTTTCTCTGAGACAGATCATCTATCACTACCAGCTCATCAATGATGTGCTTAATGATTGTATTTGATAAAAAGTGTTATTCCAATGAAAAACCATACAGTATATGGTTCATACGATCATGTAGAACATTTAAGGAAATTATTTAAGTATTTTCTCTCTAAAGTAAGGACTAACGTTATCTAGGCCATACAAAACATTACAAATGACTTCTTATGTCTCAGCTTTATTATGGGTTAACACCATACACTGTATATAAAAAGGTTAACACCCCTTTAGTGTCGTTTTTGGACGTCTTGGCGGTCAAGTTAGTAACAATAAATATGCAAAGTCCGGTTACGCTTTCAAAATAAAACTAGCGAATAACGTTTTGAAACAGAGCGTTACTTGCGTTCCATACGCAAACGAAGAAAAAGAAAGTATGGTTCCCCTTCGAGGGAACTCAAACTGCGTCGGTGACAACACTATGGGAACGCCTCTGGGCGTGGCATGGCTGAACTATGAATGAAACTACTCCAATCCTATTGGTGTTACTAGAACGGTAGTGTGTGACGGCATAACCGGAGGGGGTATATAAGCACGCCGGCACATAGGACACATTAGCTTCTTTCTATTCAGCAGGACACTCTGGCTATGTTTGGAAGCTCTATTTTCCTACCTGACATCGAGACGAAGCAGCAGATCATGTCTAAGCGATTCCTTACAGTGTGTCTTTCCATGTGAGCGTTTCATCACGGAGGGTGATACCCATGAGATCTGCGTCTCATGCCTGGGGATGTTGCATGCTCAGGCGGCTCTCGAGGGGGCTGCCTGCGACCATTGCGAGGCCCTGCTCCTGAGGGTGCTGAGGTCTCGAGCGGCTCTCTTCCTAGAGGATGGTCGGATGCGCTCCCCTCGTGGCACAGGCCCCGCGGTCGCTGAGGCGTCGCGGCGGCTCCGATCCTGGGGATCACAACGCGAGATCGCCGAGGGTGCCGGAACGGCTGAGGCCTTTTTCCGGTCCTCGTCCGCGGAATCCTCGTCCCCGATCGGGAGCCCGTTTCTCGGTTTCTCCCACTCGTGGGGTGAGTCCGGAGAGGCTGGATGCCATGGTGCAGACGTGGCGGAGGCTGCGTCTGTATGTGTTTCCCCCAGTCGCTCTGCTCCCAGGGGTTCTGAAGCGGGTCCGCCAGGACATCAGCCTACTCCTAGTAGACCCGTTTTGGCCAGCACGAGTGTGGTTCTCGGATTTAATATCGCTCCTCGAGGGCCCGCCCTGGCAGGTCCCTTTGAGGAGAGACCTGCTGTCCCAGGCGGAGGGCCGGATCTTTCACCCGCACCCCGCCCTGTGGCAGCTATGGGTCTGGCCCCTGAGGGGGCGCAGTTCCTAGAGGCGGGCCTGACGACAGGAGCAGTCGAGACACTGCTCAGCTCCAGAGCCCCGTCCATGAGAAGAATCTACGGCCTAAAGTGGAATGTGTTCACCACCTGGTGCAGAGAACGGGCGGTGGACCCAGTTACCTACTCACCTAATCACTAATTGTGATACTGGAGTTCCTCCAGCACCGTTTCTCCGCTGGCCTCTCCCCGTCCACGCTCAAAGTGTATGTGGCTGCCATTGCAGCATTCCACGCCCCTCTGAGTGATGGGCCTCTGGGGAGGCTTCCACTGGCCGTGTGCTTCCTCCATGGAGCCCGGAGGATGAGATCCAATGACTCGTTCCAGGGTTCCCACCTGGGACCTGGCAGTGGTTCTCGAAGCGCTGGCTGAGGCCCCCTTCGAACCCCTGGAGTCGGCTGAGGCCAAGCACCTGACCCTTAAGATGACCTTTCTCCTCGCTATCACCTCTCTGAGGAGGGTGGGGGATCTCCAGGCACTTTCGGTTTCTCCCCGATGCCTGGAGTTTGCCCCGGGGAGGGTCAGGGCCATCCTGCACCCTTGTCCAGGTTATGTCCCTAAGGTTCCGGACAGACTGGCAGGGACCACGGTGCTGCAGGCGTTTCATCCCCCACCTCATGTGACGGCGGAGGACGGGAGACTTCATCTGCTCTGCCCTGTCAGAGCACTGAGTATTTATACTCTGAGGTCTTCCCGGTGGAGGAAAGCAGACCAGTTGCTGGTGTGTTTCGGGTCCCCCAAGGCTGGGCTCCCTGCTTCTAAACACACCATCAGCAACTAGATCGTTCAGACTATTTCTCTGGCCTATCAGGTGCGCGGTTTGCCTTCACCTATGGCCGTAAGGGCGCACTCTACTCGAGGCATGGCGGCTTCTAGTGCTCTCCTCGCAGGGGCATCACTCCAGGATTTGTGTGACGCGACTGGCTGGGCCGCCCCTCGGTTTTACAGTCTGTACCTGCCTTCTGCACCCAGCTCCCGTGTGCTCTCCTCCGTCAGGTTCTGCACGCTGGGGGCAGGCGGGATTTCGGCGCGGCCTAAGTGGGTATCTCGTTCCCATAGTGTCGTCACCGATGCAGTTCGAGTTCCCTCGAAGGGGAACATACGTAACCCGAGACGTTTCTGGTCAAGCCGCCCTTCTCAACCATGTCTCCTCCTTACCATAGACTGTAGCCCACATAAAAAATACGGGCCTTAAAGCAGTGCTATTTTGACCCTTGACGCATCCAGTAGTCTCTGCCGTGTGTGCTCACTTTAGCGCCCTTACCGAGGAAGAACAGAGATCACACGGGCCCAGAAGCGGGTCTTAAGTGTAAATATACCATATACCATCACATATACTATTACCGAAGGAGTTTTTTACCCCTGGAAACTCCGTTGAGTAAAGTTTGTAACCTTTAGGAGAGAGCTAAAAGTGCAGCGTGATGCTAGCTTAAATGGGTGGGTTAAAACCATATTACTGTAAGTTAAAAACAGTCGGAGGATGTTGTGAACACGATGTCGTGAACTGTTCAACGGTATTTTGTTGTGTCCTGATTTCAAACTAATCTCTGCTACTTTTGGATGTGTAAGCACATGTAGTACCTTCAGAGGTATTTTTATTTACAGTATTTATAATGTTAAAGATAATTTCTTTGACTAAAATGTGTAAACTCTGTAATGTATTTTTGGTTGTAATTTAATCTAATGTTAAGAAATTTAAGGATCATAGTTGCTTAAATGCTAAATCTTCGGTAACGTTATAACAATGTAAAACTTAAGAAGAGTCCCTAGACAACAGGGTGATTATATTTAGTTTTGACAAACGGTATGAGATCTTATTTGAAGAACATTGACTGTGATGATTTTTCTGATTTATTCTGCACTCTATACGTGCAGCCTGGTTTTTGAGACCGTGGATTGTAGCTTAGAGGTCAACTCTTTGCTGGATGCAGATGGCAAGCGAGTCCCAGAGATGATGCACCTTGTATGATGAGATCGGACCACGGTGTGGCCAGGTGCTTCAGATCCCATTCAACAGGACTGACACATCAGATTACAGGAGAAGAAAGATCCACCACATGTTCATTATCCTGCCCAGGTAGAGATACAAATAACTGAAAGACACTGGACACTTTTTAAAATTGTATTTTTTATGAAAGAGCTCTTCTTATTCTGGGGATTGTTTCAAACATGGTTGGATCACTATGAGAGTGTTAAAGGTACTGTAATAAACCTGCCCACTGTTATTTAATCACACACAGTCTATTTCTTACCCCAACACTACTTCTCAGTACCTAGGTTGGTAAGTTAGCTAAAGTTCTACACTAGTGTTAAATATTCTACACCTGTCTTTAGCATTCAAAAACTTTCCCCTGTACGTTGAACTATGATGCTAAGGGGCTCCCAAGTGTGTTATAAAGTTACAACAAGGGGTCTTGATCATTGGTCCATATGTGACGACTTGGGAGTGAGAACGGGTTGGGTTGTAGATTTTCATTTTTAACAGTTGTACAGTTTATGCAGCAATAGTCTCTCGTGTTGTTGTGTTTTTTTGTGAATGAATGGGTGAAAGGCATTTTGTAATAAATAATAGCGGGGGTCAGGCACGCCCTCAAACCAAACTAGTCTGAGCGGAGGCCCTTTGGCTCGACTTGCCTTTGTTTGGTTTTCCATTGTAGAAATTTTGTACCTGTACCTGCTTCCAGGTACTTTTTTTCGTATCACCTCACCTCCTTCGAGGTTCCAAGCAAGCTGAGGGATACTAAAATGTAACATGAAAACACGACAGACTGCTGATTGGTCAGAGAGAATCGTCACTATTCACTGCATCATCATTACGTGTGCCAGACAGAGGCAGCAACAGAACATATTTTACAGTTTTCGTATGTAATTTCATCATTAAATCCACTTATGAGAAGTTTTGAGGTGAGTATATTGACAGTTTTACGAGAAGTGATGGCGGAACAAAAATGTGCTTGAATATTTTTGGAGTTGAGGAGCTCCGCAAGTGGCTGCAGGGGAAGCCTGTCCCAACCCATGGGAGGAGCGTGTGAGGCCGGCCAGCCGCCCGCTCACAGAGCCCTCTGCTCCCACCGTCACACAGACCGCTGCAGCAACAACGGCAGAGGAAACAGCTGGAAGATTTTCATACCGCTTATCTGTCTTTACATTCTGAGGAATGTTGAAACGTTTTAACTTAAAAAAGAGAAGGCTGTGTGGATTGCTGGTGTGTGGCGCATTGAACATTACGTTGCGGCAGAGCTACGTAGGCCTACTATCTCTGGGTACTATCTGCAATGGAAAACGGATCTTATGAACCATTAACAACTCATACATAAATGATTTGTCATTAAAATAATACTTCATTTATAAATAGTGAACCGATCATATATGAAGTAAGAAAATACAATTATTAAGCACATTATAGATGAGATTATTAATAAAGAATACAACATGTATAACTATGTTTATAAATGACTTACTAATGTGCATTAACATAAGAACAATGGTTTATAAATGATGAATTAAAAATGTACTAATACTTAACAACTGCTTTATAGTGTTTAGATAAAGAATAAAATATTTATAACTGTGTTTATGAAAGACTTACTATACTTGTGTATTAATGTATGAATAATGCTTTATAAATTATGAATTTCTTATTTATTAATGCTTAACTAATGCTTTGCTAATGTAAAACCTCATCCATCATATCCAAAATAATTGCATAGGAGTAAAATGTGTTTTTGTATGCCTAAAGTATTTATGCTACTTTTATAGTCTTTTGACAAACGGTATGAGATCTTATTTTAATGTCAGACTTAAAAACAAAAGCTTTTGAAAATTAAATGTGTTTTCTGGAGATATTTGCTCCATGGTAAGAGAGGAATGCAATTTATCAATATGCACATGAGTGTATTTTACCCCAGAGAGCATGAGTAGTTCCCCTCATGGTTTACAGATGCATTCAAAATCACAAGGCTCGTCCTATGAACCAGAATGCCCATCTGGATCTGCTCAGCTGATGACATGTTGCTGGTCAGATCCATCTTCTTGGTGGTGTAACTGGTCCAAAACAGTTTGGTGTCACCATGATTATACCTTGTGTCAGGGCAGTGCAGTGCCACCATCTCACCTGTCTTCACATCTATCTCTCTGGGTCTACGGGGACACACACCTGCGAACATGTGCAAATTTTAGTTCATTTTACTGTGTACAATTATAACATGAATCATTTTGTGGACATTGAGAATGAAATGTCAAAATATATTTTTATTGTATCCTCTGAAGGTCGCTAAAATGTTGCTGGTTAGTCTTATAATAAAAGATCTGTCATGGCCTAATGGAACTATCTACTGCTGTCAAATTGCTTCAATTGTGAATGTATAAGATGTTATTTAAAGGAATAGTTAGACACTTGTGACTTATGAGTTTACCTAAGAGTTAGACATGAAGATTGACACCATTTTCAAGTAAGTACAGTATGGTAAATATGAAGGGATACAGCCAGCAGCCAGTTAGCTTAGCAGAAAGATTAGAAAACAAGGTGAAACAGGGTTATGTGCGAGGCTAATTCTTGACCAAGTGCAATGACTTCCTGAAATCTTACTGTCACCGCCAAGAAATAATCCCAACCATAAACTCATGTAAAACCACAAATTATGATTTTTACACGTTGTATGGATTTTAAAAATATATGCACATATAACGATAAACAGTAATGTGTTAATTGGAGGTGCCGATAGGTGTATTTTGTTATTGTCAGACACAGCCAGGATAGCTGTTTCCTCCTGCTTGTAGTTTATGCTAAACTAAGCTAATCTTGTCCTGGCTGTAGCTTCATATTTACTGTACAGACATGACAGTATTATCAATCTTCTAATCTAACTCTCAGCAAAGTATGAGCGCATTTCCCAAAATGTCAAACATTTCCTTTTAAAGATGAGTAGTGGTAAAATCTAGATTCTTTTAACCAACATTTATTCACAGTTCAGCAATACAGTGGTTATAAAGTTATCAGGATTTTGGTTTGTGTTCATGTTTTTTCCTGTTTTTAGTCTGTCATGGTTTGAGGTTTTGTGTTTCTGCTTTGTAGCCTTGTTTATTCTTTGTCCGTTTGCATGTTAAGTTTTCTGTCTTCTAAGTGTTGGTTAGTGTTTTTATTTGTCCGCGTTTAGTCTTGCTTGCTTGTTCCGTGTTGTGTTTCTGTATTTAGGTCTGTCTGCTTGCCTTCCTGTCTCACTCCCTTTTTCACCATGGGCCTTTCCGAAACTGCTTGCTACTCCCTCTCCCTACCTACTTCCACTCCGTTTGTACGTTCATGTGGATGGTCCGCCACATTGAGTGCCATCCGTTTACTGGTTGTTTAGCACTCCAATACCGAGTGAGCACCAATGCCGGCTTGTTGAAGGTGTGTAACACCCTTTGCTGCACGATGAGGGACCTTTCTTTCAAATGTGAGTTCTGTTTGACTTTGCTGGTTAACATGTAGGATTTTTAAATTCCGAAACTACACTAACATTTCATATCACCATTCAAACAACAATTGGTAAACAACATTGTGTTTAATAAAAAATGGTAAATGTAAATGCTCTGTATTTGTATAGCGCCTTTCTAGTCTTTTTGACCACTAAGATCGCTTTTACACTGCATCTGCATTCACCATTCATTCACTGAGCCTAAGTGCTCAAACAGAATCTAACGTCGACACACATTCATTCGTATGAACCAGGGGGAAACCAGGGGGAATTCAGGGTTCAGTATCTTGCCTAAGGACACTTCGACATGCAGCCTGGAGGAGCCGGGGATTGATCTTCCGATTACCCTGGAAAAGAATGGTCTTGTCTGATAGACAATACAACTGTTGTTTTTATTGAATCGTATTCATCTTATATGAAATTCTTCAGCCAAAACAAAATAGCCTACATTAAAAAACAGAATATGACACAATGGGATCACAGGGCGATCACGTATCAAGCAACAAGGCATTAAAGAAAAATAGTTAGTCGTTTTTTTTACTGTTTGAAATTCTTCAGACTATATAATGCTTCAACATAATGTATGATTTATATTGAAATGTTGTATTTGTGAATGTAATATTTTTCATATAGGCGAAGATAAACAGGTTCAAATATATCTTTTCATAAAGGAATATAATATTTATTTTTCATAAATATCTTAATATGCGGAGAGTCATCCAAATCACCGTCTCAGTCATTCATTAAAGGAACCGGTATTGAATTTGTAGAACAGTATAAATATCTAGGAACAATCATTGATAGTGACCTGAAATTTGATGCTAATTCTGATGCAATTTGAAAGAAGGGTCAGCAACATTTGTATTTTGTTGTCTTTTATTGAATCTGTCCTTACTTTTTCTATGATTGCATGGTATGGGAACCTGAATTATAGGGACAAAAACCACCTAAACAATATTGTGCAGGTGGCTGGTAAGGTTATAGGTATCTCACAGACTCCCCTGCTATCTTTGAACAGCAGGTTCTACGTAAGTCCAGGTCTATACTAGACTGGAAAAACCATCCTCTACATTCTGAGTTTGAAATTCTTCCCTCAGGTCGTAGATTTAGAGTTCCCTGATTCAAGTGCAATAGGAGCAAAAACTCCTTTGTTCCCTGTGCAATAACCCTGCTAAATCGTCTCAGGTAACATCTTATTTAGAGACTGTTTTATATTTTTATGGTAGGCTTACTTATAGTGTACTGTATGAACTGGTACATTTTATTTTATTTTCGTGTGTGTATCTTTTGCATAATTGTGTTGTTTATTCTGATCTTTGTATGTATGTTTTATCTTGTGCCCTGGCTGCAGATCAAGTTTCCCACTTGGGATAATAATAAATGAACTGACCTGAAACTCATGTTCTTAAAGAAATATTCAACACAAGCACAAACAGAAAATGAATGAATGCTTTCAGTTTCGTTATTGCAAAACACACTTTTCCTCAACATCAATCCTGAATCTTAATACAACTGTTGTTTATTTGATACACATATTATAGCAGTGAGTGCAGCGGTAACGTCAGATCCTATTTACGCTGGGGGGAGAGGGTAGTTTGTCCAAAAGTTGTTGTTGTTGTCAAAAACACCGTGCAAAATGCCCTTTTAGAATAATAATAAAAATTAGTTACAAAAAGGTATTTTACAACACACACACATACAGACAACTAAAAAACTTTTATTTTGTGGACATTACAAAAATAAATTCCTGTACATTAAAAGGTACAGCAGCATGTATCACATCTTGACCAAAACACCTTTAAATAAAATAAAATCAGTAAAATGATGACATATGACCAGCGTTACTGAAAAGTACATTATACACATCCCATCATTAATGTTACCATGGGGATCCCTCATACGGTTCGGACACTGGGCACGGCTCAGATGACCTCACGGCAAGCCATCCCACTCCCACCATATGCGGCCAAAGGCGAGAGCAGTCACCCTACCCAAATCTGAACACAGGTCTACAGGGTACCAAACGTACAACTTTGACAGCAAGAGCCAGGCTCGTTGGTATGGCAGTCCAAGTGCTTACTCAACTGTAGTGAAGGTACTCCGTGATGAAAAACATTACATAAACACTACTGTACATTCAGCAAAGGAGCTATACTGTATATGATAAAATTCTATTTAACAGGTACAATAAATAACACAAACATTCAGACTTGCTTAACAACTGTGCTGTCTACATGTCATTTCACATTAACAGAGCAGTCAATTTGTGAAGTACAAAAGAAGCCAATTACTTAATGTATAACAATATTTTAAATATAATTATTTTTTGTTTGTTTATTTAGTCTGACCCTGTTTTTGTATTTTGTATTGAAAGCAAAAACAGCGATCGTGTGCAGGCAGACATAGGCTAACTATGATCACATTGAGCTTGTGAGGGTCCAGCTGGCCCTTTGAGGTTTTCGTGGCCTCTTAGCCATCTGAGTGAGGCAACGATCCCAGGAAGCACTAAAAGAAAAGAAATGCAGTTGCAAATGAGATATAATAAATATTCAGTTAGGCCAGTACTTCCACCTAGTTTAGTTCTTCATTTGTGGATCATTATCCATCCATCCATCGTCAACCGCTTATCCTGCGTACAGGGTTGCGGGGGGGCTGGAGCCAATCCGAAAGGTGGGGTACACCCTGGACAGGTCGCCAGTCCATTGCAGGGCTACACATAGACAAACAACCACTCACACTCGCATTCACACCTAAGGACAATTTTGGAGACACCAACCACTGCACCACCGCGCTGCCCGCGTAGCATTATAAACACTGTAATTCTATTCTTATAGCAAATATTTATTATTATTCTTTATTTACTTATGGGTTTAGCATTAAGTTGGTTAAAGTTGGCAAAGGTTAGGTTCAACTTTTAAAAGTTGAATACAGGATCTATGACCAAATGTACATAAAGTTGAGCAGTATTTTACATAACATCACATGCTATTACATCGTATGGTCAGGCATTGCAGTACACAAAAACATTATTCTCACATACGCATGTAGACTTTGACATTGCTGTTATAACTGAGTTATTGGTCACTGTAATGATTACCCCTCCATGGTTGCAGTGAAGAGAAATCTCTCAAAAACAGTGTACCTTTAGAAGATATCCATTTTTCAATAGTCTAACGCAGATGCTTAGCTGATGATTCATAGTAGCTTCAGCTAAACATTAGAATGAATTATACAAAGATGACAACTACGGTGATGTCTTTACCAACTATATGGGCAGGAATAATGATTACAGTGACCAATAACTTACTGTAAACATGAACATGAGTATTAAGGTAGACTATAAAAATGTGAACCTATTCTTTAGCACACAGACAGCAACATATTAGTTGCATGTATTGCTCTGATTAAAGACCTCACTGGTCATTTTAACAGTGCAAAAGCAGAACTGAAGGCTCATACACACACATGCACAGGTCTGCCTTGTTAAAATCTCATGCATCAAATTCCAGCAACAGGGTTAAGTTACTGAGATTTTATGTTGCTGTCTCGATTATGAAGCTATTAAAATGCTAACTAACGTTAGCTATTAAATATATTAATCCACGTGCTAGCATTAGCTAATGCACACCAGAGCTATCCACCAAGGAAAATATTTCAAACCCAGAGTGAGCTCAACTTTAGTTAACTTACACAATTGTGTTGTCTTGCTAACAAAAATAAACTTACCAAGAAAGACGATTTTTGCTGGCAGTCTCTGCGTCTGTCCTCTCCTGCTTGTAATGTTACTTGCCAGTCACACCTCTTCAGCTCTTTTCACATTTAACTTCTGCAGGGAGCTGACCGGATATTCTTCTCTTCTGTGTTTTTTTCTTGTTATGTCTGAGGTGTCCATCTTCGCTAAGTCCGAGCCGGTAAAGTAAAACAAAGGAAACCTAAGAAACAAAATGATTTCTGGCCTAAACTAGCTTCCCTCTCAACGACACTAAACACGTTAACTTTGTGAAGCAGACTTTCACACTGTGTGGAAATCAGGCTGAAAGATGTGGCAATAACAGAAATAATTACAATATTTTGCAGTAGCCTACACAATGAAGCATTTTTGGCATAAATATATTTTTAACCCACTAAATGTGTAATTGTTTAACAATGTACTGCCACAAAGTACACCTAAATAGTATTTACTAAGTGTTAAATAAATATATTTTTAATAGATAGACTAAAATGTTGTGAACAATATGCTTTTATTTAAGCATATTTATTAAAAGTTTAATTAAGTATATATTTATTACCAATTTATTCAAAGTATACTTTTGAGAAGTATGTTAAAGCTCAGGAGAATATATCTTTAATATACTTGTAGTAAGCATGTTAGGAGTATGAATGTACTATAAGCATACTATGTAAATTTCTAGTACATTTTCAGTGCCTTTAAGAGCACTTCTTTTTGACCTGGGGATCATTCCCTGACTTACTTTGGATTATCTTTTCATTTTGGATTTACCTTTGCTTGGACTCTTGCCTTGTGTTCTTTGGAAATATGTTCAGTATAGTTTTTGTATATATAAATATTTTTGAATTGCATCCTCATCGCCATGGTCTGCATTTGGGTCCACACCTCAGCCTTTCCATAACAAGAGTAGCACATAAGTAAACTACACCATGAGCTTTGGTGATGCATCATGATAACTCTGACCACATCCCCATTTTTTGGTGTCTGTTGGTCTTGTGATTGTCATCTAAAAGTAATTTGGTCAACTTTTTAGGAAGTAAAGCACTGACAAATATTTTGTCCATGCAAGTCTCAGAGCCATGTAGATATTTCATAATGGAATTGTTGATATTGTGTGTATGAGTTTGAATATGCAATTAATTACAGCAGCTATACTATAATACAATTGGTAACGGGTTTTTAATTTGACGTTATGTTTTCTTGGTTTTGTCAGATTATAGGAGTTTGTTGACTAACTCTTAACCGCTTTGTGGCTTGAGCACAAGTGTCACAAGAACAATGTAGAATTCAGCTGATTCAGCCAATGGTAATCTCAAGATCTCTTGCTGTTTTAATGGCTTTCATTATAGAGCCTTGAGTCTGTCATTTAACATTGACATTATTGTCAGTCATCTTTAGGCGTTTATTATTACATTAATATTATTAGAACCAATTTTCAGTAGTGAAAGAAGTACTCTGGTCTTTTACGTAATTAAAGAGGGTTTCTACAGCTCACAAGCCCCTCAGCAGGCTTCCTGGAAGTTGGTCAATCAGAAGAAAGTGGGCTTTTAGCAAGGGGAGCCTTAAAACAGCTTGTTTCAGAGAGGATGAACTGAATGGCTGCGTAAAGGATCAGTTTGAGATAATATTTTTTTTACTGTGAATCATACAAATACTGACACATTGAGAAAGCCTGACAAAGCGTTGGTATTTGATGGGCAGGGTACCCTTCAGCATCCGTGTTACAACCCTAAGGGTCATGTGTTTGGGTTGGGGTGTGTTCCTTCTCTCTCTCAGGTAGTGGCCCTATCCCCCCATACCTCAGCTGCATGAGTGAGTGGCAGCTGATCACCACTCAGTGCCTGGAGGATAAGAAGTCTGTTTCCCTTCCTACCGGTTGTGACCACACTGCAGACCAACACCCGTGAGCAACGACTGCCAGCCCGTCAGCCCAGTGGACAGGGGCAGCTTATTCAACCAGTAGGTTGAACACCAGTTTAGATCTTCTGTGAATCCAGAACAGTGTCTGGTTTTAACCTCCTCAGTGGAGAGAGGACTTTTCAGCTGTTCATTTAGTGTTGAACCTTGCTCCCTCAGTTACGTAACCTGTCTTACCTTGTTGGCTCGCTGTCTACTTTTGAGAGAGTAGTTTTTGTGTTGGTTTTCCTTTGTCAATATTGCAATAAATACACTTTTTAGTTTGCACCTAACCCTGACTTCCTGTCCTCTTTTGCCCCGGTTTTATTTCAAATATTGTTGCTCCTCCTCCCCTGAATTTACCATCCGGAGGAACGTAACAGTCCATATGAGACAAGAAACTTTCGAGAAACTCCAATGTAACCCATCCGCTCACACATAATGTACTTATTTCAACCCAAAAAACCTAACCATCTAGTACTGCATGTAAACCAGATATTAAAAAGGTGTTTCAAATGGACACTAGAGGGTACCTTGTGCATCAAATACTGAAGCTTTGTCAGGTTTGCTTAAAGCATCTGTATAGAAATACAGAACTTTAAATGAACATAACACAACCCTTTAATACCGTCTAATTTTGTTTTTGAGGGAACTCAATTCAGTGCTTCTCAAGACTTGGTAAAAGTACCAATAGGCTACAATAATGTAAAAATACTTTATTATAAATTCAGTAGTTGTACTACTTCATGTAAAGTTTAGTCCAGCGGTTTCAAACCTACTGTTCAGTTCAGGTCCCCTCCCCTAGGTCCTGAGATGATTAATAATTAGAAAGAAGAAAAACAAAGTTCTGCATAAATCAATTGATCAATTTCTGATCATTTTAGCTGTCTGGGTAATTCATTAACCATCTGAGATAAGGAATAAGGACTAAAAAAGCCCCCCCCCCCCCCCCCCCCCCCCCCATCCTCATTCCCCAAGTATTATCTTTAACAATGTGTTATATATGATTATTATACATTATCTTTTTATGTAAAATCATGATCTAAAAGGCAACTACTACTGTAGGCTACATTATTTTCTACTGAAATGTAGCAGCCAGTTAAAGAAGCATAAAATGACTATAATTCAGCACTGTAATAAAGAACCTTCCTCAGCGGAAAATTCATCAACAGTGTAATCATTTAGGACATGTAACATTTACATTTAACACAGGCTGGGTTCGCCTACAACTAACAGATTTTAACCAAACATTATTAAACCAATCTAACTGCCATTTATGACATAGCCTACTGTAATGAAGTGGTCATTTTCTTACCTGTCAAAAATGTGAGGTGGAGAAGCAGAAGGGCAATAAGTATCTTCACCTTCATCATTAGCCTCTAATGACACAACGATCCTGGAGAGCAACAGCGTCTTATCGTAAAAGACGCGATTCATGTAATCCGCACAAAGGTTAAGCAAACCAGTCGGAAAATGAAACTGATAGAGGAGATGGAGCCTAGCTTACGCACACCCGGAAAATTCCCTTACAAATCACTTTAAATAGCCCAGATAAACTTTTCCTGTTTATATTAGTTACGTGAGCTACGTGTTCACTGCACTTGAAAAAAGGCACTTAGCATACCGGAAAAGACCTCAATGATCTACCAGAAATTAACATATAAAATGTACATACCTATATATGTAGCAAGATTTCTGTTGCCTTTTGTTCATTTGGCAACCATAGACATGAAATAATCCATATCTAGCACGTAGTAGCCTATAAAGAATATCATGACAACAACTTTTTCTCTACCGTAGAGAAAGCTGTTGGCTGCTGGATGTTGATCAACATCATATTCCAAATATCGCTTGTTGCTACAGATTGTGAAGCCCTTTGAGTCACACGTGTGGTAGCCTATGTGATTTGGGGCAATATAAATGAAACCACATGATGGTAGGCAGTCAGGAAGTCAGGCATTTGTTAACTCTATATAGGCCTAATTTTTTTTTATTAATTTCACTGAACTATTAAATAATGTATGGTCAATTTAATGTGTGGTCAATTTAATTCCCCAACATTGAGGTTTAAATACTGAAGCCCTTTTCACACTGCTCAATTCTGGTGGGAAGATATTAGGCTACATTCATAATATGGCTGATTATTGATGCTTTCTGAATGTGGTGGAAGAAGTATTCGGTTCTTTTCCATTAAAGTAGGCTACTTACACCACCACGGTGGACCTCATTTTTAACTGTTTTGTATAGGACCGCAACTAATGATTTTTTTTTAAAAGGTTCCTCGCCTGATTATTTTAGGGTTGGTAGAATCATAAAAGTTTTTTGAAAAATTAGTATGACGATTATTAAAATAGTTGAGAATGAATTTTTCTGTCATGTTACTATTAACTGTTGGATAGTTTTATTTAGGCCTATAAGGAAACATTAGGCTACATTTCACAAGTTCATATGTTTTGTGTGAGTGTTTTGTAGGCGTAGGCTACTTCAGTAAACCTAGACCCTACTTTGTAACATTCCCCCACTATAACTACAAGATGAAACTTGAACTCATAAAACCTGTTTTGTTGTAGTTTCGAGTCATCCGCATGATACCATGAGGCATTGAGACGCACTGCACTCTGGAAACCCGGATCGGTGCGTGCCCTGCGTGGGTGCATTGCTAAGGGCAACCGCGGCTCTCCCGTGCTCGTCTTGATCTCTAGCAGCTGCAGCGACGCAGGGAGAAGAGATAAACGGTGTCCATAGCTTCATCCTGTGAGAATTTTTGTGATAGTTTGAGGGAGATGACGGACATACTGAGGCTGGTGTCAGAAGCGGACACACGGACTTTACCTACTCTCGCCAAGCTCTCAGAAAACGGTTCGACAAAAACTTGTGTCTTTTTTTTTACTAGTACCAGTGTGATAAACTCTTAATTCAGCTGCTAGTATTTCATATCGCATACACTGCAAATAAAGTGTGCATGTGTGTCATTCACGACGTCACATTCACGATGTGTTTGTGTTTTTCAGATATTAACAGTGTCTGGGCTGATGTATCCACCTACATTGAACGTCAGATGACCTTACAGAAGGTTAGCCTTTCTATTTGCCTGTATATCTATCTGTCTGTCTAGTTTCTATCTATCCATCAATCCATCCATCCATACACAGGGGGTCCATCTGGCAGGACTGGGGACCTTCACCTTCTCTCAGCAGAAGTTGGACATCGGAAACAAGTTCACAATGATCCAAAGACCCATTTTCCTCCTGGCTGGGAAACTAGTCAAGTCTCTGGGTTTAAAGCAGGTCAGACCACTGGCTGCAGGTGAGGACACATTTAAAGAAGAGCCATTAAAAGAAAAGCAAAATGAATTTATGTTGTGATACAGTAGGCCTATAATATCAAGCAAACACAATATTAGAAATTCTTTATGTGATATCATTATGTGTTCTAGAAAGTTACCAAGTGAATAATTGTTGTTGCTGTAATCCTATTTATAGTAGCAGTAGGATAAGTTTGACATTTTGGGAAATATGTTTGCTGGCTTTCTTGGAGAATGATACCATGTAGTCCGAAGTGTGAAAACCCAAATTGCTTCTTTATGGGGTGTTACGTGCCAGACTGCCTTAGACAGGACCAGTTCAGAAGAGACGCAAAGGAGTGTTATGACCTGGCTCAAGTTGCCACAACAAAAGGGAGACACACCATGGTAAACATTTAACAAAATATGTTTATTTAACCCAAAAATATGCCAAATTCACAACTGTGCCGAATTAAAGGCGTTAAAGTATGGTGTATGAACATCTATGGTTTCAGTAAAGTCAGGGCAGGATGATGGATGCATGGATGGATGCATGGATAGGTGTGTGTTAGGGTGTTGTAATGTGCAAAAAAACACAACTAAAGCAGCATTTTTCACACACAGGAGGAGCCTGTGGAGAGAAACAGAGGGGAGTCAGTTAGCAGGGAGGTCTGTAACCTCAGCACAGCAGCAGCCCCCTGAAGAATGAGAACTAGGAGTTATAAATACAAAGGTGCTCGAGTTACTGCAGTCAGCCTCAGCTCTTCACCTGCAAGGGAGAGGAAGGAGAATCTGATGACAGTTGGTGGTTTGGTTGCTGTCAGTCAAATCTGATCAAAACACAATTACACAGTGTTTTGAAAAGAGTTTTTTCAGTGTTAAACTCTTAACAATAACTTAAGATGTTTTTTATGGTATAGAGAAATACTTGAGTTTAAGGCTTTAAGTATAAACAGGGTGGAAAGAAGATATGCTGCACAATCATAGCTGCACTCATTAAAATAGATATACACAAGATTTTGATTTGAATCTTATAGTGGGGATCATACACGGTAACAGATAAGCAAACAGGATTTATGTGTGTGTCCCTTGCAGCAACACACCTACCAGTGGTGCAACTGAACTTTGCAGCTGTGTCACAAGAGACTCCTTTCAGTCGAGACGTGGTGGAGGGCTGCATTAGAGAAACTCTTCTGCTCCTCTTCAGAGCTCTGGCCTCTGAACAAAATGTATTCCTCACCTTACAGGGAATTGGAGTTTTGTCCTTTAAGAACAACAAGGTGGTTTGCCCACTCATGCTGTATTTGTTATGCTGTGATTCACATTGTAGCTGGATTATGACCACTGACTGGTTCGTTATATATAATCTCATTTGATTTTGTTCAAAGGTGCGGATGAAGTTCAACCGAGATTTTATTAATGCCATGGATGGAACTGGCAGGCTGCTGTTAGCCTTTAACAAAGTGAGTATAAAGAAGTGCGTGTTTGTTTGCATGTTACAGTATATATTGAATATACAGTATATGCATTTGTACAGATCATTGGTACATTTGCTTTTTCTAGAGACCTGGGAGCAGTGTCTCTTTACTGTCTGGTGGCCTGTCGAGGCTTCAGAGGCCACCGACTGCGAACCCCATAACCCTGCCAACTGTCTGCTCTCCTCAGCCAGACAACAAAGCTGGTGACAAAGATCTATGGTGCTTGTCACCAGCTCCAGACCTGAGGAATGCAGGAGGTGAAAGAGCTTTTAGCGTCAGGCTTGATAGCATTTTAATGAGTCTAAATTAAGTATTGAATCAAGTCCAAATCCTTCCAAATCTTGCTGATTTGCAGCCTCAATGAGGCTGAGCTGGAGAGGCAGTAGCTGTAGAAGCTGAAATGAACATGATGTGGCAGAAATTATGTTAATTCTCATTTACCATATAGGCAATGTGTATTAAACTGTTTGGAAGAGTAGTTATCATCAACATTGTGGGAAATAAGGCCTATTTGATTTCTTGCCAAAATATTAGCCAGCTTTTATATCTCTCTGTTAAAATATGATGCTACAAGCAAACAGCATAGTATAGACTGAAAGCAAAATATTGCAGGCTCTTTCCAAAGATAACTAAAATCACCTTATGGTAGTTCTGAACTCACTAATTAACACATCATATCTCGTTATTTAAATCTGTACAAAAAACTAAGCGTAAAAATTTGTTTGTATCTATTTGTATATTTGTTACTATTTATTGGTGGGCATCGTGACAGCATATAAATAGCACGCCAAACATTCAGTGTCACACATTTTAAGCTTTTTGCGTGTTATTTCATGGTGTTACAGATGGCACATTTTATGAGTTTTGGACGTGCAAGAAAGGTCAAGTCAGGTGACCTATGTCATGATGATAACAAGTTTGGCAGGTTTAAATGCAACAAAACTACTTGGCTGGGTGTAAGCGTAAAAAGCATAATTAGCATAATTTTATGTCAAACTATTTCTTTAAGCTGCATTGTTGCCCTTGAAAATGAACTTGTTGGACCAGCAGGTTGACACAAAATGACTCAAGCTTTTACTTTCAATTTGGTGTACGACAGGCAATGTTTAAGATTGGACAGCTTTAATAAACAGCTAACAAAAGACTGGAGAAGCGATTTGTTAGAGCTTAATGAGTCTAGGCATTTTACCAACTTGGAACTGGTTATTGAAACCCATCTCTATTAAAAACAGAATTAATAGGGGGAACGGTGAACCTACTCAGTGTGTTCTGTGTCTCTACAGAGGTTCCCCAACAGAGAGAATCTAAATCCCATCAGACACTGCAGCCTGCCAAGATGAAAGCTGACAGCCTGTCTGAAGAACTCAATCCAAAACCCCCTATGGAGGCCACAGACAAGTACTACACACACAGAAATACACAGACAGACAAGTACACACACACTATGGAGAGGTTCAGATTGCAGTGTACAGAGCTGTTGTTTGCAGGTAGATGAGTCAGTGAGAGCTGAGAGCTCAGTGGTGGTCTTACATTGTTACTGCCCAGAGGCAGCTTCCAGCTCCATCAATGATGCACAACCTGTGGGGCATTATGTCCCTGCACTGTCAGCATCCACACAAATGCCCCCCCCCCCCAAACACAGTCACAGAGACTTGTAATCTGGGTAAATTGTCTTGTTAAAGAATTCCCTTTTGAAACAAATTTGTAAATCTTGCGATCACAGGAGGGAAGATCCTCCCTATAGTTTCCAATGATTTCCCTGCTGTCTTTAATATTGTTGCAACTCCACTAAGACCCTTTGTGCACAAGCAAGTGTTAGCTGAATTTCAGTGTCACTACTGATGACAGTACTCCAAATTAGGACCACTTATTCTATTATAAAATCCTCAGAAACAGAGCCCCCTTCACATCTCAAACACATGCACATGGTGCAAAAAGGCCTAATCTTCATACAAATACAACAGCTGTATTTACTTTGTGATTAAGCTACTGTGAAGAAGTTGTTTTTTCTTTTTTAATACAAAAGTTGTGATTCCTTAAATTTGCATCAAACACTGTAGCCTATAATAGGTTTATTTAGTCAGTTTAAATTAAAATTTCCTTCAGTACATCTTTAGATTTAGGAAGTATCCGACAAATGTACATATAAAATAATATGTGCATGCAGGCATGTCACACAACATCAATATAATGTCCCATTATGAATTTCATTTAAATTTCTAATGCACGAGGAAATCACACTGCTTAGATGTTATTCTCTTTGATGTACAGTATATAGTAAGAATCTGTTTCCACTTACAGGCCAACCACCTGTATCTCACCACCTCCCAAACTGGAGGAACCTCATGTGAATGCTAGCTGCTCTGGCCACTCCCGTGCTGGACAGGTGAGTGTGTAGGTGCTTTCATGTATCTGTGTACTGTGTTTAACTGTAAAGTGGTTGTTCAAGGTAGATTCCCTTTCTTGGTGGAGTGACTAGGAAGTAAGACATTTGATGTTATTTATAGGGAATTAGGTTTTAATGCTATTATTCTATGAGTATAAAATTGCCTTGGAAGTAACCTGCCCTTCACCCAGTGAGTGCTCTGCCGGGCTCTAGCCCTCCGAGACCATAAACAGAATAAGTAGTTTAGAAAATGGTGGGATTGAGAATGGAATTACATTCAAAGTAAGTACAGCTTGACAATGTAATGTTAGATGTCAACCTTAATTACTTTTAGGAAAGCACGTGTCTCTGTCCAGGGAGCTGTAGGGATGTCCCTAAATTCAGAATATTATATAAACCACACAAAACTAATTATTTATATATGAAAGCCTGTGAGAAAATAATTATATATTTACATTACTAATTAATTACAGTGTATAATTGTCAGTTTCTGGTGGCTTGTCATCACAGGAGCTGTGCTACCTTTGTATGCAGCGAGAACAAAGAAACGTTCCAGTCTACCTGAGGGAGCAGCAGCAGGCAGAAGAGAAAGCTCAGGAGAAACTCCTACTGCTTAAAGAACAACAAAGAGACAAGCAGTACATGGACGAAGAACAGGTGTGTGCACTTGGTGTGTTTGAGTGTTTTTTATGACAATAAGTGTGTTCAGGCAAAAAGTGAAGCTCATTTTCATCATTTGAGCATACTTAACTGCTGGACTGCAGGAGTCTACAGTCATGCCTCCCAGTGTCTAAGTATGGCGTCTTTGAGCTAAATGCTTTTGTCGGCATGGTAACATGCTCATAATGACAATGCTAACATGCTGATGTTTAGCAGGTACAATGGTAACTGTGGTCACCATCATAGTAGCATTTTAGCATGCTATAATTTGGTAATTAAAATAAACACAAAGTACAGCTTAGGTTTTGCAAATATTTGGTCATAAACCAAAGCAATGGCTAAATTTTGACCTGATGACGGTGCCACATGAAAAGTAAGGGCATCACTGAAGTTGTTGCAATTGATCGGAACATGAATGTCTGAACTAAATAGCAGTTGACAAGATTGTGGCTAAAACCTATGATTATGTGGGTCAAGTGGGCAAGGATTTTAATACAGTAAAATAATTATCTTCCAAATTTTGAAATGCTTGAATCAATATACATACAGTAGACAAACCCTTTTTTTAAATTTAATTTTGGCCACTTTTTAAATACCTATTTCATACTGTCTGCTACAAGTTACTGTATGTTACTGTGCTCTTGGGATGTCAAGAGAAAGTAAAAGCTGCAAAAAAAAAAGAAAAAAAACATCTCAACAATTGAGGAGTTAGGAGGGTGGTTCTAGACTGGTTGGGGCCAGAGAGCTGAGAATAGAACTACATCCTGTTTGCAGTACTGGGAAAGAAGGACAGGACATGTGGAATAGTAAAATTCAATATGAAACGACTTAAAGTGTGTGTTGTTGTTGCCAACAATAAATCATGGTTCAATAAAACAGCCTTGACATATAAGATATCACAATATCCTTAAGAATCGATTAATTGGCCAAAGAAACTGCAAACAGAAAAGTTTTTTTTTTACCCTGCTGAATATGATGTGTCATGCTCTCAATGTCTTTTCTTTTTCAGTCAATGTGATGATAAAAGGTGTGTGTTTTTGTGTGTTCATCTGACAGGCAAAGCTGAATGAGCAACGTGAGCATGCAAAGCTAGTTGCTACATTCAACCTGCAACTGTCAGAGAAGAAAGAGAAGACATACTGTCCTCTCTTCCCTGTGAGTAGAACCTGGACATTTAAGTTGCAGTCCTAAAGATTTCAGTCCTGGTAGTCCTGTTCTATCTGTTTACAGTGCAATACAGTACTGTTTACAGTCCTGCATTGTTTTAATAAAGAAGTCCTTAACTGTTTTTTTCCCGCAATCTGATTTTATGCTGCATATGGCACAGCTAGTTTCCCACACAACAACAGGGCAAAATAAAAGTCTTTCCAGCGTTGGTGGTGAACAGATAATGACCTGACTGAATGATGACTTGTTTAGACACATTTTTGATAAACCATCATGGTTAGCAACTTTGCACTTACCTTGATGACAAATACACTGTGTTTTCTGTGACTGCTTCACACTAAAAAGTCACCCTGAGATTCCCAGTTAAGTTTTTAATGGGAAGCAGAAACAGTACGTTTGGTTTTGTTTGAGCAGCATCTTAATACAGCTATGATACGGCTGTCATATAAATGAGGTAAATTTATGCTGTGAATTGTTCTTTCCATTGTGCAGAGAGGCAATTATTGAACGTAAACACATTGAAATTGCCTGATAGCATACTGGTTTTGCGTGGAGCGAAGTAAAAACAAGCTACTTACTTACAATCGATTTAGAACAGCCTCAATAACAGCATCTATGTTGTTGCCATTGTTGTTATTACTCCTCCTTGGTTTGGGTGCACAGCAGGGCATCAGACCTGCCCACAACCACAACGCTCAGTGGATCAAGCGCTTTTTAACCAAGAAGCCATGGTTTCATTTCATTATGCCAGGCAAGAATCAGTCAATTTGGTGGAGAGGAGACATTCAAAGGTCTGGACCCAGGCAAAAATTGAATGGCTATTGTACTTTTTAAGGATTATTTTAAATAACACTTTATTTTACAACTCTTGTCACTCACTGCATCTTTTACAGCAATGGCTTTTTAAAATTCAATATCTTGTTTGGACTGCTTGTGTTTAGACTTCATTCATCTTCCCGGCTCGGCCAGTTACTCCTGTCAGGAGGATTCAGCAGCATCGTTACATGAACGAGCTTCAAAGCCAGATAGAGAGCCGGCGGCAACACGAGGCCCGAGACCAGCAGAACCGTCTTCTCATGGAGCATCTAGACCAGGTCCAGCTGGCTCAGGAGTGAGTCTGTAAAAGATGTACTGCTCAGGCATTTCAAATGATCATGAGTTGTGATAACCAGTGTGTCATCTGGTGTGTGTGTATGTGTTTTAGGATAGCTTTGCAAAAAGCTCGGCAGCTCCAGCAGAAACATGATAGAACTAAGCATTATAAGAAGGCTCTGGACACTCAGGCAAGAAAACACTTCACAAAGTTGACTTTCAGACCTTTGCAAAGGATGCTGTTGGAAAATATTTTTTGTAGTCTTTGTATGGTAGCACAAACACAAAGTACAAGCAATGATCACTAGTGACAATATGGGGAATATAATTACTTCACATGTTTAGTCTAAGAATGATTATTGTCAGATTTGTATGTATTTCTCAAAGAATACAAAAAAGGTTTAAAGTTTAAAGTAATCCAGTTTTGATGGATATGATGATGCAGACGTGACTAACTTTTTTTGGATATGGAATTCTTAACATGATAATTATCAACATTATGAAATTCAGCGAATATGAAAAATCAAGAATCTTTCTCCGGAATCACTGACTTTCCCTTCAAGAAGACCCAAACAATGATGATATTCACTCATTCACTCTTTGTCAACCACTTGTTGTTGTGTACAAGGTCACGGATGATGATATTCATACAGGTTATAAACGTCCTTCAATTTCAACATGTTTTACTAACATTTGTAGCCAGTTGTGGAGAATACATAGTAATTGGTTGTCATGATAATGTTTGAATGTTTTACTCTGATTAACATAAAAGCTCTGGTTCTATTCTGCTCTGATGCTGCTGATTTCTGAAGAATCTCAGCTTCAATTATGGATGGTTATGGATATCTAAATTTGCTACTGTGTTGTTGAGGTTGAGGAAGGTTGTAGCTCAAAGGAAGGCAGCAGAGTAAAGCTACCACTCATCCTGCCAGACAAGGGCACGAGAGTGCAATGCTAAAATTGGTGTTGTGCTCATTTAAGTGCAGCAGATTTGCCAGCTTTTTGGTGGACCAAAATGCTGTTTTTGCACATGTTGTGTACACGCACATGTGTTGTGTACGCATCTACAAAATAAAAGTTGCATGATTATTTGAGGGGGAACTTGGTTTTTGGAATATCAACACACAAAAAACAAAATTTTCATTTGGCTTTGTTTCAAAGTGTATTATACCATGGCCTGCTCCATACTAACAACTGAAATGAGTCTGTTCTGTCCTTTAGGTGGGAGATAAGAAGTGCACAGACCCTCCAGAGTGCCAGTCTGACAACTCTGGGTATAACCGCATGGAGACAGCAACCAACAATGCAGAGAGCCGAGAGAGGGCACAGAAGGTCTCCTCTGTTTCTTATTGCTGCCATACCCCTTGATTTTCAGTTGCTGCTTCATGCAGATGGCACAAATAACAATGGCCATAGTTGTTAATTATACAAACTATACTGCATTGCTTTTGCTTTTTGCAGTGGTAGAAGAGGTACTCAGATCATTTACTAAAGTAAAAGTAGTAAAACCACAGTATAAAAATACTCAACATGTAAAGTCATGCATTAAACATGAAATATTATCAGCAAACTGCACTAAACTTATCAAAAGTGAAATTATTCAATTATGCAGAAACACCAAAGAGTCATATTATTATATAGGATTATTATCATTGATGCATTAACATGTAAATAGCATATTCATGTTGTCGCTGGTTGATGTGTAGATGACTCTAACTTCTTTACAAAACAGTAGGGTAGCTTTAACTTGAAAAATGCATCTGATTTTATTTGTTGATCCTACATTTTGTACATAAACTGCAATGTAACTAGTACCATCAGCTGTTACATAAATGTAGGGTAGTAAAAAGTACAATATTTCCTTCTGAAATGTTGTGAAGATGAAGTAAAAAGCAGCATAAAATGTAAATACTCAAGTAAAATACAAGCACCTCAAAACTGTAGTGAGATACAGTACTAGTAAATCTACCTTTTTTTTGGTATTCACATACATATAACCCCACAAATAACCGCAGGCCTGTTACTGCAAGTCTGGTTTTTAAATTGGTTTACTACATATTGAAGCTGAATCTGTATACTGGCAGCTCTTCCAGATAAATTTCAGTGCTGCCACTCAGAGGAAGAAGGAACAACTTCACAACCGCCGAGAACAGGTGGAGAAAGAGAGAGAAATGCTTAAACACAACAAAATTGAGTGAGTAACGGAAGAGGAAATTACTAAAATGATAAACAATTAAGATCTAGTGATAATAAGTAGCATCCTTCATTCAAAACATATTTTTGTCTGTGGAAAATATGGTTCTTTGTTTTTCTCTGGTAATGTTTCCTGTCCAGGTTAATATTGGGCCACATTAATCGCTTTGAGAAGAAGCAGGAGATTAGTAAGTCACTAGAGAATGAGTGGAGTCGCAGTGCGAATCTCAAACACCAACAAGAGGAAGAAGAGAGGCGCTTCCTGAGGTATGTGGATGTAGGATCACCTCAGCATTCACCCCTGCTTTTACATCTATTCATATGTTCATAAGTTGGTTAACCATTCACACACTCACTCACTCTAATTAGCATTAATTATGTTGCATCCTTGGGGCAACTAGATCAACAGTTAATGTTCCTAATTTTAGTTTTGGACCTGGACATAACTATAAGATCGATATCTAAGACACTATGGGCCCATTTTGTTAGTTATCTTTCTTTCAAGAAATTATTTCCTGTTCATTCATTTATCCTTCCATGCTTCACTCTGTCTCCCTGCGGTCAGGTCTGCTGGTCAGCTCCTGGTAGATAAGCTTGCACAGTACAAGCGCTGCTACCAGTGTAAGAGGAGGACCACCAACTGTGGAGAGACCAACATCTGGAAAGACTCTCATTACCTCTCTGGCTCCCAGTTCATGATCTGATGAACAGTGTCGCCTACAGCAGCACTCAAACATCACTATCCCACAGCCTAAACGAGACCACAACTCTTGTAACTCGAATACTTAGATGTTATGGTGTGCAGCATGTGCTATCCTCTTAGATTTATTCTTCTTCTTTCCGAAATTAGTCTTTGAAATTCATTTTGGTTGTACTTTTTTTCATACTTGTACTGAACACCTCTAGTTTGTGTATGAAAAAAGGTATAGTGTTAATGTGCTGGTTTTTATTCCATTCAGAAACCTCTCTACCGCCCTAGCAACCACCTAGTAACAGCATAACAACCTGCAGAAACACCCTGTTAACCATCTTGAAGCACCACAGAAACCTCCTGGAACACCCTATCAATCACCTTAAACATCCAGGCAGCCTCATATTACTCATATTAATACCCCAGCAACCACACCAAACACCAAAACAATCACCTAGCAGCAATGTAGTGAGACAGTGAGCAACTTACCAAACACTTAAGAAATTACAAAGAGCTCAGGAGAAAGGGCTGCACCCTAACCACTCAACAATTAATTGCAAATGCCCTGTATGTTATTTAGTAACACCTCGACTTACACTTATGCTGCACAGAGTGAGACACATTTTTTACAGTTTTGGTTTATATGAATAAATCTGACTTGAAGTGACTCCAGCAAAAACGTGTCCAAGATAAATTTGTTCAAGCAGAAAGTCCAAGTAATTTACCTTTAAAACATTTATGGGAGCGCCTTTTTTGCCTTTATCTGCACGCCTATTCTTACTGTATGATTATTTCTTTGTGTTATAACGTATTAGTATGTTTCTCTGACTTTTCACATTCTTTTTTTTGTATTGTGCAAATAAATAAACAGACAAACAAATCTCTATTACGTGGCTCTGATTTAGTTTGGACCCAGACAGGCCCAGTGTATTAATGAGAGACTGTGTATCATTAAAGACCAGATGGGTGAACAATAAGTAGCTACAGTAGATGCAATAGCATGCAAGTAGAAGTTAATGCACTTAAGTACTTTGTAAATATACATGCTCAGTTCAGAATAAATAAGAATCCTCTGCAGTCTACATACAGTAGACTATAAGGCAGGCTAGGCAATGTTATCAGATTAAGTTTGTTGACTGGTACATTTTTATTGCTTAGGCAAAAAACAAAACATGACTATTAACATAAAAAAAATCTGATTTTGAAAAACTTGAAAAAATTTATGGTTTTCGTAAGTACAGCACAGTGGCAGCAGGAGTAAAGAGCCTGCCGTCTGTCTTGTCCTAGGACATAACATACTTTAAAGAGTAGCTGCCCCATATCTTACCCTGACGAGCAATGACAGAGGTTTTCTATGCTACAATACATACAGAGAAGGGCATTACTTATACAGAGGTGAAAAGCAAGGGGGGTCCAACATTGCCCCAGGTTTGTGAGAGCTGAAGTAGTAAAACACAAAAACACAAATCTTCATAAGTCAAAACTATTCGGAGCAAAGCGAAAATAAAACAAGATAAGGATGAAAGAAGGTATGTGGCTTTGATACGGGAGGATGGGTTCTTGCAATGGGGAGTTTCTATAGATGATAAATGTGTTGCAGGATCATGACAATATTTGTTTGGCTGTGGTCCCAGTTCTCTGTGAAGCCAGAACTCCCATAAAGAGCTCATGGGGGCATTTTGAAAGTATTTCTACTGAAACAGATGTACATCTAACTAACCCACACAGTCTGAATCATAATTTACTAACTGACAGATAAATTATGCGTATGGACAAAGAGATGTGTGTGTGTGTGTGTGTGAGTGAGTGAGAGAGACATGATCCAGAAGAGGATCCACCCTTTTTTGTAAACAGACCCAGATCTTCCGTTAAACTAGTTGTTGTACAACATATTACTTTTGCAGACTTACTCCAGATCCCAGGAGTACTTTGAAAACAGTACTGGTCTTTGGGAGTGCAGGTGACCACATTTTTCATAAGCTTGTAAATATTACCTGATATATATAAATGGGGAAATACATACAAATGTCAGAGATACAGTCAAATCTGTGCCAAACTGCAGGTTTTAACCAAATTCAGGGAGTGAGACATTCCTCAACAACTGACACCAGACAACCACTAGTCTCTGTGTTTTTCTGCCTCAAGCGTTTGTATGTGACCCACCCATTTCCTGCTAAGTGTTGTGGTGTGTTATATTAGTGATTTAATAAGCCCTTGCTGGCTGTGTTGTACTCTGAAAACTAAAGTGGACCCTAAGAAGAACCGAGGGAGTGAACATGGCTTGTGCTTCAGGGTAAGTGTGTTTCATTTTCAAGTTCAAGTCTCCCCATAAATTATGAACAAGCCCACAACTATTTGTTGAAATGCAACAAAAGCTCTTAATGCTATTTTACTAATCCTATTTCTAACAGGGATTACTTCTCTGCGTGGTTTCTTGGACTTGAATGTTGAATTAAATACTGAGGATTTAGAACTTGGAATGAAGGTTTGATGAACTACAACATTAGCTGTGTATGGACTCATCGTTTTTTAATTGGGCTCACTGAGGTGATGTCTAAGATGAGTCACTGGATTGTGGGGGTTTTTGAAGGGTGGACAGCACTGCCTCATGGGGTATCTGCTCCCCTGTGAGAAGCAGGCAGCAGGAGACCAATGACAACATATATTATGCTGTTTGTCATGCACATGATGACCAATGGGATTATGTGAGGCTAAGCAAAAGTGTTCTAAAATGTGAACTTATTTCCCCTGGAGAAAATCTGTGAAATGAAAGAAACTTGTGAAACAAAGTAAACACCCTCTATTTCCCTCTGTCTCTTTCTGTTTCCTCAGCCTTTCTTATGTGCGTTTCTGTGTGTTTCCAGATTCCCAGGGCTAGTAGATCTACTGTGATATCCATCCTAGTTTTACTGGCAGACAGCTTGTGGTTGGCCTTTTGACAGTTAGTGACCGAGCTACATTTCAGATCCAGATGTTCCCACCCTGCCCACACGCCATCTCACAATGACCAGAGTACAATCCCCATAAGCCAAACACATCGTGAGAGCGGATGGGCTGTGTCATTGAATGACAACCAGCACATGATCAGTTGTTTACACTCTGAGAGAAACTAATGGAGAACGATACTGGTGTGTATGTCCAGTAAGAAAACCCATTATGTGTGGAGTGTGAATACAAATTAAACGAGCAATAGAACAAAAAGGTAATTGTATGTTCATGTAATTCAGATGCTATCACCATGAACACTGTGTCATGCGAAAGGAAGAAAAGTTGGTCAAAGTCAATATTTTATATTTACAATGGATCAAATGACTAAGCATAATGTGAAAGACGCTGCTCATGGTGTCAAATCCACAGGGAATTACTCTGTGTACTGTGTACTCTGTCTACTCTGTTCTCTCAGCTCTACATTTTAACATCTTACAGCTCATTGTTTTGGTTTTATGGGCCACAATTTTACTGTTTTAGTCAAGCGGCAATCTCAGGGTTTGAAAAGTGAAGCCAATGTGGAAGTGCCTAAAAACTGAATTCTTTCTAATGGCCAGCAGGGGGGGTGACTCCACTGGTTGCAAAAAGAAGTCTGATTGCATTGTAGTCAATAGCAAAATGACCCTACTTCTCACTTGATTTATTACCTTAGTAAACACTTTTCTAATGAGTTCATGGTCTCAATGGCTAGTTTCAAGTCTTCTTCAATCCAGCATGATGTTCATTTTGTAAATGATTGTCCCATTTAGAGGAAAATAAACAATAAAAAAGGGTATGCTTCAGGGTATGGCTACCTTGTGACTGACAATTTGCTACCTGTCAATCAAGATCAGCGTTAAGTTGTACTAAAAGACAGAAAGGCGGTTATTAATTTTTTCCATAAAAAAGAGTCAAGGGTTGCAATCAAATCATTCTCACTTACAAAAAATCCAAATTAGAAATCAGAAAGATTTGATGATGATTAGGGAACAAATGTGTATTTATCTTAAAAATCAAGATCTGCTATGGATTGGAGTCATTTTCAGCATCTCCGAGGAACAAAAGCTGTGTTCTGTGACAATACCAATGCAGGCTGAGCACAGAAGAAACTACGCCTGCTCCCTCAACCCCTTTACAGCGTGTCTTACATATGAACAGGAGTACACACACACACACACAAACACGCAACCAGAGGGCATCTCTTGTCACACACTCTTGGCGATTGGTTCACTTCAAAAAATTCATTTCCTGACAAAAATATACTTCTACTGTCCTCTTGAACCCTCCGCCTTTCCTGCTCCTCTTCCGATAATAAGGTACGCCTATCCCAATGGTTCACACACGAATGACCTTAGCACACACATACACGCAGATACAGCAGATAAATTATTTGTAGTGTTGCCAGGGGAAAGCCGTAGTTGTGATTTGAACTTGAACAAAACTTCATCCTTGACTTCCTCATTTCCCCTCCCTCACCTTCTAATCTCTCATCTCTTCCTTTTTTATGCACATTTAGCTTTTTCTCTGACCAGCCATAAAATCATCAAACCTTTCCTTTCTTTCTGCTCCGCCTTCTTCCCCTTGTCTTGTTTTACTCTTTGACTTTGATTAATTTCCTTAGATGACTTCCTTTCCTCCACCACAAGTATTTCCCCGATCTTACTTTTATCTAACCCTAGTGTTTGCCCGTCCCCAGTGTATCATCTGAAGTTCCTGTCCACCTAAACCACATATGTCTTCAGTTATAAGCATGAAGACACAGCTGCTGCAGCGAGCCCATATTGGCAGCAACACAGGGAAGTCAGCATGGATGTGCCAAAGTGCATGCACGTGTTGTGGTTTGTGGTACAGTGAAGTTAAATTGTACCACACAGTACAATGTTTCATTTGAAAGTATTTTTCAAGCTGAGAGTTGCTTCACAGCACTTACACTGCTCAGTCAGTGAGCTGAAATTCACACTTAGCATTTTTACATTTTTATTTGCTAAAAGGTGCAGATGAACTTTGCATTTTAAACTCCTTTGAACTAAAACAGCAGAAAAAAATTTCTGCTGTGTCCTTTTGTGCACGCACTTGCGCATATGTGAAGCTGTAAATTCTAATAGCTGTCATAACTTGCATAAATGAGCTGTAATTGGTTGTCAATAATATGTGCTTCTTACTAGGTTTTATAAAGTAATGGTTAATTGCATGCTGAAAAAAGCTATTTACTTATTGTTTTGAGTGAAGATAACTTGGTTTAAGTTATCTTAACTAGTTTAGAGCGACTATTTAGGAACGCTTCCTAACAGCAATCAACGCTGGGTGTGAGCATGCGCAATAGTAACCACCAACGGAAAGTCACCTGCTTAGGACCACATGGTGCCGATCGGACTGTGCCAACTCATTTGCTGGTAACTGGACGTTTTTGTTGCTTGTGGAACAATAAGGTAAGTTATCAAGCAAGTAATATTTGTGTGTTAATTTGTGCTTTTGTCTGCTGTTGCAACATTTGCTAACATTTGTTAAACATTAACTTAGTTAACAGGCATAGCACAAGTTCAGGCATGTTTTGGTGGCTTTCCACAACCATCCACCTGAAAACCAACTGCTCCAGAAGGAAAGCGAAAACTCTCAAATGTAAGCTACAGTATTTTTCTGTCTTTTGTTGAGTTGGCACAGTGGATGCATTTTGGTCGCAGGTTGGAAATTAACAACACAGAAATTCCTAGTTACAAATGAACGTACCAATGAAATTTGCTGCTTAAATTGGGCAGAGGAAACGGAAAACAAGGCTAGTTGTAAGCCAAGTTAGCCTGCACAAAGTTTGTAGCCACGTTTGTCAGACAATTAGGAGACCATAAGTTATTTAACTTTACTGCTGATTTCTGTTTTAAACTTGGAGAACACATGTTGAAGGTTGGAAAGTAACACAACAGTAAGCTAACTTTAACATTAATTAGAATTTCTACACTTCTACAACAAAGAAGGGACTTCAGTGCCACACCACCACTTAGCTTGCTCTTGCTCTACCTTGCAACTGTCACTGAAATTAGTGTGAACATTAGTATTAGCAAGTCTGCTGTCTGTTGCAGAGTGCCAGACACCTTGAACATGAAACATAGATCAGTGCATAGTAGCTGTGTCTCTTTGTCATGTTTCTTGTGTCTTTGAGTTGTTTTAACATTATACACCTTTAGGTGCATGTTTGAATAAAAGGTGTAGTATAAACAGAGTTAGGATGAGTTCAGAACTTTTCCCAAATTTCTACTTACTCTATTTAGTGTGCCTTTTCACAGGATAGCCATGACAAACCTGGATAGTGACTTTTTAAGTGCACTGCAACACACAACACTTTGTCACAATCTTCAAGTCAAGGAAAGGAAGTGCTGGAGAGAAACTGGCTGAGATTGTGTAGCAAATTGATTCAAAGGTCAGTTTACTACAGACTTTGTTACAGTTCTTGCTGTGTATTTGATCTCAATATCACTTCTCCAATCAGCAACTGTTTTTCACTTTTAATGTTGCATAATTCTGAACTTTATTTGCTCTGAGAAATCAGATGTAGCAGCAGTGCGTACCTTGTTCTCCAAGGCCTCCCTAATCTGCTCAGTGATGAGGCCAGTAACTTCTGCAACACCTCCTTGGTAAGTTATTTGTATTTGATGGTATTTTACTGAGAGCTGGATAAAAAGATTAATACTGAAGACATCCCTGTGAGTTCAGTACAAAAATAGGCTGCATGCTAACTGTGACAGTTTAGTTTATGCCAGTATGTGATCCTACCAGCTGTAACTGCAGTAACAGCCAAATAAATTTTACATGAAGAAGACATTACTGCTTAATTTCATTATTGGTTTTTACTGGATGTCTGAAAGCGGGTAAAAACGTGTTTAAGGCCTACTAATGTTGATTAAACTGCAAGGTGCTGTAAAGTGAAAACTTAATAAAAGTGCAGAAGAGCAGTGGATGACTTGGTGCCAATTAATAATCAACATTTCCCTGTTGAAATGGGATTTTACTTTGGTTGTATAAAGGATTTTGACAGTGATGAGGCCTGGGCAAAAGTATCTGTTGGGTTGCTGACAGTCATCATTGAAGATGCACCTCTCTCCAAATCATCTCCATCCTGACCCAGTGTCCTCTGACACCTTTCTTGAAGGAGGTATTGTAATGGACAATCTCCAGAACCTACCTCAAACACTTGTTTGGGCTGTCCTATGTGCCACACTTGGACTACCCTAAAACAATGGAAAACACATTCAACGAGCGATCCTTGGCCTGGGAGAGAACAAACTCCCCACTAAACTTTAAACTCCTCTTGAGTTACATTGTTAATAATCAAGAGTGACATTTGGGATAAGATCTCATTTGTTTATGAATATGGTTCCAGTTGCTATTGCTATTTGTTACATAAGTAAAGCAGTTGTTGAGGATTATATGTTAAATTAAAAATCAGGGTTGAATTTTTTCACCACGACAAATATTTCTTGTCTTCCTATAAAGCAAAGGCTGGCAAATAGTAGAGGAAGATTATTAAAGAACCAATGTATGCAGGCAGACAGGCAAAAATAAGACATACCCCTGGATGTTGCTATCACTTTTGCTGAATGTGTTTTTATTTTATGGCTGTGTAATTTAGCTGTTGCTTTAGGCTGCTTTAGTTGTTGTTCTGTGACAAGATATTCTGGGGTTGACGCTAATAACTTGACATTGGTAATTTTAGTCTGAATATTTTGTGTGGTACTACACTAATAGTAATGACTCACATTTGAATCACCCCTTCTCAAAACCGATTGGCTTCTATATCAGCTGTCTAAGGTGCAAATTTCACTAAGCTTTCCCGCTAAATATCTCTGTTAATTAAGTACATTCCCCCAAATTAATATTCTTTGATTAAAAGGAAAGGGTCAAATTTCAGACTGCATGTGTGTATGTAAACTGTGGGAGATGGTAGTAAATATAAGCATTATCCTTTATCCTTTAGATCCATTAGACTTCCGATTAAGAAGAAAGTAAGTATACACCAAAACAACAATATAATAAAAAATCTGTCAAGTCAAGAACTCAAAATTGGGATAAATTACAGTCAGAAATACAGAAATGACAAATGTCAAGGTTCAAAATGTTTAAAAATACACAAATTTTTAAAGCTTTGACTTCAAATTTGGAAATGAAATTCTAATGGTTGAGGTTTAACAAATTAACCTGTTCCAACTATAATGTGGTTGTGTCTTAAATATTTCTATTTTATGATACTTTATACTTCTTCTCCACTACATTTGTGACTAGTGTATAGTGAGTTGGCATTGCAGAGTTAACATATAGTTCAGCATTGACGGGTGTTTGGAAATATCTGATTGATTAACAATTTTATTTGAATATAAAACCTTTTTACTTTTTTTATTTTAATGAATTAATGGACTTACTCTGAATGGGACACAGTATAAAGGATGTTTGAAGTACTTAATTTACACAAGTAAATTAATGTACTTACTTTCAGCTACAGACAAAAGCTAGCTCAGACTCTGTGACTGCATGCAGCAGAAGCATTTTCGGACCACACCGTTCTGGGGACTCCCTGAGAGGAACTGCCCACTGGCAAGCTCCCCCAAGAGCTATAGGTGCTTCTCACAAAATTAGAATATCGTGAAAAAAGTTTCCCCGTAATTTAAGTCAAAAAGGGAAACTTTCATATATTCTAGATTCATCACACATGAAGTGAAATATTTCAGGCCTTTATTGTTTTAGTCTTGTTGATTACAGCTTACAGCTCATGAAAATCTAAACTCCATATCTCAAAATATTAGAATAAAGAATTATAATGTCGACTTGAGAAGAGCCTTTAAAGAGGTGGTATTATGGTTGTTGGCTTTTTCCCTCTTCTTTATTGAGTTATATATCTTTTTTGTGCATGTACCATGTTTGCAAAGTGAGAAAGCCCAAAGTCCGCCCCAAAGGGAGTTCCCATCTCCCACAGAAAACACTGCTCTGAACTGCCTGAAAACAACTTGTTTGTAGTCTAGTCTTTACTTCCCTTTCTTTTGCCCTCAAAAACACCAGTGGAAAAACACTGAGCTGCAGCACACCTCTCCTCTCCCTTCCAAACACTAGCTACCCTCCAAGCAGTCAGTGCACATGAAGTTGTAACTGTGATGTAGAGACAGAGCTCAGTTAAAAATGTATGGATGAAAGATACTTTTGTTACAGATTAATAACTCACCACTCTGAAACTCTTGCTCCAGTCCAAATTGCCAACATGTTGGCAACATGTAGCCTACAGCTGAATCGAAGCTGTTTACTGTCTATTCGCTGACCTGCCTTTCTCTGCTTCTGATTGGCTATTACCGGACCTGCCCTTCTCTGCTTCTGATTGGCTAGTAGTCCTTAACTAGGAACTGTGCATGTGCAACTCCCAACAAAGATCATTTAGAGACAAGATGTATCACTCCATAGCTAAAACGAAGCCTTCAACACATAGGGTGAAAAGAGGAGCTGCAGCAATGTGCAGTATGACAAAAAACATGGTGTTTTTTGAAAATTAAACCATGTAAACCTGTTCTGGTACAACCCCTAAATAAGATTTTGAACCTGAAAATGAGCATAATACCACCTCTTTAATCTCTCAGTCTGGTTCAGTACACACAACCACAGTCATGGGGAAGACTTCAGACTTGACAGTTGTCCAGAAGACCCACGTTGACACAGGGTAAGCCACAGAAGGTCACTGCTAAAAGGGCTAGCTGTTCGCAGAGTGCTGGATCAAAGCATATTCATGGAAAGTTGACTGGAAGGATAAAATGTGGTAGGAAAAGGTGCACAAGCAACAGGGATGACCGCAGCCTTGAGAGGACTATCAAGCAAAGCTGATTCAAGAACTTGGGAGAGCTTCACAAGGAGTGGACTGAGGCTGGATTCAAGAGCCACCATGCACAGATGTGTCCAGGAAATGAGCTACAAGTGTTGCATTGCAAGTTTCAAGCCACTCCTGAACCAGAGACAACGTCAGAAGTGTCTTACCTGGGCTGAGGAGAAAAATAACTGGACTGTTGCTCAGTGGTCCAAAGGCCTAATTTTTAGATGAAAGTAAACTCTGCATTTCATTTGGAAATCAAGGTCCTAGAGCCTGCAGGACATGTGGAGAGACACAGAGTCTCTATGATTTGTGGTGCATTCTCCAGTCCAGAGTCAATGCAGTTACCTACTAGGAGATTTCAGAGCACTTCATGCCTCCATCTGCTGACAACCTTTTATGTATTATACATTCTGTATTCTAGTATTCTAATAGTTTGATTTGGATGGATATGGATTTTTCATTTTGTGAAAATCTGTACATAACTTATGTTAACAAGATGGAGGATGCTGTTGGAGCTTTGTCTTTGTTGTGTTTCGTGGGTTTCATAATGGAGTTGGAAAAGAGATGGAGTGTTAAGAGATGAAAACTCTTAACGACAGTTGGCAGTTAAGCTCAAGGATGAGAGAAGAACACAGTACGGCGGACAAAGGAGATGGTTAACTAACTTTAACAGTGTCTTATTTTAGTTTTATGTGAACAAATTAATTCAGGGGAATAACCAGGGATGGCTGCAAACTATGAACAACACGCAAAATCTTCCTGTAGGTCTAGTGTAATGTTAGCAAGCCAGTTAGGACCACACAGCATGTAAATTAGACAATTTTGTAGTTTCTAGAGTAGAGAGAAACTGCCTCCCCACACGTCCAGACCCCAGGTCAAGCTAAGATAACCAGTCTATAAACACACAAAGATAAAATGAATACCAAACCACCATCAAACTTTACCCCCATCTCTCTCATGACATTCTGGTTTGGTTCAAAAGCTACACTGAGGCTGACAAAAAGGCAATACAGAGAGTTATTAAATCAGCTCAGAACATCGCTAACACACAGCTGTCTTCTTTCACTGACATATATAACCCGATATCTTTGTTGGGCCACAAACATAATCCAGGACTCATCTCACCCAGGTTCACTCTGCTGCCCTCTAGGAGACGCTATAGGTCTATTCAGACCCATACCTTCAGACCCCTGAACAGCTTAATTCCGTGTGCCGTAAAAAAAAATGTGAAACTGTGAAGCGAACTTTGGGACAAATGCAATATCATGGCTGAGTGCAGCCAGCTATGCAATGCCTTTATGATTAAATTATTTGCATGAGTTGTTGTCTTTTTAGCTTTCACCATATGCATCATCACGGCTGAGTGCAATATTACTGACACACTGATTGTACAGTATCTTTTATTACTGGTGATACCACTTTTTTGAATATATGTGAGTTTCTGTCAGTTATTCACTTGTATTATAGCTTTTTATCTGTATTTGATTGTACACTGAGGGGAGTCGCACTTAAAGCTTGTTTTACTATGCTCAGTGACAATAAAGCATTCTGACTTTAAAACTCCTGGTAAAATGGCAAACAAACACTCAAACAGTCATTAAAAAAGAAGAGAGCTTCCTTTTGAATACATTGGCCTTTATGGAAAACAGTCAAATTGTGACAATGAGGTTCACAGCATAAAAAGGTTTTAGCCACACACACACACACACACACACACACACACACACACTGTGTCATCACTTGGTAATCAGCTATAGTTCATTCTCTCAGATCCCTCTGTACTTGTTCTGTGTACTTTAATAACTGAGACAGAGGGTGTCTCCAGATATTATAAAGAAACAGGTCCCAGTAAGCTGCAGTTTCGGGTCGAGTCTGACAGCACAAGATGGAAATACTTTTTTTTATACAAGAGTTTGGCAGATAACACAGGGAGGAGCCTCTAGAGATTTCAGTATGATCCAGCTGTAAGCAGATCATGGTAAAGGTATTGCAGAAACATGACTGATTACTCTGCTGCTCTCTGCCTGAACACAAACACCACATTTGAAGTCAGTGTGTGTGCTTGTTTGTGTATGTGTGTGTGGTTGTCTGTGTCTGAATGGGATTCAGTACAATACCTCCATTCCAGCCCTTTAATTACCTGCTGCTAATGAGTGGTGTCTTGATAGATGGGAACAGCTGGGAATGGACGAGAAATAAAGAAAGAATTTTGATAACCTGCCAAAACCAGCAAACAAGGCCACTGTGTGTGTGTGTGTGTGTGTGTGTGTGAGGACATTCTGGTCATTTCTCATAGTATAAAAATGTAAATGTAGGGTTTAGTAAAATATTGGTTAAGGTTGATTACAGCTCAACTAATACCTGTTGTTACGGTTGGATCAAATATAAATGTGACAGACAAACTTAAGATGGACATACTGAGGCCTTAACATTCAGACGGCCAAAAGCACAACTCCAAATGCTATTGTTGCTCAATGTCTGCTGAATGTGTGGGTGTTAGCTTACACAACTGCAATATTCCACAAGGAATACGTTTCAATAGACTATATCAACTATAGCAAAGCCAGGATGTGTGCGTGTGTGTGTGTTTGTGTGTATATATCTGTGTGTGTTTGTGGACTGCCGCTCAGGTCCAAGATCATCACGTAACATAACATAATTACTCACTGACCTGAAGTAGAGCCAAACTGGCTGCAGGCCATTTCCTGCTGTAGCCCCTGATCCAGATTGAATGTATTCAATATTCAACACTTCAACTTTAACATGATAGATTACTGTGGAAAAAAAATGCAATCAGAAATATTTCAGGCACAGATCCTTGGAGGAAATGTTGGATTACATTTGTATCCTACTGAGAGGCAAACTGTAAAAGGTGCATCCATCTTAGTCAAAAACTATTTCTGCTTTTTTAAGGGAATTATTCTGCCAAAACGCCACTTGTTTCAACTGCAGATACACTTGGTAAGAAATTCTCTAAAAGTGTCAAGAGCTGGAAATGAAGAAAGATAAGACAGGTCAGCAAAATGACATATCTCAAATGAGGTAATGTAGTGAATTTGATGAAAGAAGTGAATTTTTCCACAGTTAAGCATGTTTTTCCTACTTTATTAAAGAAATTCTATAAAAATTCAATGTACCTTGTTAAGGTTAAAGGTATCACACACACAATAGACGAGACGGGGCAAAAGGAAACAGCCTTAAACACTGGAATATTCCCACTGTCATAAAAACATGGAAAACCCCTTTGTCGAGATGATGCAGAGGTCTCCCTCCTGCTGTGAACACACCCCTTCCCACACGGAAGCTCTCATTAACCCGAAATGCTCCACACTTCCTGCTGGTCAGTGATTGTGCCCTGGTTAAGGGGTTACTATGGCAACAGTTGTTTTGTGGGAGCAAGGGTGTCTGGGTAGAGGTCAAACAGAGAAATGTTGGTGTCGTCTTAACGCAGAAGCAGACTGCATAGTAACAAATCTTGTGTTGTTTGTATCTCAGCCCGTCACCTCATGCAAGTGTCATGCAGCTTTAATGTTACAGTAGCGATATAAAGACTGGCAAATACAGTGGGTTTTTTCTTGTATCTGTTAAATGTTGCTGTTTTAGCTCATTCAAATAGAAATTTCACCTTTTCCCGAGGGATGCTGGGCAGTTCTAAAGTTGCATGTATTTGATTCATGTGGTGATATAAACAAACAAAAGTGCCATGATGCTTGCAAGGCTTTCTTGCTAACAGGAATCTTTTGTTTACTTAAATTGTCCGTAAATTAAATTCACTTTGCTGGGGAGAAGGGGCATGAACATTTTCGGCTTGACAGAAAAAGTTTAAGAACCACTGGGTTAGGGGATCACCAAAATTATTAAAATATATCCTGAGGGGGGAATATGGACTATGAAACAAATGTTGTAGCTATAGACGCTTTTCACGACAGACAATTTGACTAGTCAACGCAGGGAAAAGCACAGATGTAATTAATACCATCAATGATGGCTCTGTTCTATTTAATTGTCAGAGAGCCAGTGTGCACAATACCAGAGTTGCTGGAACTGGTTCACCTAACAGGAATGCAGATAAGTCAAAATGTCTGCCATGAAAAGTATCTATCCAGATAATATTTGTGAGTCATTTCATTCAAAATCATAAATGTGAACTTCATGGTGGCACTAGAGGAAAGGTTAATAGACCACTAAAGATACTGGTACACATACATGGATATCTATACCAAATCTTGCATGAATCCATCCAGTAGGTGTTGAGATATTTCACTGGATAAGTGACCTGCTGGTGCTAGAGGACTCAGGGGGTGACCCAAATCATTAGGATTCATCAGAGGACCATGAATGTCTGTACAAAATTTCATCTTAATCCATCCAATAGGTTCATGGTGGAAAATCAAAATCTGAGTGTAACATAATTAACCCAAATACAAAACAAACTGGCAAAACAATGTCAACACAACGTCCACTTACTAGCCATTCTGGAGCTTTTGATCATATCACATGATCTTCAACAGATGGAGTTTGGCCAGTTGTCATGGAATCGTAGATGCTCAGATTTTTATCTTTCTGACAATTCTTTCTGTTTGACTTCATACCAAGCCATTTTTAGAAAGAACAGCTGAAAACAGAGTGCCCAAAACAGAGGGGAATCTGAGGTTTTGGCTCACAGGGATTTCTTTTAAATACTTTTACTTCATAACTTGCAGCTTTGGCCATGTTAAACATGAACATCTAACATCGTAACATTATAGATATGGAAAAGCACAACTGGTCCCCTTTAATTCTTGACACTGGAAAAAGCAGCTGACTAAACTATCTCACCACCAGGTCCATCTGCTGAAGAAGATCATATACTAAAGATAAACTGCTGTTTCCAAGGTCAAAACTAAACTTTCAGTCTCAACAAAATTCAGTCTTTAAAAAAATTGTTTTACAGCAGCAATGACTGAAAATGTCAACTCTGGCATTGCCCATGTGATGTATAAAAACCTTTGAATAGGACATTATAGGAGATTATATTCCATCATGTAATACATCAGAGTATAACAGGAAACCTTTTGCTGAAAAACATTTATTGTACTGATGATGTTTTGCGTTCCCTGAGTCATACATATAGTTTCAATGAACCAACATGTACTGTCCATGCAGCCCAGCAATGTTCATGTACACAAGGCAATCTAACGTTTGTCTCAAATGTCTCCCTACCTACTTTCAACTGTGGGATTACAACATTAAACTCCATGAAGCTTCCTTCCTGCCAAACACCAGCTGAGCTAATTGTGTTAATAACTGTGAAAGTAGCCATTTTCATGTACTGATTCATGAGGCAAACATCCCAACCCTTCCAGGGACACATAACTTCTGGGAGCACTACAGCACTTCTGCTTCTTCTCATACCAGATAACACATCATCAAAATAACATTATCTTTGGAAGGACTGTCAACAGCTACCTTCTAAAACAACTACCACCTGCGTACTGGATGCTTGACATGTGAGAATTTAGGCACATCCTACCATTGTGCTGTGCTGACGTTACTCTGGGTGAGACTGAGCGTTAACTGCAGAATGTTGGTTTCCCCAAAACCAATGCAGGAAAAAGATGCCACTCTGAAAAAAAAAAGAAAAAGAATCACCTGATTGTTTTGATTATTTCTGTGAAATATCTGGCCTATTTCCCAATACGGATTGACCAATAATTGACTGACAAAACTACAGTCACATTTCCCTGTATAGCCTTCAACAGAGCATAGACTGATTCCTTTGCTTTCATTTTGTGTGTGTGGCGCTTTGGTCCAGGCCAAAATATATTTACAACTATTACATGAATTGCCAGGAAATTTGGTCCAGACATTTATATATCTATATAGGCTACCAGTCAGGATGAATTAATTGTAATGACTTTGGTGATGCTCTTTACATTTTATCCAATACTTAATTTTTTAATACTTTATGACCAAATATCTGCGAAGGTAAAGACATTCCCATTAGTGTTTAGTGCTAATTGGAAAATGTTAGCATGCTAACAAGCTGGCATGCTGCAGTTAGCATTTAGCTCAAGCAACGCTGTGCCATGGGTTACACAGAATGCTAGCATGGCTCTGGACTCTTTGCAGACTGTTAACACAGCACAGGGGCTGCTTCAGTGGTGGTGTTGCTTAAGGTCCTGGTGACACAATGAAATATGATCAAGGAAGTACAGCTGGAGAAACAGATCCATTAGTCTGAAGACTTATCAAAGACCAACACTGCATAACCGCTTAAAACTCTGGAACTTATCATGGCAACATAATTTATTTTCTTTTATTTCACCTTTTGCTAGTCTAACAGTTGTGTTGTTTTGTTTATGTTTTTTCCTGTTTTAGTCTGTTTCCATATTTTTGGTTTTGTGTCTTGTGTTTCCTTGTTCAGCTTAGTTTACTTTTGCCAGTACTGTCTCATTCCCTGTTATAGTCCTGTGCCTTAGTTTAGATTTTAGATTCTGTGTGTTTATTATTTGGTCTTGTCTGCTTTGTGTTCTGTTTATCCTTGTCTTAGTCTGTTGCTTGTTAGGTTGTAGTTTATTTGTGTTATTTGTGTTTGTGTTATGATCAGTTTGTCTTTTAGTGTTCAGTCTTCTTGTTTCATGTTCTGTTTAGTTTTCATCTATTGAGTGTTCAGTTTGTGGTCCTGTCTGTTCCCTCAATTGGTTTCACCTGCTTGCCTGTGTCTGTGTTCTGCCTAATTACCTCACGTCCTCCACCTGGTCTTGGTCCCGCCATGCTCGTTACCATGTGTTTAATTGTCTTTGTTACATCCTCGTCATTTGTTGAGTGTTCTGCTCTGTGCTCTGTTCTCCATGCTTGGATTATTTCTCTGTGTTTTGGATCATTTCTCTTCCTTGTTTGGATTTTTCCTTTTTCTTTTTGGGATTCGGCTTTGTCGGGACTCATGCCTTGTGCTTTCACGTAAGCCTGTTTTGCTCATGTAAATAAATATTTTTTAGAACTGCAATCTCCTCACGTGTTGTCTGCACTCAGCCACACCTTGAACCCTTTGCCTGGCTGGAAGAGTTTAACCTCTGACCTCTGAGCTGTGATACCATCAGATAGTTGGACTGAGAAATGTTCTCTACTATCAGAAGTGGGAACATAACAGGAAACCTGTAGCTGAATAGCAGTCATTGTGTTGATGAGGTTTTGGATTATCTGAGTCACACAGATTCACTCTGATAGGTTCAATGAGACTAACATGCACTGTCCCTGGAGCCCTGGAAGAAACATTAGAGATTGTCTCCTGTGCATCAGATGCTCATCTTTCTTCTGACATTGTACCACACACTGAACCACTTGTTGCTCCCTAAAAAGCCATAACAACTACATGCTAATTTAAAGCAATCTCTATCCGTGGGGACCTCGATTTTGTCCCCATGGGTTGGTGTGCATTCAGGTTCAAGTCCCCACTGGGATATAAAAACATGAAACACTCACACATTTTGAATTGCTCAGAGGGAAGATATTATCTCAAGATGTGCTGATACAGACTAAAGGATGAATATATTTTACTCTGAGAATGATGCAATCCCTGGACGACAGCCCTGAAAACCCCTTTGTGAAGACTTGCAGAAAACCTTATATCTGGGGTCTCTCTGTGGTTCACAGACTGTCACTTTCCTCAGTGTGTGGTTGCTCTCTCATGGATGGGTGGATACTCTAGTGACTCAACTTGTAACAGGATGGGAGCAACCACAAGCAAATAGGGTCCTTTGGCAAGTTGCACAGTTGGATTATAAAAGCATATTGCTGGTATTCTGTGAAAATTAATGAGTACAGAATGATAATAAATGAGACATGCTTTTGACTAGATTTACTGTTGTGTTTTGTTGTGAAGCATAGTCAATCAAATTCAGTGCTGTTGTGACAAGTGTCTTTATCTCTGTCATAAACAGAGTCGTCTAACTGTGATTCTATTTATGTAGGACTGCCAGCTGTTAGCAGTCTAAAAGAATAAAAGAAATTTCAGAAAAATGCCTCTGTTTTTTTTCCAACAGTGAGATGAGAAGTTCGATATTAATCTCATGTCTGTGTGATAAATACGTAGCTGGATTCAGGGCGAGGAGAGCCTAGCTTAGCATAGAGACTGGAAGCAGGGGGAAATGGCTAGCATGGGTAAGCGTAAAAAAGCAGGAGCTAAGGAAAAAAAGCAATTACAAAAAAATTAACAAACACTTAACAGCAGAGCGGCTCCTTCTCATCATTCCCTCTTCATCTGTGTGGTCTGATCATGAGTCTATTTGAAATAAATTGCACCCATGACCAGCATTCCTATGACTGAAGGATAAATACCACAGAACTTTGTATAATGAAAGACTATGTTTTGATTAAATTACCCTTTCATCTGATTACATGTACTGGCCTTATGGTGAAAAATGACTTCGGAGGAGAAGAGAAAAGAGGAGAGTTCAAATAACCTACCTACCTACCTTGTAAATGATACAAATTTGAATGATACAAATTACATTTGTAAAGACTGTAAACCAAAAAACTACCAGCAGAAAACTACAAACAACCAAACCACAGCTCCTGCTGGATGTCAAATGTTTTGCAATATTTTTCACAAGGGTGTGAGTCATTTTCCAATGACCCAGAGTATCACATGCCTTCCCAAGCTAAGGGGTTTACCCATAGTCACAGTATAAAACTCCTTTCCTGTAGGCGAAAACTACTTAGAATCATTAAGTCATCAAATGCATTTGTATGTGAGAGGTCATTGAGTGAGAAAAATGCTATGACTGGCTGTTTCACATTCCTTATTGCTTTCGCTTCCTCTATTTGACTTGAATGCTATAATGTAGGCGTGTATGCGTGACTTAAACCTGTGCAATGAAGAAAATCCTACCAGGCCTCCATTTCTTGGTGAAAGATTGAAGTCTCTAGTGCCTCTGACCACATAAAGCGTCACTGATAGGTGTGGTCAGAAGTGAGCTCTTGACTGACACACATTGGATTACGCTTCTACATCACTACGGCAAGGTGAAAGGTTAAATCACTGGAGGTCAGCCAAAAAGATTTTCAGTTACTTTTTAAATAGAAATCTTATTTTTTTCTGACCTCCAGTGGTTGAAACTGTAAAGTGTACAGCATGAAGTGATTGTTGGGGAAACGGAATGAAAACCAATTTAAGTATATCAGTCTACTGCTGTTGCAACGCAATCATCACTATAATTGTAGGATTTCTAAAGGGCCATAACAAGGTTTCACAAAATGAAATATAAGTATGCATGCAGCGAGGAAGAATGTAAATACAGTAGACTAGAAGACTTCATCACAAAATAAGTCCTGGAAAGCACTGACTGTCAAGAGTGGAAATTTCCTTCAGCTGCCGCTGAGTGAGATAGTGTTTACCATCTTTTACATGATGCATTAAAAGTTATACATCAAATGTGCTTGCCAACAGTCAGTATTATCCTCCTTTTGGCTTTGCCTTGCGCTTTAAACTTGGCTTAAGTTCCCCCTCAAGATTTCACAGCAAATAACTTCTCAAAAGAGTTTTGCGGTTATCTTGTTTTGCCAAGCAGCTGTTTCTTGGCCACAAGGGATGAGTGAGAGAAAAGGTCCAGGGTGAGAGAGATGATTCAAACTGAGAGGCACAAAGACGGGAAAATACAAACGAGGAACAGAGCAGACAGACGGAGGGATGTAAAGAGAGCGGTTTCAAACATGTGAGGCCGACCACACTTGCTTGATTGTATCTGTGGCCAGAAGCGAGAAGAGGAGAGTGGGAGGAATAAAACAATTAACATGAACAGTACTCCGGGGAATGTGGGTTTCCTTGACAACAGTGGGCATAGCCAAACAAACGGGCCCTTTCATAACAATTCAAAACAAACAGAAATGTCTCCCTTATTAGCACCCAGGCATTTGTAAAAAAAAAAAAAAAAAAAAAAAAAATAATAATAAGTGGCATCCCTTCCTGTTGTCCTAGAGGGGTAAAGAAAAAAATAGTTTTTCAAAATTCTTCTTAAGCTTCTCCACATTTCAAGTGTGGCCAAACATGGATTATAAAACAGCAAAAACGAATCTGGGATGGTAAGAATACATGTACAGAAGGTTTGGTTTGGTCATAAAACCTCAGGTAACTTTGAAAATGTGAGAAACCAGCAAACTGGCGAGGCTGCAGACCCGATTAGAGTTAACAGGACGAGAGGAGGATGGGACACGGGCAGACCCTCCTGCCCCAGATACTGCTCCAGAGAGAGGGCTGTGTGTGTGCGTGTGTTAATTGTAAAATTGTGTTGTGGGATGGGTGGGGTTTTGTGTTATTCAGAGCACTTTTTGATGAGCCAGCAGGTCCACCCTGAGTCCTGGCAAATGTTTTGATCTATAATCAGTTGCAGGAGACCTTGAACAGGAATTGAATCAAGTTCAATCTAGTTCAACGTTCCATTTGCCTTTATTGTCGAGAGTCAGATGAGAAGATTGATACTTTTTTTGTTTGTTCCCCCCCCCCCCCCCCCCCCCCCCCCCCCAGGTACTTATTTGTTGTTGGAGGGTTGGGCTTATGGGCATTATATGGGGTGGTACTATTACATTATTGTGGTTTTTAAACTATTGTTTTTAAATGGCTATGTAGTGTGAATCACTTTGTGTTACATTGTATTTGTATGAAAAGTCCTATATAAATAAAGATTGATTGATTGATTGATTGATTGATTGATGTCTGTATGGTAAACACAAAGCTAAAGCCTGCAACTAGTTAGCTTAGCATAAAGACTGGAACAGGGGAAAACAGCTGGCCAAGCTCAAAGGAAACAAATCACATTTAAAGCTCACTAAGTAACACGTTATAATTTGTTTGTTTAAAAAGCAGACTATTCACCATTTCAAAGGGATTTTGTACCACACTATTTATTGGCCAGGTGCAGGAACTTCCTGGAGTCTCCACTGTTTGCCTGGTAACCTCACAGTGACTAAAAAACTTAATATATAAATAACATGTTAATTATTGAGCTAAACAGTTTCCCCGTTTTTAGACTTTAAGATATAAGCTCCAAATATTCACATATTTGTCCACATTTGAACAAATTGCTGCAAGACAGGAAGAGATGGGTGGAGGTTGGCTAACTGTTCAGCCATGCATGAGTCCCGACTCACCGCCCCCACCGCTCTTGTTCTTTCTCCTTGTCTTTCTGGTGGCAGCTGAGCCCTGTGAAATCATTACATAGCATAATATCTACCAACAGCTTGCATTTTCAGCATGGGTGGGTCAGAAACAAAACTGGCATCAGACCCACACTCTGCCCACCGAACTAATTCCTCACAAGAGACAGTCACAATAGCAGTGAGGTCACTTTGAATGTAAATGTCATATTTCATGAAGAATACTCACAGCTGCATGATGGAAAATGATGTGATGTGATGAATGCCAAGAGTCATGAGTGTGATCAACCCAGTAAATCAACAGTGTGAAAGTTTGTTTGGGCAAAACGTTGATGTATGAGTGAGATATAATTTTTTAATGAGCAGTTTGGTGGATGCGTTTGTGTGAGACAGAGACAGACACAAAGAGAGAGGAGGGGGAATCTAAAGAATGACTGTGGGTCAATGTTCGTGTGACGAGCAGATCACAGTATTTGCAACGTCTAAATTTTTCTCTCAAACACAAACAAACAGCAGCACACCCGTCAAGTTCCGTTACTATCACTCACTTATTAGTTTTAATTATTATTCAGACAAAGTAAGCAAACTGCCATCTGGGCCTCTAGGAACTTACATGGCCATTTTTTTCTTAAAGTAGGCTACATAAATAAAACTCATTATTGTTTAAAATAGGCTCCATGAATCGATAAAGGAAATGATCATTAGATGCCACCCTATGTGAGTGATCTGCGATACCTGAAGGACACTGCAAATTGTAAAAAAGTGCAAAACCTTTTTTTTTATGCATAAAACTGTAATGTAAAATAAACTTACTTCCTATTGAAAGAGTCGCCTGAAAACAACACGATGAACACCAGTAATAAGTTGGTCACAGGCTCCAGTGATGTGTCACGTGATCGTGTTGGGGTCGGATACACTCACTCTGGATATCCTCTTCGGCAGATGTGACACTGTGATCTCAGACAGACCGGGACCGCACAATGATCCATCTCCTCTGCTGTCGACACGGCTGCTGCTTTCAGACAACTCCAGAGTGTCACGGAATAATTAAAGTCCTCAGTTCTTGATAGAAGAGCCGAGACGTCTCTTTTTTTGCCGCAGCAGCAGCAGCAGGATTGTTCGCCAGTTAAATTCTCATCGTTCTTCTTCACCAGTTAGACTCCTATCGTTCTAGTTTCTCCCTCAGTGGTCAACCACCAGCTCACCTGCAGAAATTAAACCATGAGATCCCGGGCTGCGCTTCCCCGGTAAGTCACCTCTATGTCAGGTTTGTCTGTGCATAACAGGGGGAATTTCAGAAGATAGAAGACGAAGTTGGAATATTAAGCAATGCCTTTAAATGTAATGTTAACATTTTAGTGCTGCAGTAAATAAATACTTTAACCCCTGAAATTAAAGAACCTAATGGCATTTCATTTAGGCTACTTGTTGCATTTGTTAGTGAGTTAAAAGATGCATGCTAAATATTTTATTAAGACCTTATTCTATCTCTGGCTCATTTTCCCATGACTCCTATACTATAAATTGTGAACCCATGTGTCAGGAGAGGAACAGGGAGGAGAAGTCTGTTTAAGATAAAACTAGCTAAAACTATGGCTTGTATCACCCCATATACATATCCATTTACAAAAATAAAGTCTATATTAGTAGAAGAAAATGTTATTCTGCCACTCTTGCAGGCTTTAAGGCCAATCCCTCAGGACACTTGAGGAATTTTCCACCAGAACCTAGTAAGGCCCGATCTTTGCCCTGTCTGACATTTTTGCAGCATTAAAAACAGTAGAAGTTTACAGCTGCCAAATTCCAGCCCAGATAGAAATTCCTTCCCTCATCTCCCATGCTTGTAATTATCCACAAAGTCCACGATGCTGGTCTTATAATGAGAATGTTTTTCATGCAGACGGTAAGAAGGGCCCCAGACTTCCGGTCGCTTTTATCAGAGCCAATTGAGATCTGCAAAATTCTGGGTCTCACTGTGAAAGAGTCAATCACACTTCACCTGATGTCTTCTTGTCCATCCACAGGTTTATCTCCCTCCTATTTCTTCTCTTCCTTCCTCTTGTTTTCTCCTCCTCCTCCCACCCCCAGTGGATTCTCCAGCGTGTCCCTGTGGTCCTCCCACAGCAAACGGAGGCACGACCAGCCCCTCACTTCCTGTCTCCGGCCCGCTTGGATGTCAGTTCCCCCTGTGACCCAGAATGCCACAAGAGGGCCCCTCGCCCGAGCTACTGGGATCTGCGGCATCTTCTGGCCTATGAGACACTCACCTCTAATGGTCAACTTACTGAGACTGCTATTGGGATCTATGGCTACAAGCCGACTTCTAACACCAGTCCTGCCTACTCCTCACTGTCGCCTGGGAAGGCTGAGCGGTCACGTGTCAGGAGAAAGCGACAGATCTTCGGTCATGATGGGCGTTTCAGCATCGCTGGACAGGACTTCCTGCTTAAATATCCATTCTCGGTGGCTGTCAAACTGTCCACTGGGTGTTCTGGGACATTGGTGGGGGACCGTCATGTGCTCACAGCTGCTCATTGTGTTCATGATGGTAAAAACTATGTGAAAGGAGCCCAGAAGCTTCGGGTTGGGTTTCTAAAACCCAAGCAACGAGACACACAGCCATCCTCCTTTTACCTTTCCTCCAACTTCACCAACCATGTTGAAGGTGGCCCTGCTCCTTACGCCCCACCAACCAACGACAAAATGAAGTTCCAGTGGATCAGAGCCAAGCGCACCCATGTTCCCAAAGGATGGATTAAAGGAAATGCTAATGATATTGGGATGGACTATGACTATGCTTTGCTTGAACTCAAGAAACCCCACAAACGCCGCCACATGAAGTTAGGAGTCAGCCCCCCGGCTCAGAAGCTGCCTGGTCGACGAGTCCACTTTTCAGGATTTGATAATGACCGTCCTGGTCAGCTTGTGTATCGTTTCTGTCGGGCCGGCGAGGAGACGTCAGACCTGCTGTACCAGCACTGTGATGCTCAGCCTGGTGCCAGCGGGTCAGGAGTCTATGCTCGGATGTGGGATGGGCGCCGCCAGCGCTGGGCACGGAAGGTGATAGGTGTGTTTTCTGGGCATCAGTGGGTGGAGCGACAAGGGGCATCTCAGGAATATAATGTAGCGGTGAGAATCACACCTCTAAAATATGCTCAGATATGCTACTGGATAAAAGGAAACTTTGTGGACTGCCGAGAGGGGTGAGGAGAAGGTGGAGAGTGAGGATGACAAAGGGGTGTGTAGCTACGAAACCATAGGCCCGCTACATCCTCATACTGCGGTCACAAGAATCCAAACCCCTTCCCCCCCACTTGTAGCACTGACATCAATATAAGTATCAACATGTTGTTTGTTGCCCCCATTCTCAGACATAAAACTGACAGACACAAATCCATTAATGACACTAAATTATGTAAACAGGGCGTGTTCATTTCATGTATGCTTAGTTTTACATCTTCAGTCACATTTCAAAAAATACAAAAAAGTTAGTTACATTGATGTTAACTGGGAAAACATTTAGGTCATGTGGTTTTGCAGAACAGAAGGTGGTTTATCTGCTTCTTGGAACATTTATCTGGATAACAAAGTTATCTGGAAGAACCACAGATCTGGAACATGGACTGAAATAAAACTTTGTTTTGGAACAACAGGCCCTCAGATTACAAAATACAGACTGTTGGGAAAACTGTTTCACTTCGCATTATAGGCTTTTTATTGTGCTAATACTAAAGAATGCACTGTTAAAACACGTTTTTCTGCTGAAAATTTTGATTTTTGTGGATGAATGTACAAGTCAGCTACCAAAGGTGCCAACAGTTTCTCTCCAAACTATCATGTATCTCCTCTCAGTGGACACACTAATTATCTACAAGCATAGTGTACTCAGCTAGCTAAATTAACACTGTTTTGGAAGAACATTCAACTTGTTACACAGAATGATATTAAATAATTGCAGCTGACTCTTGCTAAGGCTGCACATTACTTGTTATGTGAAGCACATTATGTTGAATGTTGTACTTTAAAGCTTAGCTCCCTCTGGTGGCAAAGATAAAAAATTGTAGGTGCAATGAACATTATGCCGACTTAGCCTAGGCCTACATAAGCACTTTTTACTTCTACTCCTTTAAGATTTATGAAATTGCATAATGTGTGTTTCAGAAAATAAAGACTGGGCAAATTTAATGAAATATATGCTTTGAAAAAAAACAATGGTGTCCCATTTTTCTTCTCAGGCTCTTCATAAAACATATCACACACACAATTGTTTCAACACCGTTTGTTTTATTTCAGATGGCAAAAAGCATTTTTAGAAATGCTGTGGCGGAAGTGAACACTGTAAAAAGACGAAATATATGAGGACCAGCTCCTAAGACTTCTCCAGCACCGACACACTGAATAACAGGTTCAACCATGACCCTGAAACTGCATCCTGGGATATGGCACATAGAAAACAAAATTTGCAACTTAATTTGCCAACTTTTATAATTAAGGAAACACAAGTAAGCTTCAATTTTAATTAAAACATGTCCCTTAAATTTAATGTAGGCTAAACGAAGATCAAGTGCACTTCAGGGCAATGTGATCAAGAAGTGATTAGAACCCAAAATATTTTCTAAATATTATTTATTCATCTCTTCTTCAGCTGTGATCTTATGGGTTTCACCAAACCAAAGAAAGCAGACAGAATGTGTGTTACTTGAGGAAAAACTTAACATTCAAGTATGAATTGACATGGACACAGGATTTAAAGCAAACCTTAAAATTTCCTCTTTTTGTGTTATTGAGATATGGGCAAGTTAAGGTGACATAGCAGAACACCTAATAAAACTGACATTTCTTTAATGGTGCTCCATTGAAGGCTAGTGCTACCAACTAAAAAAAACATTCAAGTCAATTCAAATCGACAGCAACATTTAGTTAAAAGTGGAAAATGGCCGCAAATAAAACATAAGTGGCAAGGAGCTGATTTCAGGGCCGAATTTGCAGACAAAGCAAAATAATGCACATGTACGGCTTTTGTTTATAATAAAAAACTCCTCAAACTTTACACTCAACCTGAAACTTGACTGAAGCTGTCAGATTTTAACCCAACAAAAAGGCTTTTCAAGTTGTACTGATTTCTATCTGAATACTGGACAGTTTATCAGGGTGACACTAATGCTTAATACTGCCCGAAGTTATGCACAAACAGCAGATTAGAGCTGGTGAACGAGAGAAGGCCCATTAAGAGAAACCTACTTGAGAGAAAGATGATGTTTGACAAGTGAGACTAAACAGAAAGGCAACAACATGTGAAGCAACCTGTTTGTAACACCATTCTGGTAACTGAGAATACACGAACTGGTAATGAGCTGTCTTCACCCTTTGATTTTCCCATGGAAATGTCACTATTAAACATCCCGTTATCAAATCCATATGAGAGCGTGATGACAATGACAAATATTTGCAGTGGAGAAGAGATTAGGTCCTTGGAGGTACCAACAGAAAACTATTATTACCCACATTTGTTCTGTTATCTACATCCAGTCCATAAAGACAAGGACAAGTGTCATCAATACCATTATGGTTTAAGCAGTCAAGCTCCATAATTGAATAATAAAATTAACAGGGACTGGGTGACCTTTAAGAGCACAAATGTGTCATACTCTATATCATAGCCAGGCCCGGCAGGGTTGTATAACAAGCTAAAAATACACAGGGTCAAACTGTTTTGTTTTTTCACATTTTTGAGTGTGCTTGGAGTTTAAGGATGCATACAGTACCTCAATCCCTTCTCACTTATTGACACCCTGCTCTCTAAGTTTGTAAAGACTGGTTCTGTAACTGCCCTCCAGATAGTCAATGATGACAAACAAGCAGACACTGATAGTAAAACACAGTAGCAAAGTGAATGAGGACAAATACAGCATTCTCTGCAGGGGCAGTGGATAAGTGTACCTAAGGTGTTTTTCCCAGTTTGTAGGAAAGATTTATTCCACTTTGTGGTAATAATCCACGATAAGGCTCAGTTTAAAGTAAGTTTGACATTTTTGGAAATACACTTACTTGTTTTCTGACGGCAAGTCAGAAAGGGAAAATGTATACCACTCACATATCTGCCTTTTAAATATAAAGCTACCACAGGTAGCTGGTTAGCCTATCTGGAAGCAAGAGGAAAGAGCAAGGTTAGCTCTGTTGAAAGGTTACAAAAACCTACTTATCAGTAACTCAAAAGTTCACTAATTAACATGTTATTTCTCCTTTGTTTAATTTGAACAGATATAATTATTTAATTATTTTGAGGTGGTGGTAGGCAGATTTTTTCTTTTGGGCAGAGCCAGGCTAGCTCCTTCCACGTTTCCAGTCTCTGTGCCAACTGTAAGCTAGCTATCTGTTGTCTTCTCATTTAACTCTCCACCAGAAAACAAAGCAGTGTATGTCCCAAAATGTCAACTTTGCTTTAAAATCACCAGGGAAAACATGCTGAAGATGTTGTGACAGTGTTTGTGTCCTGCTGCATCAGTTCCACTGGTCCTAGATTTAAGCTTTAGAAGCCCTCAAAGTTGAAGCAGCCCAATCAGGATTCAGGATCTCAAGTACATCTCTTTCCACTGCTCTGACTCGCTCATGTGGTTGAACTGACTGTAAGAAGACAAGTCCGTACTGTGATTGACCACCTACACTTAAAATATCTTTGGTGAAAGTCACCTCCTGGCATTCCCTGACTTCCCTGTCGCCTAGCAACAACATAACACAACATGCTAATGTCGTCAGTGTGGTAATGCCCGGCGTAACTCGAAATAGTATACAAAATAAATTTTTTTTTTTTTAAATAGGTATATATAAACATTGCATTAAAAATAGAACCGTATCAAAACACAATTATGAGTTCACAGTCTGTCCCTTAACCTCACAGCATGAGAGTTCAGCAACCCTCCGGTCTTCCACTTTGCCAGACCTCCACCCATCATCTCCCCTCCACGTCCAAAGTTCGTAGGTGAGGTCTTACTGTGAAGAGCCTTTACTGCGACTTGAGCCCCAAACTGTTGGAGGACAGAGGGTAGGAGTAGGCTTTGCCCAGCACAATGCGGTCTCGGAGCAGTTTAAAAAGGACATAGTAGTTGCAGCAGAGGATAAGGCCCAGAGACAAAGTGTGGTTCCAGCGCTCAGAGCGCAGCAGAGAGTATAACTGGTACAAAACCACACTGGACTCGATCCAGATCAGCAGGTTCAGAATCCGCAATGGCTTGTGGAACAGGAACTGGAAGACGAGACAGACAGGAAGAAAAGATCAGAAAAGGAAATAATAACAGAGCACACAGAAGTTCAGAGCTAAAAATATTTAATATGCAGGGAGTGGACACTATAAAGTGACTACAGATGAGCGCAACCTTATTGGCCATTGAGGTACTTTCGTAACACTTTGTCTAAAAGAACAAACAACTGCACTTCTGTTGGAGAAAGATGTGTTCACCGTACTTCCGACAGAATATGGTAAGATTAATTTACCAATTACTCTACAACACATTTTGTAGTGTAGGATTGTGCCACTTGCTTTTACTTTTCTGCGTGTAGCAGCTGTAGGTACAGCGTAACCCCTTAAGTTAGTATAAATCCAGCTTAACTCATTAAATATGTGGCTGTGTGATAAAAGTCTACTTTCTGCTGGTGTTAGCAAGAGCTATCTTTATTGCACGTGAGGCAGCACTTTTTCCACTTTAATACGCTGCAAGGAGTCATGGTGTCCTAACTATTTTGTCCTCTCTGAGCATTTAAGTGAATAATGTACAAGTAACATCCACTGTCACTATGGTATAAAGTACAAATACTCACATAAAACCTTGCATGGGAAACATCAGAGGGCAGAGCAGTATTATAGGGTCCGACTGCCTTATACAGACATCGACTGTGTCGTACCAACACCCCCTGAGGCCAAGTGGTACTTTCTGACCACCTGCAAAACACATCAACACCACAGTTATTCACAAACCATTAACAGTCATGTTTTAAACCTCTGTGTGTGTACAAATATGTGCACCGATGGGCCACTCACACATGCTGAGGCGCATTGCTGTACGAGCCATGCTCCAGTTTCTGCCAGCGGCCCAGGTGAGCCGCCGAGCGGTGAAGCAGGTCGCAGTAGCTGGGGGGCAGCAGCTGACTCATCAGCATCACAAACGCATTGATCCACACCATGATCAGATGCTCACATGACCAGCGCATGTCATAGTACTGGGTGCTCTGTGGAAATGAAGGCAGCTAAAAGTTAGCAAGAACACAGGCAAGACTGTAGGCAAATTGAGATGTACTGAAGGGATTGTGGAGCATGAAAACCACAAGTGTCAGATACCAACCTTGACAAAGCAGAGAGGCAGGAAGGCTACGTAGTAAGCACTGAACAGCGAGTTGAATAGCACTTCCTTGATTCGCCGGTTGAAGTCGCTCTTCAGCTCCTCCACCTCTGCTCGAATTAACTCCGGTGTGTGCGATTGTGTGTGTGGTGGGCAGGTGTGAATAGGCATGTGCGTGGTGCTGGAAAACTGCTCTCTGAGGTTCTCTCGTAACAGGAAGAGGAAGTCACGTGGTCGAAAGAATGGGGTCTCTGTTAGTTCAGTCTGCGAGTGGTCGGCTGGGTAATCACAGTCCGCTGGTGCCGTTTGACTTTTCCCTCCCTCCTGATGGAAACAGCAAAGCGGGACGTACACACCAAATCTGGCATTGAAGGATGGCGGTAGGTGACGAGGACAAAAGAACAGGGCAGCGAGTTTTAGTGTCAAACAATGGCAGAAACAAAAGGAGATGCGTGAAGCAAAAACATTGTGCATATTTAAAATGTTGAGACACATTAAAAGAGTGTGGGTCCACAAAGTCCATTTCTATTAGCACACACATAAAAAACAAAACAGACCAACAAACATCAACATGCTCACTATAAACAGCTTAATGTATTGCTATGACTGAGCAGCTGTGTGAATCATTTATTTTGAAAAGGTTATTATCTAGAAAGACACGTGGTGGCCTAAAGGAAAAATCTCATTAGCTTAAGTGTTGTGGTTTTTGTTCATGCTGATAAATTTAGGTTTTTCCTTCACCACTGTTGTGCTAATCAGAGTATTGTGGGGTTCCTGTACGTCAAGAAAAGTAGCCAATTATTAGGGGTAAACCCAAATAGTTGAAAATTTGATGCTTGGACGGGCGGAGCCTGATTTCACTGTCAATCTCGTTATGAAAGTAGGATCATACCTATCTGGCTATATGGTGGAGTTCAATGTCTCATTTTACATAGAACTACTGTTTTTCTCCCTGTAAGTTAATATACAGCCTATTATGGATAAATTTCAACATATAATGCTGTAAATAAAAATGTGAAAAGAAAGAAGATTTTAATAAATCTTTTTAAAGTGCGTGAATTAATCCAAAATTTTAACCCTATGGTAGAGGGCGTTGGCTGCGCTTCTGCTGGTGTTGTGCCGAGTTGTCTGCACCTCGCGGGACGTTCGGATCATTTATCACCATTGATGAACAACACAAAGAATAGTATATCGTTTTTAAACTGGTGGAATAGACCCACCGCACGGCATGATCGTAAAACTCTGTATAAGACCGGTGAATAGCAGGCGAGCAGAAAGAAAAGGGTCAACAATAAGGCTCCGTTTACTGTAAAAGTACAGTGTAAGTTGCAGTGAGTAATGAACAGAAACTATCTCTGCAGCTTCTCAAGATTAAAGCAGAGCTACCGTGTGTTAAAACCCCCCACACTTCTGCTTTGAGACATGGTCTACTGACAAGTTGTACAATATTATCTTGGCATTTAGATGAAGACTGTTGTGGGGGTATTAAAGACTCACGGGTATCCCAGAAAGAGCAGGTTGAGCACAGAGTTGGTCTTGTAGAGGTTGACCAGTGTCCAGCACAGCACCCAGCCACACATGGTCAGCAGGCTGAGGCGAGCAGCGATCAGAACCACATAGCGGAGCAGTGAACCGCTGCTGCTCTGAGACACCTGGATGAGACAGACGACAGCATATCTTAGTTAACAGAAAGACTGTTGCACTGCCATCAGAGGGGTTTGAGTCCCACAGGAGCTGTGTGTACTAAAATGTGTTAGCTGATTGTATAGGTATGTGTGTTTACCTCTGACACTATAGTCCAAACAAGCCTCCTGGCCAACATGACTGTGATGAAGATAGCCAGGTGGTAGTCCATTAGATGAAAGTTCTGCAGGGGCAAACCAGAATTTTCAAATACAAAGGAGAAAAAAAAGCATTAATGTTTTCCATGAAGACATTTTTAAATTGTACATATTAAGTTTGACCGGAAGCTGCCCAATAAAAATCAGTTGTGTTACGTTATGAGCTCAAAATAAAGCGTTGGTGTATGCAGTGGCTGAATGGATGTGTTTAGCCATTTTCACCAGAACTTATTTACTTATTTTTAATAGAGCAGGCTGGTTCTTAAAAAAAAAAAAAAACCACACACAACAAAAACACAACAGATTCCAGATCCATTCTTAAAGAACAGAGCTGATGGTGTGTGTTCTTACAAGCGAGGTAGAGGCAGCAGGGTGGCTGTATGGGTACCACCACACTGTCCTGTAGATGTTTATGTACTGGACAAACAAGGCCACCAGCAAATAAAGAAAGAGCAGGAACTCAAACAGCAGGCTGCTGTCCAACGGCAGCTCGGGGATCTTCGAGTGACGGACTGGCTCTGGAGTAATGAGGGCTGAGAGCGGGGGAGCAGACAGACCCACCGAGTTACTGCTCCTGAGAGAAGACATACACAAACTTAATACAAACACTCAGAGAGATGTAACTTTGATGTAGAGTGTGTTGCAGGTTTTACTCCATTATTTGTTTAGGGATTGGAATGTCACAATTGTGGAAAGGTGAGTCCAAGGTGATTTGTTCAAATGTCTTTTTCTGAGGAACAGTCCAAAACTCAGATATTCAGTTTACGATTATATAAAATAGAAAAAAAAGCTAATCTTCACAGATGAAAAACAGGAACCAGAGAAACAATTCATTGATTATCAAATTCAAATTTGACAATTTACTATTGTTCTTTCGTTCGACTAATAAATTAAATTTAGAATGACCAAACTAAGATAAGTTAAGACTAATTTAAATGATTTAAAGATTAAGATTTCTGAATGACATGCAAAATATATAGGTAAAAACAATGCTACAGCATTTTTGAAGCATGTCTAAATATAGTTTCTCAAACAATTTCCACCTACGTGGACAACAAAGGCTTACAGTCACAAGATCTACACTGTAAATCAAGTGTTGGTGTACAAATCTTCAAAGTGTGGGTTATCAGGTGAAACCATTTAAATTCATCACCTGTTCCTGAGGCCTGTACCATTGCCAAGGTTGCCTCCAACGAGAGTCTGCAGGGATGGCAGAGCAGAGCGACTTAGTTGCTGTCTGCTGGGACCCCTGCGACCTCCTGGCATGGTCGCCAGTTACCGTGGCAACCAGTGACGCCGCCCACCAACCAACAGGTGCTGCAACTCCTCTCCTTTTCCTCAATAAGCCACCATGTATAGCCAGGCCACTGTGGAAGAAAACAAAAGACAAGACTGAGTAAAAACAAGAACAGTAAACCGATCATAAAAAACCCCAAAAAATAACAACTCCGGTAGAAACAAGGAACAAAAAACCAACAAGCCTGAGGCCTGATCAATATTTACAGTACTACAGCCTGTAGTCAAATTACGTACAACGTACCATGGTACACTACACATGTAATAACTGCAGTGAAGTTAATTATGGATTATTTCCAATGAGGTACTTCTCAGTTCTATTTTGGGGTTTTTTCCTTCACTGATTTTATTTGTTATGTTTTCTTTGCTGTCCATATCAAGTTTATTTGTCAGTCAGCATTATAGCGAAATGTCTCGTAATCATTAGCTATCTGAGAGGGGACATAACTAATGCTTAGGTTTCTAGTATACCTTAAGGGTATATTAACATATTCAGAGTATCTTTAAATTGAATGTGTTTAACAACACATTTTGCTTGAAGGGAATGTGATTTACTGTGGAAATGTTTGCAAAACTTGCAGTGTTCATGCTACGCACAACAATGTTAACATACTGTGCCTGAAACAACATTTTATACCTCCAGATCTTTATTGATGTTGAATAATTTGGATTAAAAGCAGCAAACAGATATGGTGGCGTGTCCTTGAAAAGGCCACAACAACTATGAAATAGCCTTACTAGGTCAAATTGGTTTGGTGTGTGAAATCTGTTTGCAGCATGAGAATCTGCTGCATTTTCAAACATGCAAACACACCCATGTTTATTCAAAGATCAAAAAAAAAAAGAAAAAAGGATGGACTCAGCACCAAATAATTTGTCTTGTTTAGCACTGCTTTAGTCAGTCCTTATCAAACCTACTTCACATTAAAGGCATGACATGTTATCATGACATAAACCATGTCAGTGGTACATTTCAACCCTCACAAACCTGTCAGTGTTTACCCCAGGAAATTAGCCAGCAGAGGTGGTGAGCAACCCATTTCTTGTTTTATGATCAATTTACTTAGTGGATGATAAAAAAACAACAACAGAAACACTCATTAAATGTATTGCATTTGTTGAAGGGCTGCATGATAGGGTAAAAAATAAAAATCACATTACAACAATTTAACAGATATTATGATTTGCGATGATGACTCCCGATCAGGGGGAATTTTCATTTTCACTGCAAAAAAAAACTATTAAAACCATGATGTGACAAACGTGTTTTCTTACATCTAGGCATTGCAGCCCTACAGTACTTAATTATAATGCCATTTTGTCACACATTTTACATTTATCAAAATATTGCCGTTTGCACTATTTGAATATTGCAATTTCGATAATAATTCGATTAATTGTGCAGCCCTAGGGCTGTCGCGATAACTGCAATCGTGAAATAAAGCGCTATTGACAAGCCAATCGCAGTGGATGGCAAGCAGCCACAACAACCGCTATATTCACACCTTTCTGTTTTACACTCCAGTGTGTGCTTCAAAAATTCGACAAGCAATATGAGTGCCGTAACTGTTCAAGCGTAGGGACTGTCCGTGACCTGATTTCAAACTTAGTAGATGTAGGTTTTGCCACGTTTTATGCTGTTTCACCGTTTATTTTGAAGGTTAGCCAACTTGGCGACAATCTAATGAGTGTGTCTGTTGTTTTTTTTATCATTCACTAACTAAATTTTGCTATACTAAAGTTCCACAAAGTGCAGTTGTTAACATTATATGGAAGCCCATTCTGCTCCACACCGGCATGTGTGTTCATGTGAGAGAGTGTGTGTGCGTTGCTGCTGTATGTAAATGTACTTGATAGACATGCCCTGAATGTAATGATATAACTACGTGTGAAAAAGACATGGTCAAACTGCAGGAATTCATTTGCCTGGTAATGTAACTTTGACTAGCACCCAGCAGCTAGCTGTCTCAGATCATAAAGCTGCAGTTAGTGGCTTGCTGGGCTGTGAGGTGAGATCCACAGATACATATTATTGCAGTAAGTGACTTAGTTACAACAATAAATCACAGCAGGGGAAATTTCTGCACCATGACAACTCTACGCAGCCCTAATTTGTTGTATAAAATATCCTTTGCTCTTATGTTCTGAATGGCAAGGTTTTATTTCATAAAAGTGAATTAATTTGTTAGAGGTTGATTCTTTCAATACACCATAATTAAATACATTCTGGTTTCCTTAGCCATTTGTGACAGTAAACTGAATTTCTGTGTGTTCTGGACTGTTGGTCAGACAACAAACTTATGTTGGCTTTTGTGAGGTGTTACCTTATGATTGTTTTAAGGGTGTAGCTCGTATCAGACAGTGACACACCTCTCAGTATATTGCAAGACAGCTCTACCACAAACTACAGCCTCTGAAATGATCACACAGTTGAATCAACACCTCTTTGAAACTGCTTCAACATAAACTAAACATTATAACCTTCATGAAGGTAGGATTTGTGACCGGAATAGACTGTGTTAGTTTTAGCTAGCTGTACCTGATAAACTGGCAAATGAGTGTACATAAACTGACTAAGTAATTAGCTATGCCCCGGAGGTTTCACCTCATAGAAACAGTTCTACTTATCACCAACGCCACCAAATCGGAGAACCATCCCAATGCCTTCCTTGTGGCAACACTCCGGGCTAATGTCAAACCACTGCTTAAAGTAAACAGAGCGGTCACCAATCTACACCTTATCCAGAGTATGAAACCTGCTTAAACTCACATGGGGAAACAATCTCTTGGAGGCGTTTGTAGAGGCACGCATATATCTAGATGAAATTACTAGTGAGGAGTATGTTTTTTCCATTCAGTGCTAGAGCTGACAGCAGACACTTTATATAGAACAGTTTTACATGTCCACTGATACTAAGTGACAGCCTGCTATCCAAAACACTATCTGAGGAGGATACCTCAACCTCTTCTCAACTCCCAGACTCCAAGTTCAAATCAGTACTTGCATCCTTTCTAAATGCTGATAATAGGATAACTTGTCATAGCAGGAAGCACAGGTGTAACATACATACACTAATAAATATATATATATATATATATATACATACATACATACATACATACATACACACATATACACACACACAATAATGGCTCTTCAGTTATGCCGGTGAGCCAGCATAAACAATACTGACACTCCTACATGGTCTGCAGCCATTAATCGTTTCGTTATTGATTACACCTGGGCTTCTCCTGCTTCCACATGTCAAACCAACTGTTATAAGAAACACCAAACTGCTTTCGTTGTTTGTCACTGGACACATAATACCAATTTCATACTCATTATCTTTTATTGTAAAGATGAAGGCCTTTTTAAATATTTTTTTGTTTCCTCAGTCACTGTGTTGTTTTTTTTAGACCAAACATATCTGCTTTTCTATTCACAGTGTCAATGTTTTATGTGTATAGATTGTTTTGATTAATCAGATTGGGCTATTATAGTTGCCTAGAGCCTTGTTAATAAAAAGACAATTGGCATTATGTGATACCAAGTTTATAATGGACTAATTTAATTTGAAGAAAATACAAATACATTCTCAGGATTTAGCCACTCATGTTGTATTTAAAGTGAATATGATTGGCTTTTGGACTGTTGGTCGATGAAAACATGCAATCAGAAGACGTCATCCATCTTGGGAAACATTATTCACTGTTAACTGACATTTCAGATGTATCAGTAATGAAAATCATTGTCAATTGCAGCACAATTATGTTTAACACACTATAGAAAAGATTTATTTAAACTGGAAGTTAATCAGAACTTAAATCCTGAATCCTTGATAAATATTTTCTAAATGAATGTATGCCGATTTCTTTTGTATGTTCAAGGTTGGTATGACATGACCAGTTAATTTGTTTCACAGCAAGATGTTTTAAAATTTTAAAAACTACTTGCTACAGTGCAAGCTGAGAGAACTAGGGCTGCAACAAACGTTTATTTTCATTAATAGCTCAACTAACCGATGAATCATTTTACCTTAAAAAACAACTGCTGAAAATGTCCGATGGACTTTCCCACAGCCCAAGATATTCAGTTTATTATCATATCAAAATTTTTACTTGAAAAGTGACAGAAACCATTAATCAATTATCAGTTGCCTATTAATTGAATAATCAATTAACCTAAAGAGAAACATTGTTAAGCTTATTGCAGATGGCTGCATCCATCTCAAGAGATTAACTCCTGATACATGGTACAGCTTTTGACTTATCGGCTACAAAGTAGACTTGAATCTACACGACAGAAAAGTAATTGTCATTTAATTTGGTAATCAATCATTTTTTTAGGTTCCAGTTCTCAAATGTTAGGATTTGGTCTGGTTCTTTGTCTTGTATGATAGTAAACTGGATATTTTTGGATTTTAGACTGCTGGTCAGACAACGCAAACACTCTGGAGATGTCAACTGAACTCAGGGAAATGGTGGTGGACATGTCACTATTTTCTCACACAAGCTAATCCTACTGATTGATTTAGCAACAAAATAAGCCTCAGATTAATCTATAAATGAAAATAAAGTCCCATCTGTGCTAGTACAGTTGTAACAGAACTCTATAATAAACCATTTGGTAAAATGTGGTTGATTCAAAACGTACAGGGCCTAATTTATCTTTTCACCACTGCTCTGTGGGTAAAAAAGTCCCGCCCACTTCATCAGCCAGTGATAAGCCCTTTACACGAAACACAAACCAGTGCCAGATAACATCCATCCAACCTCAGATTGTATCAACATTTCCTTTATGCTGATATGGCTTATGATATATGATGGAGGTGATACTACAGCACTGTCTGTGGCCAGTGTGAGGGTCCAATATTATAAAGCTGAATCTTCAACAGGAAACAACCGTTATCACACACACACACGCGCGACTAAAGAGACAAAAAGTGAAAAGAAGTAAAAACAGGAACTGTGAAATAGAGAAATCAACTAAGTTACAGTGGAGTGATTGCGCGACGGTATATTGAAATTTTGTAGAAGTGCAACACGTTTATAGTTTTTACCTCACCACAAGACCTCTTGAAAGTGCTGAAAAAGCGACCAAGCAAGAAACTGGAGAAAGGTGTGCGAAAATGAAGTTGCTGGTGGGTTTGTTGGACTGAGGCACTTTGTTATGTTATAAGGTGGGCTTTTTTCCTTTTTACAGAGACTTGCTAAGACATGCACTGAAGCTGCCTGTCTGAATTATAACATCAGGCAGCGTTGTCATTTTGTCCACGGCAGAAACTTGGGAGCACTCAATTTTAACAAATACATTAAAAATAGAAAGGTGTAAGCTTGTAGCTAGCAGGCAGCTCGCAGATACAAAGCTAAATAGTTTAAAAAGCTCTCTAAAGCCACAGTTACTCACACAACATCGACAACATACGCGGGGGTGAAGTGAACGAGGATGCATCAGTCAGTTGTGTGGCGTCCAGACAGAACCGAGCATTTCTCCGCCTTCCAGCTTCAATATGCCCGACTGCACTGGTGTGACGACGAGCTACGGCGGCACCGGCGAAGCTGGAGGGTCGCTTTCTCTCCGGCTGTAAACATAAAACGGCTTTAAAAGTTAGCACTGGGCTTTGGGAGCAACAGTGTAAGTGCGTTGCACAGAGACCGACGTGGCAAACCCGCACCTCCTCTCACTGCGACGTCATCAGAGCGCGACTTAAAGGAAGACTGCACAGTCGCAGTGACTAAACAAACGAGCAGCTGGTCTTGAGTCAGCGCTGCTGTCATCCTCCCAACTTTTCTTAATGATTGTATTAAAGATTGAATTAATTATTAATTAAAAAGTACTGGTTACCAAAAGAATATAGAGTGTGTGAACGACAGGTGAGCTGGAGACAGAGACGCATTTTGTCCTGAAATTTCATAAATATATTAGAACATTTTGAGAAATTCCATCTATTAATTCTAGATTTCAAAGAACTTGAAGATTAACAATAAATTAAGAATAATCCTAGGAAAGTACAGACGACAAACCTTTCCGCCAAGTATGTGGCCCTGTGTCACAACCTGAGGGGCAGCCACTGCCAACTGTGGCAAGTTAGGCTACATATTGTACACTTTTATTTGTAGTTTATGTTATATGTGTATTTGCTTCTTTTTTTAAAAACTTATAACTGCTTAATTGAATGGTATTAAATTTTGTTTCTTGTTTTATCTGATATTCACATGTAAACCTTTTGATTTTGTTGCGAATTGCTTTGGCAACATTGTTTAACTTAAACATTCCTGCCAATAAAGCATATTGAATTGAACTGAACTATCAATGACTTTAACTAGCAGATAACAAAATAACCAAATGTAACTTGCTGAAGGAGCTTATAGGCCTACACATCATTTTACTAACCACTCTTATTGGGAACACCACTCAGTTGCTAGTTTAGGTCAAATTAATGCAAACAGTTCTGCAATAAATGCTACCTTCATCAAGGTTATAATGTTCAGTTTTTGATTCAGCTTCATTTTGGAGGCTGTAGTGCTGTTAAAAAATAAAGCGAGGTGTTTCTGATATTTAGTCTAGCTTCACTGATATAAATAGGTAAAGAAAACATTAGAAACACAACACCACAAATTACACCCTCCAAAATGATCTAAGTCTTTGGCTCTTTTGTTTAGCTTCTCTATAAATGTCAAAAAATATAGTGAAAAGTGCCTAAAATGTCCCGGAGCTTGTTTTAATTGACCAACAGCTCGAAACCCAAAGAAATTCAGTTTATGACCATATTAAGCAAATCCTTACATTTAAGAGACTGGAACCAGCTTGAAAAAATTACCAACAATCAATCACTTACTAAAATTGTTTCCAGCTTTTTTTTGTTGATCAACTAATCAATTATTAAACTAATCCTTTCAGCTCTACTCAGAAATACGACTTGAGCTGCTCTGTTAGACAGTTCACCTCTGTTGTGACAGCAGACCCTACTACTATCAAGAGTCTTGTGAAACTAGGTTATGGTTATAATAACAGAGTTCTGAAAAGAGGTATAAAGTATTCTTTTAACAGGGTCTATAAAGAATAGAAACCAATTAAGTATAGGCTATTTTAAGGTTCTGAATCTTGCGATTCATTCATGCAATAGTTTTAATTTGGACTTTGTGCGTTTAGTATTTGTGTTGTTTGTCATGATTGGCTCTCACCCGTTCACCTGACTGCTCCATATTCTTGCATGCTTAACCTGTTGTTTCTGTTGTTTTTTACAGTTACACACACACACACACACACACACGAACACACACCCACACACACTTTTGTTTACATTCTCATGGGTTGGGCCAAATATTGATGGCTGCTGGCTACTTTTCAGTTTTGATAGCCAGCTATCAACACACTGACAGTGATGGTTTTGTGAAATAAAGGCTTCACTTCGTTAAATAAAAAACCTTTTTGTTCTACATTAGGCCTTGGCTCAGAGTCTCAAAACAAACTATTGTCTGTATCTGCTCTGCATGTGCAATGATGATGTTCTCATTGTAAAATGTGTCATGCAGCTCCCAAGACAAGATAATTGTGTTTTGAAAACTTTACACCCATTACTGAAGTCAAAGTCTAAATGGTAAGTAGAACAATAAACAGTTTTGTTATACCCCAAAGGAAAAAATGTTTATTAATAAACACACACACTTTAATTCCATGTGTAAGAGATTTTTAGTTCAATGTGTATTTCTGAAACACAGTGATATTAGCAAAAGGGGAAAACAGAAACCAGGTAAGTTTCTAGAGCTGTACACTGAAAAAAAATAGAAATACATTTTCATATTGTGCTGCCACTCATAATTTACAAAGATAAAATGAAATAAAGCAGGAAATATTCCCATTAAAGAAGCTGGAATCAGATAATTTTTCTTAACAAATGACTCAAACCGATTATCAATTAGTTGCCGATTAATTTAATTGTTGACAACTAATCGATTATTTGTTGCAGCATGCAGTTTGAAAATATCCCATAATGACCGATTGACAGGTGATCTCTGTGCAGTGAAGAAATGCCACAACAATCAGCTCTCAGCAACAAACATGAAGGCAAAATAAGTTTAAGGGTTAAAACACAGAAGTGTCCCTTAAATGACTTCTGACTATTTGACTTTACAAAACTTTGCACTGTCTCCAGAAGAATTAAGATAAAGCCAAAGTCCAGCATAGAGAGGCTGAGTGAATGTGGTCTGGACTCTGTGGAGACCTGGTTTCAGAGATGCTGTAGAAGGACAGAATACCTGCACTGTGATCCAGGTACACTCCTACTCTGGAGGGTTGAGGTGCTGAGAGAGGAGTTTGGACATTGTTGTACCAAAAGTTACAACCGTTGCCGTCAAACTTTAACGCCCAAGATTTGTCATTCAATCCAAGTCCACATTCAGTCGTACTCCCTGCTCTGCTGATGTTCTTGTAAGCGACTGCTACACAAACTCCTGCATTCCCTCTCCAGTCAGACTCTCTCTACTCAGGACCAGCAAACACAAAGTAAATCTGTCTGGGTGACGAGAGTAAGGCTGTTGTTCTCTCATATATGTTGATTTTCTGTTCCTATCAGATAATAACAGCTTGTTGCTTGCTGTGTTTGGATCCAGTGTGATTTCACGTGAATATTTTAAGAATTCAGCTGGTCTGGTCTTGGGCTCTGTTTGTGGCAGTAAAACACCCACTTCAGTCCCCGTCAGTGAGACGTTTGTCCATTTCTCACTCAGAACATCCTGTAGTTTATCTCTGACTTCTGACACGGCCGCTTTCACATCATCAAAGTAACGCTGAGGACGAATATTGAGGCTGGATGTACCTGTAGATTCAGTGAGTGCTGACAGTGAGGGGTAGTTGTGTAGAAACTGTGTGCGATCCTCTGTGTGTGAGAGCTGCTTCAGCTCAGCGTCTTTCCTCTTCAGCTCAGTGATCTCCTGCTCCAGCTTCCCCTCAAGTTCTTTGACTCGACTCACTTCAGTTTCCTGCTGGGATCTGACCTGCTGCTTCACATCAGAGCTTCTTTTCTCCATAAGACGGATCAGCTCAGCGAAGATCTTCTCACTGTCTCCCACTGCTTTATCAGCAGAGCGATTGATAGCCTTCACCTGTTGCTGAAGCACCTTCACATCTTTCTCTCTGTCCTTGATTCTCTTCTGGATGTTCACCTCGAGCTCTCTCTGCCTCTCAGTAGTTTCTGCTGCAGCTGAGACTGTGTCTTTGCCTTTACGTTCTTCCACAGAGCAGAGATAACAGATACACAGCTGATCAGTACGGCAGAACATCTTCATCACCTCATCATGACGAGAGCAGATGTTCTCCTGGAGCTTCTTGGAGGGCTCCACCAGCTTGTGTTTCTTTAATGGAGCTGCATCATAATGAGGCTTCAGGTGTTTCTCACAGTAAGAGGCCAGACAGACCAAACAGGACTTGAGGGCTTTCAGTTTTGTCCCAGTGCAGACATCACAGGCCACATCTTCAGGTCCAGCATAGCAGCGATCAGCAGGAGCAGCTTGGAGTCCAGTCTTCTTCAGTTCCTCCACTAAAACTGCTAACATGGTGTTTTTCAGCAGGACAGGCCTCGGCGTGAAGCTCTGCCTACACTGAAGACAGCTGTGGATTTCCTTCGCGTCATCTACATCCCAGTGGGTTTTAATACAGTTCATGCAGTAGCTGTGTCCACAGGGAATAGTCGCCGGATCCTTCAGGAGATCCAGGCAGATGGAACAAGAGAAGGTTTCCCGGTCCAGCTGAACTAATTTCTGCGCCATTTCACCTCTCAGTGGAGCTCTGATCCAAACAGCTTTTGTTTCTGCAGTGAACGGGGCCTGTCATCTCCAGCACCTCAACACATGTTGGTTCCACACGTCTTCAAACTGTAGATCTGAAGAGGAGGCAACACGGAAATATAATTTACGGACAAAGTGGAGCTCACTGTGTTTGAGAGCATTAATCCCCTGAAAAATTGGGAGATATAATCGCAAGAGTGACGAGCTGATTTTTCCTCAGTGAGAATGTTAGTCCAATACATTTTTACAAGAATACAACAATTTACAAGGAGAGAGCACACACACTATTCAAGTTACAGTAATATTCACAGTATTTACCTAAGATAACTATGTACATTAGCTCAATTACTGTACTTAAGTACAAAATCAAGGTACCTTTAACTACTACTACTTTAACTTTACTATTCAGATCACAGATAATACTATTACAGTTCAAACTAATCAGTAAAACATAAAGGAAACAATGAAAACCTTTTGTTATTTTAACACTTTTTTCAACATGTGACTGATTTTAACAGATGTTTGATTTCACAAATTATTCATTACAATAGTTCAAACTGCCTATAATTCATGAAAGACAGATATGCTAATCACTGCTGTAAAGATGATGAAACTCCAATAATGTAATAAAATATAATGAAACTATATTATTGTAAGTTATAAGTTACTTGTTCAACTCTGAATCCCACAGGATATGACTATATAGATGTTACTAGGCTGCAGCCTTTCCCCTTTATATCTTGTTGTAGACTGTACTAGGAAGCTTTTAGTGGACAACTGAAAGACTTGACATGATGCCACTTTGCAAAATAAATAAATAGGCGTGTTTTTATTGTATACTATTCTCTATATTCTGCTAGAACCTGAACTCTTAAACAAATAATTGTTGTCACAGTTGGAGCATAGGATTAGCATAACATGCATGTGTTGTTCAACACAAACTCTGATCCAACTCAAACAATGTAACTGCCAAGTCACACAAGTTACAAGTCACACAAACTAAAGATCTATAATTAAATATGAAAGGAACCTGTTGGCAAAAAAACTTTTATTAAAGCTGAACAATTTGCTCTCTTATATGTGTGTGTGTGTGTGCAGTGAAGACTTGAACTGGTCAGCAGGATAAGCACTGCGTTTGGTTGAAGAACGTTCTAGCTGTTCATGGTCTTGGTTCATGGCGACAGGAACATTTTGGGATACTAATTGTAGCGGGGTTAATTGTAACTAATTGTTTACAACATGCATTTAGGCTGAAACGGTACACAAAATTCCTGGTTTGGTACGTACTGAACATTTAAGTCATGGTCCAGTATGATTTCGGAACAGTGGAAATGGTCCCAGCGATGTAGCTATTATGCACTACATAGAATACAATAACTTTTTTTCTATGTGAACAGGAGATCATTTTATGCCTCAGTGTAGTGCTGTTGAATTATGCTGCATCATACTGAGAGGTGTTTCTAACATTTAATCTCACTGATGGGTGAAGAAAACACAGCACCACAAACTAAAGCCTCCAAAATGACTATCAAGTGGAATCAACACCTCTTTAAGACAGTTTCAACAAAGGCTAAATATTATAAACTTCATGAAGGTAAGATTTTTTGCAGATTTAAGTTAATTTAAGTTTCACCACACTGTGCCTGATGAGATAAACTGGCAACTGAGTGTAAGTCTGTTCACATTTGTACGTGGAAACAAATTGTAACTTGATGAATGATGATGGTTCTTTTGTTTAGCTTCTCTATAAATGTCTGAAAATATAGTGGCACATTCAGATTTCTTGTTTGTTTTATTAGTTTATTACCATAATAAGCAAATCCCCACATTTGCTGGGACCAACTTGTAAAAATGCAATCAATCAATTATTGAAATTGTTTCAAGTTAATTTGAAACAAGTTTACTAACTAATCAGTTACTTTCAGCACTACTCACAAATACGACTTGAGCTGATCTGTGAGACAGTTTGCCTCTGTTATGACAGCAGACCCTACTAAGGTCAATAATCTTGTGAAAGACTCTTAAGCTTTCCCAAGAGTTAAGGTTGTATTAACAACAAGAGAACAGTTATACCCCGTTGTCAAAATTTGAAAAATAATTATTTTAATAGGGTCATAAAATAATAAAGAATTTCTTAAACTGTTGATTTTGAGTGTCATACACACCACACTTTTGTTTATATTTGGATGTTTTGGGCCAAATGTTGATAGCTGCTGGCTACTTTTGAGTTTTGAAAAAAAAAACAAAAAAAAACAAAAACACACACATTATGCCTAGGCTCAAAGCCTTAGAAAACATTACACTGACTTGCCTGTATCTGTTCTACATGTGCAATGTTGATGTTCTCTAAATCGTACTGTGTCATGCAGCTACCAACACAAACTTTGATTCTAGGTTTAAAGTTTTCCAAAGTTCAAATGATAATTAGAACAATAAACATTTTTGTTATATGCCAATGGTAAAGCATTTATAATTAATAAACACATACTGAACACAGTAAAAAATAAAAATAAAAAATCTAAAAACATCAATAGACGTCAACAACTTTAATTTCATGTGTAAGTGATTTTTAGTTCAAAATGTACTTCTAAAACACAGGGATACTAGCAAAAAGGGGGAAACAGAAATTTCCAGAGCTGTACACTGAGAAAAAAAAAAAATAGAATTACATTTTCATAATTTGCTGACAACCATAATCTATAAAGAAAATTTTTTTTACTTTGGGCCTGTAACATTGTTGACTTTACTTAATTTCTAACAGCAACACCCTGTAACTTGCTTATTTACACACAGTGTTTGCAGTTCTTTATAAGAAAGTGTAAATACTTCATTCATCTTTTGTACAAAGGTTTAAAAACACAATCATTTTCTGAACAAAGGCTAATGTTAATGCTAAACAAATACACTCTAGTTACTTCAACTCATCCAGGAGATATGAAAGACAACTATTTACAAAAATGATAAAGCTACAAAGTAATTTCCGCACTCACAAGAATCTATTCATATTTATGTGGGTTTAAATAGCTCTAGGTTAATGATATAACAATTGTGATTTGTTTATTTACTGGCCCTGAGAGTTATTTATTCAACCTATTATGGTTGGATAAAAGAATTACCTGTGTAACTGCTGAACAAAGATTTTTAATAGGAATAACATCAATTTAAAGCCTCATATGAGAATAATATAACAGGGGGCTTCTAGTCCTCAAAATGTTTTCAGTACACTGATAAACCAGCAGAGGGAGAAATTTTCCCAAATTTTCTGTTCAGATGTCCAAATGTCTTCATTTTTTAATGAATCCTTCTGCCAGCTTTTCACTTATCAAATAAGGAAATAAAAGAGTCACTTCATGATTCATTTAAATACATAAAAATGGTGGCATTTAAACATTTAAAAGACAACAAGGCTCCCAATTCTGGTGAGGTTCTCTGAAACAGAGGTCGTTTCACAGCTGGAGGGCTCAAATGACGACACTGGTGCCACTGCGAGAACTCTTGTCCTGGGAGAGACATACTAACTTTAGATTCAATTAACTAGCAATCAGCATAACTCATACAGTTTAAAATGACTTGTGTTTGTTTTGTTGATGCAAGTGCATTGGTGTAGTTGCATAAGTGTGTGTCTTCAGCATGTGTCTATCAACTACGCTACAGCACTGTACGTCTTACAGAGAAGCGTTCATTCCTCCGTGCTCCTGGTTTCTGTCCAGGCTCATACTCTGTGTAGTTGGGAGGCTTGTCAGTCCAGCCTCCACCTCCTCCTCCTCTCCTGCTGCTGCCTTCATCATCTGAGCTCCAGGACCCTCTTCTCGAGTGCCTTGATGCTGGGGGAGAGTAGTTTCCTCTGGACCTGCTGTCAAACAGGTCATCTCTGGAACGGGAGCGGGGGCGGTTCACGCTCCCTCGTAACCCGCTGCGACTCCGCCCATCAAGTGACTCCTCGCTGTAGCTCCTGAGAGCACCTCTAGACTGAGTGGATGAGGGGTAACGGCTGCCCATTGGTCCTTGCTCATCTCGACGGCCAAAGCCACTTCGGCTGCTCTCGCTGGAGCTTGGGGGGCGAGACTTGGGCGCAGAGGGTGGCATTCTGCCCAGTGGTTGCTCTCTTATTGGTGGAAGTGTGATGATGCGACGCTCTACTGGGCCTTCATCAAGACCAGAGATTATGCTGGGAGGGCCATGGGAAAATGGGCCGTTGGGTTGCATGTGCTGGGGAGGAGGTGGCATGTGCTGCATGTGCTGCATGTACTGCGTGTGCTGAGGAGGAGGTGGCATGTGCTGCATGTGCTGGGGTGGAGGTTGCTAGGATGAGTGGGAAGAAGACACAAGAAGAAATAGAGACATAAATACAAAAATTTAAATCACTTGTACATTTAATTTTGTGAAATTCCCAGAGGCACAAGAGCTGTGCCTCAATTTTATGTATAGGACTTCAGCATTGTACCAAAAGCAAGTGACACAAACCAGTGCCCTGATAGATGTTAATCCAACCGCAATACTATTGCTAATTTCAGCTTTGGAAATTAATAGAAAAATAAAAAAAACTTTTTTAACAAAAGTTTTGTTAACTAGATTGGTCAAATCATTGGTTTTTCTAAATAGACTAATTTCAGTCCAAATAAAACTGCCAGTAATGTGAACCACCTCCCCTTCAAAGTAAAATGACAGGAAAACTATAAACTGGCTTCCAAATAGATACAAAATTACTACAATAAAGTAAATAGGAATGGTCACAGAAAGGGTTTACATTTAAACAGTAGGGAATGACAATATAATGAAATAATCTGATGCTCTTCTGTTTACAGAAACAGATTTGATAATACAATACCTGTAGCAGAGGACTGGTCATGTCTATCCCCTTCACCTGGCCCTCCAGGTAATCAAGCATTTGATTGGTGTTGGCAGGGGTGTGGTTGCCATGGACACTTGGAGGGGGCATGCTGTAAGATAATGACTGAGGAGGAGGGAGGGGCAAAGGGTTCATTGGGATGTTCTTCCCTGAAACAGATCCTGGAAAGACAAAATATTCACAAAACAAAGTTAGGTGATGCACATTTGGAGATATTTGTGGACGAATACCTACCTACAGTCTAAAACGGTATTAAAGCCACAGGGTGTGCTTATTTAATGACTTGCTGTGTGACCTGATGTGTGGGTTTCCATATGTACCTGAGTAGAGCAGTGGGTTCATCTGGGAGGAGGCGTGGCTCATTGGTGCATATCCCGGCTGTCCTCCTAACCAAGGAGCCATGGCCCTCTGAGCATCCTTCATCATACGATGCCGCATCACAGCTGCAAGATGAAGACACTTCATATTTATCAATACAGAAGGTCTTCTCTGTTTATAGGCTATTTATCTGCACTGCGGCTGACATGATTTTGTACCAAGAGATTTCCAAAGCGTACAATAAAATTTCAGACTAATTTTCTACCTACTAAGCACTGACTTTGGTTTATACCAGAACAGTAGGAATAGGTCCTTGTGAAAATAATATCCAGCACTTCAGAGGCATGACTGCTCAACAGCAACTCTTTAAAAAGGACAGGTTCATATGGCCATATGTACATTGAAGCTAGTTGTTGCTGTAATCGTTTCTCCTCCCCTTACTGACAGTTAGAGAGACCCCCTCCTAACTTGATATCAGTGTAAGTGATCTCGATAAGTTCCTGTTCTGTGTAAAAATTAATTCTGAGCCTTCTGCAGTTCGAGTCAAATCAAGAAGGTGTCTTCTAAAGTTAGTGCAAAATTCCCTGTCTTTGTTTCCCTAGTCTTTTCTTGCTATGCTCCGGTAGAGGAATAATAAGGAAACACAGTAACTTTGAAGCCCGTTTAAAGTCAAACTGCTGACGCATCATTTCAGCTTCAGCTACACTTTAAAATACCTAGAAAAATGACTGTAAATTTTATCCTCCATAGCTTACATTAAAAATCATGTCAGAAAAGGATCTTTTCACAGCCAGTATGGTCATGAGAAATTACAGCCACTAATAACACTCTCAATGTAGTCATACACATGGGCATGCTCGTCACATATGCCCAACTCATCACATATGGACACTTGTTCAAGACCCCTTGGTGTCGCGTTTAACGCCCTGGGTACCCCCTTTGGCATTGTTTTTCAACGTGTAGGGCCGTGTAGGGTTCATGTTTGCAACAACACAACGTCAGGTCAAGTTAGCGATAACATCAGCTGGTAAACTCAACCCCTCCTTGTGCCTCAGCTGGAAGTAATGATGACTGAATTGTTTTTATCTTATTTTACCAAAAAGGTGGTGTCAATCAGAGCCTCTATTACCCCTGCGACCTCTTACTCAGAGGTTCCTCACCAGCAACAAGAGAGTTTTAACCAGTTTTATCCCATCGACTTGTCTGAGCTTTTAAAAACAGTATCACAAATGAGAGTGCCCTCCAGCCCACTTGATGTAATACCTACAAAGTTTTTACTGAAAGTAATAGGCCCCATTTGATCTCTGTTTTCAACAGCTCCCTATCTACTGGTTGTGTCCTTGATTATTTTAAAACAGCTTGCGTGAACCCACTTTTAAAGAAACCTGGTTTAGATCCCTCCCTCCCACAAAATTTTAGACCAATTTCAAAACTGCCTTTTATTGCAAATATTCTAGAAAGAATTGTGTCCAAACAGCTGCTCATTGTACTGGAAAATAACAAAATATTTGAAAAGTTTCAGTCTGGTTTCAGGAAGTACCACAGCACTGAGACTGCCCTGCTTAAAGTCACCAATGACCTTTTAATGTCTGCTGATGAAGGCATGTGCTCAGTCCTGGTACTCCTGGACCTTAGCGCTGCTTTTGACACTATTGATCACAACATCATGTTAGACAGACTGAGGCACTGTGTGGGGATCTCTGGTACTGCCCTAGAATGGTTTTCATCCTTCCTGTCAAATAGGAAGTTTTGCGTGTCTGTAAACAACTATGTCTCTTCGTTCTGTCCAGTTAAATATGGTGTGCCTCAGGGGTCGGTCTTAGGACCCATTTTGTTTTCCTTGTATCTGCTTCCCCTTGGACATATTATCCATAAACATGGTATTTCTTTTCATATTTATGCTGATGACACACAAATGTACTTGCCCGTCAGATCCACAGACCCTGGAATGCTGAGTTCACTTAACAACTGCCTTTGTAAAGTTAAAAAATAGATGTCAAATAATTTCCTCCAGCTGAACTCAGACAAAACAGAAATCCTGGTCACTGGGTCCCAGCAGATGGCAAGTCAAATACTGCCATCTGCTGGTTTCCTAGTAAATAACATTTGTTCAAGCAGCTTGTTCAATCATGTTTTTATCACCTTAGAAATATAGCAAAAATTCGATCTATGTTAACTTTTAAGGACACCGAGACCATTTTACACGCCTTCATCTCATCACGCCTGGATTATTGCAACAGCCTTTTCACCTGTTTAACCCAAAAATCTATTGATCGACTCCAGACTGTCCAGAACTCAGCTGCCAGGCTTTTAACCAGAATAAAGAAACATTACCCCTATTTTAGCTTCATTACACTGGCTCCCAGTATGTTTTAGTATGTTCAACCAGCCTAAGAGAGGAGAGGAAGAGACATGCTTAATGTGGTGAGGCCAAAGAAACAGAAGTCTTGTTAATAAACTCAGCAAAAAAAGAAACGTCCCTTTTTCAGGACTGTGTATTTCAACAATAATGTTATAAAAATCCAAACAACTTTACAGATCTTCATTGTAAAGGGTTTAAACAATGTTTTCCATGCATGTTCAATTTACCATAATCAATTAATTAACATGCACCTGTGGAATGGTCATTAAGACCTTAACAGCTTACAGAGAGTAGACACTTAAGGTCACAGTTCTAAAAACGCAGGACACTAAAGAGACTTGTCTACCGAATGTGAAAAACACCCAAAGAAAGATGCCCAGGGTCCCTGCTCATCTGCGTGAACGTGCATTAGGCATGCTGCAGGGAAGCATGAGGACTGCTGATGTGGCCAGGGCAATAAATTGCCATGTCCGCACTGTGAGACACCTACGACAGCGCTACAGGGAGACAGGAAGGACAGCTGATCATCCTCGCAGTGGAAGACCACGTGTAACAACACCTGCACAGGATCGGTATATCCGAATATCACACCTGCGTGACAGGTACAGGATGGCCACAACAACTGCCCGAGTCACACCAGGAACACACAATCCCTCCATCAGTGCTCAGACTGTCCGCAATAGGCTGAGAGAGGCTGGACTATTTTAGCTTCATTACACTGGCTCCCAGTATGTTTTAGAATTGACTTTAAAATTTTATTGATCACTTTTAAAGCTCTTCATGGCCTCTCGCCTTGTTATATTTCTGATCTTTTAGTCCCATACACACCAACACGTACCTTGAGATCCTCGGGCAGAGGTCTGTTGTCTCTTCCAGAGTCTCGAGCCTGCCTGAGGAAATCAGGTCGGCTGAGTCAGTGAACTCTTTTAAGTCCCTTCTTAAAACATACTTTTATAGGAGAGCCTTTCCCGATCTTATTTGACTTTATTTTATCCCTTTTATTTTATTGTATTTTACTAATTTTATATTTATCTTAAACGTGTATTTTAGTCTTTTCAATGTTTTCATGCTTTTATCTTGTATTGTTTTGTGTTATTGTTTTGGGGGTATTATTGTCTTTACACTTGTTTTGTAACCTTTTGTAACTTGTTTTTGAAAAGTGCTCTACAAATAAAGATTATTATTATTATTATTAAAAATGCAACATCTGGTTCGACTTTCATAATAATACTACTACTTCACCCTGTGAAACAGAACATTGTAAAAAGTCACAATTTGGTTAGGTAAAGGAAAACAATATTATTTATGTGACTTAAGTTAATTTACTGTTATTTATTATACACCTTCGTTCTAAAATTACGCTACAGGACTTCCCCCAGTGCGTTGCGCTATGACGCTAAGTGGCTCACCCGGGTTACAAAGTGACGCCAAGGGCTCTTGACCATGTGTCCATATGTGGTTACTTGAGAGTGAGAATGTGTTGTTGAGACACATTTGAAAAAATGTTCACAATATCTTTTTTGCTACCAAGTTGCCTTATTGTCTGTTCCCCGTGTATTTCTTACAATATAGGTAAAGAACTTTAGGCTTGTCAGAAATCCATTCCCATGTTTTGAGTGTCAGAGCTTTTCTAACTGGTGCCTGCTCTCTACCTTTTTCAGGACAGCAGCATTGCTGTGGGCAGCAGGGACAGCGCACATAGCAGCAGCATTTTTGAGGGCAACACTGGCAGCAGCAGACACAGAAGAGGATCATCAGAAGGAGAATGCCGATGATAATGAGCAACGCTGTCAACCAGCCTAAGAGAGGAGAGGAAGAGACATGCTTAATGTGGTGAGGCCAAAGAAACAGAAGTCTTGTTAATAAACTCAGCAAAAAAAGAAACGTCCCTTTTTCAGGACTGTGTATTTCAACAATAATGTTATAAAAATCCAAACAACTTTACAGATCTTCATTGTAAAGGGTTTAAACAATGTTTTCCATGCATGTTCAATTTACCATAATCAATTAATTAACATGCACCTGTGGAATGGTCATTAAGACCTTAACAGCTTACAGAGAGTAGACACTTAAGGTCACAGTTCTAAAAACGCAGGACACTAAAGAGACTTGTCTACCGAATGTGAAAAACACCCAAAGAAAGATGCCCAGGGTCCCTGCTCATCTGCGTGAACGTGCATTAGGCATGCTGCAGGGAAGCATGAGGACTGCTGATGTGGCCAGGGCAATAAATTGCCATGTCCGCACTGTGAGACACCTACGACAGCGCTACAGGGAGACAGGAAGGACAGCTGATCATCCTCGCAGTGGAAGACCACGTGTAACAACACCTGCACAGGATCGGTATATCCGAATATCACACCTGCGTGACAGGTACAGGATGGCCACAACAACTGCCCGAGTCACACCAGGAACACACAATCCCTCCATCAGTGCTCAGACTGTCCGCAATAGGCTGAGAGAGGCTGGACTGAGGGCTTGTAGGCCTGTTGTAAGGCAGGTCCTTACCAGACATCACCAGCACCAACGCCGCCTATGGCCACAAACCCACCTTCGCTGGACCAGACAGGAATGGCAAAAAGTGCTCTTCATTGATGAGTCACGGTTTTGTCTCACCAGGGGTGATGGACGGATTTGTGTTTATCGTCGAAGGAATGAGCGTTATACCGAGGCCTGTACTCTGGAGCGGGATCGATTTGGAGGTGGGGGGTCCGTCATGGTCTGGGGCGGTATATCACATCACCATCGGACTGAGCTTGTTGTCATTGCAGGCAATCTCAATGCCTTGCGGTACAGGGAAGACATCCTCCTCCCTCATGTGGTACCCTTTATGCATGCTCATCCGGAGATGATCCTCCAGCAGGACAATGCCACCAGCCATACTGCTCGTTCTGTGCGTGAGTTTCTGCATGACAGCAATGTCAGTGTTCTGCCATGGCCAGCGAAGAGCCCGGATCTCAATCCCATTGAGCACGTCTGGGACCTGTTGGATCGCAGGGTGAGGGCTAGGGCCATTCCCCCCAGAAATGTCCAGGAACTTGCAAGTGCCTTGGTGGAAGAGTGGGGTAACATCTCACAGCAAGAACTGACAAATCTGGTCCAGTCCATGAGGAGGAGATGCACTGCAGTACTTCAAGCAGCTGGTGGCCACACCAGATACTGACTGGCACTTTTGATTTTGAGCCTCCCTTCATTCAGGGACAGATTATTCTCTTTCTGTTAGTCACATGTCTGTGAAACATTTTTCGTTTATGTCTTATGGTGTTGACTCTTTTAGTGTTCATACAAATATTTACACACATTAAGTTTACTGAAAGAAAAAACAGTTGAAAGTCAGAGGACGTTTCTTTTTTTGCTGAGTTTAGGTATTTCTGTCCCTGATTTTGTTAGAACTCAGAACTCACAACAGCTACCTATAATGTCACACAAATTTGGGTTTAAACACATCAACAGTAGAAGTTGTGGAAATTTCTTACCGTAAACTATGAGTTGGATTTCTTTGTCAGAGACTCCAGAGGTGTCTCCAGCAGCATTGACAGTGCAGTAGTACACCCCGTTGTCCCACCACATCACCTCATAGATCACCAGGTCTGCCTCTGTGTACACACACACACACACACACACACACACATCCAATTAAACAGTGGCCAAGTTACCGCTGAAGCAAATTTCAAAAACTTGTCCTAGGAAAGAGCAACACCACAAATGCACACTGGGACTGTACATAGTCTGGTCATGTTTGTCCCGTGACCTGTCTATATTTCAAGTACAATGTTGCTGATTGGCTCACACCTCACATCTCCCATTCAAAGGCATGTCAGTCTGTCACATTAGTTGTCAGGATGAGGTTGCTATACTGCTCATTATCAGTTGTTACAGATTCATTTTCTGTCAATCAACTAATTATTATTAAGTTTATTTAAATAGGGACAGATACAAAAACATAGATAAACTTTGACAGACATCTGATGTGTGTATCATAGTGTTTTTAGCTAAAGCTAATTCACAACACTTGTCCCTAGTAGGGCTTTTTGACTGAAAAATACAGTTTAACAAAATAAACAAAAAAAATGAAGTACAACAGAAGAAAATAAAAAAGGATAAAAAAATTATACAGATTGGGCAACGTGTAAAGACTAAATATGAGAGCAGTATTGTTCCTGAATTAACCACGATTTAGTGTTTTTTTGAAGGAGGCTAATGTCGGGATACATTTCAAGTGATCTGGCAGAGAATTCCATAATTTTGCCTTTTACCGAAAAAGAAGCCTGGGCAAACGATGTTCTTCGAAAAGGGATACTACAATTGCCTTTTGACGCTGATTGGGTGATGCATCTGGTACTTTGCTGTCTTGTTATTGTTTTGCAAAGCGGTGGTGGAGCAGCGTCATTTAAGCATTTGAAGACCAGTTTAACCAGATGCAGGGAGATAAAATTAGCAAAACTTAAAATCTTAAATTGGCAGTGATGAAACCTTATTCTCTTCTTGTCCAGAATTTTCAAGGCTCGGTTATAAGACACTCTATGGTTTTGACTGATGACTGATGAGCTTGAGACCATGTGGTTAAGCCACAGGATATGTATGAGAGGACCACTAATAATTTCAGCTCTATTATGAAGTATAGGTATAATGATAGGTGAAGTAAATTATTTATAATCTGGATGAAGTGTTCTCAAAACTTCATTTAGTCTCAAGACTAAACAGGGTCTCATCTGGATTGAGCCCGACGCCAGATGTGTTGGATGGGACCATGTAGTGTTTGCATGAACTCACTATTTTGGATGGTGATCCTACGTTCACGGTATTCTACTCCAAGTGTGGGCTCGCTGGTTCCTTTCTTCTGGATCACTGTGCGCACTGTCCGCTGACGATCTGGACAGTCATTTGCTGGGTCCTGCCCTAACTGTAGCGCAGACTGGTACGCTGCAAAACCAGAGGCAAAGTTTTCATTAAAGCAATAAATAACGATCTTTCCTATGATTGGCGACCATGTAGCGCTTCTTTTTATTACCTGTATGCTTGGTAGGTATAAAGATCAAAGTATCTTTATTGTGCGGCATCACAAAACGTACTGTACAGGATTGACTATCCAGCTAGTGAGTATTCTGAACTGTGTCAACAGCAGGGACAATTATTGAAATATGTCCAGGCCTCAAGTTCTAAACCTGGCAAAAAATTATTTTAACCATGCTAGCGGCATGCCTCTAGGGATGGGAATGTTGGTTGCTAAGTCGGACAACCACTTGGTTCAGACTGAAACATCTCTACAACTGCTGGATGGATTGAGACATTCTTGGTCTCCAGAGGGTGAACCCTACATACCTTGGTGATCCCCCAACTTTTGCTCCTGTGCCATGAGGTTGTCATGTGGTTTTGAGTGAAAGGTCTCAACAATTATTAGATGGACTGCCATGAAATTTGGTATAGAAATTTATGTTCCCCACGGGATGACTTGTAATAACTCATGACTTGTCATATTCTGCAATCATCATATCAAAATTTGAATTTATCAAATACTTTTATTTCCAATTACATTCAAAACTAATGACATTCTAATCTACCTAATCTGTAGTTTGTGTCAGTTTTACATAGCCAATGTTAGCATTTAGCTCAAAGCACTGCTGGTGCCTAAATACAGCATCACAGAGTCACTAGCATGGCTGTAGACTCTTAGGCTTTTAAATATATTAAAATGTTGTCAATAAACCAAACTCCAGTGAAAACACCTTCATCAACCATGCAAAATCAATTATAGTCTGGTTTCAGCAAGTCCATACATCACAATTCAAGGAGTCAGAGGTTCTTCTTGTCACTTACACAAGCATAATGTAGTTTAATACAGTGCGGCATACTCATTAAGGCTGTTCTAAGAAATTTAAGTGAAAAATAATCATTTGAAAAAACTGAAATAGAAATATAATAGATATGTAAAAATTGTGGCTAGTCATTAAAAAGTGCAAATGTGCAGGCCAGTTGAGAACACAGTTTGTTAGACAAAGGTATACACAGAGGGCAGAGTTCACCATGCCAGTGGCCTGAGGAAAGAAAGTGTCTAACTCTGTGTTGGACTTGGTGCTCCATAGCTGTGATAGTCTACTGATTACAAAGAAAACTTTTTGATGCACAAATTCTTCCTTTATCATCATCAACCAAGTGTTTATAATTGGCAAAGGTTAAGTTGGAGCCTACAGCTTATTACACCACCTTAGCTCGCACATTAAGCTCACTACGTATTGTAAGTTTTTCCTTCTGGCTTTGATGAGTATTCGGCGAGAATGTGAGACTTCTTATATGAACATGGTGTCTTTTCCTCAGCCAGTCATGCTTTACCTCCTCTGATTCACATCAGCAGAGAGAAGTGCCTGACAATGCAAATATACCATCACTTTTCTCACCATAATTCTCTCGTGTGTATGATGTTGCTTACCTGTGGAATAGTAATCCAGCACAGGGTCCTTGCAAAAGGACTTGAACGTCCAGGTGACGAGGACATCTTGGACATTTGCAGAGGTGGCGTAGTCACAACGGAGTGTTACTGGGACAAACAGAGTTGTGCTGTACTGCTGCTTAAGAACATTCACCTGAATACACACCGACACTGTGGAGAGACGGCAAACAGATGGTAGTTTGTGTATTGTGCACATGTTTGTAAGGAATAAAGCACAGTCTCAAAGTCAAGTTAGATAAGCGTTGTAAAAACGAAACAATTTGTGTGGAGGTTTTCTCTCAACCGTGGAGTTTATTTCACAGTGGCAGAACCAGAAAAACAGGTGACACAGACAAAGGCACAGGAAATGGCTTACAGTGAAACTACCAAACAAACATTCAAAAGCTGGAATGAAACCTGTTCAGTTCATTTGTTCCTAAATGTAGACAGGTCAGTGACTCTTTAAAATAAGATGTAAGACTATAAAAAGGTAGGTTACAGTTTAAAAACATAACTGGACCACCTTACACCAACCTGGTAAATAGGAATCAGTAGGCTATAGTCCTCCAAATAAAAAAAAGACACGTATAATCCAATGAAAAAATCCTTTCGTTAGCTTCGTCTAAGCAGACTTCAACTAGAAACATTATGTAGGTCGACCAAACAAGATTTACATCTTTAAATAAACAAAAACATGTCATGTGACCGATACCTCTAGTTTGGTTAGTTTCAGTCGCAATTTTGAAAAACGTGCGATTCACAAACAGTCGACTAATTTTAAGACAACATGAGGCTAATATGTAAAGAAATGGCGATTACCTTTTAGAAGCGACAGCAGAAGGATCAGGGCAGGTAGACTCCCCATGATGACAAAAACGCTACAAAATTCCTCCGCCTCCGAATAAAAAGAGGGAAACTAAACTCCTCCAATGACACAAAAAAAGATATGAAAAAAAAAAAGATGAAGCTATGTATTTTAACCTGAACCTAAACACAGTTGATCATTGCGTCGTCCTGTGTGTTTGTCTGAACAGTAAGCTAACTTTGCGTTTAATGCTTGAGACTGAAGTCATCTCTGGCCACACCCCGAAACAGGTGAATTCGTCCTAACCTGTGACGTAAGCAGGTGAACAGCAATCCCCTAAAATGAGGAAGGTCTGCCAGTCCCAACCGCACAGTATAAAAAACAAACAAATCATCATAATACCGGGATTATTGTAAACGTGTGTGTGTGTGTGTGTGTGTGTGTGTGGTGCTCATTATTTATCTAATCGTGATATCTTTTTCATTCCACAATGAGATAAACATTAAACATAGGATGAATTCAGATAATCTGGGAATTTCTATATGCAAATTTGACTTCTGCGAATTAATACGAGATCATTTGATCAACACATTAGACCTTTTTGAAATCCATAAGGTGTTTTCTAACCATTCCAGACGAAATAATGTAGATAGCCTATCACATACCAGAGGAGACATGCCAGACATGTTAGTGGCAAAAGAAATCTGCCCCAATGTGATAATCTGGGACACTTGTACTAGCCTTTAAAAAAAAGGCCAAACACCTTAATGCATGCCATGCTCAAAATCACGATTTTAAATAAAAAACTTTATGAAAAAATTAAAGGTGAATAAGAAAATGTAGGCAATATAATAGAAATGTCATATATGCTAAACATAGAAAGAGTCATAGACTATTTATTCCTAAAGAACTAAATAAAGGAAAAACCAGGAAAATGCTTAAATCTGTATACACAGGTTTTATGATACCATGTTAATTCATTTATATTAATTTAAACCATTGTATTTAAACAGTATGACAGTTAGATCAACGCATTATAAGTTAAAGTAGCCTATATCAGAATCCCAAACCTGTCCTGTTGATTTGATTTTGTTAGAACAGGAATTAAACACACTTAGGTCTCTACATTAAAAGTATTGGTTGAGACACTGGAAAATATTGTTACTATTAGAAACAACTGAGAGTGTTTTTCTTTATTCATTCCACACCTGGTTGTAACTCTGCACTAAAACCAGTAGATGTCATTCTAATATTGTGTTTATCTGAGCTGGAACTTCATGAGAATTCCTGTTTCAGCTGGACTCCACCTAAAACCAATCAGTTTATTGTCTGGAGGAAAGATACTTTTTAAACATGTCCTATTTCATAAACATCTAAACCCATCTGCATTCGATTGGGACTACTTTTGTGTGTTGTGCTGAAGTGCTTCAAATGGTCAAAGATTTCCCCTCTAAGCACACCCATTCTGCACCTGCAGCCCTTCTGAGCTTTTATTTTTCCTGGAAACTCCTGCCAAGATCAACTCTGTTTCCTACTTGTTCTCCCTTGTGTCCTGTTCTTCTGTTGAAAGTAGAGAAGGGGCCAATGTCCAACTATTAATTAAAGACAAAGCCTAAAGACAAAATTAAACCTTTAATTGGTGTCCCTAACCAAACAGATTACAGCTTAATCTACACATGTAGCCTCATTATTTACTACTATATATCACAGGCTGCAATATCCCCCTATTCAACGTTCTTGTCAAACAACTGATCATTTATCTCCTGCCAATAATGACACATCTCTACATTCACGACTAACAATGTTTAATGTTGTGAATACATTGTATCAACCCTGGGAATATTTCAGCAAAACACACACACAAGGTCAACACAATTCACTTTGCGCCATAAGTGTGATCTCATCGCAGGCAAATATACTTTTTACTCAACATTTATCTGATAGCTAGTTAATACTTACTCTGCAGATTCAAATTAGAAATATAAAATATAATAAACAAATAAATTATGATGTATTATTATAGATTAAGCTTCCTAGCACTATATAAAGTAGTAAATGTTAGCTCATCCTTTACCAGCTGCAATATTGTGTTGCTTACACATTAATGCATCAAATATTCAGTTACTGTGCAGTAGTATAGAACTTTTACACTGTATTATTACAATTATTGGTTCTACTTAAATTACCTTAAGCATTTCTCTATAACATTTTCATTACTAAATAAGTAACATCACTAGGTGTTTGTTATTAACAGTTTGAAACTGAAAAACTCAGCTAATCTGCTTCATCGGGACTGTGTGGTTGTGGTTTGATCAGATTTGACGGAGAGTGAACAGCAACCCACCAAATCAGATTGATTAAAAAATGCTGATTGGCGCTCACTGGCATCACGTTTCCAGGGGAGCCTCGTCCACAACAAACCAGTAAGGGAAGTGCATGAAAAATCACAAACAAGCCTTTTACTCTGTGGTGTGTGGTGATGTCATATTTCCCTGCTCTGTGCAGCCCAGGAGGGAGTTGCTCAACAACATTCCTGACATACTCTTAAGCTGTGACTGATCACTGTATCAACCGATCCCTCCCATCACAAACTTATAATACATTGTTTTAAATGTAACTAGTAAATACTACGTAAAGCAGTTAAAATCTTCCCCATCATAACCAAGTACAGTAAAATGCTGCTTATAGTAATAACAATCCAGTAATGTAATACTCCTAGGGCCATTTTTCAAGTAACAAGCCCATTTGGTATCAGAATTGTACGTACAGTACAGCAGTTGAATAAATGTACACCACTGCCTGTATGACATGACTTCTTGAACCTATGCAGTTGAAAAATAAAGAATAATAAGCTGTAACATGAAAGCGCTGTGAGATAACTGTTGTTGTGATTTGGCGCTACATAAATAAAATTGAATTGTATTGAATTGAATTAACAAAACCTAGGTTTCATTCTTTCTCCTAAGCTAATTTGCTGAGAACACTTTTGGTTTGTGTTATACCAAACTGGATCTTGCCGTTTTAATAAACAGATACTTTAAATGTTGTAACAAATTATTTATGTCATTGACAAAATAACGGTGACACAGAAATCTGTGGCTGAGCTGGCAGAACTGCGAGTTTTGACACAGCTGTGTAGCAAAGACAGGCAGTCTCTGATTACAACAATGAACAAAGACAATGAGTCACACTCAATTACACATTGTCTCCTTTACAGAAAAGTATAGTCATCTCTCTCTCACACATATGAACACACTTGTCAGTACCAGACAACACAAACACGATGGAAGAAAACTAAACACTGACATTAGACTTTTCGGAAGACGAAACGACCTAACATGGTGGCGGTAATAATGAAATACTGCATGGTGTAATGTTAGAACAAAATAAGTAATAAAACTTAATAAGACTCAAAAAATCAGTAGGCTAATGAGGTGTGTATATATATGTGTGTGTGTGTGTGTGTGTGTGTGTGTGTGTGTGTGTGTGTGTGTGTGTTGAATCGCTAAGATAAGATAAGGCTGAATAACAGTAATCAAATCAAAGACACTTAATCTTATGTACACACTCACACAGGAAAGCAAACATAATCTTTTACAAATTACTAGGGCCATATCACAACACACACATAAATAGATCAAGTTTACATAAAAAATATCTTGATACTGTAGTACAATTTTTTAAAGGCAAGTGGCACTTCAATGTTTACAAAAAATACAAAATGTCCTCAGGATTTAGTCCCTAAGATAAAATAGTTACTTTGTGCAAACTAACATGTTTTAATAGAAGACAAAAAGCACCACTTACATACAGGATGGAGACAAAATAATGTTTCGGCTTCATGAATAAGGACTGTAACTAAATCCCTACAGCACATGCTGTAACAAATCTCTCATATTGGGTCTGCAGTCTGCAGTATTAGTCCACCTTTGTTAGTTTAGTACTTTGTTAACGTAGCTTTCAGTCTTTGGACCGTACTGTATGTTTGACCAATTGGAATACATTTCTGATGATCACTCCTGCAGTCTGGGCATATATTATGTTGCTTTAAAAACATTTAAAGTATACTAATAAAAATCACATCGATTGCCAGGCTTCTTTTCTAGCTCATAAATGTTGCTACATAGAATTGAACCTTATATTACCCAGCTAATTTGCATGTATGACTTAGTTACCTAAAGCAACATTAATATATTTCTGGCCACATGGAGTCAGTAGAAGAAGCTGTAGAAACGTCCAGTAGACACGAGCAACATTATTATTAATTTGAAGGCGTATTTGTCCAACTGAGAAATATAAGTCCAATCTTTACTCTCATTTCAGCCCTGTTTTGGTCTCCCAACAACTCCCTGAGAGAAATATATGTCTCTTTAGCTGCTAAATGCTCCACTATGTTCACCAGCTTGTAGCTAACTGCGTCTGTCTGCCGTTTGTGTCTTGTAATGTACAGTTGTGTTTTAGAGTTTTTGTCTTTTTTTTAAACTAAAAACAGCTGCCTGCTGACACAGGGTACACAGCGATACAAGGTTGATGACAGCAGTGACAATGAACATACATAGTGAAGTTGCAGGCCGCAAATCCAAAACAATGAGCTGAAAGACACTTAAACCCTCTTATAGTTAAGAGGAACTGCTGAGTTGGGTGATAATTTGACACATTTTGCATTACATTTAATCTATTGTCAATTTAAAATATTGCTCAGTGCAGCTTTGAGAGTTACTGCCATATCCATGTTTACATTATTTCGTCCACCCCCTCTACACATCATACCAACATTTGGTAAAGTCGGTTACTACTTCCAGCTTTAGTTAACATTAAAATTAGGTGCTTTAGTCTCTGAATATGTTAATGAATGAAACAGTGTGTGTTTTGTCAAACAACTGGAGCTACAATATGTCCTTTACAATAATGGTGTTGTCATATACCATCTATTCTACAACTGTGCTATTTTAATGCAGATATCTCATCAAGTGGAAATGAATACGCTCTTTGTGCTGAAAGCGTAAACCAAGTCTCTCTGCTTCAGAGCCTTTTCTAAAGGGACGAGGGGAGACAAACAGTGTTCTGCTGGGAGGGACAGTCCAGGTCGTACACCCAGCCACAGTTTAGTGTTAGTCTAGCTGAGATATATATGAGGCAAGCGGTGACAGAAACTGAATAGTGATGACTTCATCATTCAGGGACGTCACAGGCAGAAACCCCAGAGACAGTCTCGAAAGTAAAAGTGTGTCTGTTGTCCACTTTATTCAGCGTTCCTTCACGGTCAGTTGTACTTTGCATATTTTTTGCAATGTCCTCTCAAAGTAATTTCTATCAGCTGAAATGCAGTTCCCGTAGAGTCTGCTCCACTGGCTTCCAGACGATCAGACGATGAGGGAATCCCGGCTGAGGAGAGTGCTCTGGTGAGGATAAAAATAAAGTGTTAGTGATCAAAATAAACAGCTGAGAGTTTACAGCAAAATATGAATACATATCTTTTTCAGTAGAATGGAAGAGTAAAGAGATAGTAAACATTAGCCAAACGGGGTTATTATGGTGAGGTACAACCTGGGACAAACTGCATTTCAACTTCTTTTTAAATATTTTTTATAAGATTTAATTGAAGTCCTGGTGAATTAATTAATCTTGTGCAGGAAGTATTTGATGTTGAATACCTTTTTGACCCAGGTTTGTCAGGGAGGAGACAACCAGTTATGATTGTTAAGGAGAGTAGGATACAGAACAGAGAATTCTACCTAGTTTTCATTGTGGTAGCATCTGAACCTGACCTGTCAAAGGTACAATAACAACAACACTTACTTTAGGCCTACAAATTGTGTTTATACAAGTCAGAGTTTCTCAACCTCGGACCTGAGGCCTCGTGGGGAAGATGACACATTGATATGAGTTTGATATAATCTAACTTTTAATAACAACAGGTTTGAGATTTATCATCTTTTCTGTATAATCCATTTGGAACTCCTTCCAGAGTGTGCAATAATCAATACACATGATAACGTAACTGTCTAAGTGCAGGGATCACTCAAATTTTGGGGCCTACAAATGAGGTTATGGGCCAGGAAAGGATGACAAACTGTACTGCAATGCAAACAGCAATAACACATGCCTGCTATACTAGCTCACATGATGATTGTCTGTCACAATGCCACAAGGTACAAACCACGACACACTACATATCTTAATTAACCAAAAGTTAAATTATTTTGCACCATCTTAAAAAGACAATTAGACTTTGTGTAATCTTGGATCATACATCCATCTAAATGTTCAGACACTGATAAGATTGACTAAAGATACAGATGAAATAAACCTGATTGAACTTCCCATTTACAGCATTTATATACAAATATACCTCCAACTTAAAGCATTACTTTGGTTTTTAGGCAATTATACTATTTTTCAGACAGTGGATGCTTTTCTTTTCGATTTTGGATATGTTGATTGCCTCTCTTGGCTCACTTCATGTCTACAGGATCATATACAGCCCTTTTTGGCCAAATAGTTCCAGGAACTTTGTCCCTATGGCACATTCCCAGTTTCCACCACATCTTAAGAGCCGTTAAGAGGCATTAAGGCGGTATATTGGTATTATGAGGTATGCCGATAATTTCAAGAGATATAAAATTTGACAATGCTGTTTATTGGCAACACATTGTAGCATTTATCAGAGAAACACAGAGTTATTACGTTATAAGTCGCAACAAAGTGGATATTTTACAAGCATGGGCCAAGTAAAGCGACAGTGAACACAGCAGTGCAGATGTCATTCATTTACTACCACGTTTTGTTTTGAAAGGCTACGTCGTCAACATGCCTCCTACTCCAACTACACGTAGCCTGCTGCTGATGGAGAAAGTCACCTGAGCAGATATACAGGGAAAGAGAGACGGAAAGAAGTGGGGCACGCTGAAGTGTTTGCAAAAGAGATACGTACGTGTGAAGAGAACTGAAGAGAAAGTAGTGGGGGGGCTGTGTTAGCGGGCATTTTTTTTACTATTTGTAGTAGCTTGTTTCTTATTTCATCGTTTTAATTATACTTCATTCTCCACCTTATTTAAGTGTCACTCCATTCAATCTGACTCCTCCAGTGACTTTCTCCATCAGTAGTAGGCTACTTTGTATAACGTCGACTCAAAAAAACCGCGGTGACGGCCTTAAAAGCAGGAAAATACGGCACTTGTTAATTACTTTGAAGTTAGCCTAGTGTTAACATTTTTATAAAATTTCATCGATTACACACCAATAACTAGTTTTCAACAACTAGAAAAGATGCTACATAAGTTCTACTCCATGGATGTGTAACAAGACCTGGATACAGCGCCGCCCCTCAGCCTTGCTTCCAATTTTTCCCAGTGGCCACTCACAGTTCTGCAGTGAAAAATTACGCTGTGGCACAAAAAGCAGGACAGGACACCTCAAACTGCAAACAAGGTCAATTATCTTTCTTTTATGAATTTTTGATAAATGGAGGTTTTAATTTAATTCTTGACTGACTGAATATGTGCCATCTTTGGGTCGTGTATCGATAATCTTATAATACATCCATGCTCTACTCACTGTTGGTTTGCGTTACCAGCAAACAACCCTACTATAACCTAAAGGTTCAAATGTAACTCACCACTTTACGGTTCTTGTCTCTAGGTTCCTCTCTGCGACTGGGCAGACACTGGGAAGGAGACTGGGCAGCGGGTTGAGGGGAGCGAGAGTTTGCTGGGAGCGGCCGTGGAGATGGCCTGTCAGTTTTGCGCTGTATCTCTGAGTAAGGAGGCAGTGGATCTGCCTCAGGCCTGTTACTAGGCGAGCGGCTGCAGTGACGACTAGATTCCCCGCTGCTCTTTTTCGAGCTGCCCTTCGAGGGTGTGTCTGAATCTTCCTCACCCCGGGCCCCACTCTTCCCCTGGTCGACCCCTCGCAACTTAGCCTTGCGCTCCAGCAGGCTGTTCAGGAATGTGCCATCATAGTCCTTCTCTTGAGAAGAAGTTGATGGTGGACTAACTCTGGGAGGAGGTGGGACAGGACGCTGGCTGTCCCAAGTGCCCCTCCTCTTTTTGGGTGAAGGAAGTGGACTTATGATAAGTCCGTTTTTCTTGTTTCGTCTGGGACGATCTTCACGGTCGCTGCTGTCCCCAAGCTCATTTTCATCGTTGTGATAATGCTGAGGCGGACCATCCCGGTAGGAAGGATACTGTCTGTACTCCAGAAGCTCCATCTCATAGTCTCCACTTTCTTCTTCCCTTTTCTCTACCCCTCGACTTACTCTTTGCTTGTAAGAAGCAGCAAACTCCTCCAGCTCATCCAGTGAGCCAGTTCGTCCTGCCGTACGGTATGTCTTTCTCTGCAGATGTTCTGAACGAGGGTTCCATCTGCAAAACACAACACAAGGCCAAGAGAGGACAGAGAGAGACAGAGGGAGGTGACACGGGAAAAGGAAGCAAGACAAGATGAACAAAACTGTGAGTATTGTTTATGCAGATATACAGAATCTGTTTGTTTACTTAAGTAAATGGGTTACAGCTGACTTTCTCCAGTAAGATGATTGCTTAAACGTCATGTACTGTATACGGGAAACCCATTTCTGTAATCAAGAAAGGGATTTCCCCAGCTGGATTTCTCCAGGAAAATGTTAATTTCTTGGCCATTTATAAATGTAACTGGATTTCAAATTGTTGTTTTATGCAGGACAAGACTTAAACTCAACATAATTCCCTAAGCCCAATTCAAACTGAAACAAATAAAAGTAGCCTCTACAAGTCTAAAGCAGTTGGCAAGTTGAAAATTCAGACACATTTGCAACAACTGAGGCTGGGCTGACTTGACCTGCTGCATGTTTACATCTGCCCTAAAACGTCAATTAAAGCCTCTCCCAAACCTGTCCCTTTTACTAGTGTGACTACAGTTTTTGACAATTAAAGGCAGATCTCTATTAGACATCTGGTCTGGTTTTTATAGAAGTTCTTTGGATGTATAAAACCTCTTAAAGCCCACCGGGTCACTTGCTTGAGCTAGTTCTAAGCTGCTTGGATTGTGCATCCCAAAATAAATGCTTAAACTATATGGACACATCGTTAGATCGGCTAGATTCTCCAAAATTCAGTCATTTGGTTCATTTTACGGAAACAATGATCACCAAAGTATTTTTCATTCAGATTTACTGGTGTGGTAAAGTAATTAAAGGTCTGTCAAATATAGACGCCTATCCCAAATACAGACTTCAGACATATAAGCGAATAAAAGCCCCGGCTATTAATTGAAGTTTTAAAGGCTTCACAGTAACCTGGTCTCTTTAGTGCATTTAAATACACACAAACAAGTATCTGTACCTGTTGTGGTTTTCCTCCTCGCTGTGATTCTGTTGCCGTTGATTTCGTCCGAGCCTGCGCGACTGTGAGGAGGACGGAGGATCATCGCTGTATCGCCGCGGAGGATGAGACTCATCCTGGCAGCACCGGGGCTCTGAGTTGGGGTCATCGCGATATCGTTGGGATGAAGGGGGATTGTCACGATAACACTGCAGCTGTGGGATGCGGTTGTCACGGAAGTGGTGGGTTTCAGGCTGAGGGTCTTGGTCAGGGATTGCGGGGAGAGCTTTCTTCTGGATGTTTCGGTATGTTTGGCGAAAACCGGTGTCTCCCTCGTGGAGGGAGCTCAGCTCGGACAGGCTACAGGCTGCATGGGTCAAAATCACGGAATAGATAAATAAAGAGCGAATGAACAAAGAAAAACAATTAAACAGAAAATTCAACTTTAAGGAAGGAAGTACAGAATTTAAGAGAGAAATACAATGAAGATACTGCAGAAGAAAAAAGTCCTCAAGAGATTACTCTATGTTTTTGAGTTAGCATCGTTAAAACGTATTCTTTCAGGAAAGTAGACATGCACACCTGCTATTGTGAACATCTGAACTACAGGAAATTCAATACGCAGGATGCTTGTGCAGAGAGGCATGCCAAGATAAGCTCAAGAGAATAAGAAGCCAAAAAAGACACTGTCAACAGTATAGACAGTGCAGCATGCAGTGCACCAACATGCTATAGAAGATCCTGACAGATTAAATCCACAGAATGGGTTTATGAAGCTTACACTGGTGGCTGTTGGACCTGGAAGGGTTGAAGTGAGCCAGTTGTTTCTCTACATACTGTAGCACCCTGAGAGAGTCCTGATCCTGAGGTGAAGGCACACGGTAGGGAACCCCTACAGCATGCATCGGCACTGCAGATACACACTTAACCCATCAACATGGAGAACTTCTGTTTGTCTTTGTGTTTATTGTGGATTGAGGACTATACTGGTGGTTTTGCCTGTTTTATATTCTACCATTTTATTCTCTTACTATTGTTTCTCGCTAAAAATTGCAGAATCCAAAATTTAACACGCAGTTAAATGAGAGCAAACACATCTATTTACATCATTCACATATGGCAAAATAAAATAGGAACTGAATATTCTTGCAGATTATTCCAAGCCCATTAAGTGCATGATTAAAAGGCAGTTCAGAATAAACTTCATTATGCTAGAAGATTAAAAAAATGTGGTCTTTTAATAATTAAAGTGAAAAAAAAAACCCAACTAAAACCACAGATTCACTTGCAAATAAAAAGTAAGACCCCACCTGCTGTGAGTAGGCTGCCATCTGAAGGGGGGACAGAAGACATCTTGTCCACTAAAGAGGGGGGAGCGATGGGGACCATCGTCGGGACACCAGTGACAAAGTATGGAGGGTAGGCAGGTTGAGGGGTGGAGGTGCCTGTCTTTATACCCTTACCTGCCTCATATACTACAAAAGCAACACACAATCCCGTTCAGATTTTCCAGAAAAACATACATTTAAGTCTTGAGCACTAGCCTTCGCACCTCTGTGTGTGTGTGTTGATACTCACGGTGTCTAGGGCAGCAGCATGTGTCGGGGCAGCACCAGCAGCTGACGTAGCAGCAGCAGGAGTGAGGACAACACTGACACCAACAAATCCCAACCAACAGCAGGAACAAGACACTGCCCAGCGCCACTGCTGACACAAACACCCACTCTGGAAGTACACACAACACACAATCCTGCATATTAATACTGTAAGTACCAACATATATTAACACAGGAACAGTGTGATTCGATGAAATCACTACTGTCTCATGCTTGGCTCGGAAATGGCTGCTATTATTTAGCACTGCACTCCATATAACTTTGTCGGACTCATGATGATGGTTAAAAAACGTCAAACTGATGCAGCAAAACCAGAGATATTGTCTTTTTTATTCCATCATACTTATTCCTTGTCTTCAGGTGTATTATGCAATTAGCAGCAAATGTTTTTTATTAATTTTCAACACAGCTCCCGTTGGAGCCACAAGAGGCTTTATACAGCTGTTTTCCCATTTGCAGTAGTACCCCATAAGACTTTTAAATGGTGTACAATTGATGGAGTCTGCATTTGTATGGTGGAATTTGTATTTCAGGAGTGTTTTTCCTGCGTTCCCTCTGTACAGTCTGTCCATGCTTACACTGACTGTGTCTGTATTACATGTAGACTAAAAGCCTTGGTCCCAAATGTATGCTGTATACAAATTTTACCTAATTTGAGTCTCATGTTTGGAAAATAATGAAAGCATACTTAAAAATAAAAAGATTCATTCTAAAATTGTTGGATTACCCTGTTGACAGTCTCAAAATAGAGTGTTGAATGGAAATGAAGGAGATATTCATAGCTAGAAAAATGGGCATAAAGGTAGAAGTAGTAGTAGTAGTAAATGATGAGTTAACTAGGGATTAGTTAACTGATAGAAAGTTACTTAATTACAATTAATAAAAACCAATGAGCTGTTCCAGGGCTGTGAACCTGTAGAATATATAGTAAAACTGTTAATCAGATTTCACTTGGGTTGCGAGAACTTCAATGTTTTTAATGTTAGCAACATTATTTATTCTTAATCAACCTTCATATAATCTCTCAGGCTTCCCACTATAACATGGGTGCTACAGATATCCTAACACGTGTTTGTAAGTTGATAACAAGACAGGTATCTCTGATAGGTGGACAGTGCGACCAGTTTAGTAAATTACTGTAATAACTAGAGAAGATAATCAAGATAATAACCAATAAGATATTTGTTTCTGAATGCATGTAAGCTGCTTGAAGGTTCAATTGAATGGTATAATTTCTTCCTTAACATTATGTAGTTCCTTATTTTCTTGTAAATGTCTTTTTAACCTACTTTTTGCTTTTTAATCTGCAGTGTCTTTCGATCTTTTTATGTTGTGGATTTCTTGTCTGTACTTTTTAATTGTAAACTGTTACCTTTACTGTAATTTTTATTCTGCAAAGCACTGTGACTTGCCTCAGTGTATATACTGTACCTTGCCTACAAACAGGTTGTTAGTGTGGTACATAACACAGTGAGGAATTCTAAACTAAAGCTATGAGTCATTATTGGGAGTTTTTATTCACTTATTCCTGTTTTCTAGGAACAAAATGTTTTTCTTGAGGCGTAAGAAATCAGAACAAATGAAATCTTAACCAGAATATGAGTTGCAAAACAAAATATAAGTGTTAGAGTGCTGAAGTGAGCAATACAACAAGTACAACAGACATGTAGTACATGTACATGTAGGCCTATCTGCCTATAGGGACAAAACAAAGGAAAGGGAAGGAGAGGGCAGATAAGGAAATCTTTAACAATGTAAAACCCAAGACAACATTCCCTAAACACACACACACACACACACACACACACACAGACAAGCAGGAAACCTGATTTTGCTACAGGAAGGAAAAGGACAGTTTAAGCTGCTCTGTAAGATACTAAAGATTTGGCTGTGACAACAAATTAGCTTGTAATGTGATCTCATTTGAAACCATTACAACCCCTACAAAAACACACACACACTCATCAGGATTGTAGCTAACACAGTACATTTAGACATTTCACAGAACTGTGGGAGTTGATGTGGACAACAACACATACTAATGTTGCATTAACACCAGAGATAAGCTTGCAGTAACCATTCAGTGAATCATACCATGTCAGTTTGGGAGCTACTTCCACACAATTCATCCATTCATTTATCACTTCCCACAAACTCTGTGACAATTAAACATGTATTACAGGAATGTGATGTGACATAAACAAACCTCCCTCCCTCTTGATCACTGTGTTTTTACTGGGTAGTGTCCAAATGATGTGGGATGACATGCTAACCACAACCATAAATAACCATAATGACCATAATAGCTGTTTCCCAGCACAGCTCATCTTAGCAGGAGCGACGGCCAATTCATTATCTGACGGGTGTGGATCGATCCATTGGGTTAAAAATGGCTCAGAACTGAACTCCGTCAAATCCTCCTTATGGCTGAATAAACCTGTTGCGTTGTTTACTGATGTGAGAGCAGAATATGTTAGATAGTTTATGAGCCGTTAGCATAGGAACCATTAAACATGGCGGAAATAGTAAACCTTTTGTTTGCCTTTCTTTATCAGATCAAGTCTCATGTGCCAAATGTCAGAGCCCAAAAAAAAGTCCCTGGGAAACACTTCCTACCCCTCTACCATCACCATCCAAATGGTTCCTAAGCCCATGGTTAGAGCAGTAAGTAAAGTTAGTATGAAGAAAAGGAACCAGGTGAGGGGGAGAATACATTATGCCCCTACCTGGCATAATCTTCAAATCAAAGTCTGGCAGGAGATCTTCAGGCACACCTGAGAAACCTGGAGAAAGACAGAGCAGGAGGTAAGGAGAGGAGATGGTGTTGATATAAATTGGAATGACTGATTCAGAGTAAGTTATTGCAGCAGCAGCATGCGTGAAGAGAGAGGGAAGACAGAGAGAGAGAGATACAGAGAAAGAATGAGAAAAAGACAGATAAAGAGAGTTGGCAGGTCAACAGCAGCATGCACCAGAAGACATCCTGGTCTTGTTCCAGAAAGTCTCCACATCAGAGCAAATGATAGGCAGAGTAATCATCTGATTTGTGATTTTGTAAAAGCTGCTGTCTGGTAAAAAAGACAGACTGGAACATGAATCATTCTCATGACGATAACGTGACAAATTAGGCAGGAGCTGTGAGTAATGTTACATGCAGAGCTGCAAAAACCACAGGTGGGAACGTTCCTCATGTCCAGAGCAAGCAAACAGACTGCAGAGAAACAATATGTTCCTCATGTCCAGAGCAAGCAAACAGACTGCAGAGAAACAATATGTTCCTGAAACTATTTATTTGTCTTTGTCTCAATTTTGTCTGAATAATGAATTGAGTAGTGGCTCCTGGATGAGACCAGGGGCACCCATTACTTCTCTCTAATAATAATCTCTCTCCAATTTGACAAATCATCCCACTTATCAATTCAGGAAAAGTTGCTAAGGACAGCGGCCGTATGCCACGTACGTGTTAGCTTCCTCAACTAAACTGTTCATTCATCTTTCTGCTGAAGCATGTTTCTGGGTTTTCTGTTGATATTCTGATATTTACTACAGGAATGCATACTTAAATGTGTACTTCACATCATCAAAGCATCATTATTACTAACCAACACACCTGTCAGTTGTTGTTCCTGGTATCTTGCTGATATTATGTCTTTCTCCCTTCATTTTTTCTTTAAACACAGCTTTACAGGACTCCGCACAAGGTCAGCTGACGTCTGAATGAAACATTATGGTGATGGATAAGGGGGTAGTGTGTCACAAGTTGGTACAAAAATGTGCACCTCTGTGTTTTTTTTGGGTGTGTATAATATCCATGTGAGCGTGTAAGTTGAAGCTTTGTGAAAAGTGAAACAGCCGGCAGATGAGTGTGATGTGAGCAGATAGTAGTGTTTTACTGTTGATACACGATTAACGCAGAGAGGAGGAGAGGAGTGCTGAGCATGAAGACTGGAGAAACAGAGAGCAGGCCGTACTATCTTGGTCTGACTCAAGCTGACAGTGCACATACCTCTCTTAGTCTCTTTCTGGAAGGCTAAACATGTTCATTGCTGGATTTAGAAAAAAGAAAGATACCTATTAAGTTTATAAAGAAGCGGCTGAATCTTAGTATAGGTGCTGACATTTCCATTTTGTGTATTTATACTCCTCCTATAGAGATGACTTGTAAAGGGCAGGTGAGCCTACACGATGGTTGAGCTCAAAAAACCCTTGCTTTGGAACTGGGCCCAGCGATTAACTTACTTTAATGTCTACTATTATCTATCACATTTCATTCAACCCCATCAGGAAACTCTTTCTGCTTGGCCTCAACTGACCCTTCGCTAAGTCACACCCCGAATACGCAGCTGGCCAATCACAGTGCAGTATAAGACTCGCTCTAACTGAGGTGCAACACTTTCATGGTTGCACTCCATTGACTCCTATGCAAAAGGAGCTGTTTTCTAGCTTTTTTTTGCTGTATTTTTCCAAGATTTGGTGAAACGCTGTTCCTGGGAAACTTGTAATAGACCCAGAAAGGTTGAAAGGAGAAGTACGATTTATTATCTTTCCAAAACTTAAGATAAATCCAGAAAAATATAGGTTGTGGATTGTTTCTAATGTAATGTTAGTTAGCTAATGCCAGCTAACTTACTACTTAATGTAACCTTACATAAACCTATTGCTTTTGCATTTTAATGATTGTTGATCCTTGATATCGTTGTCTTTTGTCTCAATCGTTGGGGGATGCAGTGGTTCACTTGTACTGTGAGATCAGTAGGCTTAGCTTCTATCTTTCTTTTTTTTCACATTAGTTTGAGTTAGTTTGACAGCCTGAATAAAACCATCAAATATTTAATGCAACAGCAAAACTGTCTGCTTCTTTCTGAGAAAGCTTTTTCCAACAAATTTGACAATATTACTCCTGAGTGCAGTAATAGACAGTGGCGGCGCCGTGATAAAAGTCTGACGGGTCAGCGAACGGTTAATAACAGGGAAGTCAGGAGTCACAGTGAACTACAGAGCTTTATAATACATTTATTGCTCTAGGCCACCTTGGAGGGGAAATTAGTATTTTAACAAAAAAGATCTATTCATAAATATATCTACTCATGGATTATACAGTTTGTGTGTTTTGATAAATGGATCACATGATATCCATTCCTTCATTCATTCATCATGGGTCGCACCATTTTTATAATCTGTTCTTTGTTCATTCATCCATGTTCATTTGTTCAGATTCACCATCAGAGACTGACAATCAAGCTAAATTGGCCCAGCCGATATATTGCCGTATGTTGCCCGATAACCACCAAGAAATTGCAGTGCAGAAATGCCAAACGAGGTTTAAGGTCTTTTAGAATCATTGTCACAATTACAAAGATTGTCCATCAGAAAACACTGTCAAGTTTATTTTAAAATTGTAAAATGTCCCACTTAATATCTCGGTCACAATTAAAAACAACAACTATTTGTGTTTATGTACAACAAAAAGAAAACACCTGGAATTTTTTATAGCTCTCAAATATTGATATCAGTATTGGCCTCATATAGTAGGTATTTGGCTTTATATTGGATTCACTGATAGTTGACACCATGCATGGAAATATCGAGGAACACTTTACACATGGCACATTTCCTGCCTCGTGTACATTTCATTTTGTCAAACTTTTGTATAATCAAGATTGCTTCTGAGCTATAAACTTCAAAAGGGGAGAAGAGAGGGAAGCAGAGTTCTTCCCTCCACATCAGTCGAGTGTCTCACAAGGTGTCAACCTCCATCTTTTTTATCACTGTGCTCTGCTGTCCCTCCGCCACATCATTAAATCTTCCCTGTCTTATTTGCGGTGAAGCCATTTGCTCAAAAGACAAAAGATCCCCTCTAAACCATTCGCTGTGGCCCCACTGTTGTTATGGAAACCCAACAAGTGCCTCACTTGCCATTTTACCACACCAAGACCAGGAAAGACAACATTTTGTCATTTGTCATTTTGTATCATGTGATACATTTAGAGTCTCTAATGCGGTGTTACAAATTCACGCTGCAACATCTTCTATCACTATCTGTAACTTATTATGGCCGTACACAACATTTAACAGGATTCAGAAGTCTTTGCAAACTATAACAGCTTTTTGTCCTGTACATTGTGTGTGTAATTGTGAGCGCAAGGGTGTGTGTGTGTGTATTTTGTGCATACACATAGGTCTCTGAGTGCCAGCCAAAGAAAAAGTTCAGCCTCACAGTGAATTACAGCACCAGGAGCCACATAGCCTCTCAGCCGGTGCTATGGAAACATTTGTAACTTAACACAGACAAGTACACTGACACTGTAGAGATAAAACACATTGCAGATACTATTACAACATGGGACACACATACACACACACACACACACACACACATTAGCATATGGCATATTAGCGCAAATGTTAAAGACTCAAACAAACGATAACTATTCTGCAGTGACCAACTTTAAAAAACTTGCCATATACAGTAACATACAGTATGAGTGAATGCTGATGCAATGGTTACAGGTTAGGCAAGACTGCCCAGGAAATGCCACTACTCGTTATAAATCAGCTCATTAATAAGTCTGTATTGTGCTGTTGGCAATGAATAGGTCAGCATATAAAGACCTTGTTATGTAACAAGAGCTTGTAGAAAAATTCATTATACAGTGATGTATTTGTGTTTTTGTGTCTATGATTAATTACATGCACAGTAAAGGATTGGTCAAACTTGGCTTCAGTCCTGCACCCAGTAGTAAAATAGGACATGGTGGATAACAGTGTGTGGTGGGATATCTATGAAAGAGATGCTGCTGTGTTTGTTTGGAAGTCACATTGGACAAAGTGGTGATGAGACACCGCTAAAATCCGGGCCTCAGTAACACATTGTGTCATTTGGTCTACCGTGTAAATTTGCAGGTCAAAGTTCAAAAATGATGAATCTGCCAGAGCCGGTCAAAGCTCACACCAAAACTGGTAACACATTACTGAGTTTCTAAGTTGCTTGAGCTTTAATGGATGTCAGTGAGACGCAGAGGAGATAATCACAGAGAGTGTGACTGAGCTCTTCGGCTCATCTTTTTACATTTCACGACTAATATCCTTTACAACAGGCATGTTGGGAAAGTAGAGGCAGCTTACCAAGAACCAGCAGCTCCACAGAGGCTTCGTTCTGCCCCTCTAAATCATCAGATATAACCACTTTACAGATGTAAACTCCACTGTCTCCCCACTGGACCTCTCCTATGCGCAAGTCTGCCTCTGCATGAGAAAAAAGGAAGAGGTTAAAAATGAGAAACTCAATCCTCCTAAATACATATTTATCAACATTTAATATAATTTGTTGTTATGTATATATATATATATATACACTTTTCTTATAGTTCTATGTTTTATAGTTCTAAATGACAGGTTGTAGCTACAGGTTGTGAACATTAAATATCCTGCTACTCAAAACTGATTCTGTCTTCTCAACCTACAGATTTTTAGTTTTAGTTATTTTAGTAATTTAGTAACTGAATACTATGAAACAGTCATAGGTTTGAAATTATAGTATTAGAGTATGTAGGCAAACTGACACCAGATTCAGATTGGATAAAATGCTAAAACCTCTAATGCTGTTTGAAAAGAGATGCAGTCATGAAGCACAATGCAACACTGACCTTTGTTAGGTCCCCAAGTACATGTTATTTTAAAACATTCTCTAGTAATGTCCTAATTAAGTCTGTTTGCCCTCCATCTCATGCATACTGCATGTTTCATTTTAAATGTGTAAAAATAAATGCAATAATGTTATTTCTTTATAAAAAAAACAGCGCGCCTTAATTTTTGCCTGCCCTGAAAAAAGAAATCTAACTGTAGAGCCATGACCTCTGTTTCATGCTGCAGGGGATGAAAATACCATAAACAAAAAAAGTGGAAATGAAGGTGATAAAAGGATTATTAACCAGTGAAAATTCTTTCATATTCATAATGTTTGTATTTCTATGGTATCCATTTTAAAGACTTACATGTGATTGTTGAACATATCATTGCAAAACCATGGGCATTAATATGCTGCTATAACAGCATGAACTCTTATTCAGAAGATTTGGAACCTGGCTGCAGGTATCTACTACTAAATGACTAGCGAGGTTAACCAGTGATGTTAGGCGACAAGGCCTGGCTCATAGGTGTTGAATGGGGTTGAGGTCAGGGATCTGTGTAGACCAGTCAAGTTCTTCCACACCAAACTCAGAAAAACAGCCCCAAACGGATGTAGAGAACAGTCCCCACTACTCTTTGTCACATAGTGTATTTGTGATCCCCCAGAATAATGCATAAAGTTACATTTCATTAGTCATTTTTCATGTTTTTCTAATTATGGAAGCAAGTAAATTCAAATATAGTTTGGCCCAGGAATCCAACACATGAGACAATGCTGTGCTGCTGACTCCACTGTAAGAGGGACAGACATGTAAATACAGCAGACAGGAAATAGGTTGTATAGTTCACATCCTTTTCCTGTTAGCAAAGGAAAGGGGAGGAGAGACAGGCTGACCAGGCTGCACCACCGTGACCAGTCTCACAAAGTGACACCTCCATTCATTCAGCATACCGTTTTTTATTCTAATACTGTCACAAACTCCAAAGACAAGTCAGATGGACTGCCAACTTAAAACGACCATGAACGCAAGTGTTAGCCATGCCCAGTGCATGCTGGGACAGACTCTAGCCTCCCTGTGACCCTGAATAGGATTACATGTGTATGGATGACTGGCCGTCTCTAAAGGCAACATAGTTCAAGCTTTCACTTTTTTTGTCAATTTACAACATTACAACTGACCTGTTTCAGGACAGGAGGTGGAATGGGACAGAGAAAGGGAAAAGGAAAAGTGAAAGATAAGCCTTACACCGAGAGAAATGTGTGTGTGGATGGTGGGATGTGGAGAGATCTAGAAAGGAAAACATAAAAGCGTGAAATTGAAGTACATCAGAGGGAATGAGTGAGAGGTCAGGGTGAATGGGAGGACAGCGTGAAAACCTATTTCTTTTGTCGGTGTTCCTGGCTGGTGAAGAGAAGCTTGATTCTTCAGCCAGAGTTAGAGCTCCATAAATCTGAGGCCTGCAAACAAGGCTACCTCTCATGCAACACATGCATGTATACACAGTAATGTCCCTTCGACGACATGATGGTAAGACAGAAAGGAAATGTAGAACTGAGGACAGGGGGATGTCATAATCATGAATTCCTGTGGTTACTGCCATGAGAGATTTAATTTTGGTAACTCTGAGCATATAGTCTGACTCTTTTAAATGTAGCAACATGTCATCAATGCTTAAAACAGGGGAACAACAGGCAAGTTAGTTAGTAAACAGAAATAATTTAGTACATTGCTATTTTTAAAACTGCAGGGGAGGTGGGGCTGTAACTGAAACAACTATTAATATTAACTCAGTATCTTGATAAAGAAAACACTAAACGTTGAACTGATTACTGCAATGTGTGATATACACCCCAGAGATTAAAATCAAGGCATCTGACAGAGTCCTGCAAAACCGACCGCTACTATTTTTTTGAGGTCAATATTGAAATTGATATGCGACAGTTAAAAAAAACTGTTCAATAAACATTTTTGATAAAGATTTGTTTTTATTAGTGTTAGAAAATCATATGTATAAAACATATGTGAAAAGTTTTAGAATATAAATTAATTTATTAAGTTTATTAAGATTATTATTGAGATCAGTTTGGGAATGATAACCTATCATACACACATGTAATATGTTTTAAACTTTCTGTGACTATAATCCAATTGATCTTATTTCCATGCTGTATAGACACCTTATTTTGAAAACCGGGCATTGTGTATCCTTGCGCTAAATTCTTCAAGTCTAACCAGTGTCCGAACATGTGAAATAATGTTGTATGTGGTTCTCGTATCGTGTAAAATGAAGACTTCACAGCCTCTCTTCAGGTAGGACTCTAATACTGCAACACTTGTCTTTGTAAAGAGAGAAACTGACAGGATAAAGTCTCTAACCTGCCTGTTAGCTCGCACTGGTCCATTACAGTGGATTTACCATGAAGGCTTTAATACGTGTGCACTCCAAATGTAGGTATGGCTAGCTTAATCGCCTTCTCACAAACAAGTGACAGAAACAGGCCATTAACGTTACCGTAGTTACCTCAAAATAAAAGTGGTTGTCTCGAGTCGGAGGCCAAAGTGTCTGAGCGTGCAAGCTAACAGTAGCACGGAGCAGCGCACACAAAACACAACGTTACAGGTCTGTAATATATTATGAGATGTAAAAATATTTTTCGGTTCATTTTGAAACTATGGCGGAGCAAATTAGACTATGGCAGGCCGCCATGGTCTCGTTAATTAATGGGAAACACAGTGATTTCTGACTGAGTGATCTCAGAATGAACCTCCCCTTCTCCAACATCACGCTCTTTTCTGCTCATACCAAACTGTAGAATTGGCAAATAACTGTTGAGTTATGTAACCTGATTGTTCTGAACGCTCTAAAAGTTTTCAGTAAAGCCTACCCTGCCTCTCCCCCTCCTGTACGTGCATGCAGAATCTCTCTGACTTTACATTGGGCATTTAATCAGGAATCTGTGGGCCAATGGTCTGATTTATAGATTTCATAACGCTTGCCAGGCTTGGCTGCAGAAGAAATAAGAACATCGGTTTGGACCAATATATTACTTCTCTGGTTCTTACAAAAGCACCAGAGAAGCTACTTTTTCTTTTATGCACCAAATAAAGTGGATGCCCCACAACTTGAGTCTTTCAAACCTAAAGCCTTTCATAGTGCTACTCGGGGAGGGGTTAATATTTATGTTGTTACTTTAATGTTGCTTTAATCTTAGTCTTATTTCTTTATTAGTTTTAAACCATAACAGCCCTTGATCTAACAAACACAACAATGTACAAAATAATATAGAAATACGCGCCACCCCTCCCTCTCACCACCACACACCCCTCCTGACCCCACACACATATATCCCATCCAGCAGAAGATTTATATCTTGGGCAGAACTGGGTAGTACTGGGGCTTTATTTGATAGCCTGTCTGGGGTATAGTATATTCTATGGATATGACTGCATTGTAATTTTATGTCTAGCATTTAAAGAGAAATACTGACTACCATTCCACATAGGGCTGGGCAATAAAACAATAATGATAATTATTGCAATATAATTTTCCTCAATAACAATATAACGTGTTCAATATGTCGTCAATTAATCTTTGATTTAATTCGTTTGAATCATGAACAAATTAGCAATAAATTTTTCTAAGATATTTATTTTGTTGAGGAAAAGAAACTGAAAAAACATTTACTGACCATATTTGTTGAAAAAAGATTTCATCAGAATCGCTTTGAATGTTCTACCTCAGATTTGTTAAGTGATCCACTGTTTGGCATCAAGTGTTTGTCATGTTCTGACCATTAAGAAAAGTTTAACCACATAACCAACCATCTGGTTTCTTCAACTTTCACTCAGGAGGAAAAAATCAGCCTTTAAACTTGAAAAAAAATAATGATTTGACATTTTTCGTGATAATTATTGATATCAAATGATATGAAATGTTTTTATCTTCTATCTTTTATCACCCAGCCCTAATTACACAGTGCTTCCCATTCTGCTTCTTCAAAAGTACACTCAAGGTCAATTTTCCACCTGCATTTCCTGTCCTATAATTTGAAATATTCCTGAGTATGAGTCCTAATAATTGTGGACGACCATCCTGAATTGATAAAGTGCCTAACCTCGAGGTTTTTGAAAAAGTGAGTGTGGGTAGCCTGTATTGGGAGGAGAGTTTTTCAAAAACATGAAGGACTCCATCTTTAAACAGATCTCAAAAGATTTTAATAAAACATAGTTTTGTGATACCATCTCTAAGGGCTGCATAATGTCTTATTTCTTTGTTTTGTTGTTTTTCTCTGTTGTGTATTTTACTTTTTTACATTTTGATACACTGAATGAAATGTGATATGACAGGCCAGCTGCTTAATCTACAGTATTTAGATTCAATAATTCTCCAGCACATCTTGCAAACTGCAAGCTGGTGAACTGAAGTTCCATCTGAAGCTGGGGAGTTAAAATTCAACCTATACCATTAAACTAAATGTGTTGGCCTGGCTACATGGCTGCTGTGTCATTTGAAAAGAGAAGATTAAAGATAATTTTCAGCATGGACAACAGAGAAATAGAACCAAATAGTGCAAAAGATGTCTTACTGTTGATGATGGAGATGTCTCTGTTCTTGTAGTGCTCTGACAGTGTGATTGAGGAGCCAGAAATGGAGGCCACAGTTCGGACCGTCCGGCTGCTGTCCGCGCAGTTGAGGTAGCTCGCAGTCATCCCCGTCTCGTACCCACCGCCGGCTCCTCCAGTTCCAACTTTGACCCCACCTCCTCCCAGGCCTCCACCCAGGTTGTCGGGGAAGTTAAACGAATCCCGCGTGCGGTCGCGACAGTATGACTTGTAGACCCACTGTACCACGGGGGTCTGGGTGGACACGCTGTTGTACTGACACGGCAGAATCACTGACTGGAACAGCACAGCGTACCTCTTCTCATCTCTCACAATTACATGAACCCCTGAGCAACGGGGAGGAAGGACATCTGTGGGAGATAATTAAGAAGAGTCGGTTAAGTGTGAAAGAAGGATCTGTTATGAAAACAGGTTAATCGTTAGTGATAACAATCATCAAAGAAGAAAATTGACTACTCCGGCAGACAAAGAACCACACCAGAGATTTTCTACATGGACCAACAACAGGTGGAACTGTTACTGAAAGTAACACGGGACTACAAAGTGACTATTGCGGTGGACAACAGACTGGGAGTTGTCACAAAGTAAATGCAGTGACATGCACAGCACAAGTTTATAATTGTTATTGCAGTACAAAGTGTTTTAATAAAAATACCAAAAGTAGCATTGTGTTTTTTCTTTGCAAGACCCAATCAGGAAGCCAGATGTGAGTGTCTGCCTCTGTCTGTCCGCACTAAAACGCTACCCCAGAGTTTTAAAACAAAAACGAGGTCAGAAGCATTTTCATACTTTTTCGTTTTAGTTCTTTGGATTTGCATTTTTTTTTCTTTCGGAGGATATCATTATCTCTGATGTCCATTGCAAATAATGGTCTATAAATCTGCTGAGAAATCATAGAAAACTTATCTGAAAATAAGTCCCCCTCCCAAAAAAGCCCTTTTAACAGGGAAAATGGAAGAAACCTCAGGAAGAGATTGTAAATGTAGATTGCAAAACATAAGTGAAAAGGATGGACCCAGGATACATTGCAAACAGGAACTGCTTATACTGTTGTTAACTCACTATACTTTAAATGGCAATTTGTTGTTGGGGGTGTAGTTGTCTAGTTTTTTTTAACCAACCTCTGGCTTGGACAAACCAGTTCTGGCAGCCAAAAACATGTTTCAGTAATAACTAGGAGTGTGTAATGAGGGGGATTTAAGGATTACAACAGCAGACAGTAACACGCAATGATTCAGATGCTGAGTCAAGGTTTAAGGAGACACCTATTCTTGTTTGCTCACTTTAAAACTACTGGTGCTGGTCATATAATTAGAATATCATCAAAAAGTTGATTTATTTCAGTAATTCCATTCAAAAAGTGAAACTTGTATAATGTATACATTCATTCCACACAGACTGATATATTTCAAGTGTTCATTGCTTTTAATTTTGATTATTATAACTGACAACTAATGAAAATCCCCAAATCAGTATCTCAGAAAATTAGAATATTGTGAAAAGGTTCAATATTGAAGACACCTGGTGCCACACTCTAATCAGCTAATTAACTCAAACACCTGCAAAGGCCTTTAAATGGTCTCTCAGTCTAGTTCTGTAGGAAACACAATCATGGAGAAGACTGCTGACTTGACAGCTGTCCAAAAGACGACCATTGACACCTTGCACAAGGAGGGCAAGACACAAAAGGTCATTGCTAAAGAGGCTGGCTGTTCACAGAGCTCTGTGTCCAAGCACATTAAGAGAGAGGCGAAGGGAAGGAAAAGATGTGGTAGAAAAAAGTGTACAAGCCATAGGGATAACCGCACCCTGGAGAGGATTGTGAAACAAAACCCATTTAAAAATGTGGGTGAGATTCACAAAGAGTGGACTGCAGCTGGAGTCAGTGCTTCAAGAACCACCACGCACAGACGTATGCAAGACATGGGTTTCAGCTGTCGCATTCCTTGTGTCAAGCCACTCTTGAACAAGACACAGCCTCAGTGTCTCGCCTGGGCTAAAGACAAAAAGGACTGGACTGCTGCTGAGTGGTCCAAAGTTATGTTCTCTGATGAAAGTAAAGTTTGCATTTCCTTTGGAAATCAAGGTCCCAGAGTCTGGAGGAAGAGAGGAGAGGTACAGAATCCACGTTGCTTGAAGTCCAGTGTAAAGTCAGTGATGGTTTGGGGTGCCATGTCATCTGCTGGTGTTGGTCCACTGTGTTTTCTGAGGTCCAAGGAAGCAGGAAGCACTTCATGCTTCCTGCTGCTGACCAACTTTATGGAGATGCAGATTTCATTTTCCAGCAGGACTTGGCACCTGGACACAGTGCCAAAACTACCAGTACCTGGTTTAAGGACCATGGTATCCCTGTTCTTAATTGGCCAGCAAACTCGCCTGACCTTAACCCTACAGGAAATCTATGGGGTATTATGAAGAGGAAGATGCGATACGCCAGACCCAACAATGCAAAAGAGCTGAAGGCCACTATCAGAGCAACCTAGGCTCTCATAACACCTGAGCAGTGCCACAGACTGATAGACTCCATGCCACGCCGCATTGCTGCAGTAATTCAGGCAAAAGGAGCCCCAACTAAGTATTGAGTGCTGTACATGCTCACACTTTTCATGTTCATACTTTTCAGTTGGCCAACATTTCTAAAAATCCTTTTTTTGTATTGGTCTTAAGTAATATTCTCATTTTCTGAGATACTATTTGGGATTTTCATTAGTTGTCAGTTTTAATCATCACAATTAAATGAAATAAACATTTGAAATATATCAGTCTGTATGTAATGAATGAATATAATATCCAAGTTTCACTTTTTGAATCGAATTACTGAAATAAATCAACTTTTTGATGATATTCTAATTATATGACCAGCACCTGTATCTGACAAATCCACCATTGCACGATGGAGGGCATACCTTTCGTGTATTTGTGTGAAATCACCCTTTTCCAAAAGAGATTCAGTAAAGTTGAAATATGTCTGGATGAACACTAACTAAAAGTACTTTCGTTTAATTTTAGATAGAATGAAATAAATAGTTGTGCAGTTTGGCAAGATAAATGTACAAAAACAAGGCTGTGCTGAGACTGTTTGAGTTGCTTCTGCTCAGTGAAATCTGACTGGGAGCTGAGCTGACCCGAAGTTGTTATGGAGCTTCTGAAGCCGCAGGACTCTGGGTCACATGATGACCAGGAGCTCCAGCTCGGCAGTTGTACAGCAACACACACTAGAGAGGTGATGTGAGAAAAATACACCCACTCACACACACACACACACACACACCCAGAAACATCTGTGTATGCTGCTGTGTGTGTGTTTCTCAGACTAAGCAGTGGGAGGTGTGACTGAACTGAACCAGTGAACAGGGATGATGTGAAGGATGAGAAGGAGGCTGTTTCACCTAATCCAGACCAGGCCTGTAAAAAGAGTTTTGTTTTCTTTCTGTTACAAAGAGTGAAGCTCAGCTAACACCCTCGCCTGGTGACAAGTGAACCCAACAAGCTACACCAAGCACATTGTTATGTTTGGAAACATTGTTTACAGGCTTTGGCAGAGACTTACACACTGACACTTTTTATATAAAAAAACATCACAGACCCCAACATAGTTACTAACAAGTGCTGAAACAATTAGTCAGTTGATCGATTAGTTGATTATTTTTATAATTGATTGATAATTTAATTAATTTTTTAAGCAAAATGTCACGCATTGGCTGGTTCTATCATAACAGATTTGAGGAGATTTAGATTTTCTCAGTTTTGAATTGTTGTAAATTGGTTTTCTGTATGTATTTGTTTAAAGGCTCATGTGCATCACCTGAAGCCAATTTGGTTTCACATTAAAGTTTGGCTGGAGTGGTGTGGATTTTGGAAAGAAAAAAAGAAGCATTGTTCAGACCAAGAGGAGTAAAGCTGACTAAAACATAAAATTCCTCAGTAAGAACATTACTCTGACTTCTAAGAAGTGGAACAAAAAAAGTCAGGAGGTTGGTCTCCCTGGGATCACAGGCTGTGGGGCGATCCAGGCTTTATTAGTTTTCAGAGGAAGCCACCTCCAGAGGAGAAAATGAAAGCAGGAGGAAGAGGAGAAGGAGGGGGGAGATAGTTACTGTTGTAATATTGAACAGAGGAGCCATGCTTAGAAAGTTAGTCAGACTGGAGTGTAGCATTAAATGTTTTGCTGTGTTGGTTTGTCTGCTTTCATGCGGGAATAATCATTTCAGAACATATTCAGTTTACTATCACACAAGACTATACGAACCAGAACATATTCCTATTTTAGAAGCTGGGGCCAGTTCATTTAAAAAAAATCGTTTTTGCTTTGAAAAATACTTAAATAATTAATAGAGTATCAGGTTCATCGTTTGTTGAGCTATTAATATCTTATTCAACAAATCGTTTCAGCTATAATCTAGAATATTAGTATTGAAGCTACCCTGTTGGATTTGTAGGGTTAAAAAAAATTATGCAGCCTGGTCTGGTACGTTACGGTATATATATTTTCAAATAACTTATCTGTATTCTGTTCCTATCTGGTCTGTTTATTGTGCTGAAGTTTTATAACCATATCTTGACTTATACATGATCAGTTCTGAATCCAAATCCCCTGCGACGTTACTTCACATGCATGTATTTCATCATTTCAAAGAATTATTTAAAGGTCTTTTTGTATCTATAAACTAAATGAAGTGGTAAACTATCATTTCATTGAGGGACCTTTTTAAATCTGTCAGAAGTTAACGTTAGACCTCCTAATCCGTAACAGCCAAAGCTTCTTGTTGGATCATTCACACATGACTAAGTTAATAGTCTACTGCAGCACTGTTAGCATACCGGACCAGAGTACCAAGCTACACTCTAATACCTTTCTGTGCAAAATGTTGCAGTATTGCCAGAATAGAAACGACCTTGTTCTGCTTCAGAAAAATCACTGATGCTCGGCTTTTATAATGTAATTATCAATAGGGGGAAACAGTTTGAATCTAAATACTTAATCCGTCTGTAAAGACTTAACAAACCACTGCAGGTTAGCTTAGTTGTGGTGACGTTAGCTTAACTGTTACTGTCCAAATTTAAGTTTGAGTTAAACAACCTGTTGAGCGACTTTTCTCAGAGTGGATCCCAACTTTTATTTCCGTTCATCTTCTCTTACCTGTCAGACAAACGATAAAAATCCACCACTTCGGCATCAAAAACATTTTCCAAATCCTGCAGGTGAGTTTCATTAAAGTTTTCAGATGAACGTCGTCTTCTTTTCTCTTTCCTCTCATCCCTGGACGATGCGTTGGCTCCCGCAGACAGCTAACGGGACTGCAGCGCGCGAGCAGCCGCACCAGCGTCAAGTGTATCAAAATAAAACTCAAAACATCCGGCTGAGGGTTTCAAAATAAAAGCATTGTTGATGCACATGATTATACCAGGGAAGTAGTATTGTGAGTTTCAGTGCAAAATGTTGCAGCTTTGCCAGAATAGAAACGACCTTGTTCTGCTAAAAAAAAATCACTGATGCTCAGCTTTCATAATATAGTTATCAAATGGGGAAACGTTTGAATCTAAATGCGTAATGCTTCTGTAAAAGCTTAGTCATTGCCTAGGCGCTGCTGTAGGGTAGGGCCCATGCTTGTAGCCTGTTTTGCAAAGTTTGTGAAATACAAATGAACGTTTTCGCAGTCTGAATGGTGTTGCAGATTCATTGCAAGTTACTTTTTAGTCTATACTGCATTCATCTGATGGTTGCAAGAAGCGCCACCTGATTATGTGAAGTATGTATGAAACATACTCAGCGCCTGTGGACCCTGTCATATCTTCTTTAGAGCGCAAAAGTCACAGTTTTATCGGTTATCCTTTTATTGTGAAGTCCACATGACCCCATGTCTAGCAGCTGTCTAGTTGTAACTTTATGCAGCAGGGTGGGAGGATAGATGTCCATTGGTGGGAGGCGCCGAGACGCTCTTGCCATAGACAGGGAAGCAGAGGGTGAAGCATTAAACATGGTGAGGACAATATTAACATTTAATTAAACGTATAATAAACGTTTCAGATGTGAGTGAACTTCCCAAATAATAGACTACTAATGAATACTACTACTTAAAATATATATATTTTTACCCCACATGTTGTATTGTGTCATAATATGCAACTTGAGGTGTTTGAGAGGTGTAATGTTGCCATCTAGTGTTCAGGATTCATTCAGTTCAAGAAGCTGCTTTATCAACTTTATTTAATCAGCTTTATTTTTTACAATATATCATGAATTGAATGCATCTCAAAATGTTTCACAATAACATGACATATTGATTAAGCCCACTGTAAAACTGATAACATTACTATGAGATAAAAGCACATGTTCATTAGGCTATCATATTTCTTTGCATTTTAACAGAAGCTCAATAAAATAATTCAACATAAAAAAAAACATGAAAGTTATGGTAGAAAATCGTGTCCTCTTACATTTAATCTTTTATGTATGATATTTAATATTATTATTATTATTATTATTATTATTACTATTCTCATTATGGCTTATATATGTATTGTGTTTTTTTCCTCCTATACTCCTTATTTAGTACGTCTAGATTTACTAGGGTTTAGGTCAGAGCTGTGAGATTGTATTGGTGTTTTCCTCTTTTGCTGTTCCTCTCCTCTTCTGGAATGTTCATTCAAGGCTGAGAGAGGATCTCTGTTCCCCAATACATAGAAACCTAGACTGTGTAAATGATGCATCCCTATGCTTGGGGCCAGACGCCCGAAGCCACCCTAGGTGGCAGGTCTCTGGACCAGCTGTATATGTGTTTAAGTACTTCTCTGTTTATTCTCTTTTGTTAAATAAATTCTTCAAACAGTTGGTTGTAACTCAATTCTTTGCTCAACCCCTCACCAGGAATATAATTTTCACGACAAAGGTGGCATGGCAAGAGATTACAGTTTTTTCTGATGGCTTAAGCACATTTTTTGTAACTATTGGCTATTTTTTGCAAAACTCTACACATATAAGAAAACCCTTCACCAAATCAGCAAAACATTGTAATTCTCTTGCAAAAGCTAATAAACCTTTCATTAACTCTTCAAACCTTCGTAAAAATGGTATTTTTGTATCAAACAGTTAACACAAGCCATCACATTAATAAGCACACAATGCGCCAACTACACACTGATGGTATGAATAAAAAATACATCTGGCTTTTGCTTTCTCTGTGCACAAGGTAGGCTATGTCAGTTTGAGGTCATACTTTTGTCATAGTTAGGGATACAAACTTCAAGTACTGGTGTTTATTTACACACATCAAAACAAACACAAGTGTTTTTTTCCAAGTCAAAACACAAAATAGTAATTTCACTGAAAAAAATTAAAAAAAAAAATCAGTCTACATCGTCTCTCTGGGTCTGGCCACAAAATTTCGTCTACATCACCTGCAATGTCCTCTAGTCTAAGGCACCAGGGAAAATATCTTCTGGAATGCTGTATCCAGGCCTGACATGATGCCTGGTCAATATCCCCACATGCCTCATCCATTGCCTGTAAAAGGGCTATGCGTTGATGGGGATGGCGGTCATAGACCTTCCAGCGGCAGGCAGAGCTCTTCAATTGGATTCATGAATGGAGAGTATGGGGGGAGGTTGAGTACAGTGAAGAGCAGGTGATCTGTAAACCAGTTGCGGACCAAAACAGCCCTATGGAAACTAACATTGTCCCATATGATGACATATCTGGTCTGCTCTGGTCTCTGAACATTAGTGAGCATGTCATGTAAGGTGTCCAGGAATGTAATAATTTGTGCAGTGTTATATGGGCCTAGGGTTGCATGATGGTGAACAACACCATTTTGACTTATAGCTGCACACATAGTTACGTTACCACCACCTTGTCCTGGGACATTGATTATGGCACGGTGTCCAATAATGTTCCTGCCACGTCTCCTTGTTTTAGTGAGGTTAAAACCCTCCTCATCCACAAAAAGCTGTTCATGACCCATGGCATCTGCCTCTAGCTCCATCACTTTCTGGACAAGACAAAACAAATGCAGCACATTAGGCCCATGCACAGCACTATGCACTTCCACATTCAGTACCAATGATACTATAGCTTACCTGCACATAGTCATATCGCAGTTGTTTTACACGTTCACTGTTTCTTTCAAAAGGGACTCCGTAGATTTGTTTTATTCGTATTCTGTTGCGGGCAAGTACACGACATAATACAGAATTGCTCACATTGTGTATGTTCTGGAAGGTGGTGTCATTTTCAATTATGCACTGCTGTATTTCTCGTAGCCTTATGGAATTATTTGCAATCACCATATTGACTATATGGGTCTCTTGTTCTACAGTGAACATTCTTCCTCTGCCCCCAGCATCTGTACGTCTAGCAATTGTGTAAAGTAACAATTTCAGTATTTTTACATGTATGGTATTGTTGTGTTTCTCATTAGAGTATGGCAGTGCTACAAAACTTAGTGCAAAGTGACTGTACTAACCGATTCTCATTTCGAAATGTCCTTATGATGCTTGCTACAGTGTAGCGGCTCAAGTTAGGCTGAACCCGTTGGCCAGCTTCCCTCAGGGTCATTCCATGGTTGATTACATGGTCCACTATTGTAGCTCTGATGTCATCAGTAATTCTATTTCTTACTCTTCTTACCCTTCCTCTTCCTCCTCCTCGTCCTCCTCTTGGACCTCTTGTCCTCTTCCTCTAATTTCACCTCCTTGTCCTTGTTGTCCTCTCCCTCTTGCTTCTTCACCTCCGCGTCCTCTTCCTCCTTCTCTTCCTGCTACTTCTTCACCTCCGCGTCCTCTTCCTCCTCCTCCTACTTCTTCACCTCCACGTCCTCTTCCTCGGCCTCCTCTAATTCTCACTCTTCCTGCTCCCTCCATTGTACTCCACATGGACAGCTTACCTGTGGCTTATTTATCAGCTGATTGCAAAGTGAACTAATTATCTAAAACAGTTTTCACATGTGACAGTGTGCCAGACAGTTGGCAAAACAGTGTAAATAATAGCCATACATGTGTATATTTTTGCTAGGATTGTATTGATCATTTGGAAATTGAGTGTAAATCAGTGAGTTGTGTTTACAGTTCCGCAAAAAGAGTGCTGTGCAGTGGATTGTACCTACAGTTTTGCAAAGTGTGTGTTAGAAAAATTGCAAACTGAGTGCAAAGCAATGTTTGTGCTTTTAGTTTTGCAAACTCAGTGAGTGGTTTTGCTATAAGTATTAATAGTTTAGGAAATTGTGCTATAAGAATCACGGTTAGGGTTTAAGCATTCAGAAAAAACTGTAAATTTTGTATGCTCAAATCTGAAAGATTTGTGGTGACATTATCGATCTCAACAATCAGAGGAAGTTGTAGTTCAGGTTTCTATATTTTTATTAAAAAGTAAAAAACAAACAAAAAAACCCAGGAAGTACTCTGTTATGGTTTGAGGGTTTTTGGTCTTGTTTTGGTTTCATGTCTTGTGTTCTACTGTGTTTGCCTTGTTTTGTTCTTGTGGTGACTTTATGATTGGTCTGGTCCTATCTTGTAATGCATGCTGTTCTGTGTCTTCTGTTCACTTTGTCTAGTCCTTTGTCTAGAGTATTGTGTAGAGTTATTTACTTCCTGTTTTATTTTGCTATCGTCAGTGTTCCTGTCTAGCTTTGTTCCTGTTCTGTCTTAGACTATAGTTTGTTACCTCTGCTTGTGTTACTGTACTTTTGTAAACGGCTCTGTCTGCCTGTGTTTATGATCATTTTGGTATATTTGTTATTCTGTTCCATGTCTATCTGTTCCATTTAGTTTCATTATGTGGTCAAAATAAAATCATTGTTGATGCAAATTCACTGGGGAAGTAGTGAAGCGAGGAAGAAAGGAACGAACTGGCTTACTGTGGTAAGCCTAAGTATTTTACTGTGAAAGTATAGTTTATAATTTCCTTTATTTCCCAACCAACATTTTAGAATGCACAATTTTATTGGGCTTTCATAACACCTGAGCAGTGCCACAGACTGATCGACTCCATGCCACGCCGCATTGCTGCCATAATAAATAAACATTTGAAATATATCTGTGTGTGTGTGTAATGAATAAATATAATATCCAAGTTTCACTTTTTGAATGGAATTACTGAAATAAATCAACCTTTTGATGATATTCTAATTATATGACCAGCACCTGTACTGTATCTGCTATTCATGTCAGTTGTAGCAGTTAAACTGCCATCCTTTTAATTAACACCTAAAGCAGTGCTGAGGGTGCAACTGTGTGTGCACTTTGTCACGGTCAGCCATGGTTTTCGTTCACTTGCAGAGTCATGAAACCTCCATGCACCTGGAACGCTTTGATGACGGAAGTTGTAAATTTCAACTGGGAAATATCCCAGTTATGACCCAGTCTCGAACGCGGCGCCCAGGCACTCTTACCAAAGACAGGGAAGCGGGAAGGTGAAGCATGAAACATGGTGAGGACAATATTAACAATTAAACTTATACTAAAAGTTTCCGATGTGAATGAATTCCCCATAATTATTTGTGAATAGACTCCTACTTAAAATATATATTTTGTAACCTCACATGTAGTTTCATGTCATATGCGAACTGGGGTGTTTGAGGTGTGGCCTAATGTCATTTAGTGTTCAGGATTTATTCAGTTCAAAAAGCTGCTTGTTAACTTTATTTAATCAGCTTTATTTGTTTTACAGTATATATCTATATCATGAATTGAATGCATCTCAAAATGTTTCACAACATGAGATTAAAACTGTGATAAAAGTATATTTCCTTGCATTTCAACAGAAAGCTCAAAATAATTAATAAAAAAAAAAACAACATGAAGGTGGCATGGCAACAGATTATATTCTGTATGCTCAACCCTGAGAGATCTGTGGTGACATCAATCCCAACAATCAGAGGAAGCTCTTGTTCAAGTTTCTATATCATTATTATATTATTAATATTAAAAAAAAAAAGAGTTTTTATAAACGGGAAGGACAATAAAATGTGTTCAATGCATACATTTCTGTACAAGGATGTAAATTATGTAACTCAAATAAACAAAAACAATCACCAGTTACACCCAACAGCAGATGCCATCACAAGACAGACAGCGAAAAGCCTTGTATTTTATGTAACAATGCTAACATATCAAGTTTAAAGCTAAAATACCAACTTCTAGATTACACAGCAGAGCAGTATAAAAAGTATTTTTTTCCTAGTAGTTTTGTCTTTGCCCCCCCCCACCACTGTACCCTCATAATTGTTTTATCTTTCAAACAGAAAATGACAGATTATGCTTCCTTGGAGGCAAAGATGTTTGAGCCAATTAGGTCGCATCTTGACTGAGGTAACTGGCTGCCATTGGAATAAGGTCAGTGGAGATAGAAGCAGGTGATTGAAGACAGCGGTTGATGAAGGTTGGAGGCCTTAATCCTTGTAGTCCTTCCTTGGTGGTTTAAGGGCTGGCACAGGCGGCCTGTCACGATCATCGTAGCGGTCATCATCAAGACGATGGTCTCTGCGGTCATCATAGCGGCGCTTGTCGTCATAGCGATCACTATTCTTGTCACGCCGGTCAGAGTAGTCGCTGCGGCGGTCGTCGTAGTCGCTGCGGCGATCGTCGTAGTCGCTGCGGCGATCCTTGTAGTCGCTGCGGCGATCGTCGTAGTCACTGCGGCGATCCTTGTAGTCACTGCGGCGATCGTCGTAGTCACTGCGGCGATCCTTGTAGTCACTGCGGCGATCGTCGTAGTCGCTGCGGCGATCGTCGTAGTCGCGCTCACTCCTTTCCTCATACCGGTCACTGCGATCGTCGTAGTCGCGCTCATTCCGGTCACTGCGATCAGCGGCGCTCTTCACATTGGGGGCATCATTACTAAGTATTTCCTCTTGCCCATCAATGTGTCGACGCTCACCATTTGTAGTCTGCTCTTTGTCGTGGAACTCATCCTCATGAAGTCTGGAAAGTGCAGACAAAACAGTCAGTGTGAAAGGTTTTTATTTTATTGTATTTCTTTGGCAGCATTCATCTAAACATAGCTTACACCATATTTAAAACCACATCTTAAGACCACTGGTCTAAAGCTGAAATTATCTATTTACTAACTATCTGATGGCCTAAGCTCTAGTATTTTCACACTCTGCACTCCATCATTAATCATCACAAATACAGTCCCCTCCAAAAGTATTGGAAGGGTAAGGCTAATTCCTTTGTTTTTGTTATTCACTGAAGACATTTAGGAGATCAAAAGATGAGTATGAGACAAGAGCTCAGAGTTCATCCTTGGTTCAAACCTATAAAGACTGCATTTCCTGTTAAAGAGTATAAACCAACATGAAGACCAGAGAGCCGTCTATGAGAGAAAAGCAAGCCATTGTCAAGCTGAGAAAAGAAGGAAAATCGACCAGAGCCACTGGACAAACATTGGGCATAGCAAGCACAACAATTTGGAATGTCCTGAAAAAGAAAGAAACTACTGGTGTACTGAGCAACAGACGTCGAACAGGTCGGCCAAGGAAAACAACAGTAGTTTAAGACAGAAATATCGTGACAGCTGTGAAGAAAACCCCCAAAACATCAGTAAGTGACCTCCACAATGCAGGTGTGAATGTATCACAATCCACTGTTCGAAGAAGACTCAGAGAGCAGAAATATAGAGGCCACACCACAAGATGCAAACCACTCATCAGTAGGAAGAATGGACCACAATCTTATGGACTGATGAGACCAAGATTAATCTCTGCCAAAGTGATGGAAAGGCCAAAGTGTGGAGAAAGAAGGGAACTGCTTATGATCCGAAGCATACAAGCTCATCTGTGAAGCATGGTGGAGGTCGTGTCATGGCTTGGGCGTGCATGGCTGCTTCTGGAACAGGCTCATATATTATAATAATATTTACTGATGATGTAACTGATGATGGTTGCAGCAGAATGAATTCAGAAGAGGACAGAAACATTTTGTCTGCCAATTTACGGAGAAATGCATTGAAACTAATCAGGAGGAAGTTTATCATGCAGCAGGACAATGACCCAAAGCACACTGCCAACAAAACAAAGGAGGGGGGAAAAGTGGAAGGTTTTAGACTGGCCAAGTCAATCACCTGACCTTAACCCAATAGAGCTGCATTTCACCTCCTTAAGAGGAGACTGAAGGGAGAAACACCACGTAGGCTTGAGGCAGTTATTGCAAGCAAGGGTTATGCCACCAAATATTAAATGTTATTTGTTCCTTTACTTTTGCTCACGTAAGAATGCTGTGGTCTAATACAAACTATGATATGTCCTAAGTTGTTTAAACACATCTAGATGTGAATTCCAGGACATAAAAGCTGAAATTCTGAACTGTTGTCTGATACTCATCTTTTGATCTTAAACCCAAATATCTTCAGTGAACAACAAAAACAAAGGAATTTGCTCCAATACTTTTGGAGGGGACTGTAAATGCTAATGCTGCTTCCGTGAAGTATGTAAGCTTTTGTGTTTTTGATCCTGAGATTCAAATCTTTTGTTTGGCTTGATAAAAACTAAATATACAGCATATCTAGTAATCAGACAGATATAGGATTTTTTTTTTTTTTAAATGCATCAAATGGAGCAATATAGCTGTGCAAAATGGGCCGCATCAGATTTTAATCTCTGTTCACATCACAGCGTCTTGTTCGTCAGTCAGTGCGAGTGTGTTTGCGTGTGTTTTAAGGAAAAAAAACAAACAAACACTCTACCCCATGGCGTATTCCTCGTCCTTGTTTTTCTTCCGGCAGCAGCAGCAATAGATGATGATGACGAGTACAATTAAAACAGCGGCAACTGCACCAATAATTCCTGCAGTGGAGCCAATGTTCATGGAAGCTGCAGGAAGGAAGACAAGTTGGGAGAAGAAAAAAAAAAAAAAAAAAAAGCATCTTACTGGAAATACCAAGTTGTCAAATTGTTAATGTAAAGCAGTTATGAGGTTTCTCTCACGTGGCATGACTGTGAGGGTGATGTTACAGGTAGCAGAGCGGATCTTGTTGCTTGAGGTGCAGATGTAGTATCCTGATGTATCTTTGGAGATATTGTATAGAGACAGGATTCCTCCCTCTGAAAGCAAGATAGACAATCACATAAACACATCACTGCTATCATAATTTTGTTTTCTTAAATTTACAAACTAGCAGTGTTACTGCTCATAAAAATAACCAGAGGGTGCCGAACCAGTAGTTAATCATGTTCACTTGTAGTTTCTGAAAGTTTTGTTGTAGATTTTGGTGATACAAACGTGTAATGATACAGAAGAATGAAATACTTTTACACATACATTTTTTTTTTTACTCTTTATTGAACATGTTAAAAACAAAAAAAGCAAAATAACCAAAAAACACCAGCAGATGATCCAAATAACAGTCATGTTCAAAGGGGGTAGGAAGAAGGTGGAATAACTTTTCTTGTCCTACCCCCACTTCAATGATATGTTTTAGCTAGTTAAATTGTTTGCATCACTTAAAAGTCTATAGTCTGTTGGGTTGACTATAAGAAAGATAACGAATTTATTTATTTTTTAATAAATATACAGGTGAAACTCAAAAAATTTGCATATCGTGCAAAAGTTCATTTATTTCAGTAATTCAACTGAAAAGGTGAAACTAATATATTATAGACTCATTACATGCAAAGTGAGATATTTCAAGCCTTTATTTGATATAAATTTCGATGATTATTGTGTACAGCTATGAAAACCCCAAATTCAAAATCTCAGAAAATAGAATATTACATGAAATCAATAAAAAAATAAAAGGATTTTAAATACAGAAATGTCAGCCCTCTGGAAAGTATAATCATGCATATGTACTCAGAACTTGGTTTGGGCCCCTTTTGCATGAATTACTGCCTCAATGCGGTGTGGCATGGACGCCATCAGCCTGTGGCACTGCTTGAGGTGTTATGGAAGACCAGGATGCTTCAATAGCGGCCTTCAGCTCTTCTGCATTGTTCGGTCTCATGTCTTTCATCTTTCGCTTGGCAATGCCCCATAGATTCTCTATGGGGTTCAGGTCAGGCGAGTTTGCTGGCCAATCAAGCACAGTAATCCCATGGTCATTGAACCAGGTTTTGGTACTTTTGGCAGTGTGGGCAGGTGCCAAGTCCTGCTGGAAAATGAAGTCAGCATCTCAATATCGCTCGTCTGCTGAAGGAAGCATAAAGTGCTCTAAAATGTCCTGGTAGACGGCTGCGCTGACTCTGGACTTAATAAAGTGGACCAACACCAGCAGAGGACATGGCTCCCCAAACCAACACAGACTGTGGAAACTTCACACTGGACTTCAAGCATCTTGGATTGTGTGCCTCTCTATTCTTCCTCCAGACTCTGGGACCTTGGTTTCCAAATGAGATGCAAAATTTGCTCTCATCAGAAAAGAGGACTTTGAACCACTGAGAAACAGACCAGTTCTTTTTTTCTTTAGCCCAGGTAAGACGCTTCTGACGTTGTTTGTTGTTCAGGAGAGGCTTGACAAGAGGAATACAACATTTGAAGCCCATGTCCAGGACCCGTCTGTGTGTGGTGGCTCTTGATGCAGTAACTCCAGCCTCAGTCCAGTCCTTGTGAAGCTCCCCCACACTTTGAATGGCCTTTTCCTGACAATCCTCTCCAGGCTACGGTCATCCCTGCTGCTTGTGCACCTTTTTCTTCCACACTTTTCCCTTCCACGTAACTTTCTATTAATGTGCCTTGATACAGCACTTTGACAACATCCAACTTCTTTCGCAATTACCTTTTGAGGCTTTCCCTCCTTGTGGAGGGTGTCAATGACTGCGTTTACATGCAGCCAATAACCTGTTCAAAACCAGGATATTAGCATAATAACCTGGTCGCGAACGGCCATGTAAACACCGGCAAAAACCCGAATATGCTCATATCCCGGATCTTAAAAACCGGGATATTATACCTGGGGTACCCCTTTTCTAACCCGAATTTTAGGTCATGTAAACGCATATCAGCATTTCCCCATATCCCCATAGTGATTTGTGTTCTGCGCATGTTCTATTCGCAAGGAATCTTGCTCTTTTGAGTAGAGGAACTTCTTGTATGCGCCAAACCCGCGTGCAGTATACAGAAGTAAACAAGGTAAACATGGCGAGACGCAGCACAGCACCGTACTTCTGGAGCGAGGAGGAAACCAATTTTTTAATTCATGCTGTCAAAAACATGAATATAATGTCTTTTGTTGACGGTAGAAAGTACAGAGATACTGACATTTACAAGAAGGTGACCGAAAATTTGAAGAAGAATCGGAAATGACGCATATTGCGTCTTAAGGTTGTCCGTACGTCCAGACGTTAACCGTGCGTCGCACGGGGTAGTGCCAATTGATTACAAATTCCATGTATACAGGAGTAACTCTCTCTGCTCACGCATGTAAACGGGTTATCCCGAATGTTTCAGAAACCCGAATAGTGACCTTAACCCGAACATAACCCGAATATTGACAGCATGTAAACGTAATCACTGATGGTTTTCTGCACAACTGTCAGGTCAGCAGTCTTCCCCATGATTGTGAATTCCACTGACCCAGACTGAGAGACCAATTAAGGGCTCAGGAACCCTTTTGCAGGTGTTTTGGATTAATTAGCTGATTAGAGTATGACACTTTGAGCCTACAATACTGAACCTTTTCAAAATATTCTAATTTTCTGAGATTTTGAATTTTGGGTTTTCATAAGCTGTACACAATAATCATCGAAATTATATCAAATTAAGGCTTGAAATCTCTCACTTTGCATGTAATGAGTCTATAATATATTAGTTTCACCTTTTAAGTTGAATTACTGAAATAAATGAACTTTTGAACGATATGCTAATTTTTCGAGTTTCACCTGTAGATATTCAGACTAAATAAAAAAACAAAAAAGAAAATCACTGTTGCAGCTCATATCCGTCAAGGATTCTTTTTTTAAATAGAAACTTCAGTTGCAGAAAGTTTTTACATAGCTTTAAATCGTTATTACTGTTGTTCCACAGGATAACACCCGGGGTTGTTATACAGTGGAACTTACCATTTGTTCGAATTAACGGTTTACTAAACATTGATATTCCTCTGAAATTGTACATGTTTTCACGTAGATGAAAAAGCTCTTGGATATTTCTAGGCAATTTGTTATTATGTGCTCTAAAAACAATTTGAATAGTTTTGTAGTCAATCAAATCTTTCAATTTTAATATTGTGATTTTAATGAACAATGGATTTGTTGGTTCTCTGTATGTAGTTTTATATGATTCGTATAGCTCTTTTTTGTAGGATAAAGACTGGGTATGCATTTGTTTTGTAAGTGTTCCCCCATACTTCCACACAATAAGTCTGAAGTATGAAGGAGCAGTACAGCATATATAGAGAAGCCTGATTCAATAAGTCTTTGGCTTTATTTAATATTGCTAATGACTTGGATATTTTGGTTTTAAAATACTTTGTGAGGTCTCCAGCTTAATTTGCTATCAATAACTACCGAGGAATTTTATTTCAGGTACTCGTTCTAGTTTTTGTTTTTGTTTTTGTTTTACTCAAGTTCAGTGTTTATTTTCATCAAATCTTCATCTTACTCACATCCTTTTCTATGGTATCCAGTAGCTTCTCCTAGTTTTCATCACATTAAAGTAGGTTTGTGTCATCAGCAAAAAGAATGGTTTCCACAATTTGTGACACTCACATATATTATTTATATAGAGGTTAAAAAATAATGGCCCAAACACTGAACCCTGTGGCACCCCGCATGTAACCTGCAGCAGTTGTGATTTACATTACTGGTATCAGAGCCAATTTGTCATTCCTTCTGAATTATTTCCCCCTAAACCTGTACAATCAAAATGAATTGACTACCACCATTAAAAGCAAGCTCATTAAAGTAGAGCCACAGTCCAGTGCATCAGCATAGAGAATACCGTGCGATTATAGCGCATCATAAACATGTAGGTGTTGGCAAAGTAACAAAATAGCAATATAGAAATGCATATTCAGGATATCTTTGGGGTACATTCAGTTTAGAATTGTTAAAGACCTCTTATATAAAATATTTAATATGGCTATTTAATCAAACACGTGCCTACACATGTCAGCCATTAAGGTCAACTTCAGGGCAAACACAAAATGGTTGCCTTTGGGTTGTTTCTTATTTGTTTGCAAATAATCACACAATTAGTACAAGTTAGTCACATGATTAGTACTGACAGGTAAAGTCAGAAATGTCACATGAAAGAGCAAAACAGCAATATAGCAACAAGAGAACAAATCAGAGGGTGGCGTGATTCTTTTGCAAACAAAAATATGCAGACGGTTGACATATTTTCCAGGATCAGTAGTCTTATCAAAAACCGTGTCACTAATACTCACGGTCAGTGGTTCGCGGATCTAGAGCACGAGGCATGTTGTTGGTATCTCGACTGACCCACTTATAAGTAGGAGGCGGGGAGCCTTCTGCAGACAAACACTTAAGGGTGATGTCCTGGCCGTACTCTGCCTTACCTTGGATCGTACAGGTGGGCGTAGATGGTGCCACTAGAAGAAAAATGTTTATGTTGTCATTTTTAAAAACAAAATCACCTGTCTAATGTAATTCAGCCAATCTAAACAGTCAATCTAGATAATAAAAAGGAAATAAGAATAAACATTTAGCCTAACTGATACAAAGTATATTGTAAGGGTGTGAATATATTGTTTCACCATTTTTAATGTGTTGTAACATTAATATGCCAACTGGTAACATGGTGAAGTTTGTAAAACACAGGAAGTGTCCTTTTGATGATCTAGTTCCACATGTTATGCAAATTGGCTGTAAGCATGAGCTGCTGCAATAGCTCACATACACACAGAGAGAGACATTTAAATGCCAAATATGATACTGACTGAGCTTTAACATCTTAAACACTCACTTAAAAAGGAACAATATTTCTTTCTTTGTAAAAAAAATTTGTTACCTAGAACCACCAAACTTGCAGAGTCGGCCGTAATGCCCTGAGCGTCACGCGGTATCAGGACTGTACACTCAAACGTCTTGTTGTCCGCTAGTGTGATGGAGGACAGCTTCAAGTCGCCCTTTCCCTTGGAAACGTCAGCATCCAGGGACGCCCGACCTTGATACTTCGTACCAACCTCAATTTCGCCATCGGGATAAAAATAAGTGATGACTGTGTCCTGTAGACAACGACAGCATGACAGGAACATTAAAGGAGGAAAAAAAGCACTGTTCTCTTGTCTTCTTCTTGATCTTATTCATAATACAGTACTAATGAATTAGGTGGTGCTAAAAAAAAAGAAAAAAGAATGTTGCACATGCGCACATAAAGTAATATAAACACAAACACATCGTAGTAGTCTTACCGATTTAGCGTGGAATTCTGCACCCTGAGATTTCCATGTGATGGTGACTGATTTGGGGGTGACTGTAGTTGTAAAGGTGCAGGGCAGTGTGATGTTGTCACCCCTGGCATACTCGTATTCGTCTTTTGGGATGTCCACTACGATGGCACCAACACCTGACAACACTGTCAGATTTAAAACAGAACATATTTATTATTAGCCTAACGTTTGGCTGCAATTTTTCATCATTTAAAGAAACAGTGGTTGAGTTGATTGAGTTATTATATAAGAGGGGGGAAAAAGTACAGAAATCTTCTACTAAAAATACGATTACTTTGATTAACTTTTAAGTACAAATAAAATTACCCTTATTCAAGTAAAAATAAGCTAATTTTAAATTTACTAAGCAAAAGTTACTTAGTTACTTTTTTACCTCCTAAAATAACTTATTTATATTGGTTTAATATCTTATTTATACGTATAATTATTTAATTAAATTGCAGTCTTTTGTGATTTGATAAAGAAAAAGCCATATGGCGCTTTCAATTTTAGTTTGTTTGACAGATGGGCTATTTTGCCAAATCAGTGGCACAAAACAATGACATTTAATCTTATAACGGAAATGTTTTCACTTTATTAGGAAACTGTGGCGGAACAGATTAGACCGGCCACAGTGGAAATGATGTAAATGAAATGGACTGTTTATGAAATCATACCCCTATTTACAATCGGACAGGCGGTAATTTTAATCGGATATCATAAGTGTTAGTATAATAAATAGTATTTACTAGCAAGTTGCTAATGCCAACCAACAATGTCATGCACTAATGTCTTTTTGGCTATTTGAAGCAAAGCATCTTACCAAACTACGAAAACTTATTTTTACCATCAATGGAAGTAGGCGATTATTTAACTGACCTCTACATCAGGGGTCCTCAACTACATTTGTTCTAAGCAGACACTGTGGGGGCCGTACTTTCAATTGCCATATTACCATATAATTTTTTCAGCTTTCTCAAAATTAACGTTTATTAGTTTATCTCAATGTGAACAGATTCCTTAAAAACTTGGTAGGCCTAAATCCATAAGGATAAACCTACATAGGCCTACTTAACTAGAAAATGCACTCAGACCGCAGCCAAGGAGTTCACTGAGGAGTGATAATTAAAATCTGTAGCCTAATTGTACATGCAGCTGCCCGTTCTTTTGCATGAGACACCTGTAGTTACTCGTGTTAACAGCAGCCTCTTAATACCACAGGGCACAAAAGTCTGGGGCTGCTAAACAAACTATTGTCGGGTAGTTATCGGTATTTTCCATAATTATGTGTGCTCCTGACTGTTGCATTACTCACTGCAATATTTCAAATTGGTCCGCAGTCAAGAACCGGTTGTCTCGTGTAGCCGCATTGTAGCGGTCTACTTGGCAGCGGTCTGCGCTGATCTTCCTTACAAACATTATATTTCCTGACTACTTCAAAATAAAAGTCAAATTGGGTTTCGCCAGTTAAATGTTTTTAATGTGAAGATGCAGCAGTTCAGTTTGCATTAGCAGAAACTTACTACAGCTTTTTTCACACTGCAAGATAAAGCTGTTCTCTTGCACTTAAAGTGGTCGCGAGTTTTCTCCCTTTTTATATAGTCTATGGTTTTTCCTTGCACTTTTTTTTACTCAGTAAGGGACGTGGCTGAAACTGTAGCTAAGTACAATACTTAGGCTAAGTTAAACTAAAATTACAGATTTAAAAAACTACTTCAAAAAGTAGGATACAAGTAGGCTACACAAAAAAGCTACCCAATTACAGTAACGTAAGAAAATGTAATTCGTTACTTTCCACCTCTTAAGATAATACTACTACTAAAGTTCACAATGTGGTCACTAATCACTTTCAGTCCTCATCTCACACTCAAACATAATAACTCTCCAAATTATCACCCAGCCCCTTGTGTGTGATTGACCTAGTTAGGAGTCCAGGTTACCATTTTCCCAAGATTAGTTTAAAAGCTACTTCAAAACTCTACACATTTAAAAGTCCCAAGTCTAAAATTTACGATCTCAAATTTCAATAAAAAAATTAAATAGCCTACAAATCGTCTATGAATTAATAGCATACCCTAATATGCATAAAAGTTATGACATTTATATCGGAGTGCATTACAGCCTGAGTGTAAAATGTGCCTTTGAATGATTCAGCATGACATCTGTACAAATAGGCCTACCCTATTACCCCACCCTCATCATAGGCCCACACAGCACAAACAGCACACAGTCGTTAAAATGTTATGTTTTTAACTTTAAAACAATTAAGTCAAGAAATTATTGCAACAATTGATAATCCACTAGGCCAAACTGTTTTTTAAGCAATAAAGGCAGAAATGTCCATCTTCTCAGATGTTTTCTGGTTGCCTAAATATCTGCCTATTCGGATTTGTTGCGTTTGTCGAACAAAGCAATAGGCTCGGCTATTAAGACGTCTTCATGGAACCTGGCGGGCATTTTCTATGTCAAATGCATTAGTCTAACCATAAAAAACATGACAGCTAAGATTAATCCACAGCGTTTAACTGATTTTCACCCTTAGCCTAATTATCAAACAGCTCTCTTGTTTTTTTAATTAGCCTAGGCTATAAGCTATGAAGAGACCTATCTGATGATGTCAGTTTTAAGAGCTTCTATTACTTATAAATGAGCCTAGCCTTTGCTTAGGCTACATTCTTTGGTGTGCAAAAGGTAACTTAAACTAATGCTGGGTTTCAGAACACCTGAAGCTGCGCAAACAGGTGTGGCAGCTCATAAGGCGCAAAAATTGAGACAAATGTTTTTTGTTTTTTTCCAAGGAAATGGCTAGCATACTCACCCAGACACAGCAGAATCGAGGTAGAAATCCTTCCCTCCATTGCCAAAGCTTTTAACTTAACAAACTAACCCTCACTGATTCTTATGCACACAATCGTTTTTCTTAAAATGAAACGCGATCAGCCGCTCTGTAGGTAGCCTATTTGCATCGAAACCAGACGCCTCCGGATGACTGACAGCGCTCTCCGCCAATCACTGCAGCTCCTGCTGTTCCAGTAACATTCTTTATCCGCGCACCTGGCGTGTTTCGGCTTGTCATCTAATGCATACGGCCTACGCCTATTCCCAATTTTCAGGGATTGGCCCTCTCCTTCCCTGAATGAGTTTTCTCAGGGTTGTTTTGACAGCAGGAACACATTGTTTTTCCCATATGGTTTGTTACAGTTTCCAAACCTAACCAAAGATTTCACAATCAGACATTTCAATCTTGAGCTCTAGCTTTATGGTGTTAATAGCCCACAATATTAACAGAAAAGCATATCATATAATTTTCTTTATTTATTATCTTTTAACATTCAGCCTAATGTTACAAGAGAGAGACAAGGGACAATAAAAGACTGACAAAATCCAACACTTGACAGAGTGTGGGTGGTTCAGATGTGTGCTTTTGGAAAAAAGAGATGTCCTTTTTATCCTGTCAGACTGGTTTGACGAGGATTTATCACCTAAAGGCACACACACACACACACACACACACACACACACACACAACCAACAGAAAGAGAGAAACAACAAAAGAGCTAATGTATCAGGAACTCATTTTAAGCATATCTTCTTTAAAAGCCCACTTTGGATCCAGGGATTTTAGGCAAGTATAGACCTAGCCTACATTTAACCTTCCTTTTCTTTCTGCCTTGAGGAAGCAGTCGCCAATCAGTTGTGCATGACTTTCTACATAAAAATAGTTTATTTGAAGATTTTCAGTCAGGATTTAGAGTGCATCATAGAGACAACACTGGTGAAAAAATATCTTCTAATAAACTTTCATTGTTATGCAGATGATTAGGCTACCCAATTATATCTATCAAACCAGATCAAACTAAGAAAGATTAAGACTAAAGATTGCTAAACTTCGACAGACCTGGATGCATATTTCTGATGTTAAACTCCGACAAAACAGAAGTTTTTGTACTTGGTCCCAGTCACCTCTGAAACACATGTCAAATAGTTACTCTAGATAACATTCTCCTGGCCTGTTACTCATGAGTTCTAGAGTCTCCAAAGTAGAATGGGAGCCAGAGCCTTCAGCTATCAAGCTTCTCTCCTGTGGAATCAAGTCCCAATTGGGTTCGAAAGGGCAGACACCATATCCATATTTAAGAGGCTTAAGACTTTCCTCTTTGACCAAGCTCATAGTTGAGGCAGGCTCAAGTGAGCCCTGAACAATCCCTTAGTTATGCTACTATAGGCCAGGAGACTTCCCATGATGCACTGAGCTCCTCTCTCCTCCTCTCCCTCTCCACCTGTATGTATAAAATATTTGCATTTGCGAAAGTAAACACATCCATAACTTTGAGTGTCCTAGTTTGTTTGGCTCAGTTGTACTGTATTGTTGTGTTGTACTGCAGCGCCGCTCAGTGGATGTGACTGGAAAAACATAAGTCAGTTTTCTGTATGGAATAAACCTGCAAATAATACAGTACATCCCAACTTTAATAACTTACAAAATCAATTAAAAGAAGAACATATAGTAGCCTACTTCAGGTGTGGAAAATGAAATACTTTTAAACAGGAAAAAACATGCCCTCGTTCATATAGAATGTGGCAGAAATTTTTTAAATTTCAGCCACTCCAGTGGTTAAAGCAATAATTTGACATTTTGGGAAATTCACTGATTTTCTTTCTGGTGGAGAGTTAGATGAGAAGACAAATACCACTCTCATCAAAGAGTGGTATCTTCAAACCCCACCAGACTATCTATGTCTCTGTGAGGAAGTTGTAGCTTCCCTGCTTCTTATATGCTGGATTCACTTATACAGAAACCCGCTGCAGGTGATTGATCAGAACCACACAGATGCTTTCAATTCCAAGTCCCTGCTCCGATGAGTAGTCTGGCAAGGCAGGGAGCTGAATGATTCGAGCCACAGTGTGTGTAAGTTCAGTTTCCAGCCTTCACTTTGGCAGACCTCGCTTTGACGTCAAGTATGTTTTAAGCCTACTACCCTGTCTGTTTGCATCTGAAGATTTATTCTAAATTAACCACAACAAAGTTTATCTGCATATTTAAACATCATATGCTTTGGTTATTGTTTATCCTATTCACCTGCATTGCCTTGGAAAATGTATGTAAATACTAAACTAATTTGAATATCAATCTGGTGATTGTGATGACATTATTAGACACAGATTTTACTGTATTCACCTATAGTGTCTCCATTAAGTACAGTACATTAGCCTCCATGGCCTTAGCTGAACTTGAGCTAACTTATTACATTAGCTAGTTGCTCATTATCAGAGAGAGAGAGAAAGAGGGAGGGCATTGAAAGACAAAGTATAAGCTCCCGACCCAATATATTGATATCTGGTTTGATTTTATTAATTTATAAAAAAAAAAAAATTTATAAAAAAGTTTTAAAAACAACAACACCAAAAAAGGGCACTTTCGCTCCAGGAACAAAAAGGGCAGGTGCTCCTGAAGTTTGAGGATGGCATCGCCCTCATTGGGCTCATCCCTGGTGGGGATAAGTCTATCTACAGGTGGGAGACAATCTGGTGACCTGGTGCAGACAGAACAACCTGGAGAGCGACACTCATAAGACACTGGAGATGGTACTGGACTTCAGGAACCCCCCCCTATTACAGCTGACACTGTGGAGTCCATACACTTCCTCAACACCATCATCAACCAGGACCTCAAGTAGGAGCTGAGGTCCTGGTAAGATCAACCTGCTAAAGACAATGATTGTGCACTCTGAAACATGCAGGGCCACCACTCCCACCACAAACTGTTTCAGACACTGCCCCCCATTTTTACAGCACATAATGTAATTTGCAAATGTAAACCCCTGTTTTGTATTTTTTGCAGATATTCTGTATACTGCATATTCTGTTTTACTGAAAGTAATAGATTCTGTTGGGCCCCATTTGATCTCTGTTTTCAACTGCTCCCTATCTACTGGTTGTGTCCCTGATTATTTTACGGCTTGCGTGAACCCACTTTTAAAGAAACCTGGTTTAGATCCCTCCCTCCCACAAAATTTTAGACCAATTTCAAAACTGCCTTTTATTGCAAATATTCTAGAAAGAATTGTGTCCAAACAGCTGCTCATTGTACTGGAAAATAACAAAATATTTGAAAAGTTTCAGTCTGGTTTCAGGAAGTACCACAGCACTGAGACTGCCCTGCTTAAAGTCACCAATGACCTTTTAATGTCTGCTGATGAAGGTATGTGCTCAGTCCTGGTACTCCTGGACCTTAGCGCTGCTTTTGACACCATTGATCACAACATCATGTTAGACAGACTGAGGCACTGGGTGGGGATCTCTGGTACTGCCCTAGAATGGTTTTCACCCTGTCAAATAGGAAGTATTGCGTGTCTGTAAACAACTATGTCTCTTCGTTCTGTCCAGTTAAATATGGTGTGCCTCAGGGGTCGGTCTTAGGACCCATTTTGTTTTCCTTGTATCTGCTTCACCTTGGACATATTATCCATAAACATGGCATTTCTTTTCATATTTATGCTGATGACACAAATATACTTGCCCGTCAGATCCACAGATCCTGGAATGCTGAGTTCACTTAACAACTGCCTTTGTGAAGTTAAAAAATGGATGTCAAATAATTTCCTCCAGCTGAACTCAGACAAAACAGAAATCCTGGTCATTGGGTCCCATCTGCTGGTTCCCTAGTAAATCACATTAAGCCTGTGGCAAAAAACCTTGGTGTTTGGTTTGATAGTAATTTAAATTTCAAGCAGCACACCACAAAGCTTGTTCAATCATGTTTTTATCAACTTAGAAATATAGCAAAAATTTGATCTATGTTAACTTTTAAGGACACCGAGACCATTTTACACGACTTCATCTCATCACGCCTGGATTACTGCAACAGTCTTTTCACCTGTTTAACCCAAAAATCTATTGATCGACTCCAGACTGTCCATAACTCAGCTGCCAGGCTTTTAACCAGAACAAAGAAATATGACCACATTACTCCTATTTTAGCTTCATTACACTGGCTCCCAGTATGTTTTAGAATTGACTTTAAAATTTTATTGATTACTTTTAAAGCTCTTCATGGCCTCTCGCCTTGTTATATTTCTGATCTTTTAGTCCCATACACACCAGCACGTACCTTGAGATCCTCGGGCAGAGGTCTGTTGTCTGTTCCAGAGTCTCGACTGAAAACTAAAGGGGACAGAGCGTTTGCTGTCAGGGCCCCGAGGCTCTGGAACAGCCTGCCCGAGGAAATCAGGTCAGCTGAGTCAGTGAACTCTTTTAAGTCCCTTCTTAAAACATACTTTTATAGGAGAGCCTTTCCCGATCTTATTTGACTTTATTTTATTGTATTTTACTAATTTTATATTTATCTTAAACGTGTATTTTAGTCTTTTCAATGTTTTCATGCTTTTATCTTGTATTGTTTTTGTATTATTGTCTCTTGGGTATTATTGTGTTTACACTTGTTAAAGCACTTTGTAACTTGTTTTTGAAAAGTGCTCTACAAATAAAGATTATTATAATTATTATTATTATACTATTCTCTGAAAAGTTTTATACCTTCTGACCTCAATACATTTATGTTCAAATATTTTATGTTTAGTGTAATGCACCAAGTAACCAAACAAATTCCTTGCAGGTGCAAGACTACTTGGCAATAAAGCTGATTCTGATTCTGAAAGATAAAAAAATAAAAGATTATTGTGTATATCCACTGTAAAATTAAGCAGCAAGTGTCTGATCACTGTGAGAGTGTCATAACATCTTTTGCTTGACATTTACATGGCATTTTGTGTTTCAGGAGTAACCTTTTCCTTGTTTAAATGATTAATTTCCTATATTGTATTTTCACAAAGCCAGAAGCCCTTTTTTAAAGGGTGAAAATGATTGTTTGCTTGCATAGATTTGTGCTTTCTCTCACCTGTGCAAAAATACTGTATGTGTGGAAGTGAATGAGAATCTACAGTTTGTATTTTATCCAGGCCACCCTCTCACCTAGATGTTTCTTTTTCCATCTCTTATCCCTTTCTTTTCCTCTGCTTAACACTATAACCAATATCATTTCTTGTGCTGTAGGCGGTCTTATCTCGCCTCCACATAATGACTCTGGACCCCACGACACCTTTCATTTGCTATCACATACAATTAAAGCACGCAAAATTTCCTGGCAGCTCTTGACAAACCACAGAGATAAACTGGATTTAGAGATGTTCTTTCTGCGTGGCATATTACATCCTGCTGGTTTACTGGTCATTGTTATTTCTGTGTTTGTATCTGTAATGCCTGTGTGGAAGAAATATTTCAATTCATCACCTGTAAGGGGTCTTTCATGGATCCTTTCGATGCTTGAGTGCCTGCTGATGGCTTGTCATCCTTTTTTCATCTCTGATACCTGTGAAGTTCCATTATCCTGAGGCGGCCGAGGGTCCATTGAGACATCACTTTCTACACGAACCCCCTTGGGTAATTGCAGGATGTGGAGTCACCAGCAGATCAGGTAAATTCGACTAGTCAGCCTGTGAAAACACCACATCACAGCCCTCACAGGAGCAAAACCTGGCTCACACCTATGAATACTGCATTAAACTGCTGTTTTACTGCATGGGTGATAGTTTCAAATGACTAGATCTAAACTGAGCTCAGATTCTCAGCATGCCGTTTTAATGCACAGTCTAAAGGGGAAAAGCAAAACAGGATAGTTAAAAGGCTATATGGATCAGTAAAACAAATTACATAAAACACTTCATGTTTACTATGGCCGGGAGATCAAGTGGCTGTTCCCCACCAAAAAATAAAGCTATCTGTCCATCAGAAAACTGTAAATCACAGAGCTATTTTCTCATGTTTGTCATTGTTAGGCCAGATACTGGCATATTGGTAATGTAGCCTATAGTGCAAGGCATAACAGCATATTAACCTGGATTTTGATTTCATGGGAACTTTAAGTAGACATACTTAAATTAGAATATGTTTTAGAAAATGATAAACTCTTTCATGTATAAAGAGTGGAACAGAGAATATAAAACAATCCTTAAAACCAGAAAGATACATAGGTCATCAATAATAAAAGTAAATGCAAGACTTTACACAAGACAAAACATTAAGGATAACCCATTTTAAACATTTGAAATAATTCTCAAATTGACCACTTTCTGTCATACTTCATGTCATTTTCTTATTTTCTCTCTTATAGTCAACACCACAAACACACATAGTCTATTGATTGTTCTTTAATGGTGCATGTTGTGCACTATTACGCGCGCTGGGACCCCCACGCTCAAAACAGGGAGGAGGACATGCACACAACTCCAAGTTGGACACAAAATTGTAACCGTGGTCGTTTTGCTTTCTCTCTAAACCCCCAAAGGACCTGAGCGTATTTCTCAGAGTTTTAACTTGTATTAAAAAGTATAACACTTTAGTAGTCAGTTGGATTAACGGTGGGAGAGATGGAGCATCTGTACCCAAACGACGCGTAGCTCAACGTCACTGCTCTCCAAAGCTCGGCACGGACGATGTGGTTCACCGGCGTGGCCATCGCTTCAGTTTATGGCGTAATCAGTGTGTTGGGGCTAATCGGCAACATCACGCTCATCAAGACGTTTTCTTCTGCCAAATCCCTCCGCAATGTGCCGAATCTCTTCATGTCGAGTCTTGCGCTGGGGGACGTTTTACTGCTGGTGACCTGCGCTCCGGTGGATGCGAGCCGCTACCTGTCAGAGGAGTGGCTGTTCGGGAGAGTGGGCTGTAAAGTCATCCCCTTCATTCAGCTCACCTCGGTTGGGGTGTCTGTGTTCACTCTCACTGCCCTCTCTGCTGACAGGTAGGCAACGGTCTTTGTTGTTAAAATAATCAGTGGCCCTATAATCAGTAAGCTACAACTTTAAAAATAGCCATCATAGCAGGAAGTTTTCCAAATGTAATCTTGTTTTTGTCTTTATAAAATAGATAACTACACGCCGTATGTAGGCTACAATACTGATGTTTTACTATTATAATGGAGAGCAAAAATGTAATCTCTTATATTGGTCAGGGGCTCTTTTCTGCGCACGAGATAACTTTGTTCGTCTGTTTAAAGGTGTTGACATGTGTAAAACTCAAGGTAATCACTTGCAACAGTGTCAATCGTCAATTATTGCTGTCATTTAATAATTTCAAAGTTTTTGTTGTCAAATGACATATAGACGACTTTTGAATGTTCAGGTGACAAAAAATCTGTCTGGAGTAGATGCTTCACATCAAAATCAGTTGACAACTTCTACAATGTTTGTGTGCGATTAAAATAGCCTTTATGTTTCTGGGATATTTGATATATTGCAGGATGCATCTGTTTAAAACCAGAGGTAGAGAACAATCTGGATCACCTCACTAAACAGGCAAAAACTCCACTTGTGTGTGTGTGTGTGCGCGTGCGTGAGCCTGCATGAGGGAATGTCCAAGGTGCATATGTCTCAGATTTTCCTTCCTTCTCTTCATTTTCACCCAAACTCCTTAATAACCTGTCACAATCTGAATTTCGTTCATGATGCATCTTTTGTTGTGTTGTTGATGTTGCTGAGCTGCAAGATTAACATTCAAAGGTTAAATCAGCTGGCTTGATTGCCATTCAAAGTATGGAAGTCACGTGACTTGTCATACTCATCATACTGTAATAGCAAATGTACAAACATGAGTCTGTTTACTTTTACAGCATTGACTACTTTTCAATTAGCCTAAGTAGTAGTATCAATCTTCTCATCTAATGCTGAGCAAGAATAAGCCTATTTTCCAAAATGTGAGCTAGTCCTTTAAAGGGGCACACTAACGATTGAGTTCAGTTTACTCTTCATGCAGAGTAGGCTATACAACTTAACTTTTGAAAACAGTTGAGTAATGTCTTCTGTGGCTCTGGAGGGAGCGCTCCAGTTTGAAAAATAACCCTGATGATGTCATCATGGTGTGGAGTTAGATATCAGCCTTTACCAGACAGAGAGAGAGAAGTCATGTGACGTAAGTCAGAACGCTATTTAACTTAAATCTCGGTTTCATGCGGGAGTTGAGTGCAAGTCTCCTGTGTGAAAGTCCCGAGTTTGACTCATCTACCCATCCATCCATCCATCCACCTCCTTATGCGGACTTTCTTGCTTTTTATACTACATCACCTGACTGCTACGATGATACAGCCACTAGAGGTCGCTAACAAAAGAATTAGTAGGCACATATTAAGCAGCTTGAACAAATAACATACATGGTCGTTTTTTCTGGTGATGACATGCTGCCCCTTTCTCTTACCTACCTACCTTTTATCTCTTTCAATCATTCACAGTTAAAGGTTGGAAGAAAAACATTAAAAACGAAGTTGAAATTTCAAACTACTTACAAACCACCTAAGCTTCTAAGCTACGTCATTACAGCCACTCGTCCAAAGAAAGAAATTCAGCCATTGCCACAGTATTTGTCAGCTGGTTACTTGGCTCACACTGTGAAATAATAGGAGTAGGGGTGGAGGAAATTATCTACAGGGCTAAGCTGTTCTAAGTTTATTTGGTTGGAAAGCTTCTCTGTGTATCATTGGTAATCAATAATTTTAATTGCATGCTGCAGCACCAGGAAGGTGCTCAACATGTGGGTGAGGGTTGATGTATCAGAGATGAAATGGCTGCTGGAGAGGTGAGTGTTGATGGGTTTTTCACAAACATTTGTTAGTACCACACACGCTCCAAACCTTCACCACTTGTTAACTGAAGATCTTTAATGTGCTTTGTTATGTGGCAGGATCATAGAGGAAGAACATTTACATTTACATTTACTCATTTGGCAGACGCTTTTATCCAAAACGACTTACATTTGATGAACATCATACAAGCATCAACAGAGCATCAACTACAGATCTACAACTGACAATACATACTAGTAAGAGCTCACAGTACATATCACATCAATGGGGTAGATACCTAGGGAAGGAAGTAAGAGTTAAGTTCAATCAATACAAGATCATTGTAGGGGATAGAAGAAGAAGAGCACAGGAAGTGCATGTTAGAGGTTAGGAGTTAGAGGTGTTATAAGAGGAAGTGTTCTCGGAAGAGATGAGTTTTCAAGAGCTTCTTGAAGTTAGAGAGGGACGCCCCTGCTCTGATGGCGTGTGGTAGCTCGTTCCACCATCGTGGTGTCACAGATGAGAATAGCCGGGACTGGGATTGCTTTGTGTGAAGGGATGGCAGAGTCAGGCGCCGTTCATTGGAGGAGCGTAGCGGCGTTACTGTTTCCCTTAATTGTTTGCCAAATTCATGTAGGCTTGGCATCTTTGGAATAACTTCCAGGACTCTTAAAGGCATTGTCATCTGCAATCAATTTTAACCCTATCAACTTTAAGACATTCTACAAAATTTGACCAAGTATACCGTCATATGTCAATTTGTTACCATGTCATTAGCACTATTTCCAAAACTAGTATTGTTTACACATATTATTCTACCATATTTTCAGAACTTTGAAAAAATCTCAAAAATAGTGAAACATGCTAATATCATTTTTTAAATAAAACATATAACGGAATAGCATAGATAAATATAGGTTAAATAGGCTATATGATATTACAGTGAATGTTCATATGTTTATATATTTCATAAAAAATTATAAATCTATTATCTTAGCATAACTACTGAGTGCTAGAGATGGCTCAATTATGTTGAGTTAAAGCTGGTTTAGACAGTTTATTTCAGAAGCAGTCTTTGTTATATTTGTTATATTTGTCATTCTGCACAAACAGTGTTGAGTGGTACAATTATCAGACCTACAGAGTCATGATTGTGTTGTGCAATTCAGTTCTAGGAAGTCTAGGTAATCAAGGTAATGATTTCAATTGAGTACGGCTCTTATAAATTATTACTCTGTAAATAGAAATATAATAAAATTAAATAGACAGTGAAGTTGAAGTGGTCAAAGAAAAAAGTACTTGACTATGTTCTGTATAACATGGCTGTTCATTTCATTGGTTCAAAGATTTTAATAATCATTACTTCCTTCAAATATTAAAAAAAAAAACAGATTGATGTTAACTCATAGATGAGGCTTGTTTTGATTGCCCCTAATTTTCTATAGTACTTCCTGAAGTTTAACAGGGGTAATGCTTTTACCCCAATGCTTAATAGATCAGCTGTAAGACAGTATTAAGAACAGCTTTTGGGTTGCCAGATAGCAAAAAATATATATCTGGCTGGCGTTTACTTTCCTCTGGCATTATACTTGCTTTGTGCTTTTTCTTGTAGTTGATTTTGATTTTTAAATTGATGCAGGATGATCCCTCCAATGGACCATTTGAACACAGACCTTCTGGAAAAAGAGCTGCAGAACACCTCGGCCAGAATTAATTTATTTACAACCCCTACCGTGCACATTTCACTTCTGCTGTGCTGTTCTCTCTTTGTTAGACCAGCTATAATCAACATTTATATTATGTATAGATCACGTGACTACTTGTATGTAAATGTGTTGTTCATAGTGATGAACTTATCTTCAACTCTGCAGTTTCCCTCAGCTAACACTGAACAAAACAAAAACAAATACTGTACACTGTGTGCACCTAGTGAACAAAGTGTGACATTGGATAGCAATATATTTCCCTCAGGAGATGGTTGAGACCAAAAACAAGCCTAAAATGAGAGTGAATATTGAACTTACATTTACCAGGAATCCAGACAAGAAAGAATGATGATGTTGCTCTGTATCTGCTGGACTTGTAAAAGGGCAAATGTTTGCTAACAAGTTGACCATTTCAACTAAAACCACTACTTGTAAGGGGCCAAAACATCTGTTATTATAGGTTCAAGTGCTGAATGCAACAAATGTGTGTTGATGAGTCATCAACATCTATCTATCAGGTACAGGGCCATTGTGAAGCCCCTGGACATCCAAACATCAAGCACCACTACCAGCATTGTCCTCCGGGCGGCGCTCATCTGGTTCTTCTCCCTGGTCCTGGCCATCCCCGAGGCCATCTTCTCTGACCTCCACACCTTCCACATCACCTCCACTAATGAGAGCTTCGTCACCTGCGCCCCTTATCCCCATTCTGGGGAATTACACCCTAAAATCCACTCCATGGCTTCCTTCCTCATTTTCTACGTCATTCCCCTGCTGGTCATATCTGTGTACTACACCTTCATCGCCCTGAACCTGATGAGGAGCGCCTCAAACCTTCCTGTGGAGGGGAATGTGCATGCAAGACAACAGGCCAGTATTAAAACATTATCAGGGCCGTATTCCAATTTATAACATGCTGACATCAACACGTGCCCTACCCCTCAGGAATTTTTTTTAAATTTTTTGAATTATATATGTGGATTTCTTCAGACTCAGCATGATCTAAATGCTTGTTCAAAGCCTTCACCACATTGGTATGATTAAAAATTGGTGAGGAAACACAGATTGTTTTGTTTATTCATTTATTGGTTGGTTCAATTCAAAATGATGAGTATTTTTACTTTTGATACTTTATTACATTACACACTTTAATACATTTTGCTGATGATACTTTTACTTAATGCGTGACTTTGTAACAGATTATTTTTAATATTGGAGAAACTAGCAGGATACAGCTAGATTTTCAAAGTATCCAACTAATAAAAACCCACCTCCTCCCTTCAGGCCTCTCTCCAAAGCCACTTGCCCACAACACATTATCATGCACAGTTAGTGCACGGCCAGAGTGTGCACAGGTAGACAGGCCTGTCAATCATTTGTGTCAGAGCATTTGATATATTGGTTGCTCCTGGGATGTAAAGACAATTTGAACAAATATAACATTAAATACCTCAGAAATAAATTGCCTAACCCAGCTTTCAGTAAAATAACTGAATAATTCTTCCACCACTGGCACAAATACAATTGAACATACAGTTTTTTGGATGTGTTTAATGTTTAATAAACATTAATGTCTGTTATACAACAGCAGTGCTCTTTCGTTTTGACTTTTTTTTTCTATGACCAACAGGTTGAATCAAGAAAGCGCTTGGCCAAGACAGTGTTGGTATTTGTTGGGCTCTTTGCAGTATGCTGGCTTCCCAGTCACGTCATCTACTTATATCGCTCCTATCACTACTCCCAGGTAGAGAAAAGCCTGTTTATTTGTTTGTATACACTAACTCACAGTCACAATTTGAATCTTTATTTGTTGTTTGTTGTTTAGTGTTATTCTTCTACATTTTACATTTTGTATTTATTTTATATATTTAAATCTGTTTATTTCATACCATCTGTCTATTCCATATTTAAATATTTCTACATTTATTTATGTCAGCTGTATGTTTGTCTACGTGCAGCACCTTATCTCCAAAGCAAATTCCTCGTACGTGTAAAAAACGACTTGGCAATAAAGCTCTTTCTGATTTTGATTCTGATTGTGATTTATTTGTTTATTTAACAAATTGATTCATATTTGGAATTATAAGTTGACTGTATTCACAGCTGGATGTAAACATTTATGCAGTTTATTGTATTTAGTTGTTACTGTCATTTGTATTCGTCATATGTATATGTATAAGTTTAGCTGCCTAAAAAAATATAAGATACTAAAGGATATTTGTAACATTACATTCCAGCTACCTAAATGAATTAAGCATTCATTAGCTGTGTAAGTGTTAATGGTCAAGTTGGAAATGCATAGTGGAGTCAGAATTTTACTCATCATATAATGCACGATTTGTCTTTAACAAATGGAGGTTGTGTAGATAACGGGTAGATAAAGAGGTCTAGAGGAATTTAAATTACGTCTGGAGTGTCTGATCAAATAACGAAAAAGCTATTGATGAAAAAACAGGTCATAAATATCACGAGTTTTGTTAGCTCCGGTTTTATTTTAAAGTTGTCTGCCTCTGGTGTTGTTGTCTGAACTTTGCTTCTTGTCTGTGCTGATTGTCTGAGTGTTTCCGCCTGTGTCAATCACCGTGCCCTCTCTGTCCTGTTTATAAGTCTGCTGTATTCTTATTGTTGATTGTCAATCGCCCACGTTCTATAGTCAAGTGGCCCTGTCTAGCGTCTGTGTTTCCTGCCTGTGTTTTGGATTATGGATTGGCTGCCCATTGGATTTGTTTGCTTTTGTTGGACTGCTTGCCTGGTATGACCCTTGCCTACCTCAACTCCGAGTAAGCTTGATCGCCTTTTGTTTTTCCAGTTAAATAAACATCACTAACTGTACATGCTTGGCCTTAGTGTCTGTGTTTGGGTTTCCTGTGTCTGTGCTTGGCTAAACCTGTCAATAATAGGTTTTTGGTATATATTGAATTATTTGTTTAAAAAAAGATGTGTGCATTTAATAGGAGGCAGTTTAGATGAAAATTTAATGTCTGGACAACTCTATTTGTCTGTCTCTCCATTGTATTAACCATTTTTCTCAACCCCCCACCCCTGCCAGGTGGACACTTCCCTGGTACACTTTGTGTGCAGTGTTGTAGCTCGTATCCTGGCCTTCACCAACTCCTGCCTCAACCCCTTTGCCCTTTATCTGCTGAGCAAGACCTTCCAGAAGCAGTTTAACCAGCAGCTGTGTTGTTGTTGTCGTAAGATCCTTAAACACTCCTCGCAGAGCCTGACACATTATAATACCCGTGTGACCTCCGTCCGCAGTACACATCACTCCATAGCCAGTCTAAGCATGATGAATGGCAGACGGGTCCATCAAGAGGATTGTGTGTAAGGGAAGTGTATTTGTTTACAAAACACTGTGATCATAACAACCTTACATAAAGATATATAGTTGAATTGTTGTTTGGGGACTTGGGACAGACATTTTTATGATGATTATAAAAAGAACTGCCAGAATCAAAGCAGAATACCCTGATATATATCCTGACACTGACTGATTAGTATTGGTCAAACTCCAAAAACACTGAACCCCATGTCCTAGAAAATTAATTTACACATATAATACTAATTTGCTTTCCTGATTACGTCTTGATGGTAATTGCTGTCTAGATTATGTTCACAGGCCACCTTATTTTCCAGTGAACAAGGTGTAATATTTCTGTACCACATGGTTGTGATAAGGCACCACGTGTCCCGTGTGTGTAGATTTAGGCAACAAACACACTTTGGTTAAGGTTAGGGAAAGATGGAGGTTTCGGTTAGATGTTAATAACCAGTCATGTCTTGTGATTCAAGTTACTCAGGACTTCTGTTAAAACCAAGTGTTAAACCAAGACAATCTTCCTCCAAGCTTAACAATGGTGAAAATAGCAAAAGACAGCTAGATTTTGAAAGTATCTAAACAAAAAAAAAATCCTCCATTCAGACCTCCCTCCAACGCCACTTCCCCAAAACACATTTTCATGTGCAGTGAGTGCACGGGCAGAGTGCGCGCAGATAGGTAGGTAGGTTGACAGGTAGTAGGTAGGTTGAGTGGTAGGTAGGCCAGCCAGTCATTTCATTCTGCTCAAAGCATTTGATTTATTGATTGCTGACTAAACCTGAAAGAAATCATCAGGGCTATTTTTTTAGATTTGGCAAAGCTCCTCCAGAACAATCAACTGTTGTCACAGGCTGAGTAGTCGTCCCCATGACAACTTAACTGCCCACCCTGTGTAGAACTTGTGGACTATCCCTTTGAGGGTACCACCCAAGCATACAAATTCTGACACAAGTGATAATTGGATAATTGGGATAGATTTTTTCTTCTGTGAACAATAATCATCTCTAATGAAGCTACACATAGAGTATTTAAGGAAGTGAAAGACATAGTTTTTGTAGAAACCAGCATTAGTCTTTGGAAAAGGCAGAATTGGAGCGAGTCACCCCTTTAGTACCAAGACAATACCACTTCAAGGATAGTAAAATAACTTTTATATGATAAAGACAATGATGTTGCCAAAAGTTAAAAGTTTCATCAGTGTGTTCTAATGTGTGGTATAATTTTATATTGGTGTATAATATTGATGGATGATATTCTGCCTGTGCCCTGTTTCTGTATGTGTCTAATATTTCAAAATGTTAGATGCTGTGATAACTGTGAAATCTGAACTGTACCAGATGTGTATTTTAAATATTAGTTGTCCTCTGGTTACAGAATGTTTATTGAGCTGTGTTGTACAGTGTGAAAAATGGACAGTGAAGGTAAATGCATGTATTAGAAATCACATTTGTAATTTGTTATAAGAATGTGTGTTTATATTTTTTGTAGTTGTGTGTGTGTGTTGACACAGTTAACAACACACAGTTAAATTGGCAGAGCATCAATGTTTAGCTTAAACGTATTGCACCATGCATTTCTCTTCACCGACAGAAGAAAAACTATATAAAATGTCAAATAAGTGTGTAGTATATCCCTTTCTTTAATATATTGCATAGTGAAAGTGGATCCTCATATGTATCTTTGTACTGTGGTTATCTTTAGACTCTTAGTCCTGTTGACTATGTATATACCACAGTGTTTCTGCACCACTGCATTCACTGGACATGATTATTCTACACTGTCACATGCTAGATTTACAGTCACTATATCACACTGCAATGTCCTAATTTGGTGTTTCACAGAAGGAGAGGAACATGCCCAGGTTGTGATGAGTGGGTGCATAATTCAGTCTGGATAGTGTTTGTTTAATTGTGGTGTAAGCTCCTTGCCAAATGTCTGTCCTGCGTGGTCTCAACCGTCTACTTAACATGTCATCTTTATGGTCAGGCTCATTCCGTTGAAAGTGTGGACTGTAAATAAGGATTACTTACTATCTTTTCATTTAAGGAATGAAGGACACACACATTAAGACTAATAAAAGCACATTAACACGTGTTTGAAATTCCTTTCAAAAATTCCTACAGGAATCCTGCAAAAAAATTTAAAGGTTACTTTATTCTTTCATTCATAATAAAGGAATTCTGTCGGAATTAACACAGAATTCAGTATACATCCTACAAGAAGATTAATCCCGCATAATTGCTCTTGACGTCATGCAGGAATTATTTTGCTTTGATTGCTTTGATAGTCTCTGCATGATGCCAGAAATAATTACAACAGAAAATATAACAAGTACATCAAGTATAATGATTTCTGTAATCAATCAAATTCATTAAGTGTCTACAGATCCCTTCCAGTCATGTTTTAAGATATATATAGAACGATATTAAAGCAATAAAACAGGATTATTGTGTTATTTATGGTGGTATTTATGGTGTTTCACCATGTGTGACCAGTACATACAGTTTGGTCTCAGTCAGTCAGTTCAGTCTCATCCTTCTATTGAAACACAGATATTTAAAAGTTTTCCTCATAGACATCTCTCAGTGAACAGGGCCTTAAGATTCAGTCTCAACAGGAGGAAAGAAAGTAAAAGCAAAAACACTTCCAGCCCTCCTGAACCCCTCACACAGTCACTTTAAAGGTCAGTGTTGTGCATAGGTGTTCTGCCTGTTCACTGAGCACAGTATTGATCCATATGTGGCTGGTGGCCTTGTTACATTTGTGTACCAGGCTAGGAAGCATCCATCCATCTACCCATTTGTTATACAGTCAGCCCAAGCCCAGCTAACATTAGGCGAGAGGCGGGTTACACACACCACAGGTTACCAGTCAATCCCAGGGCTGACACATACAGATACGGAGAACCATTCACACCTCCGCTTGCCCCATATAAAAGCAACCAAATGTAAAGTCTCAGAAGCATGAAAGGACATCAGAGGAATGAAATGTCATGATGTTTATTGTAAATTTAGAGAGCAACATATAACATAAACAACTTCCCATACTAATGGTCTCATTTCCATTTCAGATGGAAATATTAAGTTAATATCTTAGCTGTTTTTAGGTCTTCTGGGTTACATATTTTACACATTAGAAGGATCCATTTTCACTTAGGCAGGCATTAAATCAATCCAACAACCTTTATTTCAATATAATTTGAATTCAAACAGATTTTTACTACCCTCTTTAATTTATTTAGAAACACTAAATAAATATGAACAACAATTAAAGTAATTATAAGAATTCTTTTTGTTAATTTCTGTGGATTTTGTACTCAGGAACTTTCAGATAATGCCTGCGTTGGACTAAATTTTCACTCTTTCATTTTGATGTTTTGTATGTTCAATTGCACTATATAAAAGTAGTATTAGCAAAGATGAGATGATTACATTAAGGACAAAGAGTAACAGGCTTGAATAATGCAAAGTTAATAAGATAAAATGGCTGTGGTATATTCATTTTCTTTGTTACATAACATTATTGTTATTTGGTGGCTTAGAAGTCTTTACAAAAATTTTATGATCTGCAGACCTTAATAGGTTTGTTGCTGTTGGTTGGAATGAAAAAAGAAGACTTCCTTAAAGAAATCCATTTCATGATAAAGCACATACTATTTTCATTTCACTGCTGCTTTGGGGTAAAAATTACAGATGTCTTTTGTGCAATTTAATGCCCTGTAATATGCAACTGTGTGTTCCTGACTTCCTGAGATATGGCTATTTCTGGCTATTTTGCACACCTTGGAGACAACCTCTTAAACTCCTCTTGGGTTCTTACATCCTCTGCAAACATTACTGTTTTTTCAGACTGGGCTTCAGTGAGCCCAATTGTATTTATATGTGATTATGTTAATGCCCGTAGTAGCCATTAAATATGCAGTGAGACCATTTTTAAAACTTGACCTGACTGTACTAAAATTACATTTTGTGACTCAATACATATTCCTGCCAATGGCTTCACGCTATTCCACTGATCTACAGGTGGTGGTAACACACTAAGATAAGATCCAATGTGCCAACAAAGGCAAGGAAGAAGACTGCAATCTAGGATTTAAAATACATCTAAAAATTGGCTTTGCAAATGTATTGATAGGAAGGAAATCATTTTAACATGATTGTTTGACTTCAAGGATACACACAACGCATTTTGTTGAGTAACACTGAATGTAAACTGAATTTGTTTATAAAAAAAACTCCACAGGGTATCTTTAATAGATTGCTGCCTCCATTAAGTACTTTATTTCTGTTTATGGAGATCAAGTCTCATATTGTAGATTAACCTCTGAGTCTCATATTTATGTCATATGTTCAATTAATGCCTGCTTGTTTTCCCCCTTCAATAAAATGAATAAGTGCAAGCCAAAGAAACATGAATTTAATCTATTAAATTGGGATTTTAATCTTTAGCATTTTGGAAATTATAAACGCAGGGATGGATTGTTTGTTGTTGTCTACGCTCCAAGTAACAGCAAGGAGCAGTGAGAAAACAGGAGTACACAAACAGTGCAGCAAGGGGGAGACAAAACTCCTTGTAACTACAGGCCTGTTCAGCATTTTTTAACATCACATAATCTCAGATACTGAGCAAAATTTAAACTGTAATAGTAATAATATGTTTGTTTTATTCCCACTAGGACAGATGAGTAGTTAAAGCTCAATCCCAGGAGGTGACAGACACTTTTTATTCTGACCTTGTTAATGGCCTGTGCGGCTCCCCAAGGTAGGGTGGGGCTGTCATGACAGAGGAGGACTTTAATGTTTGCATTTTATTGATCAGCAGCACTGCCAGGGGAAAAAAGGAAGGAATACCAGACTGGAAATCAATACATTCACCAAGCAACGACAGTAAATGAAGCACATTTACAAACAACACACCTGTTTTATGTGAAGCCGTGTTTACAGTCTACTCCGTCTTCAAAAAAGCTGCGTAGTTCCTCCTGCAGGTCTTCAAACATTGTTAGAGAAGATGGAGCTTCACCTGAAAGCTCAAATACTTAAAATATAACATATCAAATACAAAACACATAGAGGCGTAGATTTCTATCTTCTCTGCCACCATCTGGCTAACAAAAGATTTTCATGTATTGAATTGATAGCAATACAGCAGCAAAACAGCTGCTTCTACAATGTCTATGAAAAGTACATAAAAGTATATTTAATTGTCTTAAATCAACAGGAAGGAAATCCTTTTAAGTGAAAACAGATCTCTACAAAGTGATCTCAATTAATGACAAATACGATATGCAAAATGCTTGTTTGAAACAGTGTTCACACCTTCAAGTCAGTGTTTCGTCATGCACCTTGGCAGCAGTTACAGCCTTGAGTCTGTTTGGATAGGTCTCTATCAGCTTTGCACATGTGGACACTGCAATTTTCCCTGCTCTTCTTTGCTACTCCAGCTCTGTCAGGTTGCATGAGGATCATGAATGAACAGCCACAGTCCAACCACATTATTCTTAATTGAGACATGGATTCTGACTCAGCAGCCACTTGAAAACATTGACACTGTTGTTTTTAAGGCATTTCTTGTTTGGCTTTGTCGTTATACTTGGAATCATTGTCTTGCTGAAAAAGAAATCGCAGCAGTTCTTGCAGACTGCATCACATTTTACTCCATATTTTGGTGTATTTATTTCAATTTCTACCGTCCACAAGCCCTCCAGACCACTTACTCACAGGCGATCTCCTGATTTAATCATGTGGCTGCACCAACGATGACCAGCAATGTCCTGTTAAAGGGAGTGAATAATTAGGCAAACAACTGTTTTGTGTTTTACATTTGTAATCAATTTAAATTCTCTCTGGGTCTCTGTAAATAATATTACAAAGAGCTCTATGAAAGGTTTAGTGAGATAACTTCTGTTATGAATTGGCGCTGTGTAAATAAAATTGAATTGAATTGAATTCAATCACTTTGTAGAAATCTGGCTTTACTTTGACATTAAATTATATTTTTCTGTTGGATCAGAGTCACAAAAGCAACATTTACATAATTTAACATTAATGTTTGATTCAATAATAAAACAATAAATAAAACATGAAAACAGGGAGGGTTAAAACATTCCATAGACTGTATGAAGATTAACAAACAGTAGAATATTGGTGAAAAGTCCATCAGAAGTTAAATAAATCAAAGCAAGTTCAAATTATAAAAATAATCCTTTAATGTAAACTACATATTCAGTGCACAAAGAACACATGTACAAATCATACACTTTATACATTGATTGAAACATAAAGTAGGCTTGTTAAAGAAATCAATGAACATGGTCATGTGAGTTAATATTATCTTAATTAGTTAAAGTGATCAGCATAAATAGGACTGTAAATAAATTATAAGCCTTTTTTCTCTGCCTCCAAACATACTTGGCGAGCAGGTTGTCCTAATGTATTCCCCCCTGGACTTCTACTTGGGCTATTTGCATCTGTAAATAAAAGAAAGAACATTTAGAATTGTAAAATATACATGAATTCAGACACTAGAGAGCTCAGAAAGTACCGCTCTGCCAGCCTTCACCCTGGATGAAGCTGAACTCAGCACAAGTTGTAGAAACTGATCACTTTGTTTATTCAGTTCATCGTGCATGTCTAAGTAGCTGCTGGGAACTTTCATGTACCTTATACTGGATCCTCTTATTTTTCTTCCTCTCCCTTTTCCTATTTCCCAGCACCTGTTTAATAATAAACTTAACAAATTTCCATTTTACTTGTTAACACGGGCATGTCAAAGTGTGTCTTTTGTAATTCTAATGCCAATGTTGAGTACAGACTAGAGCATTTAAAAAAGTGGTAACAAACAGGTTCTTTGTGGCTTACCTGCAGGAGGCTTTATCGAAATGTTGATGCTTGTAGGCACAGATGGAAGTGTTGAGTTGACAGCGATGGGCTGGTCTTGGTTGGAGAGTTGGCACAGGTCTAGGAGGACAGTCACAGCGCTCCACGTCTATCTCACAGTCTGGCATCCATGCACTGAGTGGTAAGTCTAAGCAGGAGGTATTAATGGTGCATTTCAGGCACAAAGACAGGATAAATAAAATAAATTACTTTTCATCTTGCCAGGTAAAATCCATATGATAATATAAATCAGTTTGGCAATGCCTTGACAATGAAATTATTGTCTGTTTACGGTGTTGAACATCGTAATTCAGTAATGCTAACTTTTGCTAATTAGCACAACACACAAAGTACAACTGAGGCAGATAGCGATGTCGTTAGTTTTACAGGCATTTGGTCATAAACCAAAAATTATTAGGATACATCCTCAAGAAACTATGAATGTCTGTTCCAAATTTTGTGCTAATCCATCCCATATTTCCTGGGGTGCATGTTTTAAGTACAGTTGGCGCACATAAAAATGAACACTAACAATCTTTTGTGCACTTTTTTATAAAGCTGGTTCATTTACTTGCACAGACACACACACACACACACACACACACACACACACACCTGGTGTACTGGAAGGGTAAGGTATGCATCTGTCAGTTGAACAATCCCAAATCAACCCATTGGCACAAAGTCTCCTGAAGTCATCTGCCTCAGACAGCTGGCCCGTCGGAGAGCAGCTGCCAATGAACCACATAAAGAAAAGAAAATCATACCAAATTCAGTTGAGAAATAAGATTGACAAAGGTTTTGGACTTACCCGCTGCTGCTGTAAGGTTGAGCATTACGTCGTATTATGGCAGGCTCCATGCACCCGCACTCTGTATGATTAGCCACTTTTATTAGCACAGGTTCTGGTACAAACTTGAATGGGATGACACTAAGAACCTGCAATGCACACACACACACGTGCGTGCGCACACACGCACGCACACAACACACACACCACACACACACACACACACACACACACACACACACACACAGTCATTGGTGTATTGTGTGTGGAGTTTTTGACCCCTGAAGACTAGTGGTACTTTTGCAATACTTAAACTTCCAAAAAGATCTAAATCTCCACGTATCATCTCAGATTTTGGTCACTCACAGTTTTATTCACATAAACAGTAGTTGTGTTTCTGCATGTGATCCCCTCTTGATTGCAGCAGCCACTGCACCTGTCAGTAAGAAAACAAATTCACATCTGGGTAAAGTGATTTGCATGGCAAACAACTATCCAGCTCCACTGAAAGTCCCATACAGCTGTAACTGATAGGAGTGTTAAAGGAATAGTTAGACATGCCCATTTGCTTTCTGAAATGAGAAGCTCAACACCATGCTCATGCCTGTAGAATAAATTTATAGCTACAGACAGCAGATTAGTTAGCTTAGCACGGCTAGCATGGCTCTGTCCAAAGGTAAGAAAATCATCCTAATAATACCTCTGGAGCTCGGCAAGAAACTCTCAGCATTTCCAAAAGTGTTCCTTTAACAATATGCTTAAAAGCATATCGAAACAGCTTTACACATAAATGATAAATGATCATAAAGGGATTTGTTGCACCATGTTAAACATTGTGTTTGACAGGTGCTTGTTGTTTGGGACCTGTTTCAACATTTGCTTGCACAGCAGCATAACTAAGAAGTTTTGTCAGCTTGAGTGTTAGGTACGAAGTGGGGTTCTGGATCTGGTTTGATGATAAACAAACCTGTGGATGGACACACAAGGTGGCTTGAAGAACATTGAAGGGTCTGTGCCGAGCTCCTTGGCCACGTCGATACATGTTTCCCTTGGCATGCACTGAGTCCGCTGCCACTCTTCATCTATGGCTAATGAGAGACACACAATGTTCACAACCACATCAACACACACTCACAGACTTGAGCAACATATACTGTATGTTTTATCCAACCTTTAAGAATCTCCAGGCTGTAAGATTCTGCAGCGTAGCGTGTAGAGCGGTGTGAGCCCACTGAAGGTGGAGGAGAAAGGGTTTCTGGCTGCTGCAGTCTCAGTCGACACTTCCACAACTTCCAGTCAGGAAAATCTGTGAGCCTCAGCAGCTCATCCAGGCTAGATGATGACCGCACCTTCCTTTCCCACTGCTTCATTACCTGCAGGCATCATAGTCAATCATCTTTTGATGTGTCACATAACACACAACAACAAAAAAAGTATTCTTTGTTGGTCAGTATCACTTGTCATTTTGGGATGGAAATTCTGTTTCCCTCAAAAATGTGTAACTTACTTACTTAAAAACTGCAATGAGTACAATTGCAGCCTTTTTGACAAGTTGGTGGCATTAGTGAAGAGTACTGAAGGCTTATTGAAAAACATGCACACCCCCTGACTTTAACTCTAGGGCCACCACGACGTTGACCTTTCTGGTTTTGAGTGAAATGCTTTGACGGATTGAAATTTGCTGCAGATATTCAAGGTCCTTTAAATATGAATTGCAAAGACTTAACTGTTCTTTTAACACCATCAGGTAAAAATTTCCCAATTTGCCCAATAATTTGGGGCCCAATTTGCCACTGAGATGGAAACAAATGATCCGCTGTGGCGACTCCTACAGGGTACAGCAGAAAGAAGGAGAAGCATACTAACATGCTAAACTCAGATGGTGAACCAGGGCTGTGTCTGAAATCACTCAACTCATTGACTACTCTGTCCCCTAAGGGTACACGCCGAGAATATTTTGGAGGATTACTTTTGCGTTACTGAGTTGCAATATGTTTTGCGTTACACCACAATAAATTTTGTGTTCTCTTGCAATACTTTTACATTACCTCACAGTCCTTTTCTTCTTCCATTCCCTCTGAGCCATAGCTGTGTCTTTTTCCACTCAGCTGCTCCCAGCACAATGCACCAGTATGGATACTTCATTGAACTTTGAACTGCTCATTACCAGTGCTGGTAGTACTACTACTCGATTGGCATGGTTATGTAATTAGTTAAAGTAAACATAAACAATGATTGAAGTGGGCTGGTACTTGACAGTACTTCTACATTTAGCTATAACTTGACTTTTTCTTGCACACTGGCCCTTCTCCCAAGACCCATCTCTCTCGAGTCTGTCTTGTTAACCTAGCTGGGCAGAGGATCTCTTGGTCTGTCTGAGTCTTGTTTACTTGTCAGCCACTTCCAGTGCTCTGTTCTGTGACTTTGAGTGAAATACAACTATCAGTGTTTATTAACATGAGTTCATGTGCACATGCACAAAATTAAACTCAGTTTAAAACAAGACAATGATTATCTAGTCTCTTAGTCAAGGTTACAACTCTGGACTGATGCAAGATGGAAAGCAATGGATTTACATTCACTATTGATTCCTCTCCTCTGGGATGATCACAACCCCCACCATGGTGCCTGGTCTGGTTTGACTGCTATTGAACAGTAGTACTAATATCAGCACAGTTAATGTCCAATTCAAATAAATATTAAGCATTTAACAATTATCTTGTGAGGAAACCCAAAAGTATGTATCCATAAAATTTTCGCTGTGACCCGAGGACTTAATTGTTTAATCAATAGTACGGAGGAACTTGACATTTCTTTTCAGTCGTTATTTTTGTGATTTTTTGTTTTGCACCATATTATGGATAAATGTCACACTTATCTATACACCAAAGATAAAATAGCGGAGGGGAGTGCACTATTTAGTAAATAAGGACTGATTTTGGACATGTTAGCATTGTCACTGTGAGTGTGTTTGCAGTTTGATGTTTGCATTTAGCTCAAAACTGTGTTGTGCCTAAGTACAACCTCAACGAGCTGCTAAAGTGGCTGGAGACTTTTTAAAAAATATTCAAGCAAAATCAAGCAAGTAAACTATCATAAACTGAACTGGGTAAACATTAAAGCATTTATATCTACATTGTGTGCATAATTTCTGCAATCTACAAACATGTACCTTACACTGAGGCTGAGTTGATATGACATTTGTTGTAGTTTGGAGTGACTTGGAGCACTTGGCCTGATGTCACACCGATTAGTCAGAGTGTGATTATCAACAGCTGCAGCAGCAGATTTGTGTCGGCTCCAGTCTGCGTCTATACCTCTCTGTCTCTGAACACTGCTCATTCGGAAGTCTCATGACCCTGCTACCAAGGACTATGCATTTTTATACAGAAAAAGGATTAAAACCCAGAACATAAAAATAGCACTTTTAATATCAGCATGCACTTTGAGAGAAGGCAGTAGTACCATCCACTTAAACGCACGTGTATCATATGTGCACACACTGACACACATATTAAAGTTCAGATTATCCTTGGCAAAAGCTGTGATTCAGGGGTGGGAAAAAAAAACATAAACCCTCCTGTCATGCTTGTCAGCCACATTACAAAATTCCCATGATGACATCCTACAGAACAAAGGGATGCAGAATAGATTAGATCTTTATGGTTTTGGATAAGACACTGGATGTTAAATGCAGAGTCCAATACTTAAGTTTTTCTATCTTATACTTCAATGTAATATTTTGCACTAAATTCAAACTGATGACCAATGTAAAATGTTTTAGCTGTTTTGTTTTTGTTTTAACGCAACAGGGGAGAGGAGTTAAAATTTTGGATTATCCAGGCTCATTTTTGAAGCAGGAAGGCCAAAGCCTGATACCGGATGGTAGGTCTACAACCAGGGTGGAGGCGTGTCAGAGAAGACAGTCGTGAAATATTGCACTTGTCTGCACAATGTTTGCTTTATGTCCTCTGGACAGCTGTAACGATCTGAGCCCTCTGATGTGTTCAGTGTGTTGCAGAACGGAGGGTGGGGTAGGTTGGCTGGCTCACTACTTCCACTTAAATCAGAGCAACAACACACAACAGGGAGGTTTCCCCTCCGCAATTTCTACCCACTAGGTAGGGGAGAGACCCACTAATAAGAAACAGAGAAGGGAGAATGCCTGAGAGAGGGATGACAGAAATTGAAAGGGAGGTAAAGATGGAGGGAATTTAAAAAAGAAACTGAGCGGGTAGAGACAGAAATTATGGAGATTAATGACAGCAAACCTAGAAAAACGATTTCAGTTAATTAAGAATGAAGAATTTGAGTGGTTCAATAATCCCTCTAACCAAGATACGATGATGACTTGCAGTTCCTCTTTTACCCACACACAAGCGCACACACGTTTACTGTCAGTTGTGGTTTCAGTGGACAGAACACGGAGCACATGTGAGTGTACTCCACTCACATGTGCTCACTGCGCACATCAGCAGCCACTTCGGAGTGAGGTTTATGAGATAATAAGAGGCCACACAACACTGCAAAAATGAATGAAATCGAGTCCTGAATGCATTAGGGTTATTTAAGGGCAATGCAGTGTTTTAATTTTTGCTCTCTGGACAATGTTATATAATAAGTTAAAATTATTTTAGTACCAAGTGGAACAAAATCTGCCATTATACATCAGCTACAAAAAGCAGCAAATTGCAAGAGGCTTTTTACATTGCTGCTTTGATACATATCACATACACTTAAAAGTTTCACGCCACACTTACCCTACTTGTACCCTCTCTGTGCATGCTGTGGCCCACGTTTATCCAGCTCAGCTCCACCACCAGAGTCACCAAGCAGGAGATTCTGCAGAGTGTCCGTTTCGTCTTCATCATCATCCCTTGACTCTGCCCGCTTTCTCTGAGAAGCACTCAGCAGTTATGAACTTTTCTCCTTTTCCTGCTGACAGAAAGAGCTGGCTGCCTCTTTGACTCCGTTTCCCAGACCAGCAGAGTCCCTCAGACCACACACACTCAGTCCTCTCAGTGCAGGTATGTGCAATAGAAACTCTTGATCTTCCAGCTGCACAGTAGAGAGTGGTTGTGTCTCGAAGCCAGACGTAACCTGTCACAGCAACCCAGACACCCACTAGCCAAATGGAGGAGGCTAAAGAGGCTTTAAAACATGCACCTCTTATTGCAGAGGCTTTGATGCAGAACCAAAGGTGTCCAGTTTAATAACAAGGCTACTAGAAGTTAGAAGCTGGAGATTACCTCTGAAAAAAGAAAAGTCAGGATGACCTTGAATACTTCTTGTCAGCACGCTCTCTTTTGTCCAATTGGTTGAAGGCCTGTGAGAAATTTCAGGACCTCTAGGGAGATGATCTGAACAAACTCCTCTGTGTCCTCTTTTCTTCTTTATATTCCCACCTCCTGAAAAGGCTGCTCACTTCTGGCTTCCATTTAACCGCTAATTTCAATGGCTACAATATCTGTATGTTAAACTTCCCCTCTGTCAGTCATCAGTTCTCCAGATCCTGCTGTGGTTTGTCCACTTAAAAAGGCCCTGAGGTGCAAGAGTAGCCACACAATTCCTTCCTCTAATACGTGGGCTAATTCTGAAAAAGCTCTGAGAAACTAGTTTGTCTGTCTTGGTGCCTGCCCTTATGTATCTCCCACTGATGCTGCTTCTGCTGCCTCAAAGAGCGATTTGTATTTGCTTGTGTGTTCCCGTTTTCCCTTTTTAATGTTGGTTTGTCAAGTGATCGAATCCCCAGCCTGTTAAATCCCTTATCAGTGTCTTTTCCTCTGGAGTTGCCAAACCGCACACAGCCGAAGAGCAGTAACATGTGTTTTAAATGTGATCCAGACTTCCGTAACGTGTGAGGGGAAATAAGATGCCAGCACCACCCCCTTCCCTACCCTGACACCCCAACCCGCCCATCCAGGCCTATTTGACCGAATCTGCAACCGGAACATAATCGAGGAAACATGAGTATAATATTTATGATTTGTATGCAAATGAGGAACAGCAGCTTCGGCATCTTTTCTATTATCTGCTTATAGTAATTGAGAAACATGCAAAACCTTTTTTAAACAATATTTTAATGTGATCTGGAGAGAGGGTAAACTACTATACTGCTAACACTGGAGCATGTTGTCCACTCCCGCATGAAGCACTTGGACACGTAACAAGTTAAAAAAGACACTGAAAAGTACTAAATGTTCTGTAAACACATACAGAACATATCCTGATATAACCACTATACCCAATACTCATTTTTAAACATCAAAACAAGCACCCTTGGGCGAATAAGAGACTGTAGCAACAAGGTAATATTTACTCTATTTTCATTTCTTACTTCCTGTTGTGCTATCACTTTGCACTTTACTGAGCAATTTACTAGAAACTGAAGGCCAGCTGAGCAATCACAAACAACTGGGTGTGTGTCTCTGACCCACCCACTGAAACCACCCTTTTGTCTTGTTAATCCGGAGGGCAATCAGAGTACTTATACTCCTGCTGCACTCATTTTCATTTCTTACTTCCATGTTGTGCTATCATTTATTCCTGCTCTTACTATTTTTTTTGTCACTCGTAGTTCGCTTACTGCACTGATTGATTGATGCTTGTGTGTTGTTCCTCAAATGTAAGTTGCTTTGGATAAAATCGTCTCCCAGATGAGTAACTGTAAATCCTTCTATAGTAGCAAACAAGTAAGGTAAATATATTCACCACGGACAGACAGACGGAGTACAATACATAATGTTCAGAAAGAGTTTCTGATCTTGGACCTCCAGTTTTCGGCCCTTTCAAAGCCATTTTTGCCAGTCTGATAGTCCCTTACAGCCTCTCTGATCTCTTCTTCTGTGGTCATTACAAATGGACCTGAAGGGAAGACACAACACAGGAACGTATTAGATTACAGATATTCAGATATAAGTTCTATTTGTGATTTTTGAACCACATCAAGCATTTCTTTTTGCAGTGACTTGTTACCAGCATGGACGGAATAACACAAATTATATACCATGTTGTACCACAGGCTCTTTGATTGGCTCTCCAGCAATCAGCACAAAATGGGAAACCTCAGAGCTCTGTGGAGGAAACAAGAGGCAGTGCTATCATTATCTGTATCTGTGTGTTAAGTGGACTGACCCCACATAAAATAAATCCGTGGGGTCACAAGATCATTAAATTTTTTCTGACTTTTGGCTAAGCTTAGATTTTTACTTATGTAATACTGGATATTTTCACTGTTAGGGGGCCTCTTAAAAATTTCATATTAAACCATCTGGTTAAACGAGGCAATGGCCTGTGAGGGTGAGTAGAGTTGCTCCACTTAAAGGGGTTACAATGCAAGGTTGGGAATCACTGGTCTAAATCAGAGGTGGATCAAAAAAGTAGAGCTGAAAAAAAGTTGAATCAATCTGATTAATTTGGGAACAAAAAACAATCTAGTATGCTTGATGTAAGCTAGACTACTTAGATTTAAGTTAGCAATATTTAATGAGACAGTAAAACTAAATTTCAAGTACAAGATGGACAGACCATATAGATTGTTAAAAACATGGACGTAGTCTTTGTGACTGAGTAATTGTGAAGCTCCACCTGCCACGGCACTGACCTGTCACTCAATGCTGCCATGCCATTTCTATGCAGAACTTTAAGCCTTATTATTATTTAAATTGTGTTATATAAAAATTCACCCTCTGTACAGTTGCCATGAATGGGAAAATTTGTTATAGAGAGAGACCAAAAACATTTTTTGTATATTTCTGCTGTAAAGTTGGGCATTTTCACATGAGGAACTATGGGGTTTGACTCGCTTCTGGAGCCAGCCTCAAGTGGCCATTGGAGGAACAGCAGTTACTGGCTCTTCTGCATTGGCTTCATTTTTCAGCTCTGGAGGTTGCTGCTTGGGACAGACTTAACATGGAAGAAAAGAAATCAAATGAAACTGGAGAATTCCCAGGGTGTGTTTACCCACTCCACGACATCTGGAAGTACAAGCCTAAAAACAAAGATCCATCTATAAGAGCAACGTCAAAATCCATCATAATTCTGAATGGTGGCAGGAAACCAAAGCTGACATGAGGCGTACTGAGGGATTCCACAATGGATACCTGAGAAGTCTATGTGGCATTTTCTGGCCTAACACTATTACCTTGGAACAGAAAAAACAAAGACATTAACATCATCACTGACATAAGGAAGAGGAGTCTAAGATAGGCAATGTGTTTCCGATAGCGGAAATAGAGCATCTCGTCGCCTGTCTTGGTTGCTTGCCAGACTTTGTGTCTGAACAATGTTGTATGTGAAATACAACTATTTATTACGTTTGATAAATGCCAACGGGCAATAGTGTTTATAAACTGCAGCTTGGACAAAGTTAACCGTGTCATGAACATTCATTCATACATAATTTTAAAACAAGACAGTGATTATCTGTCTCTCAGTCAAGGTGTAGTTACAACTGTGGACTATTGCAAGATGATGAGCTGTGGACTGACATTGACTATTGATTATTAAAATATTGATTTTTGCAATAGGAATGCACATCTCTCAGTAAATAATAAACATCATGTATTCAGTGAAGTCATGGTATAAATAGTATTTTACCTTTGATATATTAAAAATATATTAATTATTTTTAATAATATAATAATATAGGAAACCTGGGGGAGCCAGTTTCAATGGGCCTGATGCAACTGATCGCATTTATATCCATCAAGTATTATATGTTATATAATATATAGTATAATTTATATACCTAAGTTCATCAGTATATTCTGGATCATCAGCCAGTACATGCACAGTCGATCCACATTCAGACTCAACCAGTACTAGCACAGACCCAGTCCAGACGTATTTAGCAAGTCACACAGACCCATGAAGTACAGGCAGCCTCAGCCAGCACAGCCAGAGATGGACAGCCAGCATCAGATACAAGCAGCTCAGACCCTAATGGGACAGTTGCTGCTCCACCAAATGATCCAGCATATTGACCCGCAATCAAAACAGACTTTATGAGGACTGAGTTAGGGCGTAGAGATCCATTCAAACCAGCACTAAATCTTTCTAGAAGAAGTTTCCATTCAGGTTTATTACAGAGACAGACTCTTTCAAAGGAGGGATGATTGCGGTGAGAGCATTGTGGGTGTCAGGTGTGACTGTGCAGCAATGTCTACATGGCCCACGAGTCAGGTAGGAGGGCCCCGTAGCTAAATTTTGCTTATGGCTCCAGGGAGTTCAGGATCAGCTCGGTCCACAGGTGACGAAGATGATTTAGTAAGTATGCAAACACATCATTAAATCCCAAAAATGACAACAGGGTGTAATATGTTCTGCTTCCAAAGGCGTGGGACCATGTTGGAAAGAAGTTTGGGAAGCACGGGTCTCAATCTTTTTATATACAGTCTATGGTCTCGATAGAGAGAACGTAAGTTTCTCACCTTGTTTTCAACTTTGACACAGTCTCCATCTCCAAACACCACAGTATGATGGGGCTCTACCTTCTGCTGCTCCTCATCTGGGCCTGGAAAACAAAAAAAGTTCACAAATTTGTTTAAACTCTTTTTGGCTGAGTGAGTGGGCTACAGCATTTTCAGATGGAACTACTTCACTACATTTTCAATTTACTTGAGCCTTACTCAACATAATATTCACATTTCTGTCCCACTTACATTTTGACAGGACTTCAATATAATTCAATGTGACAATCCCATGATTTACTGATGTCTTTTATTTGAACTTCATAATGACATTAATTCCAATTAACACTAAGTCAGCAGGCGTCCCGACATTTGCAAACAGGAGTAATGATGTCTGTGAAGATTCATCAAGGTCATAGTTATCTACTGAAGGTTAAAATCAAGGGCAACTAGACTTGGATGAAGATACTTGAAGATGTTTCACCTCTCATCCAAGAGGCTTCTGCAGTTCTGATTGACTGGCAGAAAATCCCAGCCATTCAACCTCTCCATCACCTTGATAACAACCCCACAAAGGGTGTGAGAGGGCAATAAAGTGGAAAATGAGATGAAACATGTTCAGACATTGGTATTTCTGTATAATTTGTCGATCAAATTTTATGTGTAGCATCACAAATCTACTGAGTTTAAAAGAAATATAGGCACCTGTATGTTTCATACATTTTAACCTGGTTTACCACTACGTTTGCACATTGAAACACTTAAAGTACGGACGCTAAATGCTGAGAAAGCCAGACACTTCCACTTGTGGTTAATGCATTCATCGTAGCCAGCTGGTCCTGATTTAGCCAGACTACATGTCGTAGACTTAAGATTCAAATAACTTCTTTAATCTTAGCAGCCATTTTCATCCTCTCGTGTCATCAAAACATCTGCCAGCAATTAAAACCAGACTGAGAGATTCTGCAGTGTAACGTGGAGAGTAATCAAATCAGAATTAAATTTTATGAAAACATAATAAAAGGGGAATTCTGACAGAAAACAACAGATTTCAACAAACCAAGAACGCCTCTGAAAATGAATCCACTGTCTGAAAGGGCTTGCTCTCATGCGAGGGGAATTCCCTGATCACACAATGTCGTCCAATAAGCAGGAAAGGCGGTATTTCACAGTATAATGCCAAACAGCAACACTGATACAATAGGGCGTAGTGAGAACATTTGAGTAAGGTGACTAATATGAAGCCAAAATCTGAAATAATTGTATACACAGTAGCATAACAATTGTTCCAGTGATGTTGGGTAAATTTCAGATTGAAATGGAGTGGTCTAAAGTCTGGACAGATCATAGTGTAGTGACAGTATGAATCCACCAGGCTTTGAAGTAGAACCCATTGGCCTTTTGGATGAACATAGAAGCAAAGTTGCAATTGGACTGAGATCACACACATTTAGAACATAGATATGGCAGCAAGAAGAGCTGGAAGGGAAGTGAGGCAGTGATCAAACACACTGAAAAGAGTGCACATATCCAACTAAAGAATCTCAGTTATCACCCTGGTAATTACTGATTTCTTCTTCTTTTATTAATCTGAAGTGTTCAACAGTATTCATAAGAGAAATAAACTCAAGCTGCAAAGTTCAAATAAAAAAAATGGTGGACAGTGCGTCTTTCTTTTAGTAGAACACTAACCAAACAAAACTCACCGACATGAATGGATCCGGATAGTGTGTAGATGAATGTAGTCCATCCTATCAAACACAGAAATGTTATTTAGAAGGTAAATAATCTTAGAAGAGTTATCTGTGGTAAAACCTGCAATAAAGCTTGTGAGCAAACAGTTGCTAATTTGCACATACAGAAATTAAGGAAAAACGTTATCATATCTCTATTTTTGGTCTCTACCAACTCCAGAGGGAAATATCTGTATCTTTAGCTGCTAAATGTTCACTATGTTCACCAGCTAACTGTGTCTGTCTGCCGTTTGGTGCTGAGTAGGTAGTGTACAGTAGGATTGTTTTGTCTGAAAACAGCTGCCTGCATTATGAGATCAGTGGGAGTGAAACAAAACAGTAAAACTGTTGGCCGGACAGATAAACAACGAGCAGAAACTCACAGTAAAGCTGTGCTTCCTGTCTTTGTGCTAAAAGCTAACTGGCTGCTCGTGGTAGCATCATATTTACCGTACAGACATGAAAGTGGTATAAATCATCTAATTCTCTGTTAGTGTAAGTAAGAGAAAAGCTGGAGTGCAGGCTGTAAGGCACTAGTTGTATTTATCACCAGTCTCCACCTGGAGTGTCGGCCAGAGCACTACTTAAGGCCAGCATGTACAGGTTACGCATTGACTTCATACAGGAAATGAGAGTCATGGAGAGAGAGATGGAAGGATGGTTCAACGTTATTATATTCAGGAGATAAATGTGTGTGGATGTGGTTTCTGTCAATACATAACAAAGAAATCAAAACAATGAGTACAATGCTGTTTGTTACATCCTATATCATACCTCACTATTATCATTATCTGAACAAGAATATGTGAGAATAAACTGTCGAACGTACAACTTAAAAGAGAGCAATATAAACCCCACACCTGTAATTAAGGCCCTCTTAATAGCATAGCAGGCATTTAGCGATCCATTTAAACAGACTACTCTTACACTACTGGCACTCTTTAACACAGACTTTTCTTTAAACATATCCAACATGAAGTATGTCTGTTAGCTAAATAGAAAGGGTCCTTGGGTCAACTTAATACAAAGCAACACACACACACTCATAGAACTGAGGTACGCATATTAACTCTGATCTCCCACTATCGTTTAAAGGGGTACTTTGCGATTCTTATCAAATACACTTTTTGTTAAATTCGACGAATATTTCCTCATGGGTTGGTAGCTCTCCGTTTTTCGTGTGCTCTGAAAAAAAAAATCCGGTTTTCCTACACAGCCCTGGGTCTGTAAATTGAGCACAAACAAAGCTGCTCGGCGCTCGAAGCAGTGGGAGAGAGAAACGTAAACAGCGGTACATTCGAACATGCTGAACTTATTACGGGACTTTAGCTGAGAAGATGGCTGAGAAACAGCCACAGAGGGAAAGTGTGACACAAGTTGCTCTGTTTCTGCTGGACAGCTGAGTAACGTTAAAGTTAGCTTTGCTGTTCCACATAAGCGACAGGTTCAGTATTACTGTCAGGACTAAAGAGGAGCTCCCGTGTGTTGCTGCCAACTGTTGAATAAAGAGTGAAGGAGGTTGGCCCTAAAGTTAGCACTGACTTCAGCCCTGGAGATAAACAGTCGCTCCTGTGCTTCCCAACTCTTATCAGTCACTGTGTTTTTGTAAAAACTATTTCAAATAACTCGCTAGTTTTATTTACTCATCATCAAACAATCGACTTGTAAGCTTACAAGTCGATTGTTTGATGATGTTTGTTCACTAATTGTAACTATTGAAGTTCCTCTCGATAATCCTACCGATAAATAAACTAGACACCGTGTCATAGATTTAGGCTTAGAAAAATATTTAGCTTCAATGCATATTTAAATATTGACAGGCTTGTTGTCACACCTTCTAGAGTGCTGCTAAAACATGCCCTCTTATTGAAGCTAACGTGCTCTCGGGACAGCGGACGTTGTGGATTCTGCTACATTTCAGCAGAATAGGACTGGTTACCAGTGCGCATTCATGAGTTTGTTTATCATATGCAGAATCGCATAGTATCCCTTTAACGGCCTTTAACAGCCATAAAACGTAATTAACACACAAAGTGCATTTACACTTACTTCTGTCATTGACGCACACATCTTAGGAGTACAACACCTTATGGTAGCCTAATATCACGACCCACTAACTAGCTTGCACACAACGTCATGAACACGATGTGGTCCGCTATGACGACGTCACAGACTTATCCGACCTTATCGCTCTCTCAATGTCCCAACTAAAGAACAGAGAATATATAATAAACAATGTAAGAGAAGGTCTTTGGTACAGTAAGAAATCAAATAATCATAGCCTATTTCCCAATATGTCAAACTATTCCATGAGGGTAAAATCTGAAATTACCCCAAACACTTTAACATCAGAAAAAGGAATGCAATATTGTTATTTTTAAGAAAAAAATCACAGATGAGAACAAAGGTTCCCCTCCTGTTGCTGAAAGCTCTCTTTCTCTGTGTCTCTCTTTTGCTCTCTGGTAATGTAAAATGTGGAGCTGTCACATCCGCCAACAGTTTTACAAGGTTAAGGAGCCCTGAGATGTTTGTCAGAACTGTAAATGTCTGCTGATAACCCTTTTATCCACATTTCTATTACTTCTTCACAGTCTCTGAAAACCTAGAGTGAACCTTGTGTATACTAACCTATAGGCCTGTCCTTGTTAACAGAGCCTGTAAAATGCAAAACACAATATTCTACACTAGTAATAGTGTGGTGAAATATTCTGAATTACTGTGGATTGTAACTTGTTTGAGAACCTCTTAATCTTATGAACATGCAGGCACTGTGGTCACAAGTGGTAATTGAGGATAATGATAAATGCTTAAACATAAACACATGTTAGCACAAGTAGAGTGGAGTTATGAAGTAGCATTTAGAGTAATATCCATATTAAGGTACCCTGTGGTGTTTTTGACCACTAGTATCACTATAAAGCACTGTTTTTCTAAAGTGGGTTTCAGTTTTGTTTGTACACAAGGACACACATGGATGTACACAAACGTGGGAAATTTTGTGAAGTAACACTGAATGTAACTCAAAACTTTGTTCATTTACAAGAAAACTCCACAATGCACCTTTAAGCTTGCTAACAGCTAATTTTAGCCACCAAAAGCAACTGATCATACAAGACAAAGTCAAGCTTTAACATCAAAAGCCCAGAGTGCTCTGTTATGTTACTAAATATCACTCATTGTTCTGTTTCCTGACACAAGAGGACAACATTCACTTAGGTTTGTGGTAAACACGACACTTCAGAGTGCATGTATGCTTCCAGTAACAGAGCATAAAGAGAGCAGTGAGGGGAGATGGGTGAAGATTGGTCGCAGCCCAAACCAACCAACCATTTACAGACACACTACGGTGTATTTAGAAATGTTATTCTATACCTGAGGGGACTTGCTGCACATGCAGGGCCCCTGCCTGCAGTTTGAAGTCCAAGTAGATGGTCGGGGTCCTTGTGAAGACCTTAGACTATTGATAAAGAAAAAAAGACAGTAATTTACTTACACACAGCCACAAACTTTAAATAAGTAAGTTAAAGCTGCAATTAATTTGTTGTTGACAACCAACTAATAATCACATGGTATTTTGAGGATACAAAGTCCGAATCTATTGTAGTTCTGTGGCTTCCACTTCTTGTACGTAACAGATTTGTGCATTATTTTCTGTACTTTTCAGTTTTATTTTTTACCAGGTAGAGCTTACTCCACTTCGGCAGTTGGTGTAAATGAATTTAATGAAACTCTCAGCTTTGAGGCTTTGCAAATAGGGAACATAGGTGAGAAAGTCAGCAAAGTGAAGGAAATGAAAGTTTTGTGTAGAATTACTACTGTCATCTGTTGAAATGCAATGAATACAACACATATTTTCAGGGACAAGTTACTTGAAATGTAATCATTTAACCTTTACATATTACGCATTAAAAACAACTAAGATTACTTGTTACATCATTGCACTGTTGCACTGGCCTCAAATGTTAACAACCATTAACAGCTTTCTGTTCAATGTCCCAGCTTGCTTTAAACTTGCTGCCATCCCATCCTCATGGCAGGCCCTTCAGTGGGTTGCCTCCTACCTCCAAGACTAATCAGCCTCTGTTAGAACTGATAATGTGTCCTCTTCCTCGGCACCCAGCTCCTGTGGAGTACTTCGAGGCTCCATATTAGGCCCTATTTTATTTTCCATATATATGCTTCCTTTGGGGTCTACGACACCCAGCTGTGCATTTCGGTGAAACCTTGTGATGCATGCAGTGTTAACTCCCTTTTAAATTGCATTATGGATGTAAAATCCTGGATGGCAAAACGCAAAATTAAAATCACTCCGGTCTGTTAAAGATTTGGAGACTATAATTCACACTTTTATGTCCTGTTGACTCGACTACTGCAATTCTCTCTATGTAGGAATCAGTCAGTCAGCCCTATCTCAGCTCCAGTTGGTTCAAAATGCAGCAGTGAGACTCCTCACCGGTACCAGGAAGAGAGACCATTTCTCCCCCATTTTGGCCTCTCTTTACTGGTTAGCAATGAAGTACAGAATTAAATTTAAAGCACTGCATAGACTGTACCTGGTTACATTTCGACTTATTCCAACTGCCGACCCCTCAGGTTTGGTGAGTAATCACTGCTCTCCATCCAACACATCCAGAAAAAAAAAGTAATTGAGCTTTTTCAGCTGTTGGCCCTAAACTGTGGAATAGTTTGCCACTAGCAATTACATCATCCCGTGCCATGCCTTTAAAACTTTTCTAAAGAACCATCTCTTTGTTATATTATAATTTTAAAAGTAATTCTATTCTTTCATTAATTATTTTATTTTTGTATTTATGTCTGTGTTTTTATTTTGATCTTTACTGTGTTTTTTGTGTGACTTTAATCTCTTAGTAAACCACTTTGGTCACTGTTTGATGTTTTTAAATGTACCTTATACTGTCAATAAACTTGAATTGATTTGTCATTACAGTTGTTACTTAGCCCAGCTCCACTATAGGTGCCTTTTAACAACCTCCATACATATAGAAATAATAAAAAAACACGACATTGTCGTTTAAGAGTCAGCCAGTCTATGTTTTGGAGATATTAACTGACCATCAACAGGTAGTTTGACTTCAGCACCAGTGACTGTAAACAGTGCTCCAGACGTCTAAGATGAAGAAGCCAGCTAAGAACACACATCACATAAATAGGCCAAGGGGAGTTACAGGGAGTTGGATTTGTCCTGTTTTCCCTGCACCAGGGTAACACATACCAGACCAGTCTATCAACCAAACACACAGGAGCCAAACTAATATCAAGCCTTTACCAAACTCCGGGTATGTCAACAAGCTAACCCCAAAATTGTCGAAATAATAGAGCTTCACCTGGACTAGTCACTGTAATACAATTACTGAATATCAAATAGGAATCCCATTCACTACTCATTACTTAAAACAGGAATCGCATTACTGTAACTTGTCTATGTGTAGAGTTTTGTGATTATAGCACCTTTCACATTGTTCTCATGGTATAAGTTAAAGCAGCTATAAATGATACATTACAATAACAATGTATCATATGACATTGTGAAAACAGCGTGACAACCCGGCCGCTGGAGGCAGCTGTTTTCAGTGAAGAAGCTCTAAAAAACCCATGTACAATGCTCAACACCAAACAGCCAGACAGACACTGTCAGAGACTATGGTGAACATTTCAGACCATTAGGCAGCTAAAGAGCCCGATATTTTCCTTGAGGAGACCAAAAACAGAGCTAAAAGAGAGTTAATATTGGACTCATATTCAAGAGGTATCCACAAAACAACTTCAAATGAATGATATTGTTTCTGGAAGCAACTGTTTCACTATGTCATATCCAGTGTTGGGCAATAGCGTTGCTATAAGTAGCGCCGTTACTAGTTTAACTACATTTCTCCGTAGCTTGGTGGTAGCGTCGCTATTTTCTGAATCAAATAGTTTTTCAGTAACAAAGCTCTTTGACCGGGTAGCGTGGTAGCATCCACATACGCTACATTTTCCCAAACATTTCTGAAGGATCAGAGTGACGCAACCGCCGTGACATCACGTACCGATCCTTGGGCTGATGTCTGCGACTTTGTTGCAGGGCCTATGTGACTCTGAGATCAGAATGCCAGAATCAGATGAAGCAATTAAGAGAATAGCAGAATTGTTACAAATTCTTTTGGGTTGACCTGAAAGAATTTTTATTGGAGGCTACAAAAGGACATTTTGAGCAATAGGACACTTACACCTTCAATGAAACAGGGACTAATAACTCTCATTCCCAAACAAGGCAAAGACAAAAGATATATTGATAATCTTCGCCATATCACCTTATTGAACACTGACTATGAGCTGTTTTCTCATGTGATTGCTGACAGGTTGAAGAATGGCCTGGCTGATAAGTGATAATCTGTTTTTCTCCGAGACAGAGCTATACATGACAATATAAGATTGGAATTAGATCTGTTCTGACTATAGGCACTTAATTAAGGATGATGGAATTATTCTTTTTTTGGACTTGACAGTTTATTGACATAATCAATCTTCTATATACAGACATCAGTAGTTCAGTGTCACTGCCATTTGGAACATCTAAGTGCTTTGATATAAAGAGAGGCATTCGACAAGGTTGTCCAACTTCGCCTTTGTTATTTATCATTGTAGTCGAATTACTAGCAATCCATGTAAAAAATAACCCGAACATCCAACCCCTAAATGTCATGGGAAATTCATTGGTAATAAGTCAACTGGCAGATGACACCACACTTTTTTTTAAAGAATGCAAGACAAGTTCCAGCAGCATTAAAAGAGATTTCTTTGTTTTCCAAAGCATCTGGTTTAAAGTTGAATATGACAAAATGTGAAATTTTAACTATTCAAGACCATGCCATGATTAACATGTATAATATCCCATTAAAAAATGTTTATAGAAGTTAAATATTTAGGTATTATAATTTCCAAAGATAAAAAGGTTAGAGAAACATCCAACATATAAAATACCATTCAGAATGAGAGCTATTCTTAACAGTTGGCTTCGAAGAGACATTTTACTTGCTTGTCAAGACTTACCATTCCAGCCTACTCACTGGATATACCCGACAAATTAATTAAGAAGATCAAGATAATTTCAAATTTATATGGAAAAATAAATATCATTATATAAATAAAAGCGATAAAGTGAAACCTGCCGAAGAAGGGGGGTTAAATGCCATTGACTTTGACCCAATGAATGGTACCATCAAATTAAAATGGTTACAAAATTTTATTATAAAAAGGCGATAATTTCTGGTTTTATTTCCCCTTCAAAATCTTCAAAAAGTTTGGTGGCATACATTTCTTATTAAGATGTGACTTTAAAATATCCAAATGACCTATTAAGCTTTCAACTTTCCATCAACAGGTTCTCCACTGCTGGAAACTCGTATACAAACATAACTTTACTCCTCACATGGTCCCAATATGGAATAACAGAAGTATATTAATTAAGAGAAAATGTTTTTTCTACAGTGAATGGATGGAAAAGGGTGTCTGGTCGATTTTTCATTTCTTAGATAACTGTGGTAACTACTTGTAGTGTAACCCAGACCTTCTGGGATGCTTTCCAGTACTGGATCATGTACGATACACAAAATATCCCAATTTTAACATATGAATACGTTAAATTTGGACTTCAAATGGAGAACAGAACAACTGAACTTGGAATGAATAATCTGATTTTAAAGAGGTGGTATTATGCTCATTTTCAGGTTCAAAATCTTAATTAGGGGTTGTACCAGACCAGGTTTACATGGTTTAATTTTCAAGAAACACCATTTTTTTCCTCATACTGCACATTGCTGCAGCTCCTCTTTTCACCCTATGTGTTGTACGCTCCGCTCTTGAGCTACAGAGTGATGCATCTTACTTGTAGAAAATCTTTGTTGGGAGTTGCACATGCGCAGTTCCCAGGTAAGGACTACTAGCCAATCAGAAGCAGAGAAGGGCGGGTCGTAAGAAACAAGGTAGTGTGATCCATATAAAAGCCGCTTCAGACTGCGACCGTAACCTAGCAGATGGTATAAGTTACTCAAGTCCACAACATCATTGTTCTACATCTTACCATTAGGACTAAACGTTGCCGGTGTTCTGACGATCTATGCTGCCTTGCCGAAAAATGCTACAATAGCGCAAATCAACAGACTCGACTCTACTCGGCCCTGCTCCGTTTTCTATTGCAGACAGTACCCAGAGATAGTACGTAGCTGGTCATCATAGCGACGCCACACACAACTGCCGCAACGTAATGTTCAATGTGACACACACACCAGCGATCCACACAGCTTTCTCTTTTTTAAGTTAAAACGTTTCAACATTCCTCAGAATGTAAAGACAGATAAGCGGTATGAAAACCTTCCAGCTGTGTTTTCCTCTGCTGTTGTTGCTGCAGTGGTCTGTGTGACGGCAGGAGCAGAGGGCTCTGTGAGCGGGCGGCTGGCCTCGCAATCAGTGAATAGTGAATATTCTCTCTGACCAGTCAGCAGTCTGTCGTGTTTTCACGTTACATTTTAGTATCCTTCAGCTCGCTTGGAACTTCGACGGAGGTGAGGTGATACGAAAAAAAAGTACCTGGAAGCAGGTACATTTACATTTACTCATTTGGCAGACGCTTTTGTCCAAAGCGACTTACATACAAGCATCAACAGAGCATCAACTACAGATCTACAACTGACAATACATACTAGTAAAAGCAGCAATAAATACTAGTAAGAGCTCACAGTACATATCACATCAATGGGGTAAATACCTTGGGAAGGAAGTAAGAGTTAACAGAAAGTGCAATCAAAACAAAAAAGTGCAATCAATACAAGATCTTTGTAGGGGATAGAAGAAGAAGAGCACAGGAAGTGCATGTTAGAGGTTAGGAGTTAGAGGAAGTGTTCTCGGAAGAGATGAGTTTTCAAGAGGTACAGGTACAACATTTCTAAAATGGAAACCCAAACAAAGGCGAGTTGAGTCAAAGGGCCTTCGCTCAGACTAGCTTGATTTGAGGGCGTGCCTGACCCACTAGCTGCTTGGCAAGCTTTATGATGCGTTTGCATTGTGACGTCACAAGTCAAGGAAGTGAAGGGCTGGACTACAAAGGAGCTGTTTTCAAGCGGTTCAGAGAAGTGCTTTCTGTGGAAAATGGGAACTCCCTTTGGGCTGGACTTTGGGCTTTTTCACTTTGCAAACCTGTTACATGCACAAAAAAGATATACAACTCAATAAAGGAGACCACCACTTTAATGACAACATATTTCATATACAAATGTCGATTTCTTAAAACATCCCCCGTCTTTAATGCCTTTCTAAATGACATAATTCTGTACAGGGGCGACCTATAGGGGGGAAAAGTTAGGACAATTCCAAGGGCCCTTGACTGACAGGGGCCCCAAAAAATAAATAAAACTAATATACAATATTATATTGTATGTTATATAAACCATCATCACTGAAATATATATATATATATATTTCAAATCTAATAATAAAATGAGTAATCTCTTTGTTTTTACTCGTTTTTGGCAGTAAAAGTTAAATATCCCCATTGACCAAAAAGTAAACCACTGACCACCCCCCTGTATCTGCATGAAATGGTTTGGTCCTGCCTTAGCGCACTGATCAGTGACGGTGTTTAGTTACAGTCAGTAGATGCGCCAGAAATACAGTGATCACAGTGTTGCCTAGTAAACCAAAATCTGGTTTTCAAAAAAGGAAAGAGAGCAAAGAGAGAGAGGAAAGACATAGGAGGCCTCTTCTGGTGTGGTCGGCGCTAAAATCAACGCTACCCTCTTCCAGCACTCTAATTTTGGTCATCTGAACGCACCAGAGGCCATGACAGCCGTCCGGATCCCAAAGGAGGATCATCTACCATTGAACTCATTGGCGGTAGAAGCATCAATAAGGAATATTTTGGCATACCGAAAAACAAACAAGAGGACTTCAAGGCAGCCATAAAAAATATCAATTGGGATGAGCTACTTCCTGAAAATGATTTAGAAATGACCAGTCAAATATTTACAGAAAAATTGCAATCCACAATCCATGAATTCTCAATTAGAATTAAATGTAAAAACAAGAAACAAAGTCTTGAAAGTTGCCTCTATATTCAAAGGTGGTGACCCTCTACCTACTTCCAATTACAGGCCCATCATTGTTGTACCTGTAGTATCTAAGGTATATGAAAAACTGATTAACAAACAAATCATTGACCGTCTCAACAATAGCTCCTTTTCACTGCACATAATGCAATTTGGATTCAGGGCTAATTACTTGACAGAAACTGCTACATGTTATTTCTGTCACACTCTGCATGTCTGTCTCTGTTTTCCCCTACACTCTCTCTCTCTCTCTCCCTACCTGTGCCTCGTTAGCCTCATGTCTTTCACCTGTGTTGCTCCCGCCCTGCTCATTAGTCCCTGTGTATATATACCTTGTGTTTCTGTCTTGTCTTTGTCGGGTCATTGTATGTTGTCACCCAGTGTTGCAGTTTGTTCGCGTGTCTTCAGCCTTACTCGCCGTGTCTCGTTGTTACCCTGCTCAGTTTTGGATTCTGGTTTTCACCCTTTTGGATTTCTGTTGGACAGCCTTTGTTTTGGGACTCTGTCAGCAGCCACTCAGTTTGTAAGTGTGCTTGCCTTTTGTTTGTTTATTAAACCACTGAACCATACCTGCTCCGCTCTGTGTCCTGCTTTTGGGTCCTCCAACCTGCTCCACCCTGCTCCACACCACCGATCGTGACAATTTCATAGAAAAAGTTAAGGCATCGCTGGATAAAGGCAGGGTTATAGTGTTCCGTGACTTAAAGAAAGTATTTGACACGGTTAATCATAACATCCTATTGTATAAACTACTGAATTTCAATTTCTTTAAAGTTGGTCAATCTTATCAAATCTTATCTCTCATTCCGCTCTCAAAATGTCAATTGGTAACTATAAATCTAACCCCCTATGTCTTTCAACTGGGGTCCCATAGGGCTCCATACTTGGTCCAACCCTTTTTAGCATATGCATTAATGATTTACCTTCTGTTTGTGGAAATTGTGATATTTTAATGTATGCTGATGATACAGTTATTTTTACTTATGGTAAGACTGCTGAAGAGTTTGCAATCAAGCTAACAGATGTATTAGTGAAGGTCACATCCTGGCTTAATCACTGTTGTTTGCAACTGAATGTTCCAAAAACAGTTCGTATGTCTCTTTCCAAAGGTTCCTGCATAGACGCAGAGAAAGTAATTTTCATTTCAGGACACAGACTAAAAGTTGTCTCAGAATACAAGTACTTAGGACTACACTTAGACTCAAACTTTGCCTTCAAAACCCACATAAAGAAGGTCTGTAATAAAGTAAAGTTCAGTTTGGCTAATTTCAGGTATATCGGAAACCTCCTATCAACTGAGGCAGCTAAGTCATATTTCCACTCATTGGTTCTCTCCCACATCACCTACTGTCTGATAAGTTGGTCCAACGCACACTCTACAGCCTTAAAACCACTGAAATCATTATACAAACAACCACTTAAAACTCTAGACAAAAGGCCATTTCGTTACCATCATTGCCATATTCTAAAGAAGTATAAGCTGCTTAGTTGGGAAAACCTCATAAAATACAGAAACGTCTGCTTAATTTATAAGATCTTGTACAGCTCCTGTTTAGCTCCTCCTCCTTTGTCTGGCCTCATCAACTTTAAATCAACTGCAAACAGAGTTACTAGAGGTGCAGCTAGGAGGGACTGCACAATCCCACTCAAAAAAATTTTTTTCAGCCAAGCCATCTTTTCATTTACAGCATCACATCAATGGAACTCAGTACCACCATCAATTAGAGATTCTCCATCCTATTACTCATTTATGAGTAATGTTAAGAAATGGCTTATTGAAAATCAACATTGTCAACACTGACGCTGGTCCCATCCACCAACAATAACTGTATCATCTATTTTTAGATTTGATCTGCTCATCTTGTTTACTCAATTATTTGTGATTTTTAACACAGTGTAATTTATTTTACCTTTTGTCAATTGTATAATGTATTTTATTGTATTATAACAGTTTACTATTTTAGGATGCCTAATAACATCTGGCAAGGGGACTGCCGATGAAAAATAGCCTGTGGCTAACTCGGGTACGCTTACATTTGCTTGAATGTTGATCAGTGTACATTGTCCCTTTTCAAATAAACAAATAAATAAAATGAAAAGAAAATGCTCAAGTTTAGTACAAATATCTTAAGTACTACTTTGTTACTGTCCACCACTGGGCTTAGCTTTGGCTACCTGAAATTAAGGAAAGGACTAGAGATGTTTTTCTATATTTTGGCTCTGGACGGAAAGCTATCATCCATCAAGATGGTGAAAATGGCTGGCCTTGAGCCACAGTGCGTCAAGTGGGAGTCCCCTACTCCTGATATCAAGGCATTAAAATGTGCAACAAACAATTACAACACAAAACACCATTCATAAGACGAAATGTGTAGCCTACTCACACACTCAGCTAGTAGGGCAAGTTCTGCCATCCTACTGTAGGCCTATGCGTACAGCACTGCTACACACATAGCCAAAGTTAGTTTTAATACATTTGTATTTTTGAAATACAAGTTTATATATAAATAGTCTTTTATCAGATCTTTTTGTTATAATTTCTATTTGTTTGGGTCAATTATGAACTATAGGTAAAATTTAACTGCTAATAAAAACAAGGGGCCACTGCTGCAAATATCGTTATCTTATCTCGTTATCTTACTCCAAACTTTTGATAAAACCTGAGAGCCCTGGTGTGACACGTTTACACACAAACTTACACGCACACACCTTTGCTCCCAGAGCCTCTCCAGATATCACAGCAACTGTAACTCCTCCCTGGCTGGGTTTGGGGATCTCTGAGCCTTTAAGCTCCTGGTACGCTGGTTCCACCATCTTGTCTCGTCCTGGCAGATTCACCCACAGCTGTAAGCCCACCACTGGCTCCTCTGATGCGGGCATCTCAGCATGAACCACCCCCCGTCCCGCAGTCATCCACTGGTGGAGAAGGAGACATATTTCAAATATACCAATGACACAATCACAAATGTCACACATACACTCACCGGCCACTTTATTAGGTACACCTTGCTAGGACCAGGTTGGACCCCCTTTTGCCTTCAGAACTGCCTTAATTCTTTGTGGCATACTTTCAACAAGGTGTTGAAAACATTCCTCAGATACTTTGGTCCATATTGACACGATAGCATCAATCAGTTGCTGAGGATTTGTTGGCTGCACATCCATGATACAAGTCTCCTGTTCCACCACATCCCAAAGGTGCTCTATTGGATTGAGATCTGATGACTGTGGAGGCCATTGGAGTACACTGAACTCATTGATGTCCAAAAAAACAATTTGAGATGATTTGAGCTTTGTGACATGGTGCATTATCTTGCTTGAAGTAGCCATCAGGGGCCCAAAGTCTGCCAAGAAAATATCCCCCAAACCATTACACCACCACCACCAGCCTGAACTGTTGATACAAGAGAGGATGGATCTATGATTTCATCAAATTCTGACCCTACAATCTGAATGTCGCAGCTGAAATTGAGACTCATCAGATCAGGCAACGTTTTTTCAATCTTCTATTGTCCAATTTTGTGGGCAAATTGTAGGCTCAGTTTCTTGTTCTTAGCTGCTGTAGCCCATCTGCTTCAAGGCTCAACGTGTTGTTCAGCGATAGTATTCTGCATACTATTATTTGAGTTACTGTTGCCTTTATGTCATCTCAAACCAGCCTGCCTATTCTCCTCTGACCTCTGACATCAACAAGGCATTTTCGTCCACACAACTGCCCCTCACTGGATATCTTCTCTTTTTCGGACCATTCTCTGTAAAACCTAGAGATGGTTGAGCGTGAAAATCCCAGTAGTTCAGCAGTTCATGAAATACTCAGACCAGCCCATCTGGCACCAACACCAATTCCTTGTTCAAAGTCACTTAAATCCCCTTTCCTCCCCATTCTGATGCTTGGTTTGACCTTCAGCAGGTTGTCTTAACCATGTCTACATGCCAAAATGCATTAAGTTGCTGCCATGTGATTGGCTGATTAGCTATTTGTGTTAACAAGCAACTGAACAGGTGTACCTACTAAAGTGGCCAGTGATTGTATATGCTAAGCATGTTCACAGATATGTATTTGCATTGCTATTTGCTGAGGCCATAACAATTTATTTGTATTAAATTAACCAGCAGCATTCTAATTAGCCATGCATGAGGCGTGGCACCTTTGGTTCAGACAGAAATAATGTTCTTCAATGGATGTATTGTTGTAACTTGGTGATCCCATGATTTTTTTTTTTTTTTTTTTATCTACTGTAGTTCTACAAGATAGATTAGCACAAAATTTGGTTCAAATAGGGAGATCTAATGACCCCAGTGATCCTAACCCAGCCTCAGTTGTACTTTGTGTTTAGAACTAACAAGTAAATGTTAGCATGCTAACACACTAAACTAAGATGGTGAACATGTTAAACATCATACCTGCTAAACATCATCATGGTGACATTGTGAGCCTGTTAGCCTAACAAGCTAATCATTTGTTAGCAGTTAGTTCAAATCACAAGTACAAGTACAACATTAGAGAAACCTGACAAAACCTGTTGTATTGCATTGAGGATGTAGACTGAGAGTCTAATAGCACATAAATGCATCAAAAGTCAGCAGAACACCTCGAACAGTGTTAAAACACAACACTAAGGTTTTATTTTTGACACAATTAAACTAGATCAATTCACTGTTAAGGGATATCTAGCTAAAGAAATTGCAAGTCAAGTTTCATAAGATAAATGGAAACCACTGGCATGAAAATAGGATAAACACATTACAGAAACTTAATCACATGTTTTCTTTGAAAGATCGTAAGCAGTATTATACAGATTGTATGGCTACTATTATGCAAAACACCACCATGACAAAAGTGATTTTCAGTAAAATATAAATACGTGCTTCTGAATGAAAAAATATAATAAATACATTCTGAAACATTGTTGGACTGGTTTCAGCATTTAGTTTAGTAGAACAGCTTCTGCTTGTCCTTTAGGCCATCTGGAAATTTCCACTGTCAAGCTTTGCTTTAATGCAGCTGGCCCTGATAATTCATCTGTGACTGTTCATGCTGTTTGGTTTCTTTTATTGCTGCTTATTATTTGCTGGGGATTTACTGTCCGGGATCTACTGGATAATAAAACATGCAGAATACAACAGAGAATAATTACAACCCCAGAGAACAGAGGCAACAGGGGTTTGAATTGGATTTCATGAGTGGTTTTAATTAAATTTAAAACATCTTATATGATAAAATACATATGCAGTCTAACTTGGAAATAAGCTGCCAGTTTGAGCTTTCCCCTAAAGGACCAACATGCATGCAGAGGTTACACATGGTGGGTTAAAGCAAATTAAGCTGAACTGACTGAACTTCTTCTGCAGATTGAAGCTGAGTCAGCAGCCTGTGTGTGTGAATGTAACTTTACTACTTTAAAAACACAGGAAACAACCCACAGGGCATGATATCCAATTAGTGTGAGCGCACAACATTGTAATGCATATGTAATTAGTTTGTGGGGATTTGTATGCCAATAGGCTTAAACCTACTTCTGCTTGTATAGATTAATTTACATTAATAACAACTGGACTGAATGCTTCTGATTCAAGTTAATGGATTTTTTAAATCTACCACATTTACAACAGTATTAGAGGATTAGACTGTTATATAACATGCATCTAAAATCTGAAATATCAGAAAATATAACCACTTAATTTAGCATTTTTTTAGTCATGAATTTAAAGGTACAATGTGTAAGATATCAAAGATATCTATGTTGTGTTGCAGAGATATCTACTGAAGTTGGCATGCTAACCAGTTTGCTGGTGGTATCAATCACCATTCCCTAAATATCACACCTTTCCTTTAAAAAAAAATCACAAAAATGAACATAGCACAGAATTATGGCGGATAAATGGGCATCAGTTAAAATGTGAATATTTTGAGTTTTCTCCACATTGGCAATATTCAGCATGAGTGAAGTATATAATCTATACAGAATTAATAGAAAATAGCTATTTTAAAGACCTGCTTGAACAGCTGTGGTTGTTAATGGTTGGTTTCTCTGTCAAACAAAGCCTAAATATAATAATAATAGTAAAAATATATTATTTATAGAGACCTTTTCATGGTACTCAAAGACACTTCACACAAGTTAAAATACACAAGCACACCCACCCACACACCATGAGAACTTCTTCATTCATCACTTTCTGTTCCCTTTTTAACAATGTGACTTTTGTGTTTGTTTGGTTTGTAGAAGTCTGTTCGGTCTTTATGTTCACTGGTTTTGAATGGTTTACCATCTTGACTGTAATCCTACACTGAACAAAATAATAAATGCAACACTTTTGTTTTTGCCCCTATTCATCATTTGACTCAACTCAAAGATCTAAAACTTTCTCTAAAGGCTTATTTCTCTCAAATATTGTTCACAAATCTGTCAAAATCTGTGTTTTATGAGCACTCCTCCTTTGCCGAGGTAATCCATCCACGTCACAGGTGTGGCATATCAAGATGCTAATCCGACATTGCACAGGTGTGCCTTGGGCTCACTAACACAGATTTTGACAGATTTGTGAACAATATTTGAGAGAAATAGGCCTTTCATGCTCACGATGAATGGGGGCCAAAACAAAAGTGTTGCATTTGTAATTTTGTTCAGTGTATTTTTTCATTCCTTTTTTCTTAAATTGTTTTATAGCCTCTTGGGATTGCTAATAAAATAACAGTTAAAGTGAAAAAAAGTGTGTACAAATATCTGCAAATATCTAGTACCTGCAGATCTCCAGGTTTCAGTAGTCCTGAATGGCCACAGAAGTCTTCATGGGCCGTGATCCCCTCTAAAACATATGTTACCTGTTTGAGGAAAGAAACACACATGTAGCATACATAGCTATTGTAATATTGACTTAATAATTAGTTACATAATGCATTTTAAGTGAATATAATGTTGAAGGTTTCATCCATGCCATGAATGTTGATACAAGTGCTGATTCAACACTAAAAGCATGTGTTTTGTAGTTTCACTGCCCCAGTGATCAGACTGGACAGGAAGAGAAGTGCTGATAGTTGGGTCATGGGTTCAAAGGTAAACATCTGTCTAAGGGAGGAAAGCTCGGGCCTCTGCAGTGAGCAGCCTGTGATCTGTCTCCACAGCTGTGTGATTTCAAATCTCATGTGAGTCTGAACAAACACACCTGCTGAAAGGCATGCTGGGAGTGTAGCTTAATCCTGTCCAACCACACCGGGAGATTCAAGTTACATCTGCCAAGTCAAATACACTTGGAGGAACATCTGGCAATCTAAGGACAATTTCAGGGGTTTTTTAAAGTTGGAATTTAAAGTCCAACTCGCCACATTACCTACAGATTTATACCATAATTATAATTTTACACAATGAATTTTCACTTGTTAACATGTCTTCAGTTACTCCTCTATCGATCACTCATTTTCAACACTACTCCAAAGTCAGACATGAAATAAAGACAGCCAATAAATGACAATATGCAGGGAAGAAAAGATGGAAAATAAAGACAGATTATGAACTGTACCAAATGAGAATGTTTTAAATATGTAATTAAACACTGATGCCATTTCAAAGGGGTGACAATAATAGTAAACTTCAAAAACAGAGCTTCATCATGTGAGAAGAGAGTTTGTGATTGTTTATGGGGAGAAACATCAGTGATGCAGAAATTTAAATATTAATGCACAAGAGGCTACCGCAGTAATGTGATCACATTTTGTGGTCTTTCGTGTGTATTTGATCTCTCTATTTTCAATAAACTGGGACTGCCAATGTGTCATTTTGCCAGTAACAATGGCCAAGGAAGACTCTCTTTGGTGGAGACACAATACATTAATTTCAAATGCCTAGAAGAATAAAAACCACAAAACCAAGAAGGGCTCCACCAAAACACATCAGAAGCCGGGGCAATTCCTGTCTTTCAAAAGAGGGGATTTTTTTGTGCGTTGTCATCAATAAATCTCTAATCCAAAACTTTCTCGCCTCCACTTGAGCTCATTCAAACTTAACAGTAGGCTACCAGCAGGATATTTCTGGCTTTCTGTATATTTTCTTTATATCTATAAACCTAAATTATCATTTTTGGAAGTCAAAATGGTACAGTAGCTTACTTTCCTTTGTTGCCATCTAGTGATCCAAGAAGGAATTTCACGCCTCAGTAAAACCTGTTGGTCCTGTGCTTTTGTTGTTGTGCTGCTTACCTTAGTGTTTTTGGTTAAAGGAGTTGCACCAGTTCACTGCTGTTATATTGTTCTGAGTTGTTAATGAGGAGGGTGTTGTGCTTTTTTAGGTATATAAGTGTCCATATAAGTGCATTTGCTATATCCTTTGATTGTTGTGCAAAGCCTGTGCTACTACAGTTAAGATTCTTCTTTGGGATTGGTAATATCCTGAGCTGAGTTTTGAAGAATGAATTTGAAAAATCTGGTTGAAAGCATACAACTCGATTTGTACTCAAATTAAGCTTTTTCACCCAATAATGGGTTAAGACAGTTGTAAAATCATATGTAGGGCTGCAACTAATAATTATTATTATCGTTTAATCTGCAGATTATTTTCACAATGAATAGTCAAATTTATAAAGCCCAATATCACAAATCATAAATTTACCACGACCAGCATTCAGATTTGGATAGGAAAGGAAAAACTTCCCAAAATACCAATTTGACAGGGAGAAAAATGGATGGCAAACATAATTAGCAAAATAGTTGCTGATTATTTTTATGTCAATTGACTGTTTTTTTCAGCTGTACTGTAGGTATAGGTTTTGTATTCATAATGTTTTGTATTTCTCTTATAAATGTCTGTGTTGGCTAAAATTAAATGTGGTACTTTGTTTTAATCTCTGCACATATGAATGTGTGACAGGTGTGTTGGATGAAGGTGCACACTGTCTTGCTTACTGCTGAAATATTTATTTGATCACAACATTTAAGGTATATGGTATACCTATTGAAGGTCGGACAGACCGAGACATTGTAATTAAATAAATATTTCAGCAGTAAGCGAGACAGTGTGCGGCAGTTCTTTTCATTGTAAAAAGTGTTTTTAAAAGCTGGTGATCACAATGTGGTTTATATGCTTCGTACCTCTGATATATAGGTTACATGACAGATTGGTGGACTGTACATAAGGACACCAGAAACAAACACCACCCTGATGAAAGAAAGAAAGAAAGAAAGAAAGAAAGAAAGAAAGGAGAAATTGTTTGAGATGATGTGAAAAAGCTTGTCCTGTAGAAGAGAAGGGAGTTTGATATAAGGGTTTAATATAAGTTTTCCTCCGATTTTATTCAATAACCACTTTACATATGCTGATCCGGGTACATACTTTCTACACTTAATACTTTGGAATGCCGAAAATTATATTATTAAATTAAAATAATAATAAAATAATAGTCAATCATATCCTTACTGTCTCAAATCCTCTGTGAGGATGGTCTGGAAATCCTGCCGGCTTGCTCACTCTAAACTCATCCAACATCAGGAAGGGATCCAGGTTTCTCAGCTGGGAACAAAATATGTACAGTTTTGCATGAAATACAACGGCATTTGTTTTATTAAATGGATTGATAGTTGAACCACATTTACATTTTGATAAACTTACCTCCTTTCTACCGATGCTCCTGCGGACACGAGCACCGACTCCCTCTGACTGTTCCACACTCAGAACTGTCTTCTCCACTCTCCTCACATTCATTATGCTGGGAAAGGTTTCACTGGTCACTAAAAAACATTAGATATACCTGAATGTTCATGAACCGCAGATAAAATGGCAATAAAAAGTATTTATTGACAAATAAAATTCCTTGTTTTGAGGCAAAAAATCCATCTTTTTTTTTTTTCTGTGCACAAGCTCCTCTTGAAATTGTCAGTAAAACACTAGAGGAAATGTCATGTCATAACTTTAGATGTTTGTGACTTTGTCACTGCGGCCATAAACAGCCATTTTAAACATATATTCAGCTGTTTATAAAATAATATTACAGCATAACATACTACTGGCGACCTGTCCAGGGTGTACCCCGCAATCGCCAGCTGGGATTGGCTCCTGCCCCCCACGACCCTGTATGCAGGACAAGCGGTTGTCGATGGATGGATGGAGCATAACATATTTCATACCTCACATAAAATGTCAATCTATCCATCCACTTCCTCACTATTATTCAGTGCAATCTACAGTTTCCCAGCATGCAGTGGGCAGGGAAACATTTTTGACAGGAAATATGACCTTTGTTTTTTCTTTATAATTTCTTAAGGGTGTTGCAGAAACAAAGGAAAATTGTTTTCTTTCTTTCTTCATTCATTCTGTCTATGGTATGTTAGTGATCTCAAAGGATAAGCTTATAAACTTAACTGCAATTCAAAGTGTTACTGTTGCTGGTGTTTTAATGATTTGGTTTTAAAAATCAGACAAAAAGGATCCAAACTGTAGCCTACTGAGGAGGAGAAACCAGTTTGGGTAATATTCCAAAATGAAATAGCCTCCTGCAAACATGACGAAATATCCGGAAAGGTCACGCAATCACGGGGTTTTCCCGGTTTCAAAATACTTTTGTACTAAATACTTTTCTCGGTAAATTAGAAGTTCACGGCAACACGTAGATGTCACGACGACTGAAATAGATTAGCCGATCTGAGAGCAGCAATCATCTGCGAGTGTATCAGCTGAGCAGTCAGCTGAGCGGATCAGCTGATCGTCAGCTGATCCCAGCGCTGCTGCTGACGGCTTGGTTTGGTAAAATGTTATTTTACATCATCTCTGTCCTGGGTGTTACCCGCATTTATGTGCTTGAAAAACGGATCCTCTGAACTTAATCACAGTAAAAAAAAAAAAAAAAAAAATGGAGCACCGTGATCTGCTGATAGCAGTCTGCTGCTTCCGCATCAGCCTAGTTACCGACTCCTTGCTATTTAAAATTGAGCTTTTTTCAACGTTAGGTCCGTCTGCACGGCACCTTTTTATTAACTGCATATTTTATCATATCTAGGCTTCACTGCTTAGGCCTATGCTATTGGAAGCGTAGCGTGTTATTTAGGCTACTTTACCTGGACGAGCAGTCACCTGCTACACCTGACACCAACAGCACTTTCAACAGTGTTTGACTGCCAACCTTAAATTACATTAAAAATAAAGCCAAAATATACCTACCTGACCGTGTAAGAAAAAAAAGCCCCGACACTGCTCTAGTTGTTTTTACTGTTTCGATAGCGATATTTGTTGTGACTACAGCCCTTTTCACCTCCTCAGGTAAGATTACAATCCTGAAGTCAGGCGGGGGCGTGCCTGAATAGAAACTGCAGTGTCAGTGTGAGTAGGTAGTCCACTATTCAAATATATCCGAAGAGTTACACCATCCCTTGTGCAGGGCAAAAGCTATTTCCCAGCAAGCAATAACCGTCATTTCACCGTCCAGGTTTACTATAGACCTGATTTAGTCCGGCTATGAGTAACCCACTTCTAGCCGCAATTTTACATGTGGTTACAGGACGTTTTTGCCAAACTAACTTACAATGTATATGATATTCCATCATTTAAGCAAGGTCTACAGTGATTATAACTTTTTTATTTTATTTCTTACACATGATTTACGTGCAGCCTGTGCGTAGACACGATTTAATTCGTAGACAGACACCTGTTGTAGCCCACTTCTAGTCAATAGTCAAAAATGATTAAAAGCGGGTTTTTGCCCTGGCAGCACGTGCATTATTTTTGCAATGTCAATAATATCAACAACATTTTAAGTGTCGTTAAATTGACATGGTCTAGCTGTAGCCACGATTTAGCTCTTATTTGGACAGGCTAGGTGTAGTCGGCTTTTAGACCCACCCGGTGAAATAGAGGCAATTAGTGGTCTAATATCAACGGCTTGGCCGTAGCCCTGTTTCAGACCAAATTGGTTACATGTAGTTTTCACCCATGCAGCTGTTGAGGTGCGTGATATCATTTTATCAAATGCAAGTAAACATTGAAACATTTTAATTATCTTTATTTTCGCTGCAACGTTCCCAGCATTAATTTTCATTTTAATTTAAAACAAAATGCAATTACTATTTTCAACCGCTAGATGGCAGCTGTAGCTGTGACTACTGGCAACGCGAGACTTGAAAGTTAGACATCAGGGACGGCCAGATCTCGCGATAAAGACATCCGCCATTTTTAAACGAGGGATACGTTAAGATTTCGGTCTTTCAGCGAGCAACCGTCGAGAGTTTACTGCAAACACTGGAAGCGAAAAGACATTTACTTTGGTCTTGTAAGTATTTGTGTCTTTGTTTGACATGTCTTAATTATTTATCTACATTATATGTTAACGTGTAGGAACCGGGACATTTCAGCGGGTAACAGTGTAGAGTAAGGCACGTTGTGGTTAGCTTAACATGCTGCATGCAAGTGTAACTTAACGTTACTGTAACGTTAGTCCATGATACCCACAGGTTTCCTCGTGCCCTTAAAAACTCTTACATTATCTGAATTCAGAAGGGATGAACATAAAACATGTGCAACCTTACCTATTATAATTTGTAATGAAAGCCACACATATTTTACTCACTAGATCATTATGATATGAAAATATGAGTTTTTGACTTTTGACACTAAATATTTATTGCAAATTCTCCAGCATACAGTCAGCAAAGACAACAATAAATATTCAGAACAGAACACTTACATTCACAGCACATAGCTCTCTCAAAAACATAAAAGCAACTTTCTCTATTTGGTTGTTCTAATGCAACATGATGGCTAAAACATGTGTCCTGTTCAAGTATCTTTATATTTTCCATAGAGATAAATGGGTCAGTAATCAATACTATCCTTCATTAGAATGATAATTAGAAACTTACTGTATGTTTTAATTTAAAATCATTTGATGATAGTCATGTCTTGTGGGAAAACAGTCAACATAGTCAAATTATAATGTTTACTTATATTCATATTCTTACATATTCAACAGTTCCCATTTACCTGAGAGACTGGCGCCAACCGGGAGACCCATCTGATGCTCTTCCTGCATCAAGTACCAGCGTAGATGAAGATCTAGATTTGGATGTAGCCAACCAATTTATTTTATCATTATTTATGTTTTTATTACTGCATATTGTTAAAATTGTTAGTATTTTCATATAAACTTTTGTATTTATAATATTTTAGCAATAATTCCTTTATATTTTCATCATGTTGTATTATCTTAAGTTGTCTACATTGTAATCCTTTTTCTTAATAAAATCTTTATATTTAATTTGTTTGGACGGATTACCATTTGTGAGAACCTGTTTTGTTTGAGTAAAAACAATCCTTTAGCCACTATTCTTTTGTCTATTAGAGGTAGATATGTAGTCACTTAAAAGCTGTGTATTTGGTCTATTCTTGGGCTGTGGTTAGACGTCTATTAACTTTTCACTGACAGCCCAAATTCAGCCTTGTTTTAGCCTAGACCCATTTTCACCATCTAATACATGTCTATATGTAGCCATTCAATGGTGGTCTAATTGATGACTAGACTAGTTTTGGGCTATGGTTAGACGTCTACCAAACTTTCACTGACAGCCCAAATTCAGCCCTGTTTTATCCTAGACGTCTGGGCTCTGTTTAGACGTCTTTTAACCGTGAAATTTCAGTCAATTCAACCCAGTTTTACTTTCCTCAGATTTTGTCTCACAGGGCTTTACAATATGAATAATATACAAAACCTTCAATCATTAGAACCTTGATTCAGATAAAGACAAACTCACTATACATTTTTGTTGCCATAAAATATTTGCTTATGTCAGCCATGGAAACTGATCACATGAGGCAAACATAAATTGCAGATTTTCATTCCAAGCCATGTCCTAAAATTTTTGTGTAATATCTGTTAATATTGAACGAATACTGATTGGGCAATTAAGGATGAATATGTGTTAATTTGAAATATGTTCGTGATAGTCCCCAAAAAAGTCAGTTTCACAGATTTTAAGTCCAATCCGTTTAATCAAGTCCCCTTTGAACAGGATAATCAACAATAGATGACTACTCTCATGTGCATTTGAGCTCTTCAGACTAAATGGTAAAGTTAAAGCCATAATTGGCCTTTCATCTGTTGAATATATTCTTCAGTTTTGGATTTCTCCCCAATCAGTTCAAAAGCATCTGCATTGTCCTGTTGCTGACGGCACATGATGTCCTTGGCAATTCGCATGCTGGCAGCCTGACCCCCAGCTAGGTTTACTGCATGAGGTCCAACCTGTGTGTGGAGGAAACAAAGGTAATGGTCCCATATGCGGAAACTGTCAAATAATAATACAGACCAAAACATAGAAGACCCACCTGAAGAGCGGTGTACTGCCCCATCAGGTATAGCGGGCACTCATCTGCCCACTGTAAGCTTTCTGATATGCATGGCCAACCATCTATCACCTTCATGGAGGGACATGACAGACACCATTTATGGATCTGTCATAATTACCTTGTTCAGGTTGCATGTGAAAATAGAGCACATGGAGTGGTTTGAAAAATTAACATGAGCCTGTTGTCTTGCTATCCTTCAAGTCATTTTAAAACTTTTTTTAAACCAAGCAAAACTTTTATGTTCTTTCTTTTTCCACCCTACGTACAGAATTGCCTAAAACATTGGGATGTCCAACCCACCTGAATGGGGAATTCCCTCATCACCTCAGAAAGCAACGGGTCCTGTTGGACGTCTAGTTTGCAGCCAGTGGCGAGCCAGATCATATCTCCAGTCCAGTGGGCCCCGGTGCTGAGGGAAAGACTCCAGGCCTGGTTCCTGTAGCACCAGCTGCTTTCACTCACCTGGACAGGTAAAAAAAATCTTTTTACGTACTTCACATTACATTCTGTCACCTGTCGTGAGATTATCTCACCTCATCCCATCACCTCTCATCCACTCAGCCTTAAACCCTATGGGATGCACATGTACCTGACAGTATGTCTTTACGTCCACCTGTCCATTCAGGATGAATGGCTGTAGGTGGATGTAGGCCTCTGGGGTGACAGCCCCTCCTTTCCTTGCCTGGCGAATCATAGCCAGCCGTTTGTGGAGACTCCGCTCATTATAGAACTGTCTTAGGTAGGCTTGGCCGTCCATCTTGATTCCATGCTCCACGTGGGAGTAACGACCCACCAGGCTCTCCACATCACCCACATCAAACTGTTTTAACTGTACAAGAAATAATTCAGACTGGTATGTGTGTTGGAGGCAAACTGGTATGTCTACTGTAGTTCTTTATGGTTGGTCTACATGCAGTTTCACACTGTCACTAAACCTGGAGGTGCTTCCTCATGACCCATGTCACATGGCTGGCACCTTGCTGCAGGGCAATTGAGACGACATGAGCGCTGGTCAGACCTCCACCAACTACCATTACTCTCTGCCCTGCCTCACACACTACACACAATTTTAGAGTCACATGGGGAGGAGTTGTAAAGGAAAGTGTTGCAGTAAGGATGGGAGATCAAATAGCCACTGAAGTCAGCAGAAGCATGGAAACCTCAGGTGAAAGCAAAGTAATAATGAAGACAAAAAATTATTGTGATGTTAAATGACACTGAAATCTGACTCACCTTTAGTTGTTAAAGTCTCTTTCACACTCCAACAATCTGTGTCTTTATTTTTTTGCCGAGCAGTTGCCAGGTGATGCATGAGGTGCACAGTGTGTTGCAAACGCTCCTCTGGGTAGCTCTCTCCAATGCTTTTCACCCATGAGGGGATGTTTGCCATCTGGGCCCGGGTCGGACCTGTCGCCATAACAACTTGGCGGGCTTTTAGGGTGATGCCTTCTTGAAGTTGGACTTGAAAATATTTCACTCTCTTCTTTGCCCCGTCTTCCTTCCTTTCAGTCGTTCTCGTGGCCTCACCCTCTGTTTCCCACTCCTTTATCCGGTCAGTCTCTTCTTCCGTCTCGTCCTTGTCCTCAATCACAGGGGTGATGCGCTCCACTGTTCCCTTTACCAGCACTTTGTCCAAGTTGTATCTCTCCACCTGTACAGATTCACCAACTCAGCTACTAGGAAATAGCAATGCTCAGATTTAGGTGTTCATTCTTCTTAAAAGAAAATGTTGGCATTGTTCCATATTTTTCCATCTAAACCTACAATGCCTCTTTGATTCCTACTGAAGACATACATCTTTAAAAACAAGAAAAAAAATACATAAGTGTCTCATTATGTGTATTATATGTCTCATTTTGGAATGAATAAACACATTTCTTGGATATGATTATGATATTTTCTTTCAATGTTAAAAAAATAACTCCAAACAAGCACAAAACACTAATCACAACAAACGTTATTTAGATGCAGTGTTGCATGCTTTTGGGAAGTTCTTTATTCAGAAATACATGAATGTGATGTTAGAGAGCATTAATACAAATTGAGATGTGTACTTACAGACAAGTCAAGCAAACACAGCTTTTTTAAAGTTATTCATTGCCTTTAAGTGTAGAGTAACATAGTGACATCAGTGTAACATTAAACATTTCATGCAGAACACGCACAAATATACTGTGTCCAACCTGATCTTTAAAGAAATCCACACTTAGTTTGGTTCCTGGCAGACTGAAGGATAAACTTTTCTTGAGTGTTGAGGTGATGTTTAGACGTTTCCTCTCCTTCTTGCCGAGCCTCATGTCATTGAAGAATGCATTTTCATCCAGAATATAAACCTGGTCTGGAAGACTGTGCAGCTCTGCCAAACGATCAAACTTTAAAACAAACTCCTGCAGAGCTTTCTGTCAATGAAAAATATATACACATGCTTATTTACATTCATGCTTTAAAAGCAGCTTCCTCATTTCTACTTTAGGGGAATTTGTTTGTTATATACCTTATTGAGAGGATCTGTGTGCACCAGTGTATGTGAGCGCAAGTGAGGGATTTTTAGAGCTGTGAACTGGCTCTCCCACATACAGGTCCACTCTCCATAGGAATCTACCACTCTCAGACTTTGCGGGGGGCAAACGACACTCTCTGATATTGTTGACTTTGCTAGTCGTTCCTCCAGTGTCACACCTGTGGAGACTAATCTCAAATCTGAACTGAATTATGAGGCCACAAAGGAAACAAAAGTTTAATTATGGTACCTCACATGGAACATTAATTTATTTTGTTATATTTTCTAAGTGAGGTAGCCTGATCAAGATATAAAGTCAAGCATACTGTACCTTTTTTTGCTCTCCTCTTCTTCCTGCCACTGCAAAGTTTGTTGTGGGATGTTTCTGGGTTTGGCCGAGGCCCCGAAGGGCCCGAGCAGAAGGGGGAGAGTGGTAAGTCATGTCCAGGGTCTGAATTTGGATTAGGGTGAGCAGTGGATAGCAAGCTAGCCAGGGTCAAGGCATGAGGGCCGCCCCCTATTATTAACACATCGAGTATCACCATCTGAAACACACACATAGGCACTACAGTTACAGGGCACAATTAAAAACGAGAGCGGGGAGGTAAGTAGTAACGTACTTTCAGAAACTGATTTGAGTCAGTTCCTCAAACTGCAACATGTCACTCTCACTCAACGGTGGTTTGATCAGTGAATAGCAGACTAGTGTTAACTTGTGTTTTGTTTAGTCATTTCAAATCATTCTCAGATGCAAACAAATTCAAACACATTTACAGCACTCCAAAAGAAGCACCACATTAATCAATGAAAGGCATAAAATATTGAGAAACTTTTTTTTCTTTTTTTTTTTAAAGTTGAGTATAGAACAACAGTAGACATTCTGGTTTTGGTAGCAAAAGAGTTTTTTGAACTCTGTGTGAGTTGATCCTAAATGCTGGAGAAGCATTTAAAAAACCTTCAAAACAATAGATTTCAATTTCAATATTATCGAGAAGTTGATTAACACTTTCATTTTTTTTTCAGCAGTGCATTTGTATGAAAAGTGTTTTATCACCCGATGCTTACATCAGTATTTAAGGTGAAATGCAGAGGTCAACGTTACTCAGCACTTTCAGGCGGACAAACATATCATGCAGAATAATAACAGTAGCCCACCTGCTGGAGTTCGGTTTATCAACATATGCCAGTTTCTGGGATGGTGGAAACAAGCTCTGGCATACTGCAGTGCATGGTGGTAGAACTGAAATTTTGCAACAGTGGCCTGTGCCTCTCATGTAACTCAATCCACCTCAGGCCCTACAGATTTAGCTGGACTTCACTGGCTCAACGGGGAAAGCTGGAAATAGCTTCAGCATGTGTGTGTTTGTATAAATTTAGTAACACAACTCATCCCCGTGTAAAAACAGTAAAGGCAGTGCACTTTATGTTTGCACACAGACAACTGTTACACGCTAAAAAATTGTTTAGATGGCATCCATTTATAAAGTAATAGTTTGACATCTGGGGAAATGCACATATCTCCACCAAGATACTGGTCCCAGTCATAAAATAGTCCAGCTCATAACCCCATGCTAAAAACACAAATTGTTGTTTTCACACTTTTTTTGTGTGTGCATTAAACAAATAAACAGGCTAGTTGTTTTCTCCGTTTACAGTATTTATGCCAAGTTAAGATAACCAGACACTGGCTGTAGCTCTCTTGGCTATTTGAAGTGCTGCTGTGCATTGTTCCAGTGAGGAGAGGCAGCGTAATCAGAGGTACAGTGTAGAGTTTTCCACTCCAATAGTGCTATGGATGTAAAAAAATACACAATTTTCAAATATTATGAGGGAGACAATTCACTCAAGAATTGTTAGACCTCAAGGAATTCAAAGTGTGTTTTAATGACAAACAATGAATGTAAACATGACTTTGTTTGGCCTCATGGCCTTCAAGATGTGGCTGAAAGCTTTGGATAAACTGTGTTAAGGTGTGGACAGAGTAGACCCAAACACAACGCTCAGGATGAACAGATTTTGATTGGGTTGAGGGAGTGGAGGTGAGGGAGAGGCGGATGCTGGGGAAACACGGGCATGGGGAACTGAGGAGACTTAGACAAGGGAGCCGGGGGCCACTGGGGACTGAAGAAGAGAGGAGGCACGGGAGAACTGACCGGGGGAGGGGGTTGGTGGAGGAGTGTGGTGGCAGGCTGACTGGCTAGGCATGGGGAAGAGCCAGGAGGACGCCGTGGAGGAGGTCCGAGGGGAGAGGGCAGGGTGGCAAGCCCAGCTGACTTGACAGAGTACGAGGGTGAGTGAACCTGGGGGAAGGCAGACAGGGTTAGACACAGGGACAAAACAGAGATGAAGGAAAAAAGGCTTGAGGCAAACGGTGGCACCAAGTCTGGAGCAACAGCGATCAAGCAGGGATTGACTGGAGAACCGGGGTTGAAGTACTGTCAGAGATGAGGCTGATTGCTGGCAGGTGTGGCAAGGCAGAGGAGGTGGCTGATGAGGTGCAGGTGCGGACTGTCAACTGGCTCAGGAGCAGAGAGAGGGGGAGAGCACACACAGGGGGAAAGCAGGAGACACAAACAGGCAGGCCAAAACATCAGGGGAAAACAGAACCACAAGCAAAGAAGAGACATAAACAGGACACTCACCGTCAGCCGGGCTGCCACCACAACAAAACTGTTACTTCCAAAGTCAAAAATGAACCTTAAAGCTCAAAATCTATCTTTTCCATCCTAATTCTTCCAAACTGATTTGTATACATATGTGTACACAGGTTTGGAGGAACGAGCACAAGGAGAAAGTTATACATAACGGTGAACCATGCATCTGCCACAGTGATGGCAACTCAAAAAAAAACGGTATCAGGTAGAAGATCACCATAATCTAATGAAAGTTAAAAAGTCAAACATGTAGGCTTCAAGCATTTTTTGTTTACTATATTTACCCTTTAATAAAATACCGTTAGTGATTTCCCTATAATAATAACCATGTGAGGCCAAAATGTAACAAAGTGACCATTACAGTTTGTGAAGAACTGTTTGTAATCTCGTCTCATCTTTCTAGTTGAATCACAGTTTATATTGTTTTCTCTCCACTATGGATTTATTTACTGTCATAGAGGAAGTAATATTCTTCTAGTAGTTCCCATGCTTAATGTGATATACTATCAATTAAACGGATTGCTGCCATTTCCTCTTCTCTCTTTTCATGATTTGGGTCTTTATGTAAATTTTTGACAGTAATGCATGTTATTGGTATTGCTAAAGAATTAAGGAAGTAAACATCAAGTAAAAGGAAAAAGGTGTTTTATATGAGATCTTTGCAAAACATGATTTTGTTTGTGAGAGTGAATAACACAACTTTTCTGGTAACCTTTCATTAGTCAGACCTCTTCTACTGTGATTCTTTACAAGTAGAAAATCTACATTAACAGTAAATTATGAATTCTTGGTGCTCCATATATGTCACAAGCTTTGTTTTAAATGATACTGTACACTGAGTCCCCTTTTGATTTAGGACTACTAATCTTCAGTGACTTCCTCATCTGACATCAGTTCCCCATCAGTGACACCTCATTCCCACTTCCCTTTCTGTTCATGCAAAGCAGAAGCACAAACACAGTGAAGGCTTTAAAAGACGGCCACTATCATTGGTGTCAGCTTCACTTTTATCAGCATTACCAGCCGTGGACACCACAGCACCATGGATCTGACGGTGGGTGACAAAATCTGTCTTTGACAGTGAGCACCGCTCTATGAGAAATACATTTTGAAAGATATGATTGACTATGTTGTTAAGAGAAAATGTGTTTATTTATTCCTAAATGACAGGATTCACTGGTTAAGGGAGGCGTGCTGATCGTCCACCAGATCCATGAAGGAAAGCACCAGTATCACGTAGAAAATGTGGTCAAGTACAAAAAAGGAAGTGGAGAAAAAATGTTTGTCAGGTATATGTCAGACACTGGAACACTGATTAGTAGTTTCTCAGCAACTAACAGACTAACAAAAACATTTTTTCAGTGCTTGTAGCAAATGTATGGAGTCTCTCAGAAAACCCCATTTATTGTGTCATAGGCTAAGAATAATTGATCATCTTATTTGTTTAGCACTTTTCGAGCACAGACCACAATGTGCTTTCCACTGAATGGTGGAACTGAATTTTAAAAAATACATTAACAAATAAAAAACTAACAAAAGAAAGCAAGATACTGTACAATATGCTGTAAAAACAATAGCATTGAAGAAATGACACAAGACATAGACAGGACATAAAAAAACTCATTCTGCTTCTCTAAAAGTAAAGTTTATAAAAAAAAACAGTCTAATAATTATTTCATCACAGTCAGTTATGGCACATAAACAAGATCAATGCGATTATTAAAAAGAAACAAACTCTGAAAGACAAGCAGGCAAATTTAAAAAAAAAATGTGTTTTTGTTTGTGATTTTAAAGCTTAGATAGTGCCTGCAGAACAAATATTAACTGGAAGACTGGCTACTACTCTAAAATACTACCACTTTCTAATAAGGCATACTTTCTAATAGGGTTTATGAATCATATGTGATGGTTTTATTAACTTAATTAACTTGCAATTACTTGATGAATGGATTTCTTAATCTTCTACATTGATAAACAAATTAACTATGAAGAGAGATAAAGCATGTACTCGAGTGTGTGCGTACCCGCGATTGATCCACATCCATCAACCTATGGATGCTTATTTTCATTTTACCAGTGTCTCCAGGCAGAGGAAAGTCCAGCGCTTCTCAGTGCATCACAATGGCCCCTGTGAACAGGCTCTGGCACTAGTGTTTATTAACATTTCTGTTTTTTCTCAGGAGAGGAGACACATTGACACAGATAAATGGCATGGACCTTCAGAATGTCACACCTGATGAGTTCGCAAAAATGTTAGCTGGGGGTAATCCATTGCTGGTGAGTTCATGGGCTTCCACAGTCTTGCACACTGAACATCTTTAAGGTAAAGTTTCTATTTCAGACTCTATTGTATTCTCTATTCCATTTCAGTTCTGCTTATTGACAATACATTAACTATAGTGTTTAAATTGTACAAAAAGATTATTTTTTATTAAATGATTATATTGCAATGGAAATTAGTCAGCATGACATGACATTGCACTGCCTACATTTAGGTATTCACCAGAGGACGAACATCCATTGTAACTTTGGTAGTAGCTGTAGGTGTTTGGAAGTGGATTGTCACACAACAATAATATATGTTTATTATATGCTTATTATCTGAATTATATGATGTAAGGTGACCTTGAGTGCCATGAAAGGCGCCATTTAAATTAAATGTATTTTTATTATTAATAACATACATGGGGCGACTCAGGAGATAGAGCGGGTTGCCCGTTAATCAGAAGGTCGCCGGCTCCTCCAGGCTGCATGTTGAAGTGTGCTTGGGCAAGATACTGAACCCTGAATTGCACCTAGTGGCTGTTCCTCCAGTGTATGAATGTGTGTGAATGTAGTTTCTGTTTGAGCACTTAGGCTCAGTGTATGAATGTGTGTGAACGGTGAATGCGATGTAGTGTAAAAGCGCTTTGAGTGGTCGAAAAGACTAGAAAGGCCGGAGCATTTACATTTACAATATGTCAGACACAAAGAGACATAGAGTCAAAGCCAAGTCTGAACCCACATCCACTTCTAACTCCCAGACGGTGCACAAGGACAGGAGGATGAAGGAGCACACTGAGCAGCCCTGCCCGAATGAGAACACTTTATATCCCGTCTCCAAGGAGTCCAGAATAATCAGTTTCAGCATGGAGATGAGGAGGGAAGAAGACTTAGAGGAGAATGAAGTGGGGAGGAAGAAGGAGGATGATGTAAGGGAGAATGGGTGTATAGAGGAGGAGGTTTGCCAAGCTGAAAATGATGAGAATGGGGAGGGAAGGGATCTGCTCATTATTTCCATGATGAAGACCAGCATCTCTGTGGTGAGAGGGAGGGGCTGCGACACCGAGAGCCCCTGTCAGGGATGTCATGGGACAGGATGCACTTTAAATGACGTTGTCATGGTGGCAGAAACCAGCACGGTGACGCTTGGTAAGTAGGTTCGGTTTTATTCCTCTGTGTTCTCTCTTTCACTCTTCTCTTTTGGGCTAATAATATCAATTACATAAGTGAGTAAATTACCATAGTAAGGTTTAATTTAATTATAATATATTTCTGAAAATACAAGATATTTCTTCTTCTGGGTCTTCTTGAACATTGAAACAAATAAAATAACAACCACAGGTGGAAGAAGTATTCAGGCCTTTTACTTAAGTGAGTAAACAAATCATTAGAACAATGTAAAAATAATAAAAATAATAAAGTATCAGCTAAATTTACTTAAAGTATCAAAAGTAAAAGCACTCATTCTGTAGAAAATGAGCCCCTGTGAATGATACATTATTTTGACGTTATTGTATTGTATTGACGTATTAATGTGCATGACTGTTGTTTGTCAAACAGCATAAGGGGAACACAAGGGATAGGATCCAGACGCTGACTCAGGAGGCAAAGCAGGTTCAACGATTTAATGAACACCACCAAACAAACCAAAAAATTTAAAATACAGGAAAAAGCAGGAAGTAAAGTAATACAAGACACATGAAGAAGGATGTTTTCAAAATAAAACACAAAATAACAACTCAAAACCAAAACTGTGACACCCCCACTGCTTGTTTAGTAACAAGTCACACGTTTGAACCACTGCTTTAATCTTTAAAAATGTATTGTGTTTTATCATATGGCATATATTTCAAATGGAAATACTCAAGTTAAGTAGGCTTCTCACTGTGGACTTTGGACCACTGTCTCAGGAAAACTGGAGAATAACATTTCACCAAAAAGTGTCCTACTTCTTCAGCTAAATAAACCAACCAGAAAAACCCATTGGAATATCTGAAAAAAATCATACAGCTGAAAATAGTGTTTTTGTTTTTTACTCATAAAAAGTTGACCTCTTGTGGACACCTGGGTATAGACAGGTCAAGAAAACTGAAGTTACTGTTAAAATGCATCATTATGTATTTAAACCTGATTAGAGAGCAGAGCTATTTAAATGTTCCCTGTGTCATTTTCAGTTCCAAGAGGAAGCGAAAGTTTCAAACAGGAAAAGCAGAGGAATGTTTCAATTAAACATGTGGCCACTCACCAATATCTCAGAGTTCTTTGTTCGCAAAAGATCATCTATGCTTCACCGAATCCGGGTTTGTATCATGCAGCAACATGGCATTTTAATGACAGTAATGACAGTAATCACAGATGAGTTTTCATTTCATATTCTCCATTCTGTAAATAACATCACAGAGTATGGTCTAGAACTGCCCTTTTATGAAAAGCGCTGTGAGATAACTGTTGTTGTGATTTGGCGCTATATAAATAAAAATGAATTGGATTGAATTGAATTGATTTCTTTACACATAGTTCACTGTTCAAAATACTCTGTAATGGGAACTGATTTGTGAAATTCCTTGTTTACATTATTGTTTTGTAATTTCTTTTGTGTTCAGAGAAGATCACCATCTACTACTACAAGTCAATCATTCTGGAGAGGTGTTTCAGAGGATTGCCAGTGGTCCTAAACTTGACTGAGTCCAACTGCTTCCTCAGGTGTTGCATGGAAGGGGAGAGGGCACTTCTACAAGTGGAGGTAATAAATAAATTTACACATTAGATCTAACCTGTTTCATACAGTTCTAAGTCACATGGAAACAGACGTTTGAGGTAATTCAGAGGCAAGAAAAGACATGAAAATGTCAACAACTTAGAATAAAGTTTGTGAAAATTCTATATTTTAAGCCATGTTTGCAGCATGGCTTGATGGATGGCACTGTCGTCCACCACTTTGGTCCAGACTGAAATATCTCAACGGCCAATGAACAGATTAAGAGGAAATTCTGATGGAATGATGACGTTCATGGTCCCTAGAATCCTCTGACTTTTCCTCTAGCGCCACCATGAGGTTGATGGATTGCCATGAAATTTGGTATATTACAGTATCAAATTTAAATTATGAAATGTTTACCTGATGATGGTACTGGATATAAAGGTCATTAGAATTTTTCACCTGGGAACCATAAATGTATTTGTACAACAAACGAAATGTGGGACAGTCCATCTGGTAGATGATATTTCACTAGATCAGTTAAATGTTTCACTCCAGATGAAAAGTCAGAGTATCACCAAAGTTCAATGCATCCTAATGGCAACATGAATGTAATTTTAATGGCAATAAATCTAAATATTGTTGAGATATTTCAGGCTGGTGCTAAGTTGTTGACGGACCAATAGACAGACCAACATTTGGCTCAACATCTCTGGCTAAAACACTTGGAAATTAGCTTTGAATCTAAATCAAATGACTCTTAACACCAGTGATGGGAGACTTGACTCAGACACAAGCGACTTGAAAGACTCGATCCTGTCTACAAACCTAAGTGGAAAAATCTTTGTTGGCTGAACAGCTTATTCATAGACAAAGCACATGTTTACCCCAGTAGCCTATAGATTTAGTAGGTCTACTTGAAGATCAGTAGCACTTTTTTGATGTAGATTTACTCTATAGTGTCTGTTGAAAAAAAGGGAAGTGTTGCTGTCAAATGAGAGTTTCATTCATTGAAATACAACAAACAAATCACTGGAAATAGTTACGTTTGTGTTTTTTAAATGCCACTGATTTGTTTTTTAAACAGCCCTCATCCGTTTTCATTTTGTTCACTAACATGTCAAATCTGACTATGTGTGACAACTTAGGTTTGGAATAGTCTGCATTCAATCATTAATTTAATCGTTAATTTTATCCTTTTTTTCTAAAACAATTTTATAATTTTGATTGCATATTTATCATGTATTTATTGTGCTTTTCTAGCATTATTTATTTACTTATTTATATACAACCATTTATTACTGATATGTGATTTGTGGTATATTGTGCTGTGTTTCTGGAATGTGAACGGTACACGCACTGATGCTCAGCACAAATGAAGTTCCTAACGGACAAATAAAGTTCTTTGAATTGAATTGATACTGAATATTGTGTTGCTGGTATCAAGATTTTGAAATCGTGTTTGTTGAAGAATACATTAGGATCTGCGTAAAACTCAAAATCCAAGTGTAGGATTAAGAACTTGGGATATCAGCATGCTAACATGCTCAGGCAGTGACAATGCTAACATGCTGATGTTTAGCAGCTATAATGTTTACAAGGTTTACTGTCTTAGTTTATCATGTTAGTATGCTAACAACATGCTAATTAGCACTAAACACAAGTTGAGACTGATGTGACTGTTGGTTTTGCAGGTATTTGGTCGTAAAAGAATTGAGAAACAAAGAAAGCACATATTTTGACCTGAGGCGCTAGACGAAAAGTCAGGGGAATCACCAGAGTCACTAGGATTCATACTGTGTTGTATGGAATTTTTATTTCATGAGTTTAACAAGCTGATTATTATGATTTTGACAATTGTAAGCAAAGTAATCATCTCACTGCCAGGATGATCTCGCAGGCACTTGTTCTCTCTGTGATGCATATTCACACATTTGTTGTTTCAGACATGCGAAAAGCAGAGGCTAAAGCAGATCTCCAAGAGCGATGAGAGTACCCTGTCTTTCCTCTTCTACATGACGGGTGATCGCACCAAACAGCTGAAGTTTGAGTCAGCGCTGTACAGCGGCTGGTTCATCCATATCGTCAACACAGACTCAGTAGAAATGGGATGCCTGGATGGAGGGAAGGAAGACGATTCATTCCTCTTCATCATTCAGAAGTGATGGAGAGTCACTTCTTTCAGGCGTGTAGTTCTCAGTCAAATCAGTTTTACATTTAAAATTCTCTTGTTAACTTTATCTGGATCTTGAAGATGATATTAAACAAAAGAAAACCATGAAATTAGCTCTTTTGCTTGAGCAACCTGGTCCAGTGACAGAAACCCATGTCACTGTTTCAAATTCTGCTATTGCAGAAGTACGTAGTTATGTATCATACAACTATATTCAATTCAGAAAATGTGTATGTGTGTGTAAAGTCCACTTATATATTTTAATATGTGACATAATTTTTCATCAATCAGTTTTTTTGTTTAAAGTGGACATTTAAGCTGATTGTTTTTTGGGTTTTCTAATGTACATAATATAGTAAAACTATAAACATAAACGCATTGTATTAACAAAAGCTCAAACATTAATTGATTTCTGAATGACAGGTTATATAATGTTTTATGTACTGTATACATGTATATTTGAGGATATTTGGATGATCCTTTTAATAACACATCCCACTCTTATATACTCTTGAATGTTATATTTTTAGCCTTTGCTCACATAATGTCAATGTATTGCTCTTCTATTAGCACACTGTGATCTTTGACCACCCAAAATGTATACACATATTTTAGGTGAGTAATAAAATGTCATTGGAAATGTGTATACAACACTTTCCTTCTTTTTTTTTGAAAAGTCAACATTTCAGTAATAGACATTTTCAATAAACTAGTAACTGAATACTTTATTTTATATTATTTTTTTATGCACCTACTTACCAGGTGTGCATTGTTAACATTTAATTAGATTTTTTAAAACAAGCAAAAGTATCAAATATTACAAAGCTGTCTGAACATCAAATATTAAATATTATAAAGTAATATAATATAGTAATATTTTGAATTATATAAAAGTAATATTCTTTTTGTACTGAGTATTAATGATAATGGTAACTAACACTGTACAACTTAAAATAAAGTTATAATTGTACTTAAATATACTTTGTTGTACTTGAGATAGGCAAAGTAAGCAGTATTTGCAGTTTATTTAATGTATATTAATATTTATCCAAAATACATTAGATGTTATAATTTAAGTATACACAAAGTAAAAGAAAAATGTCCATTATTTTTACAAAATGTATACTTAAACACACTTAATTATAAAAACATGTTAAGTTGTACTACCTGTATATTGTTTATTCACTAAGTTTGTCAAAAATAGAACACTTTCAATACATTCTCATGGAAGTATACAATTAAATATACTTTTTTTTACAAAGGTATTCACTGTACAATAACTGTCTGTGATGGTCAAAATCCCCAACAAACTAAATCTTTCACTCAAACATATTTATCAGTTATGTTGATGTTTGATAAGAGGCCATGCAGCACTGGTGAATGAGAGAAAGTCGTTTTAAGAGCAAGATCTTCACTTTCCCATTCTAGGACAGTGACTATGAGTCTCCTGTATGTAAGCACCTCTGTTCTTCGGTCACTGCAGTGGACTCAGAATCCAGTTTGCTCATTGTCATTCTCCTCAAAGGCTTTGTTAGTTTGTCCTTCAGGATTTGTATCATAAGGATTCTCCGTGCCTGTCTTTGCAGATTTCCTGAAAACACACAAGAAACAACATGTCTCAGTTATGCAAGTAATTGGACCAACATGGTAGAAATGGGTCTCAGTCTTGAGAGCAAGCACTCACTTTTTGCGCTCTCTGGCACCAGAGATGATGAGGTAGACACCCGCTAGCACCACGATTCCCATTACCACCCCAAATACCACCAGCCACACCGTCACTGGCTGCTCCACGGGAGGGGCTAGTGTTGGTGGGATACCCACAAACTCCAGCGTCCTGTCATCCAATTGGAAGGCATCGTTGATTCGGCCTCGACACAGCCTGCGATCAATATCGAACTGGGGTTTATTATTGCTCACACCTATTAAATGTACTTGACAAATTGAAATTTGCCCTGTTAATGTTGCTAGATGAAAAGTTGAGGGATAAACACATTTGTGGCTAAATGGGTGTCATAGTGGTGCTAGATTCATTGTCTGGGAACCATGAATCCCTGTACAACGGTTTGATCTAATCCATCAAGTAGATGATGAGATATTTAACTGGATAAATGAAACACTTATCACACACCCTACTGGTGGTGCAAAAAAAGTCAGAGGAGCACCAAAGTCACAAAGATTTATCCTCTGGGAACCATGAATGTTGTTACAAAAGTTTGTGCCAGTCCATTTAGTAGTTGGTGAGATATGTCAGTCTGGACCAAAATGGTGGTCTCACAGACACTAGCATCACTGAAAATCATTCAAAATAAATTTAATTTGCTTGGCTTTTACAGCTGCTTAGGAAGTCTGTGAAACTTTGAGGGTAAAACAAAACAAGTATATTGCACTTAGTGTTTTGGAATATACTGTGTATAAACAAAATACACTGCCTTACCGTATGGCAGCCTCCACATCATGCTTTGGGATATATACGGAGGGATTTGCTGGGTTGGTGACCACAATGTAGAAAGAGATTCTGGGAGTCTCCTTATAAGTGAGGACGTTCTCTGGTCTGCAGGTGCAAACCAGGAAAAGTTCTCAAACAAATGTGGTAACAAAAGAAAGTCAGAGGAAAACAAGCATAAAGTATCTATAAGTATATATTTGGTTTGGCAGATACTGACGTGAAGAGAAGTATCTCGTTCTTTTGGCTGTAGTACTGCCTCAAAGCATACGCAATGTTGGCCTTGAACAGGAACAGCTCGTTGGCGTTCCAGGAATACTGAAACACATTTTAGCTGGTAAATATTTGCCATGATATGAAACAGACTGAACTTCACTTCAAAGGTGCAAAATTAATTTCATGTGTAGTCATATAATGTAATAATACTTCTAAAAATTATTAATAATACTCACAGCGCTATCCCCCATGGCAGCCTTCAAACTTACTCTCACTTTAATGGCATACTCAGAATCTGTAAAAGAAACACATTTCTCGCTTCCTATTTTCCATATTTCATCAAATCATTCACCAAATGTGGTAGTTAAGATAGTTGGCATACCCCAATCACAACTCGTGTATTTAATTTTGCTTAACACCTACTGTTAGTACATTTTTATGCAGTGGCAAAAAACACTTTAACTGCCAGAACTCTTGAATGCATCATCAGCAGTTTTGTTTAACCTGCACAAACAGGTACAGCAAACAAGTCTATGCAATTTGATACAATTTCATAGATGGGAGGTGTAAAAGTATACATTGAAATTCTTTGGTCATTGATATATTCAAACTCAATACACAGGTGCCCCCTGGGCATGTGCTTGATATGCTGCCAGTAGCACCACCATGTGGCCAGTTATAAAGCATTTTGTGTTTTCTCATAATTCATAAAACATAGGGTATTGAGTAAAAATTCTCCTTGCTCTGTACGGTATCACAGCAGCAGCAGCAGGCTGCAATTTGCTGCTGCATTCAGGAAATTGCCTTTCTAATAAATTAATGAGTTTTGTTTTGGTTTCATGCAAATACATGTCTTGAAAACCCTAGTGACTGAAGTCATGGTTTTCTACTTCTTTAAAATTTAGGGACTTTTTTTTACTTCAGTGCCCTTTTGTTAAGAAGCACAGTTATTATGTAATGGTAACAGAGTTCTTTGTCCTGTCATACAGTTTAAAGGCCTTGCTCAGGGGCACCTTTGGCCGTGGTCCGTGCAAGACTCAAACCGGTGACCCTCTGGTTTGCAAGCCAAGTCCCCACAAACTGAACTAATACCGGGAAAGAGAGAAATACACTTATTTGCTTTTTTTGCCAAGTGTTAGATGAAAAGATCATTACCTTGTTTAATCTAAACAAAAACCAGTGTAAAAATTAAACATTGTGGTTTTAGAGTAGGTAATGGTTGCTTTCCAAACTCATGGTGACAACAAGACTCCAGTTAATTACTGGGCAAGAAATAGTCTAGTACATAACCCCCAATAAAACATTGTGTGTTGTTTTTACATTTTGTTTTTTGCTAAGGTATGATATGTTAATTACTGAGCTTTAGTGGGGTTGGAACAGAGTTACACTAGCTGTTTCCAGTCTTTGTGCTAAGCTAAGCTGACCAACTGCTAGCGGTAGAGTCATATTTACCATATAGACTTAAGAGTGCCTTTCATCTAACCCTTGGCAAGAAAGCAGATGAGCATATCACCCAAAATGTCTGTTACTTTTAAAATCTATTTTCATTTTAGAGGTAATATTCTTAAATGTGAGTATCACTGGTACTCACATGGATCTACTGATGACTTCCAGCCTACAGTCCTGTTGTGTTTCATGTTCTCTTTCTTCAACCAGTCATGAAGTTTTTGGAAGTAGTCCAACAGGGGGCGGGCGTCCATCTTAACGTCACCGGATATCGTATTCAAAGCCCTGGTCCAGGACTGAGACCTTCCCAGCTTTAACATATTCCTAACAGAAAACAGTGATGATGACGATGAAGATGACGATGATGATGATGATGCTGATGATGATGATAAATTACTGCTGCATTTATAAGCATGTACTACAGTGTAATATAATATGCTACATCAATAAAGAAATGAAACATTATCTCTCTTTTTATTTCAAATGGTTAGATGGAAAATAGAAAATGTGTTGTGTCTATCACAAGAATAACTAAAACAACTACATATCATTCTGTAAAAGCCTTTAAAGAGGGACAGGAAGTTGTCCTTACTTCAGCTTGGTTCCTGCTGCAGTAGAATTTGTAATGTCACATGATGACAAGGCATCCGTATGACCAGCCACACCGCAGAGCGCTTTTTGGAACTGAAACTGGTAGATGGTTCTTGTGAAGTACCTGTATACACAACCACACACACACACACACACATACACACAGGTGATAGCAGAACAGGTGCACTTGTTTTCAATCTGAACCCTATTTATTATTTTTCTCTATCTCCCTGTCCAGGGTGTACCCCGCCTTTTGCCAGATGTCAGCTGTACGCAGGATAAGATGGATGGACTCTCTATCTCTCCATCTTGTGTGTGTTAAGTGTGTGCATGCAGCTAATTGGCACAACCAACCAAGAGTAAATCTCAAATATATCCAAAGCATATCTATTTACTATACTGAAAGTCAGTCAAAAGAAATACTCTCAGGCTTTTCTTAAGTTATACCATTTTGGTGTTAGCTTGAATATTTGACTATTTCAGCATTCTTGTTCACTTTCTACCCTTCAGCTTGCAAGTGGTCACATCATGAATAATTAAAAATGTAATATAAACAGATCCCATTACATGGTAACTGAATATGTTTAAATGAATATCATATTTGTGTCTTTTGGGTATTACAGTACTAAACAATTGCCAATTAAAACTAAAAGTTTTACCATAAGTAGCTCTCTAGTGGAGCGGTTGGCATGATTTTGAGCAGAACTGAACAGTTTAATAATAAATTAAAAAGCAAAATAACATGCACATAGTAACTGAATGCAGTAGTTAATCAGAAAACAATATTAAGGACTGTTACATGTAAATGTTAAGAAATGGTTGTGCCCCAAACACTAATGTTTCTTGTACCCTGGCTCATGGCCAAACTTTCCACCAAATTTCAGTGAAATGCATAAATACATTTTTAATACAGAACAGAAAACATACAGTAACCTTTGATTTAGAAACTGCTTTGGCAACATTCATGCCAATAAAGCACACTGAACTGAAATGAACCTTCTTAGCAAAGCTGCTTTTGAGAAAATCCAGGTTCAAACTATCTGAAGATGTTGTGCTTCTTTTTCCTTGAAGTCCAGCTTTACAGTGGGAGTTTTACCTGATGAAAGAATAGTCTCCAGATACATGGAACAAAGCAGGCGGGTCACAGTAGGTCTCATCTCTTGGCACAGGCTCCACCACCCCTACCAGCTCCCTCCTGTTATGACAACAGAGAGTCAATACTGATGCAGGCTGTATCCACAGACCTGCAGTGAAGCAGCCACTGAGGTTACACAACATTAAAATCCACGATATTTTTCTGCAGTATGTCCACTGTTGATGTCATGACCGCATTTGATTACAGTGATTACCCGCGGAACATTTTTATTTACAGATGCTTCATATATGTCTCGGCTTACTTCATCTCCCACCAGCGCTCCATCCATTCATCCTTGCTGATGTTCCCTGCAAACACCTGCCACCTCCATTCCTCCAGCATGTAGGTGAATGGCAGCGTGGCCACGATGGTGAGTGCCTGTTTCAGCAGGAAGTTGATCTCGGTTTCTGCAAGGCACACAAAAAGGTTTATGTTATAGAAAGTGCAAAGGACAGGAAGCTGCCTGTTTCTGTGTCAAATTTTAGAAGTTAGTTCTGGAGATCATTTTTTGAAGTGTGTAGCAATCTGCATTCTATTTATGACACAGATGTCAGGCACTGTAAGGAAATTACAGTTTGTATAACATTTAGCAGAGGACCCAAGGTCATGTTAAGCTTGATTGTCTGGTTTCAGTGGGGCTGAAGCTATTTTTATCCTACATGCCATTCAAGGGCAGAAACCCAGAGACACATTACTCATACCTACTCTGGTCTGTTCAGACTTTTATATATATTTGCCAATGTTGGGTGAAAACTTTGGATTGTGTCTCTGTAGCCAGGTAAATGATTCACTGTCCCTCATGGATTAAGAGAATATTCATCAAATCCATGTTAACAAAAATCTCAACAAAGCTGTCAGGGGCTGTGAAACAAGGCTGGGTTATTCAAGTTAAACCTGGAATAACTGATTTTTTGGCCACTTCATGGCAGGAAATGGAAATGCTAAAATGTTAAAGCTGAGTCTATGGCATCTGATGAAATGTCCAGTACTCACTTTCCTTTAGCTCTGTTTTGGTCTCCACTAACTCCTGTGGGAAATATTTGGCTCTGCTATGTCACCGGCTATTTGCTAATTGTGTCTGTCTGCTGTTTGATGCTTGGCAGGTAGTGTGCAGTGAGTTTTTGTTGCTGCTGGAAATGACACTGAAAGTTAGGGGCCGGAACAATTCGCTGAAAGATGCCAAAACGCTCCACAAAGTTAAATGGAATCTCTGATTCAGGTGATTATTCTCTGTGGGTTACTACGACCTCTTTCATGTACACATAGACCCCATTTACACTTCATGTTATCTTATAACGCAAGGAGCGGGGCTGCACTGCGTGTGCACGAGCAGTTTTTGACACTGGCTCTGATTGGTTGTTTTGACCCAGGAGCGGTAGATTCTTGCAAATGGCATTAGGAGCAGTAGGAGAAGGAACCAGATTTTATCTGTGTCGTGTACTACTGTCAGAATATAGTTTTAGGAAAAATATTTTTTTGGTTTGATAATTGTCAGCGTAATCTACATCAATAGTACCATTATCATAAATGAAGTCAGCAGGCAGGAGGTTCAGGCTCTTCAAGTGTTTCGGCGTTGCAGCAGAGAGGGACATGATTTCTCCAACAGCCTCATGGAAACCCTCATTGGCTCCGTCCCTCAGGAGGTAGGACAGGTTACGGTAAGCCATCTGGTACTGGTTGTGACCCATCTCATGGTGCGCTGTGAGGAAGTCGTCCATGTTGACCTTGGTGCACATTTTGATTCTAGAGACACCACAACAGAAGTGTTGGTGTCAGCAGTTATAATGTGTGACACAGTCGTGGTATGATGCCTTATCAGATATAATGTACCCATAAACAGCGCAATAACATGTTTCTGATGAGTCAGATGTAACAAACATTGAAGCCCAAGTTCAATAAAAAAAATCAAGTCCTTGTTTAAGGAGACAGGTGGAGTAACAAGGTTTTACGGAGAATGTGTAATTAATGTCATTTTAACCCAAACTGACACTTAAGGAGCCAATAAAACCTGACTTTTGAAAAGAGACACTCAAACCTCCAAAAACAGTGACTGTTGGAACAGCTATATGGATTAATATTTGACAACATAAAGACTTTGGTTGTCTTTATCAGCAGGAAAGAATAACTCTGAGATTAATCAATATTGTTGTTCCAGTAATTTAATATTTATGGCTCTCATATACCGATATAGAGATAGATTACTCTTCTTATACAGCACAAAAAAAAAATCATCTCACGTGTAAATAATTTTATTAATAAGAGCTACTACATGTCTAAGTCAACTATCACAGATGTAAGCATTATAATTATACTGAACAAAATTATAAACGCAACACTTTTGTTTTTGCCCCATTCATCGTGAGCTGAACTCAAAGACTTTCACTATGTGAGAAAAAACAAAAGTGTTGCGTTTATAATTTTGTTCAGATGCACGTGAATATGTGCTTGTCTGTGGATTTTACAAACCTAAAGTCCTTTTTGTTTCCCATGTCCCAGGCTGTGGGGTGACAGACCACCTTGCGTCCATCCTCAGGCTTAACCAGCATGGAGTCCTTCCAGAAGTTTGGGAACATCTCATAAAGGCCCACAGACATGAAGAATTTCTCTGCTTCTTTGAAAAGCCGAATCTCATCCCAGCCCTGAAATTCAAGTCGACATTTTGAAGACGGTCTATGTTCCAATGTAGGATTTTAATGTTTGCATGCACTATATTACAAACATGTTTTAAATATCTAATATATGTTATATGCTGTATTGTCATCAGTATTGTTTCAATACCACAATCAACGGGTATGATTAAATGTTTGATTGAGTAACGAACAGAAGATGTATGAAGCTTGCAGTAGCTGAATAGACATTAGAAAGCGTTGTGGGGAAGCTACGATAGGGAAATCCGCCGTAGCACCCAGGCACGACGGACCCCTATAAACCTATGGAGAGGAGGAAGGGCAGGACAGAGAAAGGGGTGGGAGGGAGGGATGCAGGATAAGAGGGCGAAGGGGAGGACTTAGGACGTGTGGGTATTTATGGAAATGCTGGCGATGACGCGCTTGATGCTTGGTCCCGCACCTGAAACTCTGCTAATTAGCACCACTTAATGTACAGAAAGAAAAAAACAGAATCAACTTAATTGTACTGTACCTTGTCCACCATAGTTTTGCTGACATCAATATCTGGTTTGTCGGGGTAGGGGATTGACAGAGGGTACAGGTTGGTCCAGAATCTTCCCCACATGTCACCTGAGCAATGAACATAAAGGCTAATTGTTTTTCACTCTAAATACCCTGAGTAGATGCTGAAATGTTCTTCCTAATGTTGATGATCATAGTAAGGTGTGTGTTTAGACAATCCCTTTCAAAGGGAGGTGTCTATATATATATATACATATTACAAATACTACATTCTGTGTATTACATCTGTTGCTAAAGCTTCAAAATACCCTTCGAATGCCCACTAATCAGAAGCTACATAAGTACAGTCAATTTTACATGTAAAGCTCATTTTACAAGTTGTCCCTCATGATGTTAAGACCTGGACAACAGAGGGAGCCATACACAAGTCTGGACTGGGACTTACATGAAAATTCAAATCTCACTGCTCTGAAGCTGAATTCTTTATTACACTGATTACACTTTAAATCACACCACTGTCACTTTTGCCTTGTGATTTCTCTTTAATTGCTCTGGTATTGTTTCTATTTTTACTTCTATTCTTCATTGAATTATCTTATTATTTGAATTTTATTACACTGTACTTTTTGGGCGATGGCCCAACGGATAAGACCATGCCTTTGGTGTGAGAGACCCTGGTTCAATCACCCACTGTGACCCATCCACCATTGTGTCCCTGAGCAAGACACTTAACCCCTAGTTGCTCCATAGGTGTGAGACCTCTGATATGTATAGCAATTGTTGCTTTGGATAAAAGCGTCAGCTAAATGAATAAATTAAATTAAATTTATCTGTACTTATTTCTGTCCTTGTGCTCCTCCAACAACCACATTTCCCCTGCGTTATCTTATAGTGTGACATACTGTAGATATTTCTTAACTGCAGTGATTTCCTGGTGAGTTTGTCTCTCGTTATAACAATATAACAAACAATAATAACAATTTAAAAAATATATAATAATAATAATAATAATAATAATAATAATAGCAACAATTAAAACTCAATGTAATTATGATATATAGAATGCAATATACAGAAAGAATGAAAAAACAGACTGCTGAGACATAATCATAAATGAATACAGTGTTCCGAAATTAAAATATCAATTTAGCAAAGGGATTTCTTAAGTTATTTGTATGCTATGGATGATAATCAGAGAGGCCAGCAAGTGAAAAATTTCATTGTGCAGTGCAACTGTTTATGACAATAAAGCATGAATATTGAATCTTTAGTGATAATGAATCTCATGATGCTTTTGACTATGTGATGTTTATTTCTTGACTATGAAGCATTTCTGCCCCAAACTCAATCAAAAGAAACTAATGGTAAAAATGGTGATGCCTCTGACAGGACTGAAAATCCTCAACATACCCAGCAAGTGGGCTGGCAGAGGTCCTTCTGAATCAATTTTGCCTTTGTAGACCTCTATAAGCCTGGCTCTCACATAGGCATGCAGGTCCTTGTATAAGGGCAGGATCTGGGGAAAAAAACCCAACAATAAATCACTGTTTTTACACAATCAACAAACTATACATTGTTACTCTAGAATGCAGATGCTATGAAACATGAGACATGCAATCCACTAACATGGACAGATAATCAACCTGTTTGTATATAGAACGGACGTCTTCCATCAGCTGATTTCTGGTATACTTGTACCGAATTTCCTCCTCAATGGTCTCATAGTTATATCTCCAGTAAGCTCCATAGTCTTCAAAACCTGTAAGAGTTTGCATGACAGGGAGGAACAGAAAAAAGAATGCATGAGACACAAATTTTACTTTAAAAAACAGAGTTTTCTTTCAGTTTTTTGGGGGGGGAATTTTGCTTACTATCTTTTGCATGGCAATGTAAGCCATGGCACTGCTAGTATGACATGGCTCAGAGGTTATGACAGTGGTAAACCCCAAGCTACTGAAGCCATGGTGTGTTGTTTGTTTTTCGGAGGGTCCGTGATACACAATCACTGAGCACTATCAGCTCAAAATGCTCGTTCTGTGTCCTATCAGACATGATCTACACCCAGCCACAATCTTGAACATTAGCTTATATCCTTTCTTGATAAACTTGTAGTCTGTGTTCAAAGATTGAGGTCAAAGTGCTTCCATTATATGTAGCTTCTCTGTTGTTCACACATTGAAGATATTAGTCATCTTTACAATAATACGTCAAAACATCAGACATCAAACTACATCAAGTGGCATATTTTCTTTGAGCCATATCACCGTTTAGTTTGGAAGCTTCATTCTTCAGATCCACATAGTCCTCGTACAGAGGCCTCATCCTCTTCCCCACCTCTCTTCTCCAGCCCTCCCACACATGCAGACGCTCAGAGTAGTTTTGGCTGTTGGCCATGATGTGCTCCAGGCCTGTAAACAGAGGAACACATCTCAGATTAATGTTTGTCTTTTCGTTAAATAAAAAAACAAAACAAATGCAACCAGAAAGTTTGCACTAAAACAAGTATGATAGTGGTGGAATGTAACTACGTACATTTACTCAAGTACGGTACTTTTACATTCCACTACGTTTTAGAGAGAAATATTGTACTTTTTACTTCCCTACATTGATCCCATACTTGTTACTTTTCAGTTCATAATTTTATGTGTAAAACATTTTCAGTTTATAATAAATAAACTACCGAACATTATAACAAGTTGTTAAAATTAGCTCTGACTAAGCAACATTAAAATTCTGCTTACATGCACACATCAATGATAATATTCTAATAATATATACTGTATCTGATAAATATAACAAACTGAAACTCAGTTTTGCATAATTAGTACTGTTGCTTTTGATACTTTAAGTACATTTTGCCACCAATACTTCTGTACCTTTACTTAAGTAAGATTTTGAGTACAAGACTTTTAGTTTACACTGTGGTATTGCTACTTTCACTTAAGTAAAAGAAATCAGTACTTCTTCCATAGATAGAGGTGTTTGAGAGTGCCTATATAATATTCTCCTAGAAATGTATCAAAGTACATGTCCATGTTCTGCACAAGCAGCATTTTACTGGCAGTATTTTACTGTTGTAGCTGGTCAAGGTGAAGCTAACTACTATGTTTTGCACCACAAATCTGTATTATTATTATTATTATTATTATTATTACTTTTGCTGTTTTGTGAAATATTGGATAATTTTTAACTCTTTGCTTTTGGATATTTGTGTAAATGAAACCATCTCAGAAATATAAAAGAAAAAGGTCTCTTTGGTGGAACTGCTAACATTTCATAGACATCTACAGGGGCCAAAACTATACAGTACATAGATTTTTTTGTACATGGCCATGAGTCAAAAGACTGGCAACCACTGGTTTAATCTTTAAAAGGCATTGCATTTTAAAAGATCATCACATAGTTTGTAAACTCTTAGTCTGAGAATTTGTAACTGTAACTGTCAGATAAATGTAGTGGAGAAAAAAAGTACAATATATCACTCTGAAGTGTAGTGGAGTCAACGTAAAAAGTAGCATAAAATGGAAATCATCATCATCATCAAAAATTGTACTTGAGTAAATGTACTTTCCATCACTGGAAACATGTATTTTGAACATATTTGTTGTCAGAGTTCAAAATTAAAGGACTAAATATTATAAAAGGGTTCTATTATAATATATATATATTTTTAAAACACATTCACACTATGGATTACAGAATCTTGGTAAAACTTCTGTTCAAAAACTTAAAGTGACTATGTAAATTATAAACTACTTTAGCTTTGGCTGACAGTAGCAGGCAGTCATGTCAGTCCTTATTAACAGAGTCTACCTGGCTCCAAAGTCTGGCAGTTGAGGGAGTCGTCCATGAGACACACTGTCGCTGTGCTGTAGATTGTACTCATCTCACTCATGACCTTACTCAGCTATAAGTAGATTTAAAAGAAAACACAAGGAAACAACATTTAGGTTTATGTGAATATCTAATGAACACTAATGATGGAATAAACTCAAAGCTACAGTAGCTGCAAATTACTGAGATGAAACTTGTGCCTTTGCATCTTTTACAAACATGAAAAGAACGTATTTTAAGAGATATCTAAATCTACATGTATAACAGACTTCAGCATGGAGTAACTGTCTTACATGTACAGCTTTATCATGGGATAGGGCACCAGATCCTTTGTCTTGTAGGGAGATGAGCTGTAATTTAATTTCTGGATCTTTGATCTGGTCAATGGGGAATTGCTGCGAGTCCCCCGACATCTGGGTGTAGAAATTGCCCCATATTTGCCCCTGTTCTGACTGGGTAGAATGAAAATACACACATCAAAATGTGTAAATCTGTAACTTTGTTTCATTTAACAGACATGAGCATTTGGTCAGTCTACAGTGGCTGCATGTATTTTAAAGGTCTCTGAATGCTTACCAGTTTGTCTGAGTTCTCCTTTGTGATATTGGTGTTGTAGGCCCATGATGCCAGCGAGTAATTATACATTCGCTCAGTGGCCTCCTCGTCGAACTTCTGCAGGAACACCCTTGCCCTGGTTTCCACTTCTGACTGAGCAGAAACAACGCAGGACAGTGACAGCAACGCTACAAGAATCCTAGAAGACATCTTGGCTGCTTCAGCTCCATCCACACACACACACAAACTAACTCTGAGAAGGACAGACACTGTGCTGTGTTATACAGTTTCAATAAATAATCTTTGCTGCTGCCTTGGCCTTTGGACAGCAGAGCCATAACTGAGGGTGTATCTGAGTTTTCATTAACAGATAGGATGTTTCAGAGGAACAGAGAGTGTTACTGGGATGTCTTCACATGGGGTGGGGGTGTCTGTGTTATACTTTGATTCATTATCACTCGCAAAATAGACATATGATCTCTTTCAAACGGTGCACAAATTACATGATAAAACATAAATCAAAGTCTTTTAGCATAAAACTAAAAACGAGCAAGAAAGCAGAATGAGCAATGTACATGTTACAATAAATACACCTTACAGTACATAAAAAAACACCAAAAAACATTAAATGGCCAGCTAAACGTGGAAGAAATCGTATCCATTGGCTGTTCCTTTTCAATATAAGACATTATCTCTCTTCTTAAAACTCATTTTCATCTTATGGCTATTTATTTATTGATGGAATTTGCTGTGATTGTTTTTAATTATTTAATCTGGTTTAATCTTTAATTTTATGGAATGTATTTACTTGTCAGTCTTTTATGTCTTCATTAATTGAAAAACTAAAATATAATCTGAGCACCAGAAATGGTTTTGCTCATGTTCACTTGAGGTCCTTGTTTTTTCTATTTATGTTATCCATGTGTAATTTCTTAAACAAACATGACCCTTTTGAGGAGAAAAATGTCAAGGAAACAATAGCATAAGACAAGCTTCCATCATAATCAGGTGGCTGTAGATTTTCCAGCAACAGATCAAATGCAAGTCATTTACTGTTAAGCCCTAAATGCTGATAAGAACTCAGCTGCAAGGGCAAGGTTTATTGTCAAGATTTATTACCAACCCCAAAATATGTTTTATACTATTTCTCTGCTACAAGTCAATCAATAATCAACTAAAAAAAAAAAAAAATCAGAATTGTTATTTTATCCACAGCAGCAACATAAAATCAATCCAAGAAATCCTTCAACTCTAAGTTCACCATTTTATTTATTGACACTCGTCAAGTAATCGGATAAAGACTTGTATTTGGGTTTTATATACTTATTTAGTTTTGGAGTGCCACTATTCTAATTGATCATTTTTTGTTTCTATCAGAGCAGCAAATACACTCAAAGGCAGTGCACCTGTTTTATATCCCCACGAACATGATCTTGATGCAACAGTGCCTTCTAGTGGATATATGCGATATTGTCACGATCATTAAAGGATAGGTTCACATTCTTTCAGGTCTGTGTTACTGTTAAACAGTACTTACAGTACATGCCTATTTGTACATTTAAAGCTCCATTGGTTGCTGCCTGTTCCTCCTGTCCATACTAATGAAGTGATCCCTTCTGATCGGATGTGATTCCAATGCTTTACATAAGAGTTTTTTCTTCTTCTCTGTCCCATTTACCATCTCATGATCCCTCAAGTATATATAGTGATCCTTTGGATCCCTAGGTTGGGAACCACTGGGATAAACTACCTAATGGTTTATAAAGCAATTAAAATAAAATTTAAAATCTAAAAATAAAATTTAGAAAAGTAATACAAATGTAAATGTATGTAATATGTTGCATTACTTTGATAAAGTAATTGAAATAGTTACACTACCAATACATATGAAATAGGGTAACTTGTAATCGGTAACCTATAACATTTTCAAAGTAACCTTCCCAACACTGTATATTTGTAACAGGGTTAATTTTTCTGAGTATGTTTACTTTTGATGCTTTAAGTAAATTTTGCTGTTAATTCTTCTGTACTTTTTTTAGTAGGGTTTTGAATGCATGCCTTTGATTTCTAATGGAGTATTTTTCTATTGTATGGCATTGGTACTTTTACTTATTAATAAAAAAATCTTCCATCACTGAAGGAAAATATACACTCCGTAAAAAGCCATATGTATGCAATCCAATATATAAAATAAAAAATATATATCAATTGTCAGCTTTGTTCAAGCATGATTTAGTTTGACTAAATGTGAGCCATGCTCAATGTTTTTACCACACAATTCAACATTTTAAATATATATATATATCCATCCATCAATTGTCAACCGCTTATCCTGCGTACAGGGTCGCAGGGGGCTGGAGCCAATCCCAACTGACATCGGGCAAAAGGTGGGGTACACCCTGGACAGGTTGCCAGTCCATTACAGGGCCACACATAGACAAACAACCACTCACACCTAAGGACAATCTTGGAGTCATCAATTAACCTAGCCTGTATGTCTTTGGATGGTGGGAGGAAGCTAGAGCACCTGGAGAGAAACCACACAGACACAGGGAGAACATTCAAACTCCACACAGAAAGGCCAGGACAACCGGAGTTTGAACCCACAACCTTTGTCCTGTGAGGTGACAGTGCTAACCCCTGCACCACCACGCCGCCCTTGAATATACATATACATTGCCTAATTATACTTTTTCTCAGGACTGCTTGTAGAAACTGCATTTGATCTGATGATTTGTTTGTACAAATAGGCCTTTTTCACAGCAGTCATTGTTACTTGTCACAGGTGTTACAACTAACATTAACCATGGCTCTGTTCTATTCCAGTGTCCCAGTAATCCATGACAGTGTGACAGTGAGCCAGCCTGCACAATATCACTGGCTGTATTAAGTTGTACCTCTCGGTGAAGCCTACTGACCTCAGTGTGCTGCATTCCCTCCAGGCCTGCCTGGCTGACATAAAAGACTGGATGTCAATAAACTTTCTACAACTCAATTCCAACAAACAGAAATCCTCACAATTGGAGCCCAGCACACTACTAAACATATTATGCCCTCTATTGGTCACTTCTCTACTCACATTATGCCTGTTGCCAGAATTCTTGGTGTCCTTTTTGATAGTAATCTTTGCTTCGAAAAACACATTGCTAAGATTGTCCCGTCCTGCTTCTATCACCTTAGAAATATTGCTAAGATAAAACCTATGTTAAATGCCAGAGATGCAGAAATGATTATACCTGCTTTTATTTCGTCTCGCCTAGATTATTGCAACAGCCTGTTCTCGTGTCTAAATAAAAAAACTCTGAACCGCTTACGATTAGTGCAGAACTCAGCTACTAGGTTATTAACCCAAACCAGGAAGTACAACCACATCATTCCAATTTTAATCTCTTTACATTGGCTCCTTGTCTATTTTAGGATTGATTTTAAGTTCTTATTGATAACTTTTGAAGCTTAATGGCCTTCTGTGCATCCCTGAGTCCAGGCTGAAAACACGAGGAGAAAGAGCCTTTGGAGTCAGGGCTCTGGAATGACCTGCCTGATGACATTAGTATGTCGGAGTCAATGTCTTCTTTCAAGTCTCGCCTGAAGACTTATTTATCTTATTGTTTTAATTTCATTTTAATTTTATTATGATTATATATGATTTTAATGTTTTTATCTTTCAGTGAAAGCACTTTGTGCTCTGTTTGATAAGTGCTCTAAATGAAGTTTATTATTATTATTAAAATACCCTAAAAATGAGGCAGCTAAATTGAATTCAGCCATCATTAATTTTATTATTTACACATGTGCTTTTTCTACAGTGACAACTCAAAATGTCTCTGTTATGATGGGTCAGCCCACAGTACCAACAGTTTAGTGACATCATGTAATTCCCAGCATAGCTCCACTAACGTAGACCTGACCGGAAGTCTAATCAGCCAGAGCGATTGAAAACATCTGTGTGGGTGTGCAGAGCTCTTAGTTTGCAGTGTAACAAATGATCATATCAAATGAATATAGTGGAGTAAAAAGTACAATTTTTCCCTCTTAAATGTTGTGAAGTAGAAGTATAAGAAGTTACGTAACATGGAAATACGCAAGTAAAGTAAAATTGTACCTGAGTGAATGTACTTAGTTATATCCGAGAACTGCTAAAATCAGCGTCAGTTGACTTGAGACATATGTGTCACTCTGTGAACTCTCACACAGTCAGGACGCTGAAGAAAATGTTTCCTGGCAACACATAAATATAGTCTCATTTAATATGTCGAATTTAATATGTCGAATTCATAGAATTTAAAGCAATGATCACCATGTTTCAAATTTGCAATGAAGGAGAAGGAGGGTGAAAACGTAGAAATGAAACGAAATGCAAAGTTCACACTGTACAAACAACTAACAATATTGTTTATACCCATTAACATGCGTTTTCCTAGGCTCTTTATATACTGTGGTTTATCGTACGCTTGGATGCAAATATATAACATTTCCCAATTTGTAGCTCAGATGAGCAGCTCAGAGTGAGGCCCATGATAGGTAACTGTCAATCTGTGCTGCTTCAAATTTGCTGCAACAGCAAGTTTATTGCGGACATGTCTATATACAGACTGAGCCTAGAGGCTATAGGCTAATCACTGTGAATGACACACACAACAGCCAGGCTTAGCATCCTGGAAACTCACATTCAGCAAAAAAAATCTGTTCCCTGGACATCATTCAGCTACAGTAGGCTCCTGCTGTAGGTGAACTTTTCGAGAAGTTCACACTTTTGCCATTTAGACCCTTAGTGTTTGACCAGAAAGATGTGTACAGTGAAGTGTGTGGTGCATTATAGCATATTCTACTATTTTTACTGTAATGTGTTGCATTACATTTTATTTTGTCCTGGATTGCTTTGTAAACATGTATGTTGAAAACTGGGCGAGTATGAAAATTCTAGGGGCTGATTATTCTTGATATGTGTAGCGTGTAGGCTCACCTCTTCCATCTTTTGTTTCTATGTCAGATAACAAAAGGCAAAAAAAAACAAAACATTTCCAAAAGCTGAAATGCACAAATGGGCTAAATAAAATAATGTAAAATTATCCATGTTATTTAAGTCCTTGTTTTCTACCTCCACAAGGTTATATTTCTGGTGGACCATCATCCTTTGAAGTCTTCTGAAAGGAAGCTTGACAGTCCTGTTAACCACTGGCTGAGATATGGTTACAAGAAAAAAAATAAATGTAGCAATTTTACAGTTGGAACCCCGATAACAAAAATATACCTTATTATACAATACCTTCTATTTTTTCTCTAAACAGTAGGAAATACAACTAAGTAAACATAACTTAGGATGCTACGTAACATCGAGTAACACAAAATACCACTTACATCCTAAAATTGTCGATGACATTACATTCCCATAAACAGTGATGTAATGTCTCTCCTTGTGCACCAGTCTGGGATAGTTGGATTTAAATCATGCTTGTATCTGATAAAGACTACAATCAAAAGTGTTTCCAATCTGTCTCTATTATTTCTTCTTTAGTGTGATTACTCAAAGTTGGTCTTCTACTTTCAGATGAATGGGATAGTAACAATGCATCAAGAATAATATCTCAGGTCAATATGAATTAATTTTGAATTCATGGATTAAAATATAAATGCTGATAACTGATTAATCTGTGAAAGCCTTAAAAAACATTAACTTCTTAGTCTTCCTTCTTCTGATATTATAAACCTATTTGACAATATGTAGAAAAGTATTAAAGTCACTTTACCATAATCTAAGCTTCCACGTTTAATGAAGGAGACAGAATACAGAAATGACCATAAATCGTTGTCATTACACCCCAAAAGTAAACATTTTGTGTTTATATGTTTTATGGGCATGGGCATGAACACATAACTATTCCTTTTATTTGCCACAAATTCATTCACAGAAGTTAGTATATTATCCTACACAGTGGTGTTACATAGGCTACATTTGAGGTTAAATAGGTCAAACTCCCTCTCATGAGAAAACTGTTAGAAAACTCTAATTCCACATTGGATCATTTGGGAGGAATAGTGCTGTGTAGAAAGTACTGTCAACACCAATCACAGACATATAGAGCATATCAAAATCGTTTTACAAAAATTGAAAAAGCAACCCTTTTTATAGCAGACTTTTTAAACATGTTATATATGTTTAAAAGCAACTCTAATAAAATTAGTAAAAGTCTAAAAGTATCATGGTTATAAAATAAGCCTGTTTGTGCCCTCAAAGGAGAACAAGTTTATTAATGGCTAATTAAATAGATATTTCATAACTACCTGAAATTCTTAAGTTGAAATTGAGCATGGTTGTCTGCTCCTTTGAAATCTTATCCATATGTCAACAAATGGACACACCACCGGTCCAGGGGTTGGTGTACCATTGTACAAAAGTGTGATATTGTAAAAGAATTTGAATGAACATGGGGTGATGGCGCAATGGATAAGACACATGCCTTTGGTGTGGTAGACCCGGCGATCTCTGACATGTTTAGCAATTGTAAGTCGCTTTGGATAAAAGCATCAGCTAAATGAATAAATGTAAATGTAATGTAACATCATCAGGGTTAAATAGCAAAGTCGTAAAATGCTCCTCTGTCGGGATGTCCTGATGAGATACTTGTAGGCTGGTTTTCATGACTGTTCCCTGTCCACACACCTCCAGGTTTTACCTCAGTCTTCTCTGTCATTCAGCCTGCACAATGTTCAGGCCGAAGAGCCAGGCTGCATCAATTCCACCAAAAGTGACCGCAAAAGGGCCGGAAATTCACGGATTGGCTTAAAAATAAATGCGTAATGTGTGCAGAAACAATATTTGTGTATTTAAAAAAGGGGACTTTTCAAGATATGCTGTATGGTGTTGGTGTGTGTTTTGTCAGCTCAGTAATGATGTGTATTTTATATACATTTTGCAGACCTCTCCTCCATCATTGCTTATAATTGTACCTGACACCTGGTACTTATTTTGAAAGTTTTGAACAGTATTTCCTTTTCCTTCTGGTTAGCTTGACGCTGCACGGATGCAACCCATGATCGCAGACTCAACACGCATCCTCACACCACTGACCCGAGCTTAGCTGTGTCCTGCATGTGTGTGCATGTGTGTGCGTGTGTGAGCGGGAGTGTGAGTGATCCCCAGAAACCAGCAGCAGGATGGAGGATCTCAAGGAGAATCTGGGAACTTTGGATTGACGCCCGGGGATAACGCGCGGTCGGCCTGAACCTCATCGGGTTTCTCGTGGATTTCTATATTTGGATGTTGTCTGTTTCCCCCTTTTCTCGTTTTCTTCTTGGCAGTGGGGATTTACACTTGGCTTACAACTCCTATTATTTCTGGCGTGCAAAATGCCATTCGCCAAAAGGATTGTGGAACCGCAGCTTCTGTGCAGGCACCAGATCCCCAACGATGAAGGTCTGCTTTTCGAGGACCTGTGTGCCATCAGTAACGTGGTTCTGTCCCGGACCTTGCGACAGCTGTCCGACCTGGCCCGGCACGCCTGCTCCTTATTTCAGGAGCTGGAAAACGACATCATTAGCACCAACAAGCGGGTCTGGGTCCTCCAGAACAAAATAGGCCACATACAGCAGACTGCCAGTGCCCTAGACCCTAAAAAGGAGGCAGTGCGTAAGTATACCACCACAAGTGTATATACCCCCTCTCAAAATGAAATCCTCTCTTGATTTGCACCTGGGCAATGTGCGATTTTATTCATTCATATCCTACATGTGTGTCTTCATGCTTAGAAGGGCGCCCACCTCTAAATTATTTTTACCCATCTGCTCGCATGCCCGCAGCCGCGCTTTCATCCCCCCATTGAAATGTGCCATACAATTGCATTTGCACATTTGACCATCCAGTAACGTCGAGATGTGTTTTCACAGCGCAGGATGTGTTGACTGCTCATTCATTTGGCGGTCCAGACTCGGATGAGTGTGCCCGTCGACGAGGGGAGAGGGTGGGTGGGGGGTGTCGGTGTGTGTGTGTGCTCACAGACATTCAGAGCGAAGCGGAGCGGAGGGGCGTGTGTTGCCGCTGCATTGGCCCAGCATCGCAGTCTCGTTACTGCGGCGGGTAGCGCACACCTGAAGCATGTTCAGGCGGTGTTTTCGGAGGCACAAAAAGGGCCGCCTCGTTCATTCGTGATGTGTATGTGTGAAGTTCAGGGTCGGGTAGACTATCTTAAAAGGATTTTGAGGTGTGTGTGTGTGTGTGTGTTGGGGTTTTCACTGGCGACTCCCCGTGCGCCAAACCCACCCTTTCCACATGCAGCGGTACCAACACAGCATCAATAATGAATCCAGTTGCAGGGTAAAAATGAACTAATCATGACTGGATATTCAAGTGTAGCTTTAGTTGCTGTGGACGGATCACATAAAAAAAGCCTGATTGGCATCAATGAGAGACCCTGCAAGTCGATGTAACAGCGCGTTCTGCACAGCAGCTACATATTATTTATGTCCTCTGCAGTCCCTTCAGTATAAGACTTGATTTTAGACGATCTGTGCAGTGGTATTAGTCCAGTTTTGTGCAGTGGGATTTATCACTGCTGTAGGTTATCATAATCTGGGACAATCAAAGAGTATTTTGGGGCCTAAAGCTACTATAGGCTCATGAACTCTCTCTTTAGATTAACCCCCCCCCCCACCACAGACACACACACACACATCCCAGCATATGTGTCAGGGAGGATGTCTTTATTGCATAAAACAGTCTTACTGTATTGCCCTGTTAGCTCTTGTTTGCAGTGGATCTGATTGAATGAGGGTCTGATGTCAAAAACTATACAAACTGTATTAGAAGTAAATTGTGTCAGAAAGATTGTTTTCATTTTGTCCAGCAGAAAGGGATGGGCATTTCTATTTCTATGTTGAAGTCATTGTACAGTACAACACTCCACACACAACAGCACACTCACGTCTCACTATTCTAAACTCCTTAAACCTGTCCACAACGCTAAACCCAGAAACCTGTCTGTCTGTTACACCTGTTGTGCTCAGAAAACCCTGAAATATTGATTTGTTGAGTGGATTGTGCTTCTATATACCTACAGCCAGTCAAGGCATACAAGATAAGCGTCATGTTGCATATGCTTTTCCAAATGTTTTGTGACTCTCAAATTTGAGAATGCCATAATGAGCTCTTGCAGTCAATTAAGAGTGGACTCTTTACTCTAGATCATGAGATAAATCTTCTTCTTTCCCAGATAGAAAATTAGAAAAAAATGAATTCTGTTAGATGCTCTCTTCTCTGAAATGCTGTAGTTTTTAAATGTTCAGGCCTCTATATATTATTCCAATCAAACAATCATCCTTTACACTTTTGGGCAAATGTTGACACGCCTGAAAGAAATGTGGTGAAATCTTTTGTTTTCAATCAAAAAGGTGGTCTTATCATGACACTCCACCACTTTAAAGCTTTGTCGACCTGCATTAAAACTCAGGCACTGTCAGAAATGTATCCACGTCTACAAACCTACCAATCAGAATACAGTTTAAAATTATGCAGAATACACAGGCAAGCTAGCTGCTGCTAAAAATTTAACTCCCATGCCGTCTTCTCCAAAGCTGAAAATTGCTTCACAATCTTCTCCTCTTTCTCTTTTGAGTTTTTTTGTATGCATAGCGCCAGTGCTACGTGGGAAAAGCTTGGAAAAGCCATAGACTGTCTAACAGAAGTGGACGTTTTCACTGTGACGTCATCCATTGGTTTGTGGACTGCCCTTTGGAAGCCTTGAGTTTGGCAGCTTGGCCATGTTGAAATTTTGCAACCAGGCACTGGACGTGACCATATTCGGATGAGACAATGACTAGAGCAAGCTTGATTTGTTGGGTGCATCTGTGATTCACGTTAACTGTGATTTTACCCAATTTGCTCATTTTGGCTAGCTAAAATCAGGCTTTAAACAAAAGTACTTAACGGAAAAAAATTAACAGCTAACTCCTAGTTAGTTTGTTTAACGGCGCTGGTTAAATTTACCCAGTGCAGTGAATCTGACTCACTCTAGCCTGATTGACAGGTTGCTGCTATCGACATGTCAATCACAAGGTAGTCCCGCTCAAAAGCATACTCTGCCTTTTTCATCTATTTTCCCCGAAATGGGAATGATTTACTAAATGATCATCATGCTGTATTTAAAAAGACTTGAAAATAATGATTGAGACCATAAGCTCATTAGGAAAGTGTTTACTGAGGTAATAAATCAGGTGAGAAATGGGGTCATTTTACCATTATTTCTAATGGAACCGAACTTCTTTTTGCAACCAGTGGAGTCGCCCCCTGCTGGCCATTAGAAAGAATGCAGGCTTAAGTTACTTCCGCATTGGCTTCACTTGTGAGAGCCAGATGTTGCCGTTTGGGCAAAGCAGATTGACTGTGCAATGACATGTCTCTGCTTGCATCCATTTTTTGTTCTATTTAGATCATAACAATACAATTCACCAAATATCGATAACACAATCTGACTTTCTAAATATTGATCACGTAGTCTGACACCATCCGCCTTTATAGACATGCTACTATTGTTTGGATGTGTTGTGTATTGTTTTATTTAAAGTGAATCTAGGCACTTCACATCTGGGATCTTTATTCATCCTCCATCTCAATTTTGATCATTAGATTAGATATTTCATTCATGCAAAATGATTGAGGAATTTGAGAATAAACTTTTGACGTTTGGCTGTATGGGACTTCCGCTTGGTTGAAGGGAGAGCTTGTGTCCTCTGCAGACCAATGCTCATACTTGGATGTCCACCAAAGTTTTGCTATTTTTATGCAGCTTTAAAAAGGCCTAATATTTTCTCACTTGCTCTCAAATGGCAGCAACAGCCCTTAGGAGCTGAATATCTCTGTATGTACACACAGACTGAGACTGAATGTCAGTGACAACATAGTTTCCTCACTTCATTGTAGACTGTATCAAGATTCAAGCAGTCAATATGGAGCTAACTTGGATTGATCCTGAACATGGCAGTGGGCAGTGTTCAGATGGTGTTGAGGCAGTCTGTGTCTGTCACATTCATGGAAAACAATGTGTCGTGTTAGACATGTACCAAGACTTCTTCAAACAGTCTTTTCTATTAGACATCTGTTAGCACTAGCATTGGTAGCAATACAATAGTAGCTCTCCATTGATACATTGTGTTAAATGTGGAAAAGGTCAACTTTAGTCAACTTTCAGCTTGTTTGATGATTTGTTTTAAAATATTTCTTGTATTTTGCCCTGTGATTCCATTATGTCTGTCTTAACTGAAACAAATGCTGATATACCCGGTTTTCATTTCTCAGAGCTCAGGGCACCATCTTTGGGTGTCCAAGGCCCAAATATATAAATTTATCTTAAAACCTAAAAGACAAGTGAGTATTTATATTGGGGGGCTGAAGTCAGAAAAAATCTGGCATTTTTGCTTTTAAAGCTGAATGCAATGACAATCAATTGCCTATCAAAATAGTTGCAGAATGACTAATAGTTTCAGCTCTAATTTCTTGTAGTACTGTGTATATCACAACTGACTAATGCTGGATAATTGATGCTGTCATGTAGGACTAAAAGTGAATGCTGATATGAATACTGCACAGCAAAAAACAAACAAACAAAAACTGAAGTAAATGTGTTTTGAGGTCTAGAAGCCTATGTTTTCCTATTTAATGTTTCAGAAAAAAGGCAATGCTTATATGTTATGATTCTCCCCACCTCGCACACAGTGAAATCTTGTAAGGATGTTTAAAATTATTATCTGGATCCTTGTGGTGAAATAATTGATAGTTTTTCTAATCAGCCACACCATAATAAGACATGTAAACAGACAGTTATAATACAACAAATACATAAAAATCTATTGTTGAATTAGTAGCCTAACCTAAGGAAAATGGGTTGTGCTGAGTAACCCAGAAGGAATTGGCAACACATTGTGGATTGTTTGCTTTTCATCTTGTAAGCAGTTACATAAATTTATAAAGTAAAAGCATCAGTCCATGTTCTGATTTTAAGAGCACTCTTCAAAAGGTGTCAACATTTTACCCCTTTAATATAAGCCCTGCTTCCTGTCTGTATACTAATCCACAGCGACTACAAAAAGTAGCTTATGGTCAAGCTTGGAGGCATGTTTAGGGGACAGAGGTTGCACTTTTCTACAGTCTGAGAAGAAGACTCGAGTTGTAGGGAAAATTTCACATCTTCAAAGCTTCACCAATCAATATGTTTTACATCAACAAGGAATCAAGTGAAGTGATGTGTAATGTGAGAGGGCGTCGCTTGCAGCTTACATGAACCCACAGGGAATTATCAGCTGGCAGCAGCATCAAAAAGCTCAGATAAACCACTTTGTAGAAAAGTTGTTAGGCACGAAGTAAATGTGTAACTTCTCCTAAAAGTGCCAATAAAACCAACAGCAAATGTGTTTTGTTAAGCCCCTTTTCCACTGCACAGTACCAGCTCGCCTCAACTCGACTCGACTCGCCTTTGTCTGTTTTTGCATTGTGGAAAAGTTGTACCTGTACCTGCTTCCAGATACTTTTTTTCGTATCACCTCCGTCAAGGTTCCAAGCGAGCTGAGGCGATACTAAAATGGGACGTGAAAACACGGCAGACTACTGATTGGTCAGAGAGAATCGTCACTGTTAACTGCATCATCATTGCACGCGCCTGACAGAGGCGAGAAATCTTGTCCTACTTCTTCTTCTTCTCTGGGTTTTATGGCGTTTCGCAACCAACTTGTTCAGGTGCATACCGTACAGTTGTGTGTCGTGTCGCTATGACGAACGGCTACATGCGGACTGGTTCCAGCCAAGTGGGAAGCTTCCGGTCTACAATACCGGGTACAGCACCGGGTGCGTCTCCATGAGACTGTCTGAAAGCGTCAGTTATGATGCATTGAGATGAGAACGTGTTGGGTCCCAATATGCTTCAGCAGCTTCATATTTTTTTCATTGAATGCTAAATTAATACAAGTGCAGAATGAGTAATCAAAATTGTAAAATGGTTTTCCAAATGGCAAACTTAAATACCATCAAGAATACCTACAAAACAATGTTTTTGTCATTGATGAGTGAGATACTGCCATAGTGGTGACATAGTGCAAAGCATATATATATATAAAAACATTTAAATATGGATTATGGGAATAGGAGATTTTGTTATTCTATGTTTCTCTAAAAATACACTAGAAAACACACCATTGATACTTCTCTTGTCTTCATTTGCCTATTTGCCATTGAAGTAATCCAAAAGTAACTAAAAGTAATCAGATCACATTACTTTTATTTTGTAGTACTTGGATTACGTTACTGATTACATTTTTAAACAAGTAATTAGTAATTGTACCAGATTACATTTTTAAAGTAACCCTCCCAACCCTGTTGGTATCATACAAGTAGCGCAGTTAAAGTTTCAAGAAGCCACTAAGGTGTGTCCAAACTGAACATGAAGCATCTTTGTGCTATTAACCCAAAATTTGACCAGTGGTGGTTTGTAATGTGTATTTGTCCCAAACAGCTAATAAACAGATTGTACACATATTAACCAGCCATTTCATAAGGACAAGACTTCTGAGATGCTGCAGTCATTGGACCCACTTGCTGTCGGTCAAGTCCGAAAATCTCCATGAAAATCCAAATGGCGGCTGGCTGGACTGGGTTTTCAACGCCAGTCAAAAAGCAATCTACTGTACATGCACTAAACATAGCATTTTTGCTATTAATAAGACAGTGGATGATGCCAATCTGTCACTCAGATCGAGACTAGGAAATAGAGACGTGTCTTTCTTAGGTCCCACCCATGAGATTTCAGCTCAACATTTTGGATTTGCAAACAAAACTTTTGGATGACATTTTTAATAAAACATTTCTGAGTGTGGATAGTTCTTCTATCAAACCTATTTTTTGATAGCATAATAAAGACACATTACATTTAGCTGACGCCAAAGCAACTTACAATTGCTATGTATGTCATCGCACGCCTCTGGAGCCAAGCAGTTAAATGTTTTGCTCAGGGATACATTGGTGGATGTATTTTGTATTTCATACATAAGGCTACTATTAATTACTTATGTATAAAACTCTGCTAACACGTTAAAGGTGACAGGTTTGGGATTAGGCGCAGAATCAGTAGCAACACACAGCATACACCAACTTTCCTGGCGCTGAACACACACTCACACACGTGGTTGAAGAGGTTTTAATGTGAAAATATTGGTCTGTAGTATTGTACTGCTCTGGCAACACTGGTTTCTTCCTGGCATGCCATTATAGCAAATTTGACTTTGAATTTGAATTTGAGAGAGTATGGCCTGCGGCAGCTGGGGACTGTTTTCGCTAGTCTGCATAGTAACAGGAGAGAGAGGGAGGCCTGCTTTAACCTTTCAGCTGAGTCAGTCTCTCTCTCTCTCTCTCTCTCTCTCTCTCTCTCTCTCTCTCTCTCTCTCTTATCATAGTCACTATTTTTTTGTAGTAGAAATTGCATTAAATATGTAGTACACATCTTAGGGTACTACATACTTTTGAAACAGTTTGTAATAGACAAAATGAAATGAGAGAAGGATAGGCAGACTGAGAGCTAACAGTAGAGTACAGTGTGTGAGCCTCAGTGGTCTGGAAATAAATGTGTTTTTTTCTGTCTCACTCGCAAACACACACAAAAACTCAGAAATGGAGACATATTTACCAACTTTATATTGTGCAACTGGTCAACAAGCTTAATCTTTTCAGTGTGTGTATCTGTGTGTGTATTGTGTGGTTGAGGGATCTGATTTCAATCACACAAGGCAGGTCAAGATGCCCAGGCACATCTTTTCTGTCTCACACATAACCACAGATACACCTCACATCAAGGGCATCAATTCAGATGTTTTCAGAATTCAATATGTGTGATGATTTACGGGCTTGTGTCTCTCACGGCATCTTCAATGTATCTTCCTCCTGTATTTACCTCCATCTTTGCATATCTGTGTCCATTCTCCTCCTCCTCCTCCTCTCCATCCATACCTCTTCCCTCACTGCCCTACTTTCCCCATCATCATCAGCATGGAGAGACTTCTGCCTCTTGACAGCATATTTAATGTTTAATGCACTTTGATTTCCACCCAGACACAAGCCAGAGAGGAGAGGAGAGGAGAGGAGAGGAGAGGAGAGGAGGATGAAAAAGTTTGATAAGAGAGTGGAGATAAGGGAGAGAGAATGAAAAAGATGGACAGCCATTAAGATGGACAGCCATGTTAACACAGGGCGTCTGATTTGAAAGGAGAGAAAAAAATTTAATTCTTGGTTTAAAATATCAAGAAAGATGGCAGTAGAAAATGCTAACAAGAACATTAAAGAGCAACACCCACTTTTAGTTTGAACATTGCCACCTCACCTATTCAAACAACACAGAGTCTATATCTGTAGACAGCAGTTCTGTGAGGCTAGTACCTTTAGCTAACTGCTAAAATCAGCATGCTAACATGTTGCTGTTTAACAGGTCATGTTTACCATATTCAGGGGCATTGCACAAAAATCTGGGCCCTGTACATAAGCATTCTTTTGGGCCCCTCCCCTGCATCCACAACTATTCGTTCTACTATCTTTGGTCGCTACAGGGACCTTTGATTCTTACCAATAGTGGGACTAAAACATTATGTTCACAAAGGATTATCCCCATGAGAGCATTATTATTCTGTACAACTTTCATGGCAATATGATCATTAGATTTTGAGATATTATTTGGCATTTATTATTTTTGCATTTTGTAGTTTGATGTAGTGGTCATGTGATGTACAGAGGTTTCACAATTAGAACCACAAGGACACATATATATTTAAAAGAAACCATTCAGTCATATGGGCAGTCAGCCAGTGTTACCGATATACACTATACGTCTTTGTTAGCGGCTTTAACTGAAATAAACAGCTCATCTTGTTTAATAGTTAATAAATGCATGGGAGGATCTTAAGTGAACATGGCTCATCCTTTGGTGAGAATGATGTCCTCATTTAAAGGAATTAAATTATAACACAGTTGTGTTGATCATTATTTGTGCACAAGGGTAAATGTTGAGACAAAGATCCCAGAATAACATTTCCATGTGAGGATGGTAGGTCAAAAACAGAGGGTGAAGGCAGTAGTGGAAAGGCTGATGGAAAGGGACAACTTAAATCAAATAATTATTATTTTTATATGTTCTATTATAAGAAGAATAGAGTTGAGGCAATCTCCCCTTTTATCTCCATATGTCTCTTTTTGTTGTGTTTATTTTTGTGTCTGAAAGAGTAAGAAAGAAAATAAGAGATACACAAAACAACTCCCACATAACTAAACCAAAGCATATGGTCAGCATATGTCCACTTATGTTACCACAGAAACATGTGGGCATGACATGTGGGGAGGTCACGAGAGAGGGATGTGATGACATTGCATGTGCAGGGATGTAAACTTAAACTGTCACACACTTTATCATTATGAGCACAAGACAACAGAGCACCCAACCGCAGCTCTGCTTGACTCACACAAACACACAGTTTATTTCATTCAGCTCCTCAGAGTCTCTTATGTCATGGAGAGTAAAAATCATCACTGCACATTTTCTGTTCTCATGGCCCAGTTACCTCTAGACTAATTTCGGTTTAAATGATTCCACTGCCTCATATATAGCAACACACACATATCCAACGAAGGTTAAAGTCAAGGGCAACTGGACTTGGTTGAAGATACTGGAAGACGTTTCATCCCTCATCCAATGGACTTCTTCAGTTCTGACTGACTGGTAGGGAAACTCTGCTATTTAACCTCAGTGGGGTCGTTTGCCAGGATCGTTGATACTGCTGGTTTGTTAGTGTTCCTGGTTGCTGTAACGACAGTCGTTACAGTTGTTAGGACTACCGGAGGCCAAGACTGAACGACCATCGTTGGTATCTTCACCTGATGCCAATGGGTTACGTTTGTTGAGTTTCCTGGGAAGTGATGAAAGGACCACATTGTAAGTGGGGGATAAGTGGTGGCGTAGACCCCCTCCTCTGTTCAATGACGGCTTCTCAACCCGGGTGTAGATGGCTTCCTTGACACCTCTTTCAAACCATCCATCTTCTCTGTCTAAAATGTGCACCTGGTGGTCATCAAACGTGTGTCTTCTGTCCTTCAGATGTAAGTAGACTGCAGAGTCTTGACCTGAGGAGTTGGCCATTCTGTGTTGAGCCATGTGTTTGTGTAGTGGTTGTTTAGTCTCCCCAATATACAGGTCTGTGCATTCCTCACTGCATTGGACCGCATACACTAGATTGCTTTTCTTGTGTTTGGGTGTGCGGTCTTTGGGGTGTACCAGTATCTGTCTTAGTGTGTTCTTGGGTTTAAAAAACACAGGGATGTTGTATTTGTTGAAAATCCTCCTGAGTGTCTCTGATACTCCAGACACGTATGGAATCACAATGTTGTTGCGTTTGACCTTCTTTTCTTCATCCCCTGTAGTAGTCCCCGGTGGCACAGCCATGCTTCTGTCTGTAGAATCCTCCGTTGTACTGGAAATACGTGGTGTTTAGACAGAGGTTGAGTAATTTACAGATCTTGTCAGGGCTGAGGCTAGTTCTGTTGTCCAGGGTGTTGTCTTGTGTTAGCCGTTTCATTACAGTTTCTACCGCTTCTATGATGGGGATGCACATGAACGAGTAGTCCTAACGACTGTAACGACTGTTGTTACACCAACCAGGAACACTAACGAACCAGCAGTATCGACGATCCTGGCAAACGACCCCACTGAAGTTAAATAGTTGAGTTACCCTACCAGTCAGTCAGAACTGAAGAAGTCCCTTGGATGAGGGATAAAACGTCTTCCAGTATCTTCAACCAAGTCCAGTTGCCCTTGACTTTAACCTTCGTTGGATAACTATGACCTGGATGACTGAGAATCTTCACAGACATACACACACATAGAAAGTAGACATGCTTTCAGATCAGCCTTCCCAGTACCAGCAGGTAAACACTCACATACCCCCTCACACAAACATAAACACACTTGCCCATGGTGATATATACCCCCCCACCACCACCACCACCACATACACACACACACACACACACACACACACACACACACACACAACCCACTGAATCATATTGAGCCTCTTCTTTCTCATGTTGTCATTTCAAATTCTGCTTTAAGTGCCCCTGTCTTTTGCAGCCTGCAATAAAACATGCATGCAGAACTTCTCGGTCTGTACATCACAGTGCTCGGCCGGCTGGACATGCACTGAGGAGTTGTGTGTACAGACTATAGGACAAGAAACACTTTCTACCGAGTTTTGGATCCCACAGAGAGACTGGACTCCTAATATAAAAAGTCAAAAATGCAAAAAATCACAATTAAATGTTTGTGATTTCTGCACATGAATTTGCTTTAACAAATATAACTACAACACTAACAGAATTATGTTCTTTGGTTTAGAAAAGGTAAAAGGATCAGATCACACAAATAACAAAAAATATAAAATTTACTGTCATGGTTTTGAAAAATCTGCCACTGAGACTATTGCAATGTCCCCAACACAATGGATGTGATTTTTTGCTTTTGCAGTGCTAAACAGACAGAGCGAGCTTCCCCTTTTTTCCAGTGTTTATGCTAAGCTAAGCTAATTGTCTCCTGGATATACAGTAGCTTCATATTTAACAGGCAGATACGAAAGTGGCATCGATCTTCTCATCTAATTCTCTGCAAAAAAAAAAGCATTTCCCAAAATGTCAAAATACTCCTTTAACTTTTGCTTTGGTGATAAATAGTAGATGCATGTTGCAAATTCAAACACTGTGAATGGTTTTGTGAAATAGAGCACTGGATATAGCATGCAGGGGCTTTCAGGGGAACTGCAAATATAATACTTGATTACATGATTAGTACAAGTAATAGCCAAATTGTACTCATAATCTTGAGATAATGATAACAAATGTAATTTGAAATGACAGAACCATGTGCTGGTTATAAACGACCTGTATATACTGTACAGCAGATACACTATAATACACAGTGACACCCTTGGTGCTTTATAAGTTTTTTTCTTGGTAAAACGTGACTCTGCAGCTCAGTGTGTTGCTCCTTTTTGTGTCAGTGTGTATCCAAATACCTCTGTGATGTGTGTGTGTGTGTCTGCATACATTTGTGTGTTAGCCTCCTGTGACATGCTAAACTGAACTGTCCTGAACTGCTGTCATCTATGTCTGGAGACCCCATCAGCATCACCATTCCCCCCAAAACCTTTGACAGATGGCAGGAGACCAGAATAATGCACATACTCAGCAATCTCTCTGGGTCAGTTTGTGTGTGTGTGTGTGTGTTTGTGAATGTGTGTGTCCATCAGTGTCTGCACACTGAGTAGATGATCTAGAGACTCCAGCATGTAGCATAAAGTTTAGTGCAGTAATTCCACAAGCACCAATGAGTAACGTTTTACCTTGTGTAGTACGTAACAATAGACTTCAATAGAAGCATAGAGGCTGTCGGAAGGATATAGATGCTGTTGGTTCTTCAGAAAATGTTACATTGACAGTCACTAATTGTTTGCAGCAAGAGACGGTGCAAAGGAAACAAAGTATTTCGTATGAAAACTATGTAAATAGGTATTTTATTGGCTAAAACCGTTGTTCCATGTTTGCAAATGAGTTAAACCCCTTGTGATGATAACAACTTCTAAGTTGGCAGATTTGAAGCATAGCTTTACGTGAACTGTAAACAAAGTTTACACAAGTCTCAAAATGAAAAGTAGTATTCAGTAGAGCTGAAACAATTAGTTGATTAGTCAAACAACAAGTTTTTTTTTTACCATTTAAACAACATCTTTGGGTTTTGGACTGTTAATTTGGATAATACATTGGCTCTATGAATTCCAGGTGACTGTCACACACGGAGAGATAGTGAAACACTGGACCGAGCATTTGACCGAGCTGTGAGGGGCTGGGAGTCTCAGCAATGGTGGTGTACAAACTATAAAATCATGGACATTGAATATTTTAGATAACTTATAATTCATAGGCACCTGAGCAATGGAGCAAGTGGAGCAAATGCATCCCCATTCATTTACGCATCCCTTACCCCATTCAATTAGGGGGAGCAAAGTCTATTTAAAAACACACAAAATCATACAGTCCTCTGAAATTGGATGATTATATTTCATCATGCTTAAATATAATATATTCTATTAAACTTGTTGTTGTCTTACTATTTTTAGCAAATTACATTTTTGGACCACCCTTTCAGTTGGTTTAGTCGAGCCCATTGCCACAGCATGTTTTGGCTGTCAATCACAGTCCACAAGGTGTCTGACTATTTCCAATGGTGAGAAACATGCAGTGTAGCCTAACTGCGATCATAGTCTGAAACTAGAACAAGATAGGCTAGAGTATGTTGAATGAACCTGCTTGCCCCACTGACCCAATCCAAACTTAAAATTAGTTAACTGTAGGATTGTATTGTTGCTGAAATGACGAATCAATTTGCAAGTAGATAGGATCCAGCTGTGAAGAAGGGATTTTTGCAAAGGAGCCAAACCAAAAAGAGTTTGCACTTTTAAGTGTAACGTGGCTAATAATGTTTTGTATTATCTTGATTTTATTATTTGGGATTATTTATCCAACTGTAAGACTCAGTAGGGCCTATACAAAATTATAAATTGTCATTTTTTAAGGTTTGGAGATTATTCTTAAAAAAAATAAATGACGGCGGGGTTATGATTTGTACGTTGTTTTTTAAATTAAAATGGAAGTCAGTAATGGCTAATCACTTTGATGTGACTATTAAAGACACAAAACATCTGTACAAGCGGTGACAGTTTGTTGCAGGTGTAGCTTAAAACCAAATTCCATACAGCAGAAAGATGATTGAACTGTGAATTTGTATAATTAACTTTAATTGAAATAATCATAATTCATTCTGCATATTTCTTTGAGTTATGTATTAAAAATACATCCTGTGTGAAGTAAGATTTATAACAGTAGTAGATATGATAGACACAATTTTTCTTTCATTCTCTTTCTCTCTATCCCTTACTCAGTGATTTCCTCTTAGCATCACAAGAAAGTCCCACGCAGAGGCTCTCACAGACAGTTGTTTTTGTACTTCGCAGGGGTGCTGTTGGCAAAGGGAAATCATGTAAAAACAGAGATTAAAAAAAGATGCAGAAGAGACTGAAGAAAATAAGAATAAGTGGAAATGGAGTTATTGATGAGTGAGCAAAAAACTGTTCATCTAAACGTAGGACACTAATTTTGCCGATATTCTAATGAGAGTTTTTAAACAAAGTCATTTCTAACTACTCTGTGAACTTAAACCTGATTATCTCTGGTTCTTTATGCCAGATGAATTACATTCAGTTATACTGGAACTTGTACCTACAGGTTTCGGAGATGTGGTTATTTCTCCCTTGGCTCAGCTGGACTGTTAATACTACCCTATAGCTGGAATGACCTGAGCTGTCAGTTGTTGTAGTCTGGTATTAGCAGATGACAAAAATAGGATGGGAAGCCAATTATATCAATATTGTAGTGAACATGTGCTTGAGCAGGTTACAGAATATGGACAGCAGATATTATGAGTATCAACTGGGGATTTAGAAGCAAAGCATGGAAAGTGGAAATTATTTTCAATGGAAGATCTTCTGGATGGACAAGTAAACTATCAGAATAAGATGGAAACAGATGGAGTCAGAATAAGCTTAGGAGAGGTTGTCTACTGCTTGTTTTAAGGACTGAGCTGCTCTTAAGGAGTTCCTTAGAAACAGATTGTCTTCGTAAGAACCTTAGCACAGGGCACAGAAGAGTCCTCCTAATTGGGCTACTAGTAACCCCTGCCTTGAATAACATGCTTACCACACTGTGCAGGCGTGTGTGTGAAAGAGAGAGCACATAGAATGGTACAGTTTTCAACAACATTAAAGTGTGTGAACATACATTTTGATTCAATAACATTTTAAACACACTTCTTCCCAAATTAGAAACAAATCATTAAAGAAATTTTCTATTGGTTGAATTCTGAGGCTGATACAGTGTATTAAGGCGAGGTAAATTAATCCAATTTCACAGCGGGCTGGTGAGAGGTGAGGACAGCCGAGCCAAGGCTGCACTAATTAGCCATATATCTGTCACTATGAATTGTATCAGTGAGCCTAGAAAAGCCAACCACTTTCTTCTGCATCACACACAAACACATGCATATATATGTACATATACACACATGCACACACACACACACACACACACACACACACTTATCCCAAATACAAACTATTTTCCTTTACAAACAAGGACTCCCTTTTTTAGGAACCTCACATACCAGGATGTCCACACCTGAGCCACACAAACGCTGCAGTGAGAAGTGACACTATAAGCAATATAGTGAGAGTATGTATTGTGTGTAGCCTATGCATGCGTGTTGTATGTACTGTGTCCTGCTTGATGAGTGCACTAATGTACCTCTGGATGACAGGCCAGAGATGTGTTAGCTAAACGCTGCAGGCAACCACAGCTGTTATAGAGGAGAGGAGAGGAGAGGAGAGGAGAGGAGAGGAAAAATTATTGACTGGATGAAAATGTTGAGCTTTACAGTAACAAGGTGAAGAGTCTACAGCCAGGCTAGCGGCTTTGTGAGGTTGTACATAGGCACAAGGATGCTTTGAGCTAAATGCTAACTTGCTTACAATGACAACGTTAACATGCTGATGTTTAGCAGGTGTTTACAGTGTTAGCATGCTAACTTTAGCTAAGTAGCACTGAATACAAAGTACAGCTGAGTTTGAACCACATTTAATGACAATTAATCGAATAGTTTCATTTTTGGACCACTCAAAACCCCAATGTCAACCTGGTGGTGGCACTAGAGGTAAAGTTGAGGGCTCAGCAAAATCAGTAGGATTCATCGACTGGGAACCATAAATGTGTGTACAAAATTAGGTGCCAAATTTCATTCAGTAAAAAGTGAAATGCAAGGGGAACACCAAAATCTTTAGGATTCATCCTCTGGACAATGTAAACATCTGTACCAAATATCATGACAATCCATCCAATAGTTGCTAAGGTATTTGAATCTGGACCAAAGTGGTGGACCAACCATCAGTCCAACTGCTGCCGCTGCTAAACAATTGTGGGAATTATATACAAGGTGAGAACAGCAGAAAAGAGTTGTTTATCCAAAATTATACAGTACTAATACTCCAGATACAACATGTGTAAAATAATTATAGTATTCCTGACAGATTCTGCTCCCATTCTATGATCAAGTAATTATCACCACACAGTTGAATAATTACAGTGGCAAGAAATTACAATTAACCGATTATGTGACTTACTGGGGACTTCCCAACACTATTATATGTGTGTGTGTGTGTGTGTGTGTGTGTGTGTGTGTGTGTGTGCGTGTGCGTGTGCGTGTGTATGTGTGTGTGCTTGTGCCTTAACCGGCAGATTACTCCACTGAGGCCAAGTCCCTGCAGATGACATGTGATAGCAGATTAATAGCCTAACATTAAAGTCACAATCCCTATTATTTCCCCTTGTATCAGTGCTTAATCAGTTAAAAACTAACAGCTGAGGACTTTTTCACCAATCTGAGCTCCTCTGTGTCACCTTGTGTTAATCACAGTAAATTGGCATATGATCCATTTTTATGTATGGCTGTTTTCCAGTCATGGGCATTTTGTAACTAAATATGATTTAAAACTGTTTCACAGTTTTATTATGACTCTTGCTCATTAGGAAATAGGGTCAAACACATCAGGCTTTGACATCGGAGATTGCTGTTTGCTTACTATTTCCTGACAACAGCTCATGTTTCTTTTAACCATCTTAACCAAGTTGTTTAGTACCTAAAATTACATAATCAAACACTGACCATAGCAGTATAAAATCAGAAAACATTTTTTTAGTGGTGACAATTTAGGAGGGTACTGTCAAATGGTGTAGTTGGCCAGCAGGGGGCATCAGATCCGAAAATGCTTATCTAATCGTGGAGGGCAGTTACAAAAAGTGTTGCCAGATGAGGCAGTTATCCTCCAGTTGGGATACTTTATATCTGATTGGGTGGGTCCTAATAAATTGAGCAACTTTTTGTGCCATTTGGGGCGGTTTCCCAAATAAAAGTTGTAAGCTATATTCCAAATTAACCGACACCTCCTCACTGCCAACTAGTATAGAGATTGACAGGGCACTGAGCTCAACCACTCGATACACAGTAACAAGCACTGATGACAAAACCAAATGTCATTTGTTATTTACAAATAGGCTGAAAATTTCTTCTTTAAATCATGTTCAGTTTCAAAGTCATAATTTTAAAACATGATTTTTACTGTTTAATGCAATGTTATCCAAAAGACTTGGGTGAGGTTTTCAAAAGTAATCATGGCTTTTGGTTCACCTAAACTACTGTATTAACAATTTTATACAAAATAGACTACTAATAAATCAGACCTGAACACTTTATTTTTCTTCTTGTACATGAATCCACTGAATATGTCAGGGAGGCTTTGAGGGGCCAAATTCCTTCCCAGCGCCAGACAAACACAGTCATGGCCATTATTGATAAGTGTTAGGGCTGGACAATTAATTGAAAAGTAATCGAAACCGAAATTCAGAGCCTCTAACCGACATAATTTTACCTAACCGCCTGCACTTCGATGTACTTTGATGAATGAGGAGAGTAAGCTAGCAAAGCGTGTGCTGCTGTGCTCACGCAGTGTGCGGGTGAAAGTCAGTAGTTCAGAATTGACATTAATAATTGAGTGAAATTTTAGTAGCAGCAGTGGCGATGCACCAAATACAGGGGAACCGTGTCTCCATAATGTGGACACCAACATTACCTTAACAATTAGCTAAAATTTAAATCATCATTTTTTAAAATCTGTTAATTAAAAAAATAAATAAACCCAGCACCAATAATTGAGCATATAGTATAAACCTTCTCAGTGAACTATGAGGGCAAAAAAACAACAACAAAAACAAAATAATCGTTCAATAATCATAATCGAGGTAAAATGTTCAATTAATCGTGATTTTGATTTTCGGTGAAATCGTCCAGCCCCAATAAGTATGTTGTCTAGATGCAGGTATAGTTGCGACAAAGCTGTGCATTTGTGTGTGTGTGTGTGTGTGTGTGTGTGTGTGCGCACGCGTGTGTGTGCAGCGGAGCCATATGGTTTGCAGTGGATCAGAAGCAGTGATCCTGAGAATTATACGGCCCCAGCTGAACCTCTGTGCAGCGCATTTACACCATCTGATGTTTATCGTTGCAGCGTGGTCACAGCCCCGATAGCACTGATCTCACACAATCACATCACTCATTATCACATATGGTAAACGGCTTACTCATGTTAATGTACTAAGCACACTGCTGAGGCTCTAAGAGAAACATAGCAGCATTTCAGTATCAAGAAAACAAAAATGATGTCCAGATGATTGATGTTCTGTTTATTTATTTACCGGTTTCATAGGTAAGTCTCTTTTTCTTTCTGCTGTCTCCTGTTTCACAAGGTGAGAATCGCTCACAGGAGGCCAGATGCTTTGTTCTCTGCACACAGATGTTCAAAAGATTTCATACACTAACAAATCTACACACATGTACGTACACAAAATCGCTCGTACGACACACTCAGACAAACACACAAATGCACAAATCCATGACCATCGCTTGGATGTCCCACAGAAACTGGCCCTCCTCTCATCTTCGGGATAAAAGGGGAAATAATGCATTATACATTTTCTCCTCTCTTCAACTGCTCATTATAGTACAGTCAGTGCCTCTGCCTAAAAACACATCATTTCTAATGAGACCAAGCTTGCTACATAACATCATTTTCATTCAAGTGTAACTTTGAAATTATTTTCTGGGTGTGTGCCACTGATGTTCAGTCACAATGACCAAATGGTTTATTGCAGTTGTTTGAGTGTATTTTTTTGTAATGTAATTACGCTCACATTACACATTACAGCTGAGTCTATAGGCTGTCAGGATCTCTTTCTCATTCCATGAAATGCAGTGATGAGGTGAATCCAGGTAAAAGCCATTAATCCTTACTGATGTATTTCAGTTAAGTCTATACCCATCACAGACAGATAAAGAGAAGTTGATGAATTAGGGGTCCGTGTGTGAAGTATAATTCATCTGCAATTGTTAACATTGTATGATGAAAAATGCCAGTTTAGGGGGTATTTCCTAATTTCATTGTCTTGCGCTAATGTGTTGACCAATGTGAGTCTCATGTCATGGCTGTTAAAGCGGGGGCAACGTTGGAGAAACTAGCAAAATAAAACAATCCCTCCCTTCAAGCCTCCATCCAAAGCCACTCCCCTGGCACATTTTCATTGACAATGAGTGCACGGGCAGAGTGGGTACAGGTCAGTAGGCAGACAGGCATGTAGGATAGCCAATCATATCATTCGGACAAAATAAAATTATTTGCTGTGTTTATTACAGCTACAGATACTGAATTTCTTTCATATTTTTGTGTCAGACCATCGGATTTATTGATTGCTGAGAATTTCAACAATTATAACAAAAAATGCTTATGAAACATATTACCTACAATAGCTTTAGGGAGGGGCAAAGAGAGTCTGACTATCATACATTAAAACTTAAACTTGTCTATTCCAGCTGTTGTTCAGAACTTGATCCTGATTGATGGTTTTGAAAAGTTATGACACAACCTGAAATCAACTTCTGACACTTGCAGACTGTCAGAACAACACTTCTTGTTAAATAATACTGGAACTTAAAGGGGCCATGTGTAGTTTTCAGTGGCCTCTAGCAGTGTGGTTACAGATTGAAACTACTACATTCCCAAGCATGTGCTCATGCACAAGCTCAAACTCATGAGTGAGCCAAAACTGACAACAGAGACAGCATCACACAAAATGCTGGATGTTCTGCATTTAGCCGACATGATACGGTATGTCGGTGTTAGTTAGCCTGCAAATAACTATTTGTATATCTTTCACCGGAGGCTCAGCAATGTCAGCAGAGCAAAATGTATTGGATGATAACAAAAAAAGTTAGTGAGCTATACTGAATGTTACAAATGAGACTGTTGTCACACTTTATAACAGACTGCAGTAAGTAACGTTACTGTAATGAATGGGTCTTCCACTGTGTTGGTGTCCTTTGCTCTTAAGTTGCATTATTGTATTTTATGTGGGTCACTTTAAGTTTCAGTGACTGAGACCAGTGGAGAATCTGTGTAGCTGTGTATCCCTGAGTATGGGTAAAACAACAATATCTCTAAATTGAATGCTATGAAGCACAACAGTGGCAGATCCGTGCTAATTTAGCTGGTTGCCCCTGCCTTGCATCACTATAGGCTAGTAAAAATAAATTGCTCCATATTTGCTTTGTACCGTAACATAATTTCTTGCAGGCTAAAATCTACACTTTGACATAATACTGTTGGTACACAGGAAAGTAACACGGATCGCTTTAAGCTGGATGAAGTAATGTGGCAAGCTATACAACTGTAGTATTTTGCAACAGATAACGTTTATCCGGCAAGCTAATGTTATCTAAAATGAGCCAACTCAAAACACAACATATGTCACATGCTTTGCAGTAATGTCAGTTAACCTGTCCAAAAAAATGAAAGACAACTTAGGGACGGTTTTTATATCCAAAACACAGTGGAAGTCTCTCTGTGTCTCAAGCCTTTCCGATGTCGTTTGACCTGATGGGCTTTTTGTTTCCTTTTTTTTTTCTCTTATGCTTGTGTTGGAGTCTATGTTTTGCAGGGAGCTGGTCGTTTTGGTGTTAGCAGACTCTATTTTATTAGCTGCTGTGTTGTCGCCGTGTGTAAGGTTCAGAATCAGTAGGCAAGCAGTTCAGGAACTTGCATGAACGTCATATCTCACAGGCGACCAAGAAAGCCCATGAATGGCTAATTTTTAGGTGAGGTTATAACCCCTTCACACACAGGCAATTAAAAAGTGATTTATTTAATTAAAAAACTACATATAGCCCCTTTAATTTTTCTGTACATGCAAAAGTTATCTGAAAACTACGGTATTTCTCCTGATTATGATTTGCTTTTATTTACTCTATGTGATCCCATAGTGGGCCTTCCTTAAAAGTAAAAGAAGCATTTCAGCTGTCCACACTAAACGTACGTTTGTACATTTTTGTAAATGCTGAGACCAATAAAGTTTTTGTCTCCATATGTTTGTATGGCTAGACTCCATGTGGTTGGAGTATATGTTCTTAAAGCCACGGTGATATGTAATCAGGGCCGTGGTTTCAAAGCCTTTTAACAGATTTAGACAGTAAATACCTTGCTTAACTCCACAGTAAACAGATAAATTGGATAGGACTGACACTGATCCCATTATGTTGAGTCCTTTTTAGAAGAAGCAGGATTGAGAGCAGGATTGCGTTCAGAGCTTGTTAATATAGCTGCATGAAAGCCTACTGTGGGAGGGTGAACTGTTGTTTCTTTTTCGTTACTTTCCAGTCACATAATTCAATATTTTATACTTTTATGTTTTAACTGAAACTAGTGGTCATTTCCTTTTGATAAAATTAATGTTTGTTGAGACTCAGGTCATAGAAGATGCAGAGGTGTATAGTATAACTGACTCTGGTCTGGAAGCTCAGCAGGACTGGACGGGGCAGTCACGTAATCAGCCATGAACACACACTGTAGGGCAAATATTTATAAATAACCTAAGACCATTTTATTTTCTTTATTTTCTTTTTTTAAGGTAAAGAATTCAAATGTCATTCTTAAGCACAAAGACCATTTAGTCAATACACCCTTTGTAGTGTATTTGTGTACAAACAATCACTAAGACACATCTTTCACAGCTATGTTTTTCTCTTTGAGTTCCGACAAATTAATTCCTGTTTATGCCTGTTAGCAAAGTAAACACTGCATATCTATGGAGCAGATAAAATAATTAATTCATAACCTGTAACATTACAATTTTGTCAACATTTGCACTTATGCTAGTCACTTTATGTGTCTTGGGCGAATCAGAGCTCTCTGATCTTAAAAACAGATACTGTAAATGTAAATGCATTCAAAAGCACATTGCAATCCAATGCCATTCCAAGAGAGATGTTAAAAAGGTGTAATTGCATCCATCTCTCCGAGACATACACGTAATCGTTACTCACACTGTAACTACATCAGTAAGCAGTCTTTGAAAGTCTCTGTCTAATTTTCTCTATACATCCATGATCTGTCTCCTCTGTTGGCAGATAAAGTTTCACTGGAATTACACTGAAATTGTCTCCAAGCAGATGAAGAGGGTTAGACATTCCATAGTAGTGTGTTTTGCAGTGAATACACATGATGAACAAATCACATATAATAATAAAATAATAATACATGCACATACATAATCAAAATGTAGGCAAGTAAGGAATATATTACTTCTGAACTCCTAAAGGCCATGCTGAACTCAGCTGCCTGATGCATTTTGATGCTTTAGATCTTATCACCTTAATTAAACCATCTGTCTTCAGTACATGGGAGCTACATTTGTACATACTGATTTCACATGATTATTATATTTTTTATTTTAAAATTACTTTTGGAGATTGAAAGTTTATTCTTGAACTTGGAAACAGTCGTTCACAAAACAACATCTCACCATAAGGTTCAGCCATACAACCGGGCAAACTCCATCTGCTGAAGAACATTGCGTGATACGACTGAAAGCACCAGAACTGCTACTAAATGGACCTCGTAGTAAGATTGTTGTGTCAACTACTATTGTCATGTCAATAAAAACTTTCAGTCTTAACTAAATAGTAGCATTGCACTCCTATAACACTAAAAACGATCAAAATTAATACAGCAGAACTCGATATCACTTACTTAACTCTACGAGCACAGCTCCCTCTGGAGCCACAAAAGGATTTAGGCTATAGAACATTTGGAGTTCCCCTTTAAAGCCAACACGGACAAGAAATCGTCTGAAAAATCTCCAATTCAATGATAAATGGGCAACTTCCTATTCTGAGGAAGATTCTATGGTATAATTAAAAGCTTTAGACTTTGTACTTGATGACTTTCAAAGCTATGTTATTACCACTCACAGCAGCCCGATTCATTATGACATACTGAATACTTTCACATACACACAAACACATTTTACTCTGCTGACATCTACTTGAACTCTGAGGGGATTAAATGCATGTGAAGTCCCCTGGTGGGGGTTTAGAATCTGTGTTTGTATGTTCACCTCCTTTGTAGCTGTCAGAATCGTTCAGTAGATGCGGGAGGTGATTATCCATGCGGCCATCCTCTGCCACCTCTTCCCAGACTGCTCACTTTGTTTTCATCTGAACTCAGAGGGGTTGTGTTATTATCAAAACAACAAAACTTTATTCACTAAGAATTGTCATGAATGCAACATTGATGGCACATTTATGACACATTCAAAAGGTGTTAGGTTGGTATGGTTTTCAGGCATGTGCTTTTTGTTCAGTGCACCAATCTATCCCTGTATTATACTTCTGTGGGCTACACGCACCTGCTTAAAAATACAGTTACATATCAGAGCTGCAGCAGTTCCTGTGAGCACGGCAAATGAAATTGCATTCACCTCTGTTGTATTGGGGTGGAATCAGAGTTCTCAGAGACAGAGTAGCTTGATACCGTTAAAGTCAAATAAAAAGAAAAGACAGAAAGAAAGCTGTAGGTATTTCTGCTGCTCTGCAGGTTTCCAAACATTTTAAGCAACATTTAAAGCAGCTAGCTATAAAAAAAACACTCTTATAATAACAATGTGAAAGACACTTGTGATGAACCTACAGAGAATTATACCCCAAATCTGCAGTTCCCCCCGGCTTTAAGGAGCTTTATAGTGAACGGTAGCTCATTGTTTAGCTGTCCAGCAACTTTACTGGTGTGATTCACTCTGTGGCCACAGTAGGCAGCTGTTTACAGCAAGAATGCCCTTAAAATCCCATTTATACTACCTGCTCAGCAGCAAACGACTGTCACATTTAATGACTAGTTGGTGAACATAGTGGAGCATTCAGCAGCTAAAGACCAAGATATTTCCCTCAGGAGTTGGTAAAGACCAAAAACAGAGCTAAAAGAAAGATAATATTGGACTATTGGACAAACACACCTTTAAATGAATGAACATCTTGAGTGCCCACATAAGTGGAATCCATAGGTGGAATCAGAGAACAACATTATAGTTTGAGCATGGAGATGAAAGAGGTGGTATTATGCTTTTTGGCTTTTCCCCTCTCCTTTATTGAGTTATATATCTTTTTTGTGCATGTAACAGGTTTGCAAAGTGAAAAAGCCCAAAGTCCAGCCCAAAGGGAGGTCCCATCTCCCACAGAAAGCACTTCTCTGAACCGCTTGAATACAGCTCGTTTGTAGTGCAGCCCTTCACTTCTTTTACTTGTGACGTCACAATGAAAACGCGTCATAAAGCTTACCAAGCGGCTAGCGGGGTCAGGCACGCCCTCAAACCAAGCTAGTCTGAGCGGAGGCCGTTTGGCTCAACTTGCCTTTGTTTGGTTTTCCATTGTAGAAATGTTGTACCTGTACCTGCTTCCAGGTGCTTTTTTTCATATCACCACACCTCCATCGAGGTTCCAAGCGAGTTGAAGGATACTAAAATGTAACGTGAAAACACGACCGACTGCTGATTGGTCAGAGAGAATATTCAATATTCACTGAATCATCATTGTGTGCACCAGACAGAGGCCAGCAACAGAAAGTTTTATATATTTCACAGCTTTTGTATGGAATTTCATCACTAAATCCACTTCTGAGAAGTTTTGAGGTGAGAACTCAGCTGTGTAGATTTTGAATATTGACAGAAGTGATGGCGGAACAAAAATGTGCTTGAATATTTTCGGAGTTGAGGAGCTCCGCAAGTGGCTGCGGTGGATGCCTGTGCCAACCCGCAGGAGGAGCGATGCAAGTCCGACTCTGTTTGGGCCTGGAAATTCACAATCACAACCTGTAAGTATGCTCTATTGGTTGTGAATTATATTTAAAATAGACACGACAATGTAACTTCACAGACTGTTCAAGTGCGGAGTTGTTGTAAACGTTGGCTAACACAGCTAAAGTTATAACTATAATGCTAATGTTACACCTGATGTGAAAGCTATTGAGCGACCATTCAAATTGTTTGGCCAATTTTTATGTAAATTGAGTTGAAATATGGTGATTTTTGTAGTGGTTTATGGTAAGATGTGGAACAATGATGTTGTGTGGCTGTGGACTTGTAACTTATACCATCTCCTAGGTTACTGTCGCAGTCTGAAGCGCTTTGATTTGGATCAAACTACCTTGTTTCTTACAACCCGCCGTTCTCCGCTTCTGATTGGCTAGTAGTCCTTACCTGGGAACTGCGCATGTGCAACTCCCAACAAAGATTTTGTACAAGTAAGATGCATCACTCTGTAGCTCAAGAGCGGAGCGTACAACACATAGGGTGAAAAGAGGAGCTGCAGCAATGTGCAGTATGAGAAAAATATGGTGTTTTTTGAAAATTAAACCATGTAAACCTTTTCTGGTACAACCCCTAAATAATATTTTGAACCTGAAAATGAGCATAATACCACCTCTTTAACTCTTGACCTTGGGAACACATATCTGTGTATATTCTGAATCCCAAAGGTGCTGTCTTCTAATTACTTGATTTGTCTGACCAAAAGATATTCAGTTTACTATTACAGAGACAAGACAAGTGAAAAAGCTGTGGTTGAAGTGCAGAAAGAAGTAGAAGGGGTAAAGGAATAAAGGAGAGATGATGGGAGCAAGAGATAAAGGGATGATGGCAGAAGAAGATGACAGAAGGAGATAGAGGGGAAGGAAACTGTAACCATTGTACAGTGTGTGTGTGTGTGACAGTGAGAGAAGGAGTATGTTATGGGTGTGAGGGGGCAGTGTGTAAGAGAAGCGCAATAAGGCCAGGGTTCTTCGAGGAGACTCACTCTCACTGTCACATCAATCAGACTACAGCATCACACACACTCACGCACCCAACACCCCTGCTCTTTCTGTACTCTTATTAGAGCCATTGTGGAAAATACAGCATGGAATTGAAGCAATAAGGCAGTTTTTATAGATAAGAATACATTAATTAATTAATTAATTAATTAATATCAATTAATAAATTGTTTTGGCCATGATACCACCCTTGTCTCTGTACAATAAATATAAAGCTACAGCCAGCACCCAGTTAGCTTATCTTAGCAAAAGGATTAGAAACAAGTGGAACAGCTATCTCTGTCCAAATGTAAAGAATCCAGCAGCACCTCTAGCGTACATTATTTCTTTGTTAAAAGCTTGTTTAAAGACTGCAAAAGCCACAGAAACACTCACGATTCACACAATTAAAATTCAAATCAGCAAATTGATTCGTAATGCACTGATTAAAAAAAACAAGATATAAAGTGTTGATTAGTGAGCTATTGAGGAGATTTTTGGTACCTTTGAGTGGAGCCAGACTAGCTGACTAGTTACCCTCTGTTTCCAGTCTTTATGCTAAGATAAGATATGTAGCCGCTGGCAGTAGCCTTATATTGATCAGACAAACATGAGAGTGGTGTCAACATTCTGGTCTCTCAGCAAGAGAACAAATAAGCATATTTCCCAAAATGTTGAACTACCCCTTTAAGACTATTTGGCCAATTTGGCCAACCTCGTTCCTCTTCTAACTAAAGCCCTTAAAGGCTAAATCGTCAGCTGTAGCTCGCAACTCTTCAAAATCAGAAATTCAGAAATAACACTACCAAATTTAAAGGTTTACACAGGTACACAGGCTTATGCAAATACTTCAGAGGTGCAAGTGTTATTTATAATGCAATGACAATATGGGCACAGAATATATTATGGTTGTTGTCTTTGTTCTGCATCAGCTCCTGGGAGGAGAATTAAAAAGGAGGCAGGGTAGAAGTAAAATAAAAGAGGCTGGAATTTTTTGTTAAAAGACAATATATCTTGTCTTTCAAACATGTGCACAAAATATATAAATAATCACAAGCTTAGCATACACATTCATTTTATAGTCAACACCACACACACACACACAGGGCTACAGGGTGTGCCCAGCATCAGCAAGAGCACTCTCTGTGCCTGCTCTCTTCCTCCTGGTGCCCTTATTGGTTCCTGCCCAATCCGGCCATCCAATCACATCAGGCAGAGGGAGCCTGTGCATAGACTTGCAAATAATCTGCGGTTTTACAGTAACACCCCACAACCACCACCATTATCCCAGTTTCTTTCTATGTTCTCATTCAGTTATCCTTCAAAAATGATGAATGTCATGTGGCGAATGTAAATTACCTGCCAAATTTCACATCTTAAAGCTACAAGTAACTTATATCCTTCCTGTAACCTTCCTTTTGTATACTATATATATACCCTACCATACATACAGCACATCCTGTATTATATGTTGACATTATTCCATTTTTCTTATTGTAGCTTTTCCAAATGCATCTGTAAAAACTGTTGTTGTTATCCTGAGCCTGTCATTTAGTAGAGTAGAGGCTTATAAAGCAGTAGTGAATTATTAAGCAGGGTGAATTATGGGGCTGAAGCGAAAACGAGAGACAGAGAGAGAGAAAGAGAGAGAGAGAGAGGTCTGGACAAAAATAGGTCAACCTAGCAGTGGCAACCCAGGGAAGTAGAAATGATTCTCTCTCTTAGGAGGAGCTTTGTGTGTGTGTGTGTGTGTGTGTGTGTGTGTGTGTGTGTGTGTGTGTAGCTCATGGTGTGATGATAATTCATATCCTACAACAAAGCAATTTAAGAGGAAAGGTTCCTCCTGTAAGCCATGAAACAGAGTAACATGTCAATACACAAATAGATCTTTAAAGTACTAGTACTTTATTTGAGGATTTCCTATTTTTACTACTTTATACTTTTACGCCCCTATATTTAATCTGGAAATATTCTACTTTTTACTCCTCCACATGCATACCATACAGCTATAGTTACTTTTCAAATGAAGATTTTACATTAAAAAACATGATAGGCTATGAAACAAAACACACTGTTAAAGGTTAAATCAGTTTTTCCCAATCTTTTTGGCTTGTGACTCCTTACAAAAAAGCAGTGTCTAGTTGTGGCTCCTTGTCACATTTCTGATATTTATGAATTGTTAGTTTCACCAAAGAAAGATTTCCCCTTTAAACTTCAGACTCAGATTGTTTCATTTAAATAACTGGTGAAGGCCCAAAGAGGTTCAATTATCCAATTTTTCACAAAAAAGCAAAGATTAGAGAAAAGCCCAAAAATGACAACAGATTTTCAGATTTATGTGGCTGAACACTCAATCTTCTCACAACCAAACACTGAAGTCCCTTAAACCTGCATTCTATCAAATGGCCAGCAGGGGGCAACTCTTCTGGTTGCAAAAAGAACTCCGGTTCCATTAGAAATAATGGTAAAATGACTCTACTTCTCAGCTGATTTATTACCTCAGTGCACACTTACATTATGAGTTTATGGTCTCAATCACTAGTTTCAAGTCTTCTTCAATACAACATGAGGTTCATTTAGTAAATTATGGTCCCATTTTGAGGAAAATAGACCATAAAGCAGAGTATGCTTTAGGGCAGGATTATCTGAGATTGACAAATCGTTACCATGGCCACCTGTCAATTAGGCTAGAGTGACTCGTAACCGCAGCACTATGTAAATTTAACCAGCGCCGTTGAAACTTAGTAGGAGTTGGCTGTTCACCAACCATTATCATCCCAGTTAAAATAACTGTTAACGTGAATTACAGATGCACCTAGCTAAGCAAGCTAGCTAGCTCCACACAAGGCTGTTAGCTCCACCGTCTTGTCCAAATATGGTCATGTGCGTGCTGGTTGCAAAAAATCAGCATGGCGGCATCCTAACAGCCAAACTTGAGTCTTCAAAACGGCAGTCCACAAACCAACGGGTGACGTCACAATGACTATGTCCACTTCTTATATACAGGGACACATTGATGGATGTGTCACAGTGTAGAATTGAACCCAGGTCTTTCACACCAAAGGAATGGGTCTTATCCACTGCACCATCAAATCTCCTTTTACTTTTGATATTCTAAGTATACCTGATACGTAGGACTTGTACTTCTAATGGAGTATTTTTAGATTGTTGTATTGGTATGTTTACTTACAGTGTAAGTGTCAAGTAGATTTTGCTAAACTAGAATTTGAAAGTATACACCTGAAAAAATCCCACCCCCTTCCTTTAGGCTTCCCTTTCCCTTTCCCCCTTCTCCAACACATTTTCATGCACAGTGAGCAATGAGTGCACAGAGGTAGGTAGGTAGGTATGTAGACAGGCCAGACCAAGACCAGACCAGCCAATCCTTTCATGTGGACCGTATGAAATTATTTGGCCGTGCTTACTACAGTCCTGCACATACAGATTTTTTTCATATTTGTGTCAGAGCATTGGATTTAGAGCGCGACCGATTTATCGTTTTGCAGATATTATTGGCCGATATAAGCTACTTGCAGATTTATCTGCTTTGGCGTTTATAACAACTGATATATGACTATTAAAAAAAGAAACAGAGAGTCGGATCGTTCCCTCATGTCATGATTGTTGCATAGTTTGCCCACCAGAGGGCGCTCTGCAGCTCCTCTGTTCAAAACACTGCAGCACCACAGAACAAAACATTGGCTAACCGCTGTCTACCAGTAGCTCCTGGTAGCTCTCACACTCAGTGTTCACGGTGAGTTGTTCCCTTGTCATGTCAATTACATGACTTAAATAATAATAAAAACAGTCTTCATCACTTCTCCTCTCCTGAAAACATTCATACCAGACTTGCTAACCCTCCCGTTTTTCACAGCACTCTCCCAGGTCACAGCAGGATGTTTAATGCTACAGTAGGTGAGTGGTGGAGGCTAACGTAGATTTATTTCTGAATCAGTGCAGCAATTCCAGTGAACGGTCCCCTCATTTCTCCCTAGTTCATTACTTCTAAATATTATTAAACATAAATTACAGCAGCTAACGCTGCCCGTTGCTAAATTAGCCACAAAGCCAATGCCATGTTTATAAGTGGAGGAGCGCTAACCTTAATGAGCGATTAAACTATAGTGTTTGACGTATTCTAATTATATTTGTGAGCTGCTGGTCTCTAGTTACAGTTGGCGTGTCAGAAATGATTAAACCAGAGCGGACTTGTGAACAAACGTGAGCTGTAGAAGGATCTAACACAGTTTCCTGCCTAACAAAGTTCTCTAATGTTACCTCTTCTTTTGAATGTGAAACGTTAGTGTGAAATCTCAAAGTTGCAGGTCCTTGTTGTAGACAGTCATTTATTAAACAGCAGCGTTTCCTGTGGGACACTGTATCATAGACAGCATGTTTTACAGCCAGGTGATGGTGCATTATGTCAGGGTATCTTGGTATGGTCTCAACATAACAAAATTTTAGGGATAATATTTATTTATGTCATGCGTTTCTTAAAATAAGAGGAAAAAACAATATTGGTCAATATATCGGCTATCGGATTTTAAAAAATCTCAAATATCGAAATTGGTATTGGACTTGCTGTCAGGATGTAAAGAGAATTTCAACAACTATAACAAAACATGCTTCTGAAATAAATTGCCTACCCCAGCTTTATGTAAAATATAAAAGATCTGAGTATTTCAATCACTGCCAACCCCACAAATATTTTTTATTCGGAAAAAATATAGGATTTGCTCTTGACAAAGAACATGTGATCTGAAGGTTTATACTGTCAATTAAAAACACAGAAGTTGACAGTTATCAGGTAAAATTGACTAAAAAACAGAAAGACCTTAAAAGTGAAATGATGAAGCCTACCATCAGCTCTCCTAAAGTATTTGTCAGATTTCTCCAGAAAGCTCCTATTTTGCTGCTAAATAATTGGACCGTGGGACTGAAAGTCTAGTTTGTCCTTTATTATCTCTTGTTCCTTTTTCATTTATTTAACTTTTTCTATGTTATGTATTTGGCTGCAATAACCTGAGTGGTATGGATGAAGGCAGCAGTGTTATGGGTGAGATGAGTAAATTTGGCATAAACTAATATTTTTAAAGGATTTGTACGTCATTAATTTAACTAGCTGATGAATAATATATCAACTGTCTCAAATCCTTCTCTAATTGTCCTGCACTTCTCATTGTTATCCCTCTTGGTTTAATATGAGTGAAGAAGAGTGACACTGCTGGGCAAAATCTACTTGTTTATTGTCAGTGCTATTCATTCAATTCCAACTGCTGAAACAGCATGAAATTCTCCTGGTTAAATCGTCAGTACAAACATCTGTGCTAAAAACAAATCTCTGGTTCAAAAATAATTTATGCAAAAGACTATGTTTGTAACTTTAGCAGATAATAAGTATGAGCGATAAAGAGAACTGCTAAGATATGTCAAATCACAGAGTTAAAAAATTCAGTTACCTGTTCTGCTAATGGCCGGATGTGTGTTGAGATTTACAAAACTTGTTGATATATTTAGAGGATCCGGAGGGACGTCAAGCAACGTCAGGTATTGCGAAACAGATAGGTCCACAAGATTTTAGCTTCAATGCTCACATTCAGCTACAAGTATGTGGCCATACTTGTACAGTAGCTGTATAGTGTTTAGTGTGTATTTTAGATTGAGAGAAAATATTACCAGAACTACTGCTACCTCGTTAGGTCCATAAGGTAAAAAAGCTCACCTGTATTCACTTTATCAGCGGGGCTGTAGCTACCACTTGATTTTTTAAGACCTAATTATATTTTTTTAGATTGAACTTGGCAGAAGATCATAATGTAGGAACAGAACATTCACATTAAGTATAACTGAACTGTTACATGAAAAATATGAAATTGTGTAATTTCTTTTTTAAATACTCAGTTTGGCCTTGGTTGGTAGAGAGTCAAGGATTTCTTGGTGGGGTTGCCCTGGATAAATTTGGACTCATGACCTCAGTATTGCAAACTATCCTAACAGTACATTTCTCCAATATAACATACATTCATTGGAATATTTTCAAATTCCAGTTAGAGTGCTCAGTTCAGGTCTCTGATTTATGGTCTATATATAATCAGCTGGCTCTTGTGAATGCTGTTCACATCAAAATCCTGCTTGTGTGCAGCACAGACAGAAGCGGTTCAACAAGAGTTCAGGGGAAAGCAGGAGTAGTGCTTTGGTTTCATAGACTGCAACATCTTCCCAACATCTTATGAGTTGTCTGTTCTGTGGGGAACAGATCCACCAGTTGTTACCAAACAGCTGAGAGTGTTACCACTGAGCAGTGCGCCACGCCACCCTGTGTGAGACCGAGTGTGTGTAGAGGGATGAATTCTGTGTTTGCATGAGTACACCTGTTAGTGTGTGTGTACATGCGGTAAAAATACACAATTACTTTCCTTATCTGTTTTCTGTGTGTGTGTGTGTGTGTGTGTGTGTGTGTGTGTGTGAAGGGGTGAAAAGGTTTGTGTGTGTATGTATGTCTGTAAAAGTGTGTGTGAGAGAGAGAGAGAGAGAGGAGAAGCATGACCTACATTTGGCAAAGCTCATCGTATGAGCATGAAACTGCCTAACATCACCCCAGAGCTCCTCAGCACAGAGCCACGCGATTGGCTGCTTCCAGCTCCAGCCTGACAACAGCACTGGCATCACCCAGGGGGAGGGGGAGGGGGAGAGAGAGGAGGACATGGGGAGGAGGCACATACATCCAAATCCAGAAGACGAAAGATGCAAAGAGAAAAGAGATAGAGAATGTAAGAGTGAGGTTAAAGCTCCAATTAGAGACAGTGATGCTTATGAAGGTGTATGTGTGTGTGTGTGTGCACCCGATTACATGTTTTACCTTGTCACAACCGTGTTCAACCGTTTGGGAACAAAAAGCTGGTCGCCACAAGATAAAACGTTACATTATAAGGTTAAGATTTGGCTTTAGCCATTTTAGCGGCACGGCTCAAGAAATGGCATTGCTGGTCGGACAGTCAGTCGATCGGTTGAGCCACCACTTTGGTCCAACCTGAAATATCTCAACAACTATTGGATGGATTGCCGTTCAATTTTGTACATTCATTACTCCCATCTTGTGTCATCATCATATCAAATCATTAATTTGTCCAATACTTTGGTTTGTGATTAAATACCTGCAAAGCTAATGGCATTCCCATCAGCCTCAGCTTTATTTTGTGTAATTGTGTTAATTAGCAAATGTTAGCAGCCAAACATGCTTAACTAAGATGGTGAACATTATAAGCCACATCCCTTCTAAACATCAGCATTTTAGCATTGACATTACGTGTAGCATGCTGATGTTAACATTAGCTCAACGCACTGCTGTGCCTATAAGTACAGCCTCACAGAGCAGCTAGCATGGCTGTACACTTTTAGTCTTGTTTGGTTAAGACAAGGGTGTGCTCCATTTACCTTGGAAGTTGGTGGTCGGAGCTGGGAATGACGTCACACCCTAGTTGATGGTGTTCCAGTTAACAAGTCGGAAAACCTCGCTTGTTCAGCCGTTGTCTACAACTAGCCAGGTTAGCCATTGTTACGCTGGTTGATAAAAAAAAGACACATTGTGTAGTATTTACTCATATTAAACACTGTAGCAACACGTCCACAGACAGCAGTTGGACAGTACTTTGTGTACGAAAATTTGAGACACGAGTACTCAGAAGTGCTAATAAACAGTAAAAACTACAGCTTTCACTAAGTGTTGATACTCAGAGCAGCCATCTTGGATCACAAAGTTGGGGTAGTGCGGTTCCCCCGACTTCCCAAATCAGAAATACGACTTAAGGGGGCGTTCCCTTTGAAATTTCTGACTTTGAACTCGGAAATTCCAACTTCCCATGACAAATGGAACGCCCCATTAGTTTAGGTTCATGTCCGGCTCAGGGTTCGGGGTAGGCATGTAGTGGTTATGGTGAATGTTAAGTTTCGCTGGAATGAATGTAAGTCAGTGGAATGTCCTCATAGATGCTGACTTTGGTGTCTTTGGTCATGTGAGCTGTCACAATAGAGTGGGGATTTGTAGCACCACTAGAGCTGACAAACACATACATACATAAACACACACACACACACACACACACACACACACACACACACACACACACACACACACATACAACCTCTTCTGCTTCTGTGTCATACTCTGTCTCTCTCTCTCTTTCCCTGAGATCCCCAGGCACAAGGCATTATGGGAATCACTCTGACATGGCTCTTCACAGCTTTAATCTTTAAGTTGTTTCCATAGAAACGACTACATTCATTCAGTTGAAAACTGTCTATAGAAAAATGTCCTCACCCAACATAAACCGCCGCCACAACCCAACAACAGAGGGAGATCTTAGTCACTGTAAGCTTATTGATCCATTAATTATAAATAATGAAGAGTCAGTATTGATGATGTCAAGCATGCAGGACCAAAATAACTGAATCCAGTTAATTTTTTTAATTCCTGGAGTGAGAATTATATACAATTCACTAGAAATTACATTATTGTGTCACTACAGCTATAAGTTCTTAAATGGTGGTTTCGTGTGTGAAAAGTAGATAATTCACAGTTTAAAAAAGGATAGTTCACCTGCATACAGGAGATAAGGCAGGTGACATTTGGTATGTGATGTGTTTAGTGAACTTGCAGCCAAGTGTGCGTTAAATCAGGTTGAAGTAGCAGCAGCAGACCCCCTCCTGTCCTCAGGTACAGCCCACTGGTGTGTCCTCAGTTGCCACAGAAGCCCTTTTCCTTCCCTTCTCTCCCTGTCTCTTTATCCCTGTCTGTCTGTCTCTGGCCGTCTTGCTCTCAGATGTGACATGTCTGCACACACTCACACACACACATATATATATATATATATATATATATATATATATATATATACATATACACAATATCATATACAAAAGAAACTGTAACATACTAATGTATAAATGTATGCTTTTAATTTGAAAGGCACGCAGATGTGCTGTACCTGTGAATAAACAAACAAACACACACACACCCATTTACACTATGACCAGCGGTAGGAGTCTTCCTCAACACACACACAGCAGGAGATCACCCCCTCCCTGCATATGTGCCGGTTTCCATGGAGACACACAGTTAAAAATAACATGGGCGATGGCTCGTCTCGTGCCATTCCACCAACATGACTGAAGCATTCACACGCGCACACACACACACACACACACACACACAGGCACAGAATGATGCTTGCTGAAGTCTGTTTGACAAGCACACACAGAGAACAATATGAAAACACACAGACACACACACACACACACACACACTGCCACCATCGTTGTTGGCATGATAGCGCCGTTTATTCCCACCCCCCTGCTGCTGCTCTATACAGAGATGATATCAGATGTTTTGATGACAATAACACGCCTACTGTAGTGCTGTTAACTACTATAGACGGCATACAAGTATATAGTTGTTCATTTTTTTAAAAGGCTCAGTAATTTCCTAAATCCACTTGGCACTGTAGTTTTTAGCAAACTGAGTAAATAGAGCATTTTGAGGGGACTACTTTCAGCTGCGGATTAATACATACTAGTATTTATGTCAGCAACATGGTGTATGTAGGATTGACTCTAAATAAACTGCCTGTGTTCATGGTAACGAAGGAACATGTGGGCTCATTGATGTGTTTTTAATAGTATTAATTTGGTAGTATTAAATTGGACAACAATGAAACTTGTTGCACAGAGGGGTAAGTTATCAGACTTTGGCTATAGAGACCACATTTGTTAGTAGGATCAATTATTTTGTCATGGAATTAAGTGACAAAAAAGGAAAAATATAGAATATCACCACACTAATGCTCTTTAACTGAAGCTCTGCTGGTTAAAGGGTTCTGTATCTGTGGTCTATATTATTCTACACGTTAGGAGATAATGTGCATTTGTTTCTTTCAACATGCCATATGCTTTTATTACCTTAGAATTATTCAATAGTATTCCGCTTCTGCTACCTCCTCAAATAAATTTAGGAAAATTGTGTGCGGTTGATCTATTCCCCACTCTGTGTCATGGAACTTATGTTACACAGGTATTACAGCATGAAGGTATTATGATGTTTTTAAGCAGGATGCAAACTACAGGGGAGCCAGGGGGAGCTTGTGGGGGGGGTCTAAAATATGTGGCATGTGTGCTATTCTTGTCATCACCATTGAAGCATCACGGTGCAATATCATAACCTTAAATCACTTTAACGCAAAGATCAGAAGCCTCAGCTGAGTGTGACACCTCCCCTGATAGTTTGCACAAAGGTTTTAAGGGGTCAGCGGCCATAAAAGAAGCTCTGATGCAGTAGTAGTGTCCCATTATCAAACATCAAAAAGAAGTCCCAGTGAGGACAGCATTAATAAAACCAGCTACTATACAGCGTCATTTATCTGATTTGTGATCAAGCAGTTGTGAAGGGAGCTAGAAACAGAGAGAACCAAAGGATTTGTTTGTTCTATTCTAGCCATCAGGGTTAGACCCTAGGTGACTCCTCTGGTACATCAGACATGCTGTGTGTGTGTGTGTGTGTGTGTGTGTGTGTGTAAATTCAGGCTTTTTCAGGAGTTTTCAAACTAGTAAACAAAAGATACAGGAATTACTATTGACCCAATGGATTAGAATACAAACATTGCCACTGTAGGTGAGTGCCACAACACTATTATTATCTCTATATTTCCTTCGCTGATTACTGCCTCTTTAGGAACAATACTGCAATATTAATGAGATGATGCAGAGACCTCATAAAGTCTGAGCAAGGAGAGGAGGCACTGCAACAAACTTTGATCTCCTCCTGCTGCTTTTCTCAGCAACCATGTGTCCACTGACAGAAACCTATTGTGGTGTGTTGTATGATTCTGACTTGTTCTGTGAATGCTTTTGTGACTTAAATATATAGGCTTTAAACTCCTCATTTCCAACAGCTGCAAAAAATTTCTTTATCCGAAATGAGGATCTAAGGAGATTCCATTGTGTATATCATTCCTATTATAGAGTCCTCTCAGACAAATCTGTGAATCTGGGCTATAAAAATAAATACAAAATATGTGTTAAAAACAGTGCATTGTAGTGTTATGGAAGGTTATGTGCCAGGCGTTTCTTGGTCAGACGGAGTAGATAGAGCCAGGCTACCTGTTTCCAGCCTTTGTTCTTAAGTTAAACTAGTAACTGTCCTGGCAGCATATTAACTATACAGATATGCCTTTTTTCCTAAAACGTCAAATTATTTCTTAAAAGTATGGCAGGAGGAGGCAATTAGCTTAGCTTACCATAAAGAGTGAAGGTAAGGCAGAAAGCTACTCCAAACTCCAAAGTTAAATAAATACAACATATTGATTAGTGAGATTTAAAAATGTGCTGGTACATGACATGAGAGTGATATTGTATCGTAGTCTCATCTAACCCTATTTCCCAAAATGTCAAATTATTCCTTTAGAAAATAGATGAGTGATCTACTACAATGCCAATCCAGCTATTAATTAATTTTTTATTTGTTGAATAGAATAGAATAGTAAGCTTAGTTAAGATGTTTACTACAGTATGCACACTTTGGTTGACTTGTCGAGGTCGAGGTAGTTGGCCGCCCACCCTGAGCCATGGTTCTGCTCGAGGTTTCTGCCTCTTAAAAGGAAGTTTTTCCTTGCCTCTGTCGCACTATATATATAAAAGTGAATTGAAATTGAACTTTTTTTTATTTCATGTGACTTTCAGTCCATGTATGCAGAACATTCTGCATTGTCTCTGACTCTGTGTAGTGTTCATGCTGTGCCACTAAGGGGCAGTATAGGAGCACTTTCAGTGGGGTCTGTTAATATTGGGTAACAGCAAGTGCAGAGCCAGGAAATCATCCCTTGAACATTTATCTTGCTGTTATGTTGTTGATATTTTGGTTATCTCATTGGGCTCACTGTGACCCAGTGGTTGCGATAATAAGATGTGTTAAAACATGAATGTTGTGCAGGCCAGAGGGGCAGAATAGAGGGATTGAGGCGGGAGGCTAAACAATAGTGCAGGTGTGCAGCTGGGGGAAGAGAGATGGGAAAATGGAATGGGGGTAGTATGATTTATTCATTTTGTGGGGAAGAAGAAAAGAGACAAATATAGATAAACAGAAGGGGAGATAAATAGAGGAATTTTATACATATTTATTTATCATCAGTGCTACTACCGTCATAGGTTATAAGCACCAAACCAAGAGAGACCAAATTGAAATCTACAAAATTAATGAGCATGTTCCCTACATAAAAAACAAGTCTGTAAAAGATGACACTGAAAGTGATTTGGCCTAAGCTCCTCAGGCAGGACAAGCCATAAGGGCATTATCCAAGAAGCTCAGGTTACGGTGCAGCTCACATACGGTTGAAAGGTCTGTGATCTGGCCCTGATGTTTCATTGATCAATCAATGCCATAACTGAAAAACAACTTAAGGCCTCCCAGCAGTCTTGTTTAGAGAAACTGCTGTAAACAACTGAGGCAAGCCACGAGTAACATCCGTACATTTAATATTCACGACCATGTTCTCCTCTGTTTGTGCTGATGTTGACCACTGCGGTGAAGCGTGTGCAGACACGTGGTGAGTTTGCATGTGTGTGCAGACATTTTCAGTGTGTCTGTGTTTGTCCCATGGTGCCACGGCGGGAGGCTGAAAGCTCCTCGAGCAGACTGCCAGCTCCGCCAGCTCTACTCTAAAGTCAGTGAACTGCCAGAGCTCCAGATTACAGCAGATTACCGGGTAGGGTGCACATACACTCTCTCTGTCTCTTTGTGTGTGTTTGTGTGTGTGTGTCACGCTGTTTATTTTACAACCACATGGGGATGTTGAGTTCTCACAATAAGTGCAGACAAAGACACTGAATGATATGGCTGAGAATAATTTGCTTTCAGATTTTCAAATTATGGCCTAAATGTCCAGTTTCTGCCTCATTGTTTTAATGTTTGTTGATTATTTATAAATACTATTCTTTATTCTTATTTATAAAAAATTTTATAAAAATTTATTTTTTTATGCCAACACAGAGTCAGGTGTTCTCACACACACACACACACACACTCTTTGGTGGCAGCAATAGAAGGATTGAACACGTGGTACATATTCCCAACATGTGGTGGATTAATACATTAATACTTTGTGGCTGCCCTCCCTCCATATTACAGCATCATAAAGAGATTACAGTCGGGGACAGGCCATGCCCAGGCAGGATCCTACCATCTGACACCAGCGGATGGGGGTGACTCAAAGAGACAACAGAGATGAGACAGAGAAGTGAGAGTTTGTGATGAAGCGTAGGTGCATCATTCCTCGTGGGTACGATGTAGCTCTTGGCGAGGACAAAGTGAAACGTCCACACATCATGTGGACAAAGAAGAAACATTTCTTTTCAGTGATGTGTTGGGTCAGCTAAAGGGAGGAGAGAGCAGGGACAGCAGGTGGGTGGGTGAGGAGGTGGAGGGGGAGGGTATGTGTCTGCAGATGTTGCTAGTCTGGATGTTGGACTTGCACAGGAATGTTTTAGAAAGGTCTGCAGGAGTAAATAAGTTGCCATTATTCGGAGACAGATGACAAGGAGTCGGCAGGAGGAGAAAAACAAAAAAGAGTAAAAGAAGAATAAAGAGTTGACAGCTGCTGGCCATGGCTTTGGCTTGTCTCGGTCTAGGCTGCGTCCCTGTGAGATCCAAAGGTACTGTCTTTAACATCAGTGTGTTCCTTAAAACCTGTTATTACCCATTTATTTCCTGTTTTCATTGATTATAATTTTTAAATACTTTTTTAACTAAGATAGGAATTTGACTATAGTGACACTGTTACGATGATATACCAGGAAAAACAGATTTTTATATTCTGTCTGTATTACATTGTGATAGATTTATTCAAAAGATGCTTTTTTTGCATTGTGCACACTACAGTGTTGTGGGCATGAGGTTGTTTCATGTATGTCAGGCTGAATTTAAAAAAAACTATAAAATGATGCACAAGTCATCTAGAATTTTTTCATTTGATGAAATGGTCCATCTATAAAAGAAAGTGCTGCATCTTGAGCATCTTCTTGAGCTGAAATGATTAGTCAATAAATTGTCAAGTTTATGGACAGAAAATGAATATACAAACATTTTGATAACCATTAACAGTTTCGTAATTTATGAATTGTTTCGTAAAAAAAAAAAAAAGTTATTTATTTCTCGATAATTTCATTGGCTACACTGTCTCATGAAAATATTTTCTGGTTTTCTTAGTCTTGTAATACTAAATGTAAAACAAATGTATTTGTTTTTGGACAGCTGGTTGGCCAAAAAAAGACATTTGAAGACGTCACCTTGTGTTTTTATTACTATTTTGTGCCAATGTATCGACCAAACAATTGATCGATTAATTGGGAAAATAAGTGGCATATTAATCAATCATGAAAATAATTGTTAGTTGCAGACCTATAACCATCATATAACTTCAATGAAGAGTTAAGAAGGTGATACAGAATATACAGTGCGAAAAAAGATTATACTGACAACCTCAAAAAGTGCAATGTTCACGCTTCATTCAAACTTCACAGAAACAAAATTCACTAAAACCGTCTTGGTTAGTCTTTAAAAAAAAATCACCTACTCTTGTTTGGTCCAAATAAACCCTTAATTCACAGAGTTAGATGTAAAAATATTCTGGCGCAACACACTGTCAATGTGTCTCTGGTACCTGACCTCCCACTGCTCCTCTCCCGCTTGATGCCCCTCCCGTCCCCACCAGAATTCATCGCGTCTTCCTGGAGTAAGAGTCCTGGTCAGAGCCGCTGTAAATAACCCCCGATAATGCTTTCCCTGTTGTCACACTAGCTAACTACAGTAAGCAGCAGTTATGAACTGAGATGTGATATGCTGCCCCTATGTTTATGAATTGGACTGGTAGAGAGTAGTCTCAATTCTAACACATTGTACCTTTAAAACTAGAAAAGGGTGAAAACTGTATGTTAAATGGTTAAACAGTGCAAGTAGATGTTAACTTAAAAATACATGACAAGCATTGATTATCATGTATTTTGTCAACAGTCGCATTCCAGTACGTATGTTCAGCTAATGGCGAGTTAATGTAAAACTGTTATCCCTGAAAATTAAAGTGTTTCTGCAAAAGTTGCAACATTTTGAACACTGTGGCTTAAACAAACTGCCAATATCAATATAAAAAATGTATATTACTACTGTTAATGAGATGCGTCGCATGACTGATGAGCCGTTGTAGGCTGCTAACAGTGAACAGTTTTTCCTCTGCAGAACTGGCCAGCTAGTGTGTCTTATATAACAGCTGTCTACTATGACAAGATTCTGCAGCTACTGCCATAGGGAGTGTGCTGCCTGACCCAGATACACCCTAATACATTCTCCACTAATGACTTACATTCACTCACATCTGGACCAGAGAGAGTGAGACAGAGAGAGGGATACAAAATCATATAGCTGTACCAGAAAGAGAAAAAGCAATATTAAAGCAGTAACATATGTGGAGTGTTAGTGCTGTCACTGCAAATGTCATAAATGATTGTGCATGGTTGTGATGTTTTTTATAGTTAGTTGGCAAGGCTCTTTTTTTACACTATACCATGTCCTCAGTACATACATACCTTAGCTGTTCACTGGCTTGCTGAGGTTTGCTACTGACCCTCATACCATTACATGGTGTAAGCACAAAATGATGAAATCTTCTAGTTATTGTTAGGATGTTTTTCTTTCTTATTTATTATAGTGTCTTTCTTATTTCTCTTCTTCTTCCCTAAAAGTTTGTAGATCTCAGAAACCATAACGCCCTTATCAGCCAGCCTTCAAGATATGTTTTTTAAACTCATCCACTTCTAAGTTAATGAAAATTAGACCCATTACCCAGATGAAGCTGAAGTGGCGCCATAAACAATTTTTACAATTTACAATTTAGCCAATAACTCACCAACTGTACATCACACATTTAAAACCGCTGCATTGACATTGACAGTTTTAAGTTGAGCTCTACTGACAACACACTACATACAATTTCACACATTTCAGCACATCTGTCTTTCCTGATATTGCCGTCCTTTGGCAGAATAATACTTTTGATGTGATATGTTCTGCCTTGGTTAAAGTTTATATGAAGCCCAACTGTTTCTAATAAGATATGCTTTGCTATGCTATAAAATGTTACCGCGGAATATAAACAGCTGACCACTATCACCTAACCAAATTTCAGCAGCTCATAAAGGCTGAATCGTAAATATTCTTGAAACTTTTTGTCTACAGTGAGTCCATCTGTCTATGGATTAATTAATCTATCCATCAAACTCTCAATTTTAAGTTAAGAGTGAGTGGAGAATGATAAATTATCGGGTATTATATTGTTTTTGTTTTCTATTTATAATACCTGTATTTGTTGTATTATATTTTACAAATTTAATATAGCAACTTGCTGCTGCCTATTTTGGCCAGGACCCTCTGAAAAGAAGATTTTTAATCTTAATAAGCCTTTCCTGGTTAAATAAAGGTTTAATTAAAAAAAGTTTTTTTCCATAGAAGCCTTTTTAGAGTATCCCCATGACCTCCTACTTCTTAGCTACTGTTCATGCCTCCGGTCCTCCTGCCAGTTGGGCATGCATTGAACACCTGCAATGGAGAGGGAGGGACATCCTTACCAGGTGCCAAAACCATGTCCACCAGAACCTCTTGGTGCAAAAAAGCACTGTCAGCACATTAGGTTGTTTTTCTGGCACTGATGGAAGTTTACGCCTTTAGACTTGGGCTGATGTGGGCTGAGAATCAGCTTCCATTAGCAACACAGCTAGTCTTCTTCCCAAGACTCTAGCAAAGGCTTTCCCTAATAGGCTACGTAAGGTGACATGACAGTTTCAACACACCTTCCTGCTCTTATAGTCGGGGCATGCTAGAAAAGAACCAGTTGGTACCGCATGCAGTCCAATAATGTCAGAAAGCTAAAGTGTTTGTAACTGTTCCAAATGTCCACACTCAAAGGCAGAGTGAAAAGCAGCAGTCATAGAGAGGAGTGAAACGTTAGAACAGTTTAAATATGGGTAAAAGTGCATACATTTTCAGATGGTCTCTCCTTGAAGACACTCATAGTGCGGCATTTTGGTTGTTTGTATGAAAAGTGACAGATATAGTTGTGTAAAGAATGAAAAAAGAGAGTTCAAATGCCACCCACTTTCTTACAGTGGGTATCAGTCTCAGATTGTCGGTTTCTGAAAACTACAGAACTACAGATTGTCCCAAATTCAACGTATGAAAGGTATGAGTGGAGGGGTTTCAAACGCTGAATACATCTCACCACAAGCCCCTGCCTTAAACTTTGATGATAATTCAACATATTGTAAATTCTAGCTAGTTGCTATATATAATACAATTCCTCCATTTCCTCCATCCATCCATCCATCATGTTTCTCACCATCTCTCATTTATCTTTTCTTCCTCTTTTTTTGATATATTTGAAGTATTTATCGGAACATTTTGTTTGATCCTCTGAAGACCGAAGTGTATGATTCCATGTCTATTCATCTATTGTTAATGGGAATCTAAAAAGTCGTGTTGATTAGTTCTTCTCTTTTGTTGGATCCAGCCCTTAATCAAACATTTTAAGCACAAAATGCAAATCAACAACTTAACCGCATACATTTGCATTGCTTCTGTTTAATGTGTAATAAGAATGTCTGGACCATGGGAATTGCTCCATTACTTTCTTATTGGAGTGCATTTCTTTAATAAACAGTGTTTTCTACCTTCTTTTTTATTGTACCCTCTCTCGTCTCCTCTCTTGGTGCCGTTGGCATGCAAGTCCCGATGATGACACTGCAAGTTGCTACAGCTGCACATTTCAGGATGAGGGGGAAAAAGAGATGCAGGAATACAGTAAGAAGGAGAGGAATGATGGGAGAGACAGAGTATGCATTAGATGAGTGTGTATGTGTGCTCAGCTATGTCTCGACTGGTCCTGGATGTTAGCGAAGGGTGACTCCCAGCATTAGCTTCATTACAATCAAATGCAGATGAGGAAGAAGAGGCACAGGACAGCAAGAGTGAGGCAGGAGTGGGACAATGCAGGCAGAGAAGAGAGGTGACAGATGTTAAAATACCAAAATTTAGATTTTGTTATATGCTACTGAACATTAATTTGGGTAGATTATTTGTATATCTGGTGGATTCTCTAAGATAAGTAACTTTTAAAACAGCACTGCTTTATTCATGAGTCTTTTTAGGGCTATGTGAGTCACTGCCAGAGGAAGGTTGGTGAGGTAGTAGGCTGAGTATTTTTCCATGTTTGTTTGGTGAAGTTGTTGCTGCAGCCTGGCAATGGACTATAAAATTACATCATCATCTTTACTGATGTTTTGTTAGCTATGCAGGTATTCTACCATATTTCTATACTATATAGGTATATGTTAAAGTCCCAAAATTTTGCTTTGCTTTATGCTGCTTCACTTGAATGATTGAGATTCACTGTGCAGAATGATGTATGTGAGTTTGACACTAGAAGCCTGTTTTCACATACATCTGCTGAAGGGGCAATATTTCTCTGTACTCACCTTAAATCTGACTTTACCTTTATCTACATACAAACATGATTTTGTGACATCCCAATTATTTTGGAGACAATCGATGTCATGTGGGAATATGAAACATCCAACACACACTCACCATTAAGAATGGACTTTTCAGTGAAGTATATGAGGAATTTTGTGACCTGTGGTTAAACAATATTTGCATATTTGTATATTCTGTCTGTCTGTCTGTCATATCTAACCAACTGAACTTTTTGTGGACAAAACATATAACACACATATTATTATTCAAAGAAGAAAGAAGTCTAGAGGGGATCTTTATGTAAAAAATCTTTTTTGTGGGAGTTTTTTGATGACATACAGAATAAAGCAGCAGTCTTAGCCCTACAATTTGATGATAATGACGAGAAGACACTTTCATAGCAGAGGCAAGTGAGCAAGAAAAAAAAACAGTATCAAAGAGGAAGAGAAGGAAGGGACGATGACAAGAAAGATCCGCCAAACAAGTGGGCTACCAGGCAATGAATCCACAGTAACAAATCTGCTAATTTAACTGTGTCACAACAACTAGGTCAGCACCTTCTACAGATTTTTAAAGAAACATGTTTTTTCCAGCCTGGTTCCAATAGTCTCCTTCTCTGTCCCTCTTTTTTTTACTCAACTGGTGATAATTACCACCTAGAACCAAGAATAAAACACAGTGTTCAAAGCATGGTTCTTGCAGATTTTGCACATCTGTCAGTTTAATGAGCAGACAAGCTCTATGCAACTAACACAAGGATCTCCCAGAATTTCCTTTAACATGCCATCATTTCACCTTTTAATTATAAACGCCATTATAGTCAAATTCATCTTAATTAGGTGTCCAAGCCCGAGAAGGGCATGGGAACCCAATGCAAGGCATCGCGGCTCCCAGGACCAGCAGGGAAGGGAACCCTATTGTAATTGTATTTCAGTTTGTCTTTAAATTTCTGTTGCTGTTTTTCCTCTACTACAATGCATACACTTACATCTGCCAAGAGAGTAGGCTATGTACAGCTTCAGAGTCTTTTGGTGGTATTCTATAAACATTATGTTGTATCATATGGTGTGATATGCAAAACAAGGAAATAACTTTATATGTGATAGTCTTTAGGGCTGAAAACTGTGTAATTGTTTATTTAGTGTAAATAACGCAACCTACTGTGCTTCTTTAGCCTTAAATTGGCCGAATTCTGCAGATGTGAGCTTGCTGATTTAATTGCAGGCCAATACAAGCCTTGATGAGCAATGAAAGGTTGCTTAGTTACTGATGTACATGTGGCTTTCAAGGGCACAGTTGCATTTTGAATTCTGAGTTAAAAGAGGGCAAATAGGATTCATAATAAAAGCTAAAAGGGCACTGAGAGCAGATAAGAGAGATGGATAATTAGTCCTCTCTTTCTCTCTCCTCGTCCCCTCTTAAATTAATCGTTTTCATCTTTGGAAATGAAAGTTTGAGATTCTCAGTTGGACATCATTCATGACGACAGGTTTGCTGTGTTTTCTAGTATTAATACATTGTGGTGGCAATAAACACAATATACAATGGTCTGCTGGTGTATGCAGAGTTGTAGTGGGGAGGTGTGTTTAGCTGCCATCTGCTGGCGTATTTTAATGTAAAATATGGAAAGGGAATGGACATGCCTTGCATCAAACTTCCTGAATATTTATTTTCTGTATTGTATTATTTTCCTTATTTTCCTTTGTTTTGCGTATTTTCATGTGTTGACTGGCTTTAGAGAGAGGCATGCCTATGGGTGGTAAAATGTAAAGCCTAACCTGGGTCTCAGAAAATACTCAGACATGCAGCCTACCTGGCAATAGGACCTATTCCAACACAGTATCCTACACTCATCATAGAGACTTAAAATGTTCTGTCTCTGTCCACTCTCATCTTAGCTGTGTCGAACCTGGATATAGAGAGCAAGCTGTCACTTCACTATCAGGCTCCATGGCACCAGCAACACAACGTGTTTCATCCTTGTACCCGACCACCATGTCTGGAGGAACTGCACAGAAATGCTCAGCTCAGTCTCAGAGCTCTGCACCGAGGTGAGTGCGGCTGATCTAGTCAGCACAGTTCCATTATGTTGCGTTCAAATCACATGGGAATTGAGTTTCCTTGTATGTTTTTTGGGTGTTACAGACGAACAACAGCGCCACCGCTCCACAAGTCGGGAGAGAAACAGGGTGACCATCTCGATCTCAGTGGCTCCCCCTATGCCCACCTTCCCCTCACCACACTCCATCCGCCGGCAACAGAGGAGTCGCCTGGCACGAGCGGTAGGGACGATGCACTGTGCACAAGTAAAAATCAACCAATCAAGGAGCGGTTATTCAGAAATGGTTAACTTTGAATGGCAGGAACTAAAACTATATTATGCGACTGTATTTCTTATCAAGTAGTTCACAGTGTCACCACTGAACAACTAGCCAGTTTGTCTTGTTCATGTCCAGTGAGGTATAGAGTAGTGCGGAAAGCATTAAAGACACATTCAGTAGAACATCAAAGAAACACATTTTCAGTTTTTCTTCTGCTTATTGACACCTTTTTATTAAATATGCGTTACAATAAACTGACACAATATCTCATTCTGATGTTGCCATGCAGCAAGAGAGAGCAGAGAGGGAGCGAGAGTTAGACTATCAACCCAGGAAGGTAAAACAGAAGTTTGTCTGTATTTATGTTCGTTAAATGTCTAACATGTAGATGCCTGCTGTAAGATTTGTGTTACATCCACCTGTGTGCACAGCAACTGATGTGTGTCTGGGAACTCATGTAATATTGCACTGCAGTACTACATTAGATTCCAGTATAAAAATCTCTTTCTCCTTTATAATGTGGTTGTATTGGTACCTGTTTACTATATATCAGTATACAATATAGGTTTGTTCTTTTTAGAACTTTACTAGCTTTATCTTCATTTCTTTCTTTATGAATATCTTGAAGGAGAGGACTGTGAGAGAAACAGAGATCCAGACCATACAGAGAAAAGTAAGAAATAATCTCTAATTTCTATGGTAAAAGACCAACAATTTTACATGTGTTGGCACACTCAACAACAATTGTTTGTATGTGTTTGTTTTCCTGCGGCCACAGGAAAGGTCTGGGAGAGAGGCAGATATTCAAACGATCCAAAGAAAGGTAAGAACGATGTTTGAGTGGCAAACTAGCAACTCTACCAGACTTCTACTGCCATTAGGATTAACTCAAGTTTTCCTTAATGTATCTATTGAAAGGCAGAGTAAATGAAGGCAAGATTTTAACAAAAGCACAACACACAAAAAAAAAATTTAATATGAGGTGACAAATAGGACCTGTCTGTCTCATTCATCCTTCACCTTTTGACTTTCCTTTAGTATTTTTATTTTAAATGATTTAATATTTTGGATTACTCATGTCATCTGTTCTTTTGTTTTTCTTTTGTTGTATTTTGTTTTCATAGTTTGAGTGCTTTTACTCACTTCACCCTATTGAAGGTTGCATCTTCATTCCATGGAGTAGAAAGGTATCAAGCATTTGTGTTGTTTTAACTTTCTATTTACCCTCTAGTGGTTCAATAGTTACTTCTTGATAGCCTCACATAGCACTAACTTTGGTTTGTTTTTGCCATTACATATACTGATATTAGAGAAATGGTAAAATAGTGGCTGCTTCTTACTACACACCAAATAATTCCTTTTGGTCTGTCCAAATAAGTAAATTATGTATTAAAACTGTTGGACTGTATCAGCACCTACTGTGTCTGCTGTCTGTTTCGTCCAGGCTACCTCAACAGCGGAAGGTGAAGGTGGAGAGGTCCTGGGAGTCCACAGAGCAAAGGCCTCCGCCCCCAATGCCCCCTCGATCCAGGATAAACAGACAAACTGGTCCAAGGAAAACCTCCCACCATCAGATCCGAAGACGACTGCCGATCCTCACGCCATCTCCTCCTGCATCATCCCCATCAATGTCACAGGTGAAATATAGAAGAAAAATAGGAAAATTAAGAACAAGCAAGGTTAGCCCTAGTGAGGATCAAACCAGGAACCTTCTTATTGTGAGGCAACGTTGCTAACAAGTGACGCAACAGCAACTGTTCCCAAATCAGGAATCAAACCCAGACTGCCTGCATGAAAACCAGGAAACCTAACCATATATATGGGAATAAGCAGCAAGATGATAAGATTATTAAAAAATAAACAGTGTAGCAAGCATTGTTAACCTATACTGCATTAAATAGTCTATATACTGCATATATATAGATATATATATGTATATATTACATTTAAGCTTTTGATATGGCTTACGGCTTCTGTGTTGTTATTGCAGGAGTTGGGTTTGACAGGGAAGCAAGTGTTCGTTGCTCTCTAGTCCATTCCCAGTCAGTTCTTCAGAGGAGAAGGAAGCTGAGGAGGAGGAAGACTATCACAGGAATACCCAAAAGAGTACAACACGACATGGGTATGTTATAGAGCACACCTGCTCATTGGTGGAAAATTTAGGGTTAATATACTGTATGGGAGGTTTGGCAAATTGCTGTAGGTTTGATTAATATTTTACCAATCAAATTGCTAAGATCCGGGGATGAGGTGACCTTGCTAAAACAGCCATGAGTCCATGAGGGAAAGCTACATGAGCAGCAACAATCATATGCGAATGAAAATACTAGGCAGTCCATTAAAATTGTTACCTAAACTGTACTAGCTACTTTTGAGCTACGTCCTGGTTCAACTTTGACCTATTTACCTGTATTTATGCATGCATGCAGTTCTATGTACATTCTTCCACCTTTGTTTTTCCATCCAAATAATATGATTTTAGTAAAATGGCTTAACTGTGGATTTGTTTACAATCTGATCTTGAATCAGGTAGGTCCCAATTCTTAGCAATAAGGCCAGTGCTTAAAATGTTACCATTACATATAGGACTAATGGCTAAAACTACAAAGATAACATTATGTAGTAAAAAGAAATAACAGAATTTTCCCTGTTGTTTTGTGGTTCCTGTTTGTGGAGACCATGTTTGGTTATCTTTTTCTTATATCTTCTGAACAAAAGGTTTGTACATGATATCTCAGACATTGAACATGCTTTGTCTCTTTGCATTCAGACTCAGATGAATCACCCGTAGCAAGAGAGCGCACAGTGATCATCCATGCCAACCCGCACCAACTCTCTCTCTGTCAGGAAGACCTCTCAATCAGCGGTCGCCTCCATCACACTCGTGACTCTGGCTGCCAGACAGATGATTTCCTTATAGCATGTAAGTTTCTGAGAATGGGTGGAAGTATGGAAGTATATTTGGTTCTTTATTGCACTTCCTTTTTAGTCTGTCAGGCTCCCATATCTGTGCTATGCACAAGGATGAGGAGTCATTCCTGCTATAAATGAAATTACAAAATGTTTTGCTGTGATGATTTGTAGGAGGATATTGTTCAGATCTACTCCTTCTCATAGCTGCCATTGCTAAGTTTGAACAGGACAACCATCTGAAGGCTGCCAATAATATCAAACCAGCATACTTTAATTTTCAAACTAGATCCATCAAACTGGAATTCCAATGATTTATTTATAAGAACTTGCTGTAGTCCATACGGCCGACATCCATGTGAATTAAGAAATGTCTCTGTTCCCCTTTCTCTTTTCTGTCTTTCCCTTTTCAGGTACAGCTGCTCCCTCCAGAAGGCGCATCAGAGCTCAACGTGGCCATCAGGGAATCCCTGCCTCCCTGTCCCATTCAACAGGCAACATTTCATCCCTGGGTGACCAGTCAGACTCCACATACACCAGTGCTGCAGCCCATGGTGGACGCTTAAGATCTCGTAGCCTACCGCGAGAGGGTGGACGTCTGATGGACAGTGATGAGGATGACGATGATAATTATGATGATGATGACGAAGACGAAGAGTTGTCACCATACGAAGCAGAGGACTTTATTCCACCTGGCCCTAGTCCAAGAATGAAGATGATGATGATGAAGGATGAAGAAGAGAGCACAGATGACCAGGCAGCTCCTGAGCCACTGCAACTTGGAACCCTTAAAAGGTTGCAGAGATCTGGGGAAAGAGACAGAGGGGGTGGAGGAGGAGGGAGCCCAGAGCATAGCTGGATGGAGAGGGGCCGTTCTCGCTTGCCCCGCAAGGCTGACATGGGCAGCTGTGAGATCTCATCGAGTTCAGATACTTTCAGCAGCCCTATTCACTCTGTGTCTACAACAGGAGTTCTAGGCAGCCATGTGGACCACAAAGAAGACCACCAGTCATCGAGCGGGAACTGGAGTGGTTCTAGCTCCACCTGCCCCTCTCAGACATCTGAAACCATCCCCCCACCCTCGTCTCCACCACTGACAGGCTCATCTCACTGCGACTCAGAGCTGTCACTCAACACTGTGCCCAATGCCATTGATGAGGGATTCTCCCTGGATCCCTCATACCACTCTGACCTCAGACCCCAGGGCCAGGGTCACAGGTCAAGCTCATTCACATCCTCAGCCACAGACCAGCTGGATGATGCAGGGGTCAGTACGGCCAGTGAGGGGGAGTGGACATACCCTCCAGACCAAGACCAGACTGATCCAGACCAAGACCCTGACCAGACCCAAAACCTGAGCCATAGCCATGGGTTAGCCCAGGAGTACGGCTCCAAACAAGGTCTGGAAGACCAAACCTGTTTCAGTGACAAGACCAGCAACACTGAAAAAGAGCCTGGCTCTCATTACCCATCTGATACAGAGGGTTTCTACTGTTCTTCTGTGCATTTTGGGGAGTGTAATCAGAGTTACAGAGGATACATGTATAACTATGCAGACCCAGGGCCAGACTGTGGCCAATCCAACACTGTGGCAGCACCACTATCCCATGGAGTTTATCCCCAACCCACAGCTGGCTTCAGAGCAGGCACTATGACCCTGGGGAGGACCTTTCGTCCGCTGAGGAAACCAAAAGTCAAACCTCCACCACCCAAACGGACCTCCTCGCTGAAGGAGACCAGTAGTAGTGTTGATGTTGGAACGGACACACAAGCAGATCAGGATCAACCAAAGACGGTTAGTGAACAAGAGCTTACCTTGTCTTCCACAGATATTAAGCTGGAACTGGAGCTAGAGCTTGGAGTTGCTCCAGAACCATTACAGACATCTTGTCTAGTGGCAGAGCCTTTGGGAACTTGGGGAATGGGACTGAGTGAAACTGTGGACATAGTAGAGCCCATGTCCTTCAGCTCTGCTGATACACACTCATTTAAGGATGAAGGTGCTGTGCAATCTGACTATGCAGACCTGTGGCTTCACAACACTGAGCTGAAGTCCAACAATGGTGAGTACACGTCCATGTCCAACTCAAGCACAGCCACAGGCACTACTGTCATGGAGTGTATCAAATCACCAGACAGCTCTTCCTCCTCTACAGAAACCCAAACCCAGGCCAATACCCAGGCTTCAGAGACCAGGGCCTCTAGTCCACCACTCCCACCTGGAGATTTCAAACTTGGGTCACCAGAGAAGCTGGCTGGCCTGGCCTCACCATCAAGTGGATATTCCAGCCAATCAGAGACTCCAACATCCACCTTGCCCTCATCTTCGGCAGCATTCTTCCCAGGACCTCTGTCTCCCTCAACTGGCAAGAGGAAGCCCAAAGTGCCCGAAAGGAAGTCTTCTCTCTCTTCCCTGCAGCACTTTCCCAGAGATGGAGCTTCCATTTCCTCTGGCTATAAGAGAGACCCTGACTTCCCACCTCCACCTTCTCAACTTGATCTCAATGTTCTTCATGGTGGTTATGTCAGACACACGCTATCTCACCGGACACACCACATGCACACACTCCACCACAGCAAACACAGAGTTGCAAACGTTTTAGCCATAGGACCAAAGTTGTTGGTCCCCGAGGCATCAAATACCAACCCACCGCCGAGTTCAAACTCTGCTCCAACAATTCCTAGCTCCCATCTGTTAGCGATAACTCCATCTGCTCTTCGTTCAGTGCAGCTCCATTCTATTACCCAATCTACAGATAATACTACCACTATAGACCAGGAAACAGCAAGTGTAGCAGAGACCGCTACAAGACCCAAATGTCCTCCTAGTGGTTCTACTCTGGCTCCACCACCTATAAACACTAGGCCTCTCCCTCCTCGCAGGCCACCTCCCAGACCTCCAGCACATGACCACATCTCCTCCCCTGAACATTTGCAACCACCTCCCCCTGGCCGCCACCCTGATGGGCCGCCATCCTATGAAAGCCTGCTACTCAGACAGGACCGCTATGGACCTGGAACCTTCTGGGCTATGACAGCCTTCAGAACCCGGATGGATCCATTATCAGAACTCTCCGATGACAGCTCACCCTTGCATCGGCCCGTGCCACGTGCTCCCCACCCTTCGCCTGTGGATTTACACACGCATATCCACTCGCACACAGAGTTCAGAGGGCTCACGCACTCAGCTCATGCACACTCTGAGTTTAGGGTTTTGGGAGAGCGCTCATTCTCCCAGGATGATGATGATGATGACGAGGAAGAGGAGGAAGAGGAGGAGCAGTTGAAAGAGCCACAGAGGGCTGCGTGTTCCAGAGGAGGCATGCGATCGGACCACCCTCCACCCCCAGCATATGAGTTTGCTGGGGGATCCCACTCAGACTCAGGGCCCTGGGTTAGTCCAGTCAAAGTGCCTGGTACCAAAATGGAGACATCGCATCCTTACCTAATCAGCGATGCAAGGAAAGGTAGACAAGAAGAGCAGGAAGAAGAGGAGGACGTGACATCAGGTGCTACCAGAAGTGCCCATCAGCAGCAGCTACAGGACAGCAAAGATGACTCCACCACTCCTGACACTGAGGATTACTTCAGTAAAGGTAAGCTCGTAAAATAAATTCAACTGGCAGAAGTAGACTCTTTTGTACAGAAAACAACACTGAAACATGCATTTATTTAGCTGGTTACTCATCTAGTAACCTTTAATTGTAAACAGAGAGCAAGATTTAAAGGATGGTTATTTCACCGATTGTATACTAAATGATCAGACAACCAGATGACATGTGATAGGGATGTTGTGTGCCGCAGATTCCACACCGAGTGATAATTCGCTCTCCCCTCTGACGGATGACACCAAAGTGGATGATGACATTATTCTCACATCACCCAACAAGACCCGTACAACTGAGGACCTGTTTGCCATGATACACAGGTGCTGTAATTTGCATTTATGGTTTGGCTATGTAGTATCTATGTACTGAACTTAATCTCTCTCGCGCTCTGTCGCATTCTCTCTTGCTCTGTCTTGTTTTCTTGTCGACGTTAATTAATTAATACATTAACGCGATATATATATATATATATATATATATATATATATATATATATATACTACTCAAAAAAATAAAGGGAACACTAAAATAACATATCCTAGATCTGAATGAATGAAATAATCTCATTAAATACTCCTTTCTTTAGATAGTTGAATGTGCTGACAACAAAATCACACAAAAATGATGAATGGAAATCAAATTTATCAACCCATGGAGGTCTGGATCTGGAGTCACACTCAAAATCAAAGTGGAAAACCACACTACAGGCCGATCCAACTTTGATGTAATGTCCTTAAAACAAGTCAAAATGAGGCTCAGTAGTGTGTGGCCTCCACGTGCCTGTATGACCTCCCTACAACGCCTGGGCATGCTCCTGATGAGGTGGTGGATGGTCTCCTGAGGGATCTCCTCCCAAACCTGGACTAAAGCATCCGCCAACTCCTGGACAGTCTGTGGTGCAACGTGGCGTTGGTGGATGGAGCGAGACATGATGTCCCAGATGTGCTCAATTGGATTCAGGTCTGGGGAACGGGCGGGCCAGTCCATAGCATCAATGCCTTCCTCTTGCAGGAACTGCTGACACACTCCAGCCACATGAGGTCTAGCATTGTCTTGCATTAGGAGGAACCCAGGGCCAACCGCACCAGCATATGGTCTCACAAGGGGTCTGAGGATCTCATCTCGGTACCTAATGGCAGTCAGGCTACCTCTGGCGAGCACATGGAGGGCTGTGCGGCCCCCCAAAGAAATGCCACCCCACACCATTACTGACCCACCGCCAAACCGGTCATGCTGGAGGATGTTGCAGGCAATGTTCTCCACGGCGTCTCCAGACTCTGTCACGTCTGTCACATGTGCTCAGTGTGAACCTGCTTTCATCTATGAAGAGCAAATTTGCCAATCTTGATGTTCTCTGGCAAATGTCAACCGTCCTGCACGGTGTTGGGCTGTAAGCACAACCCCCACCTGTGGATGTCGGGCCCTCATACCACCCTCATGGAGTCTGTTTCTGACCGTTTGAGCAGACACATGCACATTTGTGGCCTGCTGGAGGTCATTTTGCAGGGCTCTGGCAGTGCTCCTAAGTGGACAGTTTGATTTCACAGGAGTGTGATTGACTTGGAGTTACATTGTGTTGTTTAAGTGTTCCCTTTATTTTTTTGAGCAGTGTATATATATGTATATGTGTGTGTGTGTATGTGTCAAATTATTGTGATGATCCAGCCACTTTTTATTGAACGTGTGTTTATGTAATCTCTGCATCTATTCATCTACTGTCTAAATCTCAATTAAGACTATGTTTTGATTTCCTCATTCAGATCGAAGAGAAAGGTCCTGGGCCGTAAAGATTCAGGAGACATAAACGTGAAGTCTCGTCTCTGCCCTACAGCACCAGTAACCCCTGTCTCTGCCGTCATCATCCCACCAGCCCCTCCTCTCAACATCCCAGCCCCATTAGCCACCGTTGCTGGGTCACAACGAGCCCCTGTGCCAATCTACCGCAGCGCCAAGAAATCCAGTACGTCTAATGAGGAGTTTAAACTCCTGTTGCTAAAGAAAGGTAGCAGGTCTGATTCCAGCTACCGCATGTCAGCTACAGAGATTCTGAAGAGCCCTATCACCCCTAAAACTCCTGGGGAGTCCCTTCAGGAAGGGTCTATAAGACAGACTGAGGAACCATTCTCTACACTTCAAGAGACTCCCATTTCTGGTCTGGATCCAGTCCACATACCAGGCCTTTTTCCCAGGGCCAACTCTGAGAGTTTCACCCCCAAAACCCTGCCTATGTCAGCTGCATCTCGACAAGGACGTTCTCGGATCCCCCCTGTAGCCAACAGCAGTCGCTACAGTACACGTAGCCGTCTCTACACAGCCCCCATGCAAGCCATTTCCGAAGGTGAGACAGAGAACTCAGATGGGAGCCCCCATGATGACAGATCATCCTAAAACCATACGATGAGAGATGTCCTCTATTCTTAGCTGTGTCCTACATTTGAAATGGCCCCTTCAACTTTTCTAATTTTGGATAGGTGTGTCATCAAGGCCAATAGTGTAATTCTTCAGATCTTCTTCTTCACAAGATCTGACTGTTGCTAAACAGCACCCATTTTTGGGTCTACTATTATATTTGAGGGTGTCAAACAAAGTGTTGTGAGATGCTGAATCATAAAGGGATGATAAAGAAAACTTTGAGGATATACCTAAATACTGCATTATCAAAAGAATAGCTCCCTCACACAGTAGTTAAAGGAGCAACACATAAGACCTATTTTGAATGAACTGTCTTTTTTTAAATAAAAAAAAAAAAAACAGTCCCAAAAGTTTGGTTAATTATGATAAGAAAAGACATTTTGTGGACGTGTGTACGGACAACGTGCGTGTGCATGAACAAGCACATGCAATATCCACTAATACTTTGTACTTCTTGTGTTTTGAATGGTGTGGGTGCGTGTGTCTCGCTGAGGAACTGCTTTCTTATTAAAATTAAAAATTCTTATGAAATTTAACATTCTTTCAACTTCTGGTGCCCAAAGCATTGGCCAGACTTCCCACAGTCCATACTCAATATTCCTGCCAACAAGCAAGGGTTGTTTCATTGTGGAAGTTACTAACAACACAGCACCAACTTATCTATTATATTTCCATCTGCAGACCTGGCATAGAAAGTATATCACACAGAGCCAATCATATATTTCTTCATATTAATTATATACAAAAAGATAACATGATGCATGTATTTTTGTAAAACTGCGCCTCAGAACATGATGATAAAGTTTCACCATGTTGCATGACCCTATATGGAAACATCCCCTGGATCCTGGTTTCTGTCGACATTTTTGTGGTTCCTTTGTATTATAAGATTAGGTAATCTTTCACTGTGAAAGGTTTTAGTGACATTCGTACCACATTGCCAGTGATCTAAATTCATTTGTCTTGGATTTGAGTGTCTAACAAGAAGGAGCAAGGGCTTGCGCCTAGATGGGGCCCATCTGTCAAAAGATACAGGCTAATTTTGGACAATCGCACAGTGGCCTTTCTCTACTAGAGGTGGTTGTAAGCAGGGCATTTATAAGTCCCTGCACATACACATGGACCTGCACCATGTTCAACCAGAATTCAATCACATACTTATTTAAATCCAACCTTAAATTATAGTATGTTTAGACCGATTAAAGTTTTTCCAGCTGCTGGCCAGTCTTGCTGTGCTGACTTGAAGAGGAAAAGGTGCATTTCAAAGCAGTTTAAAAGATACCATTGAGTGCAGACGGTGAAAATGCTTTAGAGGGTCCTCAATCGGTTTGACTAGAGGTTAATTTGGAAAGTTTTCCAAGAACCAACCTCACTTTTGCACTTCATGATTCTTCAAGAATATTCCTTGAAAAGAAAATATATCTTATAATGAAATTGCATATGTATATTTGTACTGAATATAAAAAGTAATATCTATATAAAACATCAAGCAGAAATTTTATAGGGAATCAACCTGAGTGTAGCAAAGAAGAACAGGTCTCACTGACAACATTACATATGAATCTTGTACACAACAATGTACACTGTTCTCCTCTCCTTGTTGCCTCTCCTTCATTTGCACTGACCCAGTAGCATTAGACAGGTGAAAGCTCAACCCAGTGGCACGCCATTTTGTCTTACCCTCGAAACTTCATATCACAAAATCTGAAAGAGAGGAGACAAGAGGAGGAAAGGACTACATACCACCGATACTTAAAAGTCAGCAATGCATCTCTTGCATTGCTGCAGCCTTTTCTACCCGACACCGGGGTTAGAGTATGCTGTAAAATCTTTCTCATCCTTCCAATAGATGTTACGCATGTAGAGTACCCGGTGTGTTACAGAAGCAAACTATCATATATGGAAAGTTTGAACTCTCACCTGCCTACCACAGCAAATACAACACATATACATTCAGAGACCGTACTTCAATAGAAACCATTCACTGTATTCTGTGAATACCTCAGCAAGCATATTACTGTTTTATTGTAAATGCTATAGATAGATAGATAGATAGACAGACAGACAGACAGACAGACAGACAGACAGACAGATAGACAGATAGACAGATAGATAGATAGGTAGATAGGTAGATAGATAGATAGATAGATAGATAGATAGATAGATAGATAGATAGATAGATAGATAGCAAAACCACAACTGTTTGATACTCAGCGAATTTGAATTGCAGAACTGACACTGTGTAAGATGGAGAGAGTAAAAAGCTGTGAAATGATTATTAGAATTTTACATTCATCATACCCATGTTGCTGAAGCGCACTTGTTCCTGTTCATTGTTTTATTTGTTGTGTTTTCTATCGCATGCAATAAGTAAAGAAAAGGATATCACCACCATATCATTATTTTTATCTGAGGGATGTCTCTATACCACAAGAAAAGATTTTGTATTTTCTGTTCAAATGTCAAGTTCAATAGTGTGTTCTATAGATGTACAACTTGTCTGGCTAATTCTGTTCTGTATAGTCGTGATCACAAACAGGGGTTTATCTTGTACTGTATATCTACTCACTGGACAATCATACGTAAGAGACTGTAAAGAAAATGATACAGAATCTGTTGGGATGGAGAATCTGAACACTCTTGGTGCTGGGTCCTAGTCTTGCTGGAGCTGTGGAAGTTGGGAGTGAGATAAGTACTTTCCATGAGAAACTGCTGATTTAGTTTAAAGTGCATATCTGGACAAGCCACGTTACATAAAATGTACTAATAAAAATAGAAATGGAAAAAATATAGATCAGTTAATAGACATCAAAAACTAGTTTGATCTGATCAGAAAGTCACTGTCTTTACTTTTGACTCATATCAGAATTTTTTGATTCCCACAAAACATTATTAGGCTACTGGAAAATAAACAAATCTGTAGGGTTGATACAGTATTACATGAAACATGTAATTTGACTCTGTGAAACACCATTTAAAAGTTTTAAAACAAAAATACTCAAAGTATTTGAAAATTTGTTTTGTGTGGTTTTTCTGTACTATACCTGGCATTGAGGTGTTGTACCTCTTTTATTTTTAAAAGCAGTAGATATATGAATGACTGACACAATTTGATTAGGAAGACAAACTGTGAGGTTGTCATGCAGACTCTAGTTTAGCCCTCTCAAACCTCAGTCCTCAACTCAGTCCTGAATCTATAACCTTTATATTCTTTGTCCCAAGCTGTCTTGAAATGTCTGCACGCAATTTTGCCCTAAAGGGAAGTGTGACAACAAACAATGGATATTTTTTTCTCAAAAGTGTACAGTATGGAATAATACTAAACAGTCTTTGAAATATGTGACAGAGGACAGAAAAAATACAGACATTAAAGACACAGTGTAACTATCTAATTAAAAGAGGCTCCATGTTTAAAACTAGCTAGGACTTAACAGATTTGAATCACTTTTGTATTTTTGTATAAACCTGTAAATACGTTTTTAAAGAAAAAATGTTTCAAATTCTTTCTTTTGTAAAATAAATCAATAAAATAATAAAACAAAAAAGGTTTTTTTTTCAAAGTTTACATGATTATTTCCAAGCCTTTGTATATTTTGGAGCTGTGCAACACCTTCAGTCTTGTATTTATTGTTTTCTTTTTGGGGGGGGGCTACAACATTGTGAAAATTCCATTATTCTATATCTAATTCATTTTAACAGCTCATCAGCTGCTTAGTAACTGTGCATAGAAAAAAGCCAATAAATGTGACTGCATTGAAACGGAAGGCCTTTTGTGTGACACTTCATTTCCTCCCCATCTGAACCAAATGCACTGAGATGATCTGTCCACTAGATGGCAATGTTTTAATACTGTCTAGTTTCAGTCTCAACTACAGTATTTCTACTTGAACTGAAGCTAGTCAGATTATGGATCCAGCATTTAACACAATCCAAGTACAATCACAAGAAAAACACTGCATTCCGTAAAGTAAAATTAGGTTTTGTTTATAGTTACAACTTATAAACAAGCCAGTAGGCTGGACTTTAGTCTGCTCTAGAAAACTAGGGCTGTGAAGTTATGATGACAAGTGAGCTAAATACTTGACAATTCAGCAAACCCCACTAACCAAGGACGAAACGCTCCAGAAAAGCTAGTAGTAAGTGGAGTGAGTGATTATTATTACTACTATTATTACTGTTAACGTGAGACTTACTTTGGTAGGAGCCTAAAACGTGGAGATAACATGTCTTTGAAACTGTTCACCGCTCTCAGTTTAACATCAACTAATGACTTCCGTTCCTATAGCAACAACAGTCAGAATATTATCATAAAGAAGTCGAATTGTGAAACAATGTCATCCAAAGTATACGATACCAGCAGTGGAGGAAAGTAACTAAATACATTTTACTCAGGTACTGTAAGTACAAGTTTGGGGTAATTGTACTTTACATGTATTCTGCTACTTTAATACTTCTACTCCACTACATTTCAGAGGCAAATCTTGTACTGTTTACTACACTGCATTTAATTGATTACTAGGTACTTTGTAGATTCAGATTAATAATACTAATTATCAAATGTAATGTATTATTATAGCTTAACATAAGACTGTCTATCACCTGGGGAGAAATTCACAAGCTACCCACTCAGCAGTAAGTAATTAAAAGGAGTGTAAACTTTACCATCTGCAGCATTAAAACGGTTTACATATTAATGTATCAACATTCATAAAACAAATATAATAATGAAATGAGCTTTTACTGATGGTACTTTAAGTCAATTTTGGTGTATATACTTTTGTACTTTTTAGTTTTGAATGCATGACTTTTAGTTGTTTAATTACTTTGGCATTGCTACTTTTACTTAAAAGATCTGATTACTTCTCTGCCATTAGGCTCCATTTCATATCTAATTATGAAGAAACACCTCAGATTTATCATTGGTGAATGCTATTTTATCCATTTTTTCTAAGTTTAGCCTACACTTAATTTCATAGAGATGGGACCAGTACCATTTAAAGCAAAAAAGGTAAGATCTCACCTAAATATACTCATTCACAATGATTTAGGACACAAGTTATTATTAAATATATTTCTGTCTTTTTTATTTTAGAGTAAAGCGCTCTCTTTGGGCAGTCATTTCATTCTATGTAGATTGCCTACTTTTGAACCATTACTTGTTAAATTAATGCCAGATCCCCATGGCAGGAAACTGGCCCTGGTTTCCTTAAAGCAACACATACCATTTATTTACCATTGTTTATCAAAAAATAAGTGTAAGCATGTGGTGGGGTAATAGTGGTTTCAACAGGGCGCACAATGCTGTGATTATAGCTTGCTTCACAATCAGCAAACAACATATACCATTCCTCAAGAATCTGCAAGAGGAGTCATAATTAGCCTGTTTATCCTGAATGCTTCTGGTGAGGTATTTGAACTGGCTGATCTTTTGAACAATGATTCCTATTGGACTGTCACTTTCCTTAAGTAAGACATCCATGATCCTTTGACCCCCAACCCCCATACTCCAGGCACACACACACAACCCACCAAAACTAAAATGATCCTCTTCTCTGCTGTGGCTCTTGAATCTTTTTGGGTGCATTTATGTATTAATTTCTCTTACTCGTTATACCTTTCTTATCTATATTCTTTCTCTCCTTGTCCCCAAGTTGTTTTCAGTAATCAATTTGACTGACTTGGCCAGTGGTTCAAAACCTAGGGGCTGGGAACCGCAAGTGGTCACAAGACAAATCTGAGGGGTCACTAGATGATTAACAAAACAGAGGAGCAGAAAAGTGCTTTTATGTTGACCAAAATGCCATTTCTTCTATACTTTCCGTTTTCGTAGAAATTATTGAATGAAATGAAAAATATAAACTAATGAGGATGGGTTACAAGCAGACATTCCTTCATATTAAGCTGTCACAAGTCAAAAAGGTTGGGAACCATAGGACTAGGCAAATAAAAAAAAACTTGTAGTAGCTACCATGGTGGCATCGTGGTGGGGTCTCAAACACTAAAATGATGTAAACATGTCAATGTTTAATTGTGTGAATGCATATCAAACATATTTAACAAACATCTTTTGTTGAACTTGCTGTAAAAAGTCGTATATATACACACATGAAATGCTGCGGAGCGATAGATGACAAGGCATAAAAAATATACATAGTTGGTTATTGTGCAGTCCCTCTATGCTGTAGTAATGAACACAAAATGCTAATGATGTAAAACATCTTCTAAGAAACAACTACTATAACCTGAGTGTCACATTAAAGCAAGATGGTTTCAAGTATCAACTTGTTACCACTACAGGAGAGCAACAGTGTGAAATGCAGCTACAACAGATTTGGTTTGAAAATGGTTCTGAAATGTTCAGAAAATTAGTATTTCTGCCACCAAAAACAGATAAATACTTCGAGACATGTGAATAATTACTCAGACACAATATTTTCCTGTAGGAAGGTATTTGATGATGTACACTAAAACTATTTCAGGCAGAAAAAAAATTGATTACACTTACGCTTGATACAGATTGATATACTTTGTTACAGTACAAAATGATATCAAAAAACAACCTTTTGGCTTGACTTTATACAAAACATGTTTTCCATCATGTCCCCTCTCAGGAGCACTTTAAAGGTTCTGTACAGCAGTCAAACTAGACAGTTAATGGCCTTGTCTTTATTGTATTGTCAACACTTTACAGTATTCCAGTCATTGTTTGTGTATATCTTGTATGTGTGTGTGTGTGTGTGTGTGTGTGTGTGTGTGTGTGTGTTTGATAGTGTGACTCTCAAAGCATAGTAAAATCTTGCAGCATTATTAATGCTCAGGATGAAACCGTTCAGCTTGAATGTCTTCCAGCACATGAAACGGACACAAAATGAGAAATAACACTTCAGTAACTGATTTTCTACATCTACAGCCTGTGCTGCAGAAAATGGTGAAAGGTTATCTTACAAAATAAAATATCCACCATTTAAATAAAAGTGGCGCCCTGTCTGCCAAACTTATTTTTAGATCTTTGTCAAAAAATAGTGTTTGAGGACAGAAATCATGTATGTAATGATTGACTTCAGGGAAGAAAGAAAACTTATCCAACATTGTGGAGTGAAACCCTTTAACGCCACTTCTAACTAGGGCACTCCTGTTGTTCAGTATCTGTTACGAAAAATGCTCATGACTTCATACATTCACTGGCTTGCATAAACTTAATTTGACAGTCTGTAACAGACACAATCATTCAGAAACTTTATTGCATTGTCAGAAATGATGCAGTGAGATGATCACTGCCAGTACCTGAACTCTCCCAGTCTTAAGTGCAGAGCGTCCATCCTGAAATTCTGACAAGGGAAAAAATATTTTAACATATGGATCTCTGAAGAGATAAAGCTGCAAAACCTACAGCATTGTGTGTGCTTGCATGTGTGTGCGTGTGTGTGTGTGTAAAAGGCTAATTAAACGTCTGGTAACTTATGATCTCCAGTTGTTCATAATAAGGCAAAAACTCACTAACATGAACACATATGCCTATGTTCAGATATTTTACTAATTACACTTATGATGAATTCATGTACCGCGTATCTGTTTTAATGTGAAGGTAAACTGTGGTCTATAAATTAAAATAATGTATGTGTTCAGATCAGGGCCGTAGCCAGAATTTTAGAAATACTGAGGTCATTAATGCACACCGCAGCACCATCAAAAAAATTTGACCACAAACAAAAAAGAACATCTCCAATGTTTTTAACTACATGGATTTTTTCATATTTTGTTCATTCAGTTAACTGTATAATTAAATTCAGTCACTTTTATTCCCCAGCGTGATGATCTAAACGCTGTTTCTATTGTTTTACTTATGTCTTGGCCAAATAGTAGTCAATTTATAACAGCCTGATTCTAAAAATACTGGAATCAATTCATAAAACGACCATCATGTGTAAGTTGTCTTTGTAAACTCCCTACAGATTGCTAGAACCCCCAAATTCACACACAAAATCATACAGAGGACGTGACCTTAGTGTCCTCAGTGGTAGCTACGACCCTGGTTCAGGTGGATTTACACTGCACTACATCCCTGTAGAATAAATGTTTGTGTGTGTGTGTGTGTGTGTGTGTGTGTGTGTTTGATTGCCAGTGAGAAAACATAGTGGGCCTTCATCCTCTATTGTTTGGTCTGTTTCAGCTTCTCGATGTGATGACAGAGTTTGAGCGCCGGTCCCAGCTTCAGTCCCATGTACTTCATAATGACATCACTGCGCAGCAGCATCAGAGCTTTGCCATCAATCTCCTGTAGAGAGAGGAGCACGCTGTCAGCAGAGGGGCACATTACAAGCACTTCCTCTCAGATCAATTCGATTAAAATGACAAAAGTGACTTGAATGTGGAAATTCCAGTCTGATTTTCCTGGAGCATGGAGACTAAGGGAGAGTTTATTTTACCAGGCAACCGCACGATACAGCACAATGAGTGAAAACCAGTGTGGTAGGAAGCTTGTTGTCTGTTGACCTTTAAACGGGACAAAGAAGACAGAGTTCAATACTCACATGTTTCCTGAACAGCTCAACGTGCGGGCCAAGAGTTTGGGGATCAGCCTCTTGGACAAACCGTATAACATCATCAACTGACCAGGAAGAAGCATCATTCCCTGAACCCTCCTTGTCCTGTTTCACGTGGTCCGGGCCTGTTGTTGAGCTAGCTGCTGTAGAGTGTGGGGGTGAGAGAAAGAAAAGACAAATCAAACTAATACCTTTAATTAAATATTTTACCTCCTACTCATGACTTTATTGTCTGTAAGTGTTACAGTCAGATGTTAAAAAGGCCATGGCTCAAAAATGTCTGAAAGGTGTCAAATTTAGGACACGTTAAATAAATGGGAAGCAAAAAAAACATATTAATTAGGAAAAATTGACCATTTGCTAAAACCTCTTCCCTAAACAGCGAATGTCAAATCATACTTATGCGTATTACTAGGATTAACTAGCTTCACACTACAAGACAGTGACTATGCGGGGCTTAGTCAGTTGAAGGGCGATGGACTGTTTTGGGAAAAGACCACCATCCTCTTCTTGTCCACATCCAGGGTTTTGAGCAGAGGGAAAAAGTTGGGCATAAATGTCCCAACTATTAGATCATTTTGCCCCGGTTGAGTGTGTGTGTGTGTGCGTGTGTGTGCGTGTGTATGTGTGTGTGTGTGTGTGTGTGTATAAACCTACCCTCCACTCGTCTGTGTGCACACATTGGGCCAAGTTCGGTCGGGTTGGAGCTGACGCGACGTAGGGGTGGCGGTGTCTGTCCAGGGTAATATGGCCGCTCCTTCTTTGCTGTTCTGTAGTCTGATGCGTTGTGAAGGGAGCGGGTGCTGTTAGCGGGATCCTTTGTGGAATCGTCATTGGACAGGCCGTTCTCAGTGTGGGACAGTGGTTCTGTATCAAGAAAGGATGAGAGAGATACTGTTTGGAACATGTGAACACAAATAGAAAAAAGTAAAATGCTGCACTGCACTGGACTATACAAACAAAGATAAAGTGACATACCCCTTTAATGTTGCACAATTTCTAAACTTATCTTTTTAACTAAACGTTTACTCTTATCTAAATTTAGATCTAAATCTTCATCAAAATACATACAAATGTAAAGGCACCAGTAAATGAGTGGGTCTAACTTTCTGCCAAATTCTGTCTTTGATATGAAAATGTTGTGCTTTATCGGTTTTGGCTTTTCAGATACAAATTTATATTATATATTTTTTAATGAACTAAAATATGGCTTGAGCTTATTTATAATAAATTGCATTGCATTTACATTGCACTGTTAGAGGTTCTGACATTTTGAACAACGTCATTACCTACAATGATGGATTACTTACTACTGTAGTTGATGAAAACATTTACCTCAGTCGATTAAACATGAAGAATCGAAAAGACAGAATAGGATGTTAATACCGAACATTTAACTATTTGATTTTTCTGTATCTGGCCCACAAAAGTTTTGCTAGTAGAGGTGCTTTTTCTTCTTAAGTTTTAAAATAATTTAACCTATCACAACAAGACATTATCATTGCTGCTTACTCTTGCTACCTCAGCTCCCACCAGACTTTCCCCTGTTTATCAAAACAGTAAACCAAACTCCATAGTTCAACATTAAACTAGTTGGTGAGTATGGGACAGTAGTTTGTTTGGAATAAATGGAAGAATATGTAATTCAGTATTAGCAATGATGAGCCACCATGGCAGAACAAATTAAAACTAGGGTAGGACAGGACATTTATTTCAGAAGTATTTGTTATATTTGTTGAAATGCTCTTTAAATCCCAACACCAATCAATAAATCAAATGCTCTGACACCAAAATGTAGAGCCCTTCAAGACTGGAATAACCTTCCTCTTTCCTTGAGATCTATTACCACTTTTTGTTTATTCAAATCATCACAATTTTATTTTCTTGAAACTATATGTTCTTGTTATTAGGGGTACCAATAGTATTACATATAAGAATTGGTATAACCTATGTAGAATATACAGTAGTATGACTATAATTGTGACCTCCTTTATCATGATTTTCTTTGGACATTTATATGAAGATGTGACTTTATCCTGTATGTTACATTTGTCATAAAGTATATTGATAAATTTTGCATTAGTTCTTTACTGCACTCTGTTGATCATTTAGTCAATGTATTTTAATTTGTTTGCCATATTAATTGTGGAGGTAAGGGCAGGTGAGCGAGTTATTGTTTTGTATATATGTTTGTGTATTGTGTTTATGTTTATGTGTCTGTACTGTGTGGTTAACTTTTGTGTCTGTACATGCATGTATGTATGTTGCAGGACCCCCTCAAAATTGAGATGATACATCTCAAGGGGTTATCCTGAAATAAATTCAATTCAATTCAATTCAAAATGGAAAACAAAATCCAGGATCTGTTGCGGGACTGTAATGAGCACGGCCAATGAAATGATTGGCTAGTCTGCCTACCTGCCTGGCTACCTACCAACCTGTGCGCACACTCTAGCTGTCTCTTGCTAGTTCTCCAATGTTGCCTACCCTAGCTTTAAATGCCCTGCTTACAGAAACACAAACTTCAGCAACAGCAAATCCAGAGAAAATGTCTCATTCCTTCGTATAGTGTTTGAGCAACAAGTGATTACAGGAGACGTGCACAGCACACATAACCGCAGTAATGACTGTTTAGAAACAAAGATGTTGTTAACATAAAACAAAATCTTTAAAAAATATAGTATTTTGTTGTGGCAGTAGAAACGATTTACATTACATATATATTTAATTGAATTCTCTATCCTTTTTTAATAGTTCTGCTTCACTCCCTCCCGTTACAGTTACTCCATCCACACATTTGCCCACCTGACTTGGTCCTGTTGTAGAAGCGTGTGTTGTTGCTGTAGGAGCTGAACGGCTGCGAGCTGAACAGACTATCACTCTCCAGATGTTGGCACAGGTTCTCCAGGAACCGCAGTACAGAAGACGTACTGGAGACGGAGGGCAGCTTCACATAGCGGATACCATGCTCTGACCGCACTGGTGGGTTGAACACAAACAACTATTAGTCCGTATGCTATATGTAATCACACACACACAATATGCATTCACAGCTAAAGAAAAGCAGCAGATGGTTTAGGGTTAGCACCCACCCTTTATAAGCACAAACCCACATTTTCACCCCATCCCACACTGCACTACACCCTCCCACCCAAGCCAAGCCTGCACAAATCCACAAATTAACCCCCCCCCCCCTCCTCCTCCTTCAGGCTCACCAATAGTCTTCCCAATCTGGCCCCCCAAGGGAGACCCAATCCCAGCATCCCAAACCAGGTTAGACGCACATGTCATTTCTGATTACAGACACAGCGCTCACATCAGCTGCTGCCACAGGCACAGTTTTTTATTCTGCTTCTCTTCCTTCTCACACACACACACACACACACACACACACACACACACACACATGGGCCAGATTCAAGACCTATGAGCGTGTGCTTGCACCAATTTCACCTGGCTGATTGCCTATGCAGGCTTTAATGGCGTTACATTTTGGGAAATACACTTTTTCGCTTTCCTGCCAAGAGTTAGAAGAGAAGATTGACTCTCATGTCTAAACAACAAATTTGAAGCTACTGCCAGCAGTTTGTTAGCTTAGCTTAGCATAGAGACTGGAAACAGGGGAAACAGCTAGCCTGGCTCTTTCCAAAGGTAACAAAATCTGCCTACCAGCACCTCTAACGCTTCTGTAATGTGATGATTTGGTACTTTTATCTGTTTTTTATAATTTACTATTTGGGTTTTGCGCTGTTAGTTAACAAGCAATTTAATGAAGTTGCCTTGTCTGCTAACAGTTTCTTTCAGAGTGAACATCCTGTAGTGTTCACCAGATTTACCTCTGATGACTTCGCCTCCTGTGTGGGACTGGCTCTGTAGGAATGACAGCAGTACAGAGGGCTGGTACGTACAGTCCACACAGGCCTGAACAGCCTGCTGAAGTACCGCATTGACTGGAGCTGGCCCGAAGTGGTCTGGGAGCTGCTGTACTAGTTTTCGGTCAAGATGCGGGCCATAGTCACCGTGCTTGTTCACATAGACACACACTGGAATGATACAAAGAGAGACTGTCAGTCAAGCTAGAATTCACCACAACAGAGTTGCTGAAATCGAATACATTAGTACACATTCAGGCATCAGACTCAGTTGTATCTGTTATCCAATTTACCTGTGCAAACTACACTTGAGCCGTTGCTATGGTTGGTGTCTGCTAAAACGTGGCTGGAGTTCAGTCTGGTCTCAGGAGACGGACCTGTAACTGCTGGTGCCCCCAGGGATTGCACCACCCGAGGCTTCCTCTGGAGCAAAAACAAACAAACCCTCTCTCATCAACTCTCTGTACAAAGGCTGTTAGTTAATGATTTATTAAAGGTGTGTTTTAACACTTTCACTGCTACACATGTACTGCACTGCAGCACGTAAAACAGCTTCTAAAAGCAAAGCTGTTCTCCTCATTTATCGTGAATAAACATCGATAAATAGTGCTCCCTTCCTTGAACGGTTCACACCTTGTCTCCTCTTTATCAAAATTATTTTTGCCATAATACATAAACTATAAAATGTCAGGGTCACTGGACCGCAGGATAATAGATTACAACTCTTGTGACATCTCACCTTGTTCCTAGGCTTGGGCCCTCTCTTCTTGTGTGGTCTGGGGGCCAGTTGGGACTCAGAGCTAGTCCTGCCAGGGCTTTGTGATGCTCCATTTACTGCTGCTGCCGCCGCAGCCTCGGCCGCTGCCTTCAACAAAGCAATAGTCTGGGATTTGGGACGACGACCTCGGACACCTTTGCGCACAGGGAGGGGTGGCAAGGGGTTGGGTAGTCGGTATGAGGTCTGCATGGAGGAGGAGGAGTTGGAAGAGGAGCGACGTGTGGTGAGGGAGGCTGAGGTGGAAGAAACAGGAGCTAGGAGTGCACCAGGGAGGGTAACTGGAAAAAATGGGATTTGGAAGGGAGACAGACAGAAAGAATAGATAAAAAATATGTTGTATATCTTCCACATATTAGATTGTACTAAAGATCATTAGAGAGGATGATTATATGACATTCATCTGGACATTATACATATTTTAAAGTAAAACGATTCTAAATCTGCAGCACAAAAGATCATCTTGTAAGCACAAAAAACGTCTTAATTAGATTTGCCCTCTGTCCACACACAGAGGCTTTAAACAAAGACGTGCAGAGAATCAACTTTGTTGTAGGTCCTTGACATGAGGCATGGTCTACATAATTAGATTTGATGTCACATTTCAACGGACACTAATGATAGTATTCATAGTGTTTGGGAAGAAAAACAAAAGATGGGGGGATTTACATTTGGTTATTAAAGAGTTGTGACCAAGATGTATATTGACAGGAGAAAAAAATAATAGCAGGTATAGGATTAATAAGTAAGTAAGAATACAATAAAATATATTTCATTTGACATGAAATATAAGACTCAAACATAAACATTCAGCCTATAAAATGTATGACATGATAAACTATACTGAGCTATAATAAACATTAAATTAAGTCTGTATTATGAACGATTTTATGGCTAAAATAGCCTGTTGCCAAATCTTTAAGCATTGATTTATCCTTTAGTATACCAGATCTCTAATTGTTTCAATGACAGATACATGAAAGTTTTTTCCAACCACTATTTGTGTGATTTGTTAACAGATTGGACTCATTCAAAAACACCTTCTCAAAACATGACTTCGCCGCTGCTGCAATTTCTTATTACTAATCAGCTGACCTGCACAGATTGTGATACACTGGATGATACATTGACAGATGTAGTGTGAAAGTCTATCATCTTAAATTAAGTCTAATTATTAGTGTTGAAACACCATATTCTACTATTCATAAAAACGTAAACACCTATAACTAAATGTTTAAAAATAGGTGCTATGAAATAGAATATAAAATCTAGCAAACTACTTTAAGGCACTAAATGTATCACAGACACCCTCCAAATTCCAAAGAAATATTATTCCAAAATGTCAAACAGCTTAGGGGTTAAGACTGATAGAAAGTGACAATAATGTGAGAAAATAGCCATTGTCTAGCCAAAGCAATGGCACCACCACCCTCTTCTGTCTTCATTAGCCGTGAGCTTGACTCCCTGATATGATCTCATAATCATCATAGAGAATGTGTGAAGGAAAAAAACGCAAAAGTCAGAGAGAAAGAAAGAAAGGGAGGAAGAGAGAAAGATAACCATCTCCTGTTTCAATACAAATGTATTGCTTGGTGAGAGCAGGGGCTTGAGAGTGCATGTGGAAGCTCTCAAGGGGCCGTGGCTTTCATTAGTCTCCTTGACTGAGGCGATATGGAGAGACTATAGAAGGTTTACAGTATTCTCTGAGGGGCCAGCCGGGGCACCCTGAAAGCTGCTTAATTGAGAAATGAGTGAAAGTGGGCATAGAATAGAGCGGCGTTTTGTTTCAGGGGGGGCCAAAGCTCACTCGCTCACCAGGAGCACAAAGCGTACTCACAGAGGGACAGCGATACCAACCTGCACGCACAGTGGCACACTTATTCACACCGAGCTAGAAGCCGTAAGCCCTACAAAGGCAGATCAAAATTTGTTTGCAGGGTACCAGTCAGTATCAGCAGGTTTTAATTCACCATAGGAAATCTGAGTTGGGGGCCTTCTCTGATCTTTACCAATCATAAAAAAAGAAAACGTAATCCATTCACATTATGCGACAGCCACCAAAGCAGCATGTACCATTTCCACACTGGTGATTAATGTCATATTCTCCCGTATATTGGTTTATCACCACATTTGTTTAAAAAAGACTTATCACCTCTGCATATTTAACTACAACAACTCAAAGAAAATCTGCTTATAAATGCTTTCATTCCACACTATCTGACAGTATCATATATATTCTGTATCAGCTCGCTCAAGCTTGTCTTTGAAGCAATATGATGTTTACACTGAGTGAAATATTCAAACCCAAGGCTGTGCTTTTAATGGCTGCAATGTTTTATCAAATGGATGCATTCAAAATGTCTTGTGCATCCTTTCATAAACCTTTCCTGCAAAATACAGCCATGTACAGACATATTTTGGTATCTATGGAAAATTTCTGTACTTATATTTAAATATAAACCGCGTAGGGGCATGGCCTTCATAGAGTGTAGCCCTCAGCACACAGTTTCCCCTTTAGTAGACACAAGATGATTGTAAAATAAAAACCAGTGGGTTTGAACAATGTTTAGCTGTACAGACTTAATGACTGACCCACAATTGGGAGACTGCTTGTAAAAAGGGTTAAAGAACCAAACAAGTTGTGGTTTGCTGCAATTTTAGCTCCTTAACTACAAATCAAATATATTTTACATCTTTGCTGACCATTTTCGAATGATGCAACTAACTATCATCATCACTATTGCCTACTACTGCCTATCTGCCTATTAATTTCTTGATTAATTGTTGGGCCAATACAATTTTAGAAAAATGCACATAACAATTTCCTAGAGGCCAAAGTTACATTTTCAGCTTTCTTTTTTCCCCTAATCAACAGTCAAAAAAACACACAAGTATTCCATTTAAATGTATATGAAACAGAGAAAAGCAGAAAATCTTCACATTTAAGAAGCTAAAACCCGCAGATGTTTGGTATTTTTGCTAAATAAAAAATTATTATCATAATTGTTGCAAATTCATTTTCAATTGGCAAATCAATTAAGCAATGCATAGTGTCAACTCTATGCTATATATGCAGTTTTAGATTGTTGCATATAATTTTCTTCCTGTTCCTGACAGCCATTGGTTTCCATTTATTTCTGTACTGTATGATAATCAATAGTAACCAATGGCTACCCGGGATGGTAGAATGGGTGCATTCAAATTTCTAAAACACAGTAGCATGGTTTGCACAGTGGCTAGATGTGATCTAAAATGTGATTTGTAGTAAATTGGCAAAAATATGCAAAACCATTAAGGCAAACAAGTTTATAATTTTGTACAAAACTTAATTCAGATTAACTACTCAAATCTGAATAAGGTGTTCTTAGCATGCATGCAATGAAACAACAGAGACATATGGTACTGATCATATAATTCCAACTCGACCCGTTGACCTGTGTAAGCCACAGCCCGAGGAAACGTGTGCGAGTATGAGTGCACACATTAGAATGGGGTTGCTGAGAAGTGTGTCTGCTGTCTGGGGGGGAGGGGGAAGGGGCTCCACAGTGTTGCCTCTCATCTGATTACAACCCCCCCACCCTGACATGCCGAGCACCCTCACAGCAAACAGTCCGCACACACACACAAACCGGCTGTTATTTGGTGTGAATCTGAAGCAGTATGAAACTCATAAACTGCAGGTTATGTGACTGTGTGCAGATTGCAGAGAGGGGAAGTAACTTAAATAGCTGCGGGGTTCAAAGTATAAAGACAAACTATGTTTTCCTGCACAAAGTCTTCAGCATGGCACACCAGCTTTAAAAAAAACAATAGAAGAAAAAGAAAATAACTATTGTTACACTGTGACTTGTGTGGACGTTCACCTTTGAACTGATCATATAACTTCAAATATTTGATATCCACTAATCCTTCTGCAAACTAAGTCCTGATGCTTCACACACACAAAAAAACACATGATCAAAAACACATGGAGCTCCAAACTTAATTACAGCAAACAATACTGTTCAATCTGCACTTTGATTGTGTCTGACTAGAGTCGGCCTCTAGTCTCTTACAACGAATTTGAATGAATGCCAGTCAAGCCAAAAGTCTTCAAGTTAAACAAAGAAAACAGTGTGAACAGCAGCTTTAATAATTTACACCAGAGTAGGAGGCTGCTACACTTGTGAAACGACATGCAACTTTCATCTTAACAGCAGATTTAGCTTTCACTTCCCTTTTTTAGGTTTTAACAAGACAATGGCATGAAGGTACTATGGGTTTTTTAGTAAATGGTAATAGCTATTCAGGAACAGAATGAGCAAATCAAAGCAAAAATTATTTCACTTAGTCAATCAATAAGACACCACTGCTCCTTCCTAAATTGAGCTGATCATTGATTAATTTCAATGTGTGCAGTATTCATTGACGTTGATTCGTTACATTTTAGGGAAGTTTTAGTGGATATATATATATATCTCATATTACAAAAAAAGGAACACCTACTTCTACAGAAAATTTTGTCTCATGTACACAAACATGTTATTGCTACAACTCACAATATACTGCATCTGGTAGACTTAGTCATAAACGTCCTTTTTAATACAATCCCAAAACAAATAAAAAATACTAGTAATATAAACTGTGAGCCTTCCAAAAAGTTATTTTCTTTCATTTATGAAAAAGAACAAAAGAAACCACTTGGTAAACATATCAAACTCACCAGGAAATCCCCACCGAAGAAGCTGAACTTTCGTAGTAGCAGCAGTAGTAGTAACAGTGGAGGCAGTGGTAGTGATAGTAGTAGTAACGTCCGTAACAATTCTAGTCACTCATTACAGTTGCTTCCTGGTTCTCTCTTTGAAACAACTCTCTCTTTTAGCTGATTTGTTTCCCTCTCTCTTTTTTAGCTCTTCCTAACTTTCTCTAAAATACAGTCCTCATATGTACTTCATTGTCTATTTTCTGTCTCTCTATCAGCAGCTTTGTCAGTTGTCTCCATGTGTCTCTCCCCTCTCTTTTCTCTCAGCAGTAGTCCACAACAAAGCCCACGCTGCTGCTGCTGCTGCTGCTGCTGCTTGTTGAAGCCGCTGCAAAGCTTCCCTCCCAATGAATGAGTTCGGGGGGGGGTCTGTTTAGATTTGCATAGGGGTTGGGGAGGGGTAGAGTGAGGGAAGGAAGAGTGGGTGGGTGGTGGCGAGGGGGGGAGGGGGTGAGTTTAGCCCTTTATTCATGTTATCTGTAGGCCATATCGACAGTCTACATCAGTCACCTGCTTCTCAGTAAGTCGCTGGGGGAGGGGAGATGAGGGGGGAGAGGGGTTAACGGTGGGGCTGCAAGAGTGGATGGGGGATGGGGAGAGGGGTGGTAAAGGGTTAAACTGGATCAGAAGAGTCCTGATTGAAATTGGTGAAAAGGGGCAAACTCCTGGAGTTGGCGCACACATACGCAAGATTTCCCTCAACACACAGACACACACACACACACACACACACAGAAACAACCTCTCACAGCCCAGAAGGAGGTGCCCCCTCAGTGTAACCCTAGCCTATTCAGACATTCCCTGATGAAAGATGGCCAGGTCCAGCGTCAGGAAACAGTCACACAGTCGGATATCACCCCAGCTCCGGAACAATGTGGAGCAGAGCAGTCAGAGGAAGCCTTGTATGGGAAACGTCCCACTAGTCGGAGACATCTTAATCTGCTTCTGAACGAACAAACATTTGCGTTTCTTTATGAGATATGGCTTATTGATATATAATTATTTGACACTATTCAGGAATCTTTTCTAGTCAGGACACCCACTGGGAATTGTATTTGTTTAGTCTGTGAGGGCCAAATTACCCTGATGGGTGATGATTTCAAAATAAAAGAGCTAGAAAGTTACATCAAAAAGGATGCAACACATTTAGACACTTTTTTAAGAATGCAGTGATATATATAGATATTAGGATTAATAATACTAAAATCTAACTAAAATTGTGTCAAAATGCTTTACTAACAACCATGTCTCTGTCTACATTAATGAAGCACTTAGGAAGTGAAATACATGTCTACGGTAATTTTGCCCAAATACAGAATATAAGTGACAAAAGAAGGCAAAAAACTAGAAAAAAACAACTGCCATGTGCCTGTATCTGCTAAAATATGGACATGCGGTATTTTTCATGCATTATTCAGAAAGAACTATTCTGCATTCTGACCCACTTTAATACCAAGAAGCAAAGACAAAGACGTATCACACAAAATGTAAAAAAAATTTGCATGAAGATGAACGCTTACTGTACAAAAAGGAAAATAATTAGACACCCAATCTTGGCATCTTCTGTAGCTTCTTACAAAAATGTGTAGCAGGGTCGCAACAGGACAATTTTGATGTAAGCTAATTAGAAATTTTAAATGTAGTAGTAATTACAGAGTCTCTTCTCTTCTCTCACATGTACGGCTAATTATCACCTCATTAACACCTCAACCAAGCCCTACTTATTCACTTACTCGCAAGCAAACATAGCTGTCTGGTGATTTAAATGATCCTTTCTTCCTGCTTTTTTCCACTCCACACTGCACTCACACATACCATGGGTAAATCTGTGCTGAGTAGGTCTGCAGGCAGAGGGCTGATTTTACAAAGAAAGGCTTTGACTGTCCCTTAGATCTAACAAACGGTCAGACAAAGTTATCCCATAAATTCTGGGTATGTCAAAACTTTTTTCAAATTAAAAAACATGGCTGACTGAGTAACCATGTAAAACCGTTCAACTCTGTTCACTCCAGCAGAAGTTCTCCTCTGGAAGAGTTCAGTAGTTACAAGGACATTTTACTGAGAACATTCAGTGAAGAGCAAACAGACGTGTAACTACTGTCATCCATCAACAAAGTGGAGGAAAACCAAACACACACACACACACACACACTCCTCATTAATCACGAAGGTTGTTGGTCTGGGTTATTCAAAGCCACATGTTTCCTGACCAGTGGGCACTAACAACAGGGTGAATGGGGAGGAAATCGCTGGATGGGAGCTAATGTAACATAACAGCAAACATGATGATTGATATTTATTACACCTGCTAAAACCCCAATTTCAGAATCAACAGACAATCCAGAGCTATTTGTCAAAGTGATTTTGATGAATGACAAACATCTGAACATTTCCCAAACAAACAAAACAGCTAAACTTTAAACATTAAGCTTCAGCATTAGAACAAATCACATGGTGAAGTATGAGCATAATTACCATATAATTACATCCCGCGTGGTCAATGGAAAAAATTTGTAGTATATAAAAGCACACAAGGAAAGTTATCTGAAGGGGCCTCAGACAAGGTCTATAAATCTTTAGGTTAGAGAAGCACTTTTAAATATTCTCAAACCATTTGTTTTACAAACATATAAACAGCTGAAACCTGAATTTCTTGCCAAATGAGCATAGGAAGCTCCTGCAAATTAGTTAATATTTAAAAAAGAAAAAGTATTTGTGTCACAGACTACACAAATACTTTTAACATTAATAATATTAAGGGAAATGCTACATGGAAATAGGTAAACTAATAAGGTACTGCTTCACCATGTCTGTGCCATCGTAGCATGTGTTTAACAGTGTCCTCAATTGTAATTTTATGTGACTTTTATGTGACTATCTATCTCAAGTATCTACAGTATTGTTAGCTTTTGTAGTATTTTTATTTCCATTTCAATGTTGGCACAGCCTCCCTTAAACAAGAGGTTTCTAACCTCAACGGGGCTTACCTGGTTATATTAAGATTAATGAAAAAATACACACACACACACACACACACATATATATATGTTTCCAAACTTGGTCATAAAACTACAAAACCACCAGTAACAATTGCAGATGTTGCTGACATTTGTTTTCATTGCTGTTTTTTTGTTTCTTTGAAATAAAGACCAACTACATGGGTAATATACTGTAGGCTCTTATTTAAATACAATAATGAATAATGTGTAATTTACAATGTCAAAGTAGATATTTTTGCTCGAAGCATTCAATCAAAAATATATTTTTGATTTCAGAATTTCAAAACAGTCATTTAAATGTGAAAAAAGCAAAACATCACAGAATATTTGAAAATTCATTTGTTTTGCTTTCATTTGTTTGAATGACCTAAATGTAGATGTGAATTATTCTATAATTTGTTGATAACTGGTAAAGGATAGACAAGCATCTGAGGTTTCAAGCTGTTTTTCACTTATAACAATTACAGTTACAACCTGTTAAGTAGCTGTTTGTCCAAATAAAAAAGGTTGATTGTTAATGTCTATGATTAATAACAACTTTTGAAACAAGGCCTGTTAGAGCATGTTTTGTTTTGTTTTTAAGAAAGCAATGCTGGTTAATTTTTTAATGTTTTACCCTAAAATTCAGGCAATATCTTACACAAGACTGAAACAATTCTCAGTTAAATCAGATGACATTCACAGACATACACAGAGCACAAAACTTTTCAGAGGATAATAACCTGACATTTGTTGTTTCTGGGTATACATGACTAAATCTGTGTCTCTGTGGTAAAATCAGTGATTGTTGTTGTGCTCCAACTGCCAAGCTGCTTTGTCACATCTTTCAAAAGGGCAAAATGGAGCCAAAAACAGCCCAAACAATCAGTGTATGAATGGTGAATCAATGTAAAGCAGTGGATGATTAATATATGAGAAAAAAATCAGAAACTGGAATCTATTCAAGCAGGCTAGCTGAATCTTCAGGGAACTCTGCAGACTCAATGTGGAGGTCAGAACTATGGGTCACAAGCCCACCAACAAACACAGAGAACTCAACACAGAGCAGAGTTAAAACACACACACACACGCACACACACACACACAGAAGACACATAAATGAAATTCTGACTTTAACATTCACAAACTGACTTGGTTATTCCAAAGTTTTTCTACATTTCTACATTAAGAAACCTGTCTCATTGGATACTAGTGCCTTAATGGACAACAGAACACATTCAAATGTCTAAAAAGCTTACTGTATGTTGCTGCGTGCAGACTTTATAAATAGTTATGTAAATTGCTACTCTTACTGCATAATTATCTACATGATGTCATACAATGGTACGATCTGGTTAGAATAAAGCAACTGACACTTTACTAGCGGATCACACCACACATTATAAAATTATTTCATGAGACTATGTACTTATTTTACCCCTTAATTACTTAACTGTTACTGTACCCAAAAATAAATATATAAAGTCAACCAAAAATATTTTTTCTTCAGTAATTCACTCACTATTCTACTCATCATATTGCTGTTGTCTGTCTATATAAGGGTAACCTGTGTTTCACAGACATCAACTGCACATTCACACATTTTTAGGAAGCCCTGCCACTTGTTTTTAAAGTTTAATAGATATATGGCACTAGGAAATGTCCATATTTGGTCCCAAATATTGGAGGAAGAATTTAATTCAAATGGATCAGTAAAGGAGCTTTCAATGGTGAGTGGTGACTACTGTTTCCTCCATTATATTACATATAAACACATCCTGGTGGCTTAGTGAGCTGCAGGAGCAAAGAAAAAGAGTTGAGCTGCTGAAATACTCATGTACACTTTTAATAAGACTTGTCTTTGATGAATAACTTTGCTGATTAATTGATTAGAGAATCTACAGGTAACAACTGATTATTGATATTTTAAGCCATTTATGAAGCAAAACGGCCAACAGTGCTGGCTTCAGGTTCTAAAATGTGAGGATTTCCGCTTTGCTGCTCTGTTTCATATCATTGTGAATTGTATATCTCTGAAATAAGACTGTCTGTTTTCCAACATTTTAAAGATTAAATAGTCAATTTGTTAATTTAAAAAATGATTTATCAATGATAAAAAAGAACCATTAATGCTAGTTAAAATACATGTCCATGACTAGACTTTCACAAGGAACATTAACCTTTTTATTGTGCGTTTAAAGTACAACAAGCTAGATATTTATATATAGAGTTAATATTCTTCTACCAAACAATTCGGATTCAACAGACCATAATCATAATAATACAATAACACACATTTCTTCACATTTCGTCTTATTCGTTTTTTCACTCTAAGGGCCACTCTACTGCTATGCGGAGATGGCAGAGTTGCCACAACTCAGTTCACAGGCTGTAATGATGAAACAGATACATGAGAATACGTGCTCTGCTGCTCTCTAGTGGTGAAAAATGGATAATATTATTTAAAGATCTGAGATACAACACCTGTCCACCATTAAAACAAGAATGACCAAATAAATCAGCGCAATAAATTAGTTTATTTTAGTCTTAATGTCATACACAAGCATCTTATGTTAACCTTAAAGTTATCTGTGGCACTAAATAGCCATATTCTGAATCTCATGACATAAGTACTTTTCTAATCATCATGGTATGTTAAACATCTTTTTTTTTTTGCTAAATAGACAATTAATTAGACACAAAGGGCTAGTAATGTGTATAAAAATGAAATCTTTAGGCTTTAGGAATTATTGCTTGAAGAAAATTACTTTTTTCTTTATTAGGATGGTAAATGGTCTTTATGAGTATAGCACCGTTGTTGTCTTTCCGACCACTCAAAGCGCTTTTATACTACATCAAATTCACCCCATTCATACACTGAGGCAGAGGGTAAGGTGTCTCTGCCATCAGAAACAGATATACACATTCATACACATTCACACACTGATGGCACAGACGGGAGCAATTTGGGGGTTCAGTATCTTTGCCATCATCAGATGATCTACTTTGTAGTGGAAACCTGTGGTATTAATGCAAGTTCCCTCATCTACTTGAGACACAAAATTGCTTAAAACCAAGACAAGACAAGAAAAAAAGAATTAAAGCAGCACTTACAGAAGTTTCCAGGCGGCTGTAAGCTGTGTTTAGTCAGGCTACACCAGCCGACAGGGAAGATGTCCCTGGAGTCGAAGGGGCACCAATAGTCAAAAGCGCCTCGCCAGCCATCAAACATGACAAAAATCTCCTGACCTCTGACCTCTCCCACTGTGGCAGGACAAATCAGGTAGGGGTTCTTCCTGTCCACCGCCTCCAGCTTCATACCAGGCTGGAAGTAGTTTTTAACAGGGCTAGGTGGTTCCTAAACACACACACACATACGCGCACATAAAAATGCAAATTAATACTGTACATTCACAGTTACTCTGTTTTAAAGTCAAGCAAACAGCTATGCAAATCTGGTAAAGCAGGTAAATTATGTACCAAAATACACATTTCATGGTATGATTATCCGGACCGAAAAATGTTCTCATTATCAATATTACATCGGTAATTATGAAAAAATATTTGAACACGCTTACTAATGACTAAACATAATAATAAATGCTATGTATTTACTGGCATGCTGATGTATGAGAGTCCCCTTCCCCCTTGTGTCTGTGCTGATTACTGAAATAATGACAATAAAAAAAGTTATAATCACAGTATTAACATTTCCTATTGGTAAATCAAGAATTTTAGTCCATAGAGCCAATAATCAGCTTTTATTAGTTGGTTTCAAAATGTTTATAGTGTCCTTAATATTGACTGTGAAAGGATTAGGATGCCTTGTTCTCATGGCTTTATCTATCCCCATTTAAGGGCAACATTTAATGATGTATAACTCTTTTTCATGAAGCTAGGAGAAAACTAATACATTTTGTGCCATCACATCAGTCAGTTCAATTTTGACAACTTCAGAGTTTCATCAGCTTCAGAAATAAAATAAACTAATAACAGTATTAGCCCTCCGTAGCTTCTTCCAGGTGCCATTACCTTTTTAAAAGCAGAGGCAGGGGCCATCTCCGCCCCACTCAGCGTCCGTAGGAGGAACATGGGCCACGAGGAGGCATTCATCCTGAAACCTGAACACAACACAAGGTCGGATTTATAAAAATGGAGACGGGGGTAGGCATTATGATGAAATGCATATGTGACGATTTAAATTTGCCGACTGGCAGAGATTTTACAATACACTGAGGTACCTCATATTTCTGGGTATTTTAGGTTGTGTGTTAATACTGGATTTATATACTTTTTTTTGCAACAGTGTGATAAAATACTTTGATCTGTTTGGTATTTGTTGAGTGGTCTTCCTAAAAAGCTAGCTGGTCAACTTGATTTGGATTGTCGACCAAATCAGAGATGCAATTTTAGTGATTCAAAGCTCTGGAACCAGACAAGCTCTGCTCAGGCCTACATTGGGCCTCACCAAGCAGGAAATTAAACAATGTCTATGTACTATTTAAAAAGATTTTTTCATTTTTCACAGCAGGCATTTTGACTTGTCATAGTAGGAAAAGCACAAGGGTTACTAATAACATTAAAGATGATTCTGTTCTATTCAAGTAAGCCAGGACTGTGTGATACTGAGGTAGCATGAACAATACCAGAACCATAAAACTGAAGCAGCTAAATGGAATTCAGACATCATTCATTTTATTATTTACACTGGTGCAATTTTCTATTATAACATGTCAAAAAGGCCTTTGTCAGTGAAGCACAGTCTGTACTCACCGAGACAGTCATGAAAATTGGTCTACTGATAATTAGTGAAATAGGTAAAAAGAACTGTGTGAGAAGGTGTGGGTATTAGTGTGTAGGGGCTTTAAGGTTCAAATAATGGTAACATAAAGTTATATGCTTTATATTTTAATCAAGTGTGTATGCATCTGTTGTAGTGTGTATATTATTATCCTAAGTTATGAACAGAGCATTATTTTTTTTGCAGGGAGGCTTTTAATTTAAAAGGTACACGCTGCCTCTTTTAGTGTTACATTTCCCTAATTTTCATGGTTTCCTGAAGTGTATTTTTATGTTCAGTCTAAGTTTAGTGCTTGTCGTCTCTATACTTTTGCTTTACATTTTTATTTTTCTCATTGTGGACTTTTCCCTGGGAAGCACAGAGAGCTTCTACACAAGAGAGACCCTGTGAAAACTCTGTCGCTTTACAAGTACAGGGAGGTTTTTTGGTTGTTGTGTCTGATGCAGTACTTGTAATGAAGTACTGAATGACGGTCCAAGAAAATGTGGTCCTTATTCATTATGCAACATTCGGATGTTAGACCCACAACACATCTATCACAGAGTAAGATATTTGTTTGAGATATTGATCATTTTCCAAGTATTTAAATATTTCACAAACAAAGTCATGTCTTGTGAAAAAAACAAAAAAAACATCATACCAGTTTAAAGACACTCACCAAGCGGTGGCTGCAGCATGTCTCCGTTCCTCTCACAAGTTCCTATTGGTTGAATGTCTAACGAGTCCACCAGCCTCCAGAAGTCGTTGGTGTTGTCACTACCATCCAGGCGCAGGCGTAGGCGAGTACCCATCATGCCCATCACCGTTGCAATGCACACAGAGTTAGAGTTGCGAGGGTCCCGTGCCTCAAGTTTCATGCCTGCTTTAAAGTCATTGGAAGGGGGGACTCTGGACTGCAGAGGGACACACAGACAGACAGGGAGCCTCATTCATGGTCATGTACAGTGATGACACTTTGCACACTTTGCTTGCACCAATGGATTTAAAGCATCAGTTCATTTTATTTCACTTGGAAATAAATGTCTATGCTCATGTTCATCATAATGAAGAAATATGTTAATAAGTACAACTGTGGCTCACTGATTGTAGTTTTAGACGACAATGGCGCTCTGTGGCACAGAAGAATAAGATATATCAGGCTTTGGCTCCACAGACAACATTTGTTAGTTGGATCATATGTTGTTGGTTTTGGTCTTTGTTGACAATAAGAAAAATATGTAATATCATCAGACTTTAAACACCTCTAACTAAGCAACAATACATCAGAAAGAACATGTTTGTCCTGAGCCATGGCAGACTGTATTTAACAGTATTAAAAATATAAGGAAACATTTAAGGGAACTATATAAGGGAAATTAATGATGGGATATATATATATTATATATATATATGGAATAATGGGATGCTTCTTAATCATCAGCTACCTGTTTGAAGCAAGTAGGTGACGCTGCAGTGGAGGACGTTTCTCTCAGATAGTCTTCCCAACTGAACGGTTCTACAAAAACAACAGCAACAAAGTACTGACTGTTAAAGGAAAATAAAGTAGCTATAAAGTACAAGTAATAAAATGTACCACAAATAATTGACACTAACAGCGTGTTAATCCCTCAGTTGCTAAATCTGCACTGTTTAGGAAGCTTAGAAGAAATGTGCCAATAAATGTTTGTAAGAGATATGGTTGATCTTGGTTGAATTTTGATTAAGTGACCATGAAGAACTTGCTAAAAACGTGTAACATATTAGTGCAGAAGATGCTGAAAAAGGCAAATAGGTTAATGCAAGAACTGACACAGAAATGGCTGCATCAAAACTTTCATATTAAACCGGTAATGAAAGGATCAACAATAAAGAGGAACAAGCCAGAGATCAGAGCTGCCTACCATTAGATTTGTCGAGAGCAGAGCCTGCTGTGATGCTGCTTCGTCTCTCCTTCTCCTCTTTTTGATCTGAAATCAAAAGATGACTGAACTGCTCATCAGGATTTGGGAGCTACTGATACACAGAATGTAATTACTGAATGAAGGCATAAAACATGTGATTGTAATAGTTCTAGAGAATAGAATAGAGAAAAAATAAAAATTAAATAGCGTGGTAGGAGAGATTAATTCCTACCTTTGTGTGGTGTTCGGCCCATGATGACCAGTGCTACAGAGGAGGTGAAGTCAGACAGGATTTTACCTACACAGACACTGAAGAGGAAAGAGATACAGTCCAAAACATTTTAATCAGAATATTCAAAAATACCAGAATGCACAGAACTACTACTAAAACTACATCTTGGGATTATATTGAAATGACTTTGATACACATCCCAATCAAACTTAGGAGATTGTGAATTTACATGCTAAATTCATGTATCTATTTTTCAAAGATTGATTTTAAAATACTACTTTTGGTTTATAATGCACTTAATGGTTTAGGGCCAAAATAAATTTTTGATCTGTTGCTCCATTGTGAACCGTCCTGACCTCTCAGATCGTCTGCGACGGGTCTGCTTACTGTTCCCATGGTCATAAATATCACAGAGAAACGGCGTACAGTTTTTCTGCACCACATATCTGGAACAAACTCCCAGAATACATTTTTTTTTTATTTTTCTGTTTCCCACTGTCTTCAACTTAAATCAATTTAAATTTGAGACCATTTATTTATAGGATATATGTGTATATATATATATATTTATTGTTTGTGGCTGCACTGTAATTTGTATTCTATTGTTTAGTCTCTCTTATTATATTTTATCTTATCAAATCCTATTTAAATGTGTCTTTTTATCCTGTCTCTTTCTATATCCTTTTCTTAAGGCCTTTTACGTCTCATGTAAAGAACTCTGAAATGTCTTGAAAGGTGCTACACAAACACACGTGCCTTGACTTTTTTGTTATGTTGGTGGTAATATACTTTTAGTTTTAAAGGTTAAGTCTGGTGATATTCCTCTTATTGTCAAAAAATCCAATGAAAAGATGAAAACCACCAACAAGTATTATCTGTGTGGTAAAAGCCATAGCAAAAACATAATGAGCAACACATGTGTGACAATTTCCTTCATTACCATGAACACAGACACTGTAGTTTATTGAGGGTCAATCTATAAATGCTATAAATCATCAGCAGAGCACCAAATATGTTTAACCCATGGTGGAAAATAGTCCCCAACAAATGCACTATTTACTTTTATTTAAAAGTGAAACTTTATATCTGTAACACATTTTTATAGTCTTTTGGGCTTCAGACACAGTTCCGCAGACAGGTAACTAACATATTGTGGGTGTTTTTTTTCATGGGATTTGATAAGGAAAACAAGATAATAGAAATGACTATACTATAATGGAAATATCTTCCATCTAAATACTCTGTTTGGTGCAGTTTGTTTGCTTCAGATTTCATTCCGTAATTGTCACAGGTAATAGTTATTAATATTTTTTCTGCTCACATTACCATAATCCTGTGATATCTAATCTGTTACTCACATACTCATAAAGGATGATCCCAATAAAAACATCTAATCCTATTAATTGTTCATGGTAGAAAATTATCATACAGCAAAAACACTACTAACATGTGCATTCTGATGTAAGGAGGTTTAAAATTATTGGTAGGCCTATGTTTTTAGCTAGTTAGCTGCTTTGCTACTCTAACAACCTTTAATCCTAAAGCACCGTAAGTACTAAAATAAAATTGTTACCACACTGTTTATGCTGAAAATCTGGCCGAAACAATGAGGTTTACCAAAACTCTGAGCATAGTCCCTCTCCCTGCAAAGTCGGTGCATAGCTCAAAGGGAAGCAGAGAAATAATCCAAGGTACCGCCGAATCAAAAAAGTGATACTTTCCAAATTAAATCCAGAAATTCAAAGCTTAAAATATTTCCAGAAGCCAGAGAACGTCTCCTTTTGTTGTGTTTAAAACATTTTAGCATCTGCAATGTATTGCGGCTGTCCCTCCTCCCTCTGAAGACCCCTCTGTCTCTGCAGCGAATCCCATTGAGTCTGAAGGAGCCATAAAGATTCCAAGCTGCCATAAAAAGCCATTAAGAAGTGTGGATGTGGGACGTCTGCCGGCCGACATGAAAAGGATTCCAGCTCTGCTCCTCTCTCAGCTCCAGACAGGCTCAGTGTTTGCACTGGTCTGTCTGCCTCTCTCAAGAGGGTCAGACAAAAACCGTCCGTCAGACCAGGAAGCACTTAATTTTTACAGCCTCCATTTCCACTAAGGAAGCCACTTATCTGAGATTAGTGTAATGTTCACGAACCTGAACAGTGAGAAGCTCTGAAAATTGACAGAGAGAGGTTGTAACTATTCCTTGACAGGAGGAGCTGTCAATGTGTTAATGATAGAAGTTTTTCTCATGTGGAAAAAAAAATAACTATGTAAAACTTTAAACTTCATGAAACTTGAAAATAATGTAATGCATTTATTTCAACCTCAATATGAGGCATTTAACCTTTTCATATTTGATACTCACACAAATACTTACAATGTGCACGGTACCTATAAATTTCACCTAAAGTTGCATGTCCCAGAAGGTCAATTCAGTATGTTTCATTATTACTAGGGCTGTAATTAATTATTAATTTCATTACCAAATCAATTATCAATCTATTGTTTTTCCAATTAATTAATTAGGCAAGTCTAGATATCGTCAGAAATACGTGAAAAATTCCCCTCACAAGTTCCTACAGCAAAAGGTGAGAACTTAAAATTGCTGGTATTGTGACCAACAGTCCAAAATCCAAAAATATTCAATTTACAAATTAAATAAAACAGAGAAAAGCACCAAATTCTGACATTTGAGAAGCTGAAATTAGTATGATCAGTGCTTCTGCTTGATGGATAACTAAAGATTAAGAACTGATTTCAAGACTGATCACATTTGAACATTTCTTTTACATGCTTACAACATAAAAGTAATACAAGTAATGAAATGAATATGTTGTCATTTGTTATTACGCAGAATTAACACCCACAGGAGTTTTATATATTTTTGCACAACTAAAAGACATCTTTTTAAAAAGCAGAACAAAGTAGAAAAGGGCCTTAATTTCTCAGAGGTCACAAGATAATTTTTGCCCTACGTTTATGTTAAGGAGACAGATTACCCTGAGTTGACTTTGTCTCCAAAGTGCTTATTTTGTACAATCAAAAAGATCAAAATCCATATATTCAGTTTACTATTACATAACACAAAGAAAAGCAGCAAATATAGTGCTGCAACAATCAGCTGATTAACTCATATGGTTGGAGGGGTTTTAGTCTCTCCAATGTGGGGTTTTGCTGCTTTTCTTTGTTTTATAGGAGTATGAACTGAATATCTGTGGGTTTTAAATATGTCACTTTTGGCACTGAAAAAATGTGCTTTTGGAGTAATTGAGAAAGTAATTGGCAGATTAATCAATAATGAAAATAGTCTTAGTTGCAGCCCTAAGGAAATCCTCACAACCCAGAACCTGGAACTATAGGTAATCTTTGACATTTGCTTGAGAAATTACAAAAGATTTATGGATAAAGCAAATTCTCCCACCCCATTATTTCCTGCTCCATTTGATACTATATGACATGTGCTATTAATTTAAATCATAAAAGACTTTTTAAAAAGGTTGACAAAGTGAGTTTATGTGGGTTTATCCTGCAGCACATCCTTCTGTGAGATAACACTTTTTTTAATAACATTATATTATATTGGACAATAATGAGATTAACCTACAAATCCAGACAGAAAACGAGCACCCTTGCCTGGTGTTTCCTCTGTCGGGCAATGCACTTTGGAATCAGGAGAGGGGTGTGAGCCGCTGAAGGGCGTCACCTCCAGGGTGGTATTTTAGCATATGGTTTCATATCCAACAACTTTCATTTCAGAACATTTTTCATCCAAATTTGTGCCAACATTTAGCTTAAATTGCGTCACACATCTGTGGTAGCCTATTAGGTTGCACATGTGGTTGATAAATAAGATCATTTCTTTCTGTCATTTGCAGGATCGAGATTCGGGGGAGAAGTCCTGAATCAGCAGAAGATACAATTTAATCTGAAGAAAAGTCTGTGACGCATTTTCATTTGGTTTACGGTCACATTTCGTGGGCGGGACAGTGGTCATTATACAGGCTAAAGACTGCTAACGTTACGTTATAGCAACGAGCGTGATGCTACAAGGCTGTAGGACCACGCCAAACGCGGTCTTTAGTTGCAGTGTAATCCTCTGCAGGAAGCCAGAAAACAGAAGCAAAGGGATATCTGCAGAGTTCAATGTCGCTACTGTACGCAGCAAGCTGTCCGTCTGCACAGGATACAGTATAAACACCCGCTGCCATCTATCTATCGCTGCAGGGACGAACAGCAGGAAAGCCGACCGCTTTTGATCGCAGCCCCGAAAAACAAACGCGACAGAAACCCTTTATCGGCAGCACATGAGAGTAATAATGAGACATGAGCCGTACCAACCGTTTGAACAAGGTATTTTGATGGGAGATTCCTCACTTTCTATCAGATGCAAGCCGCCATATTCGCTGCAGCTCCGCGCATGTCCACCACGCAGTGCTGTAATTCATATTTTTCCACTGTAGGTTTAAAAAAAACAAAGACAGAGGTGAGGAATTGTCAATAAGTCGTTTTATTAAGACGGATATTGTTTTATGTTGGGTTTTGATAATAAACTGCATGTGGTGTGGAAACGAAAACATGAACATATAAAGTGTTGTGGTTTCCTGTTTTTCATGCAGGAGAAGGTGATGAGACTGCAGGTACTGGAAGGTCAGATTCATAACAGTAGCTGGTAATGAAGAAACATTTTTAAAAAACAGATCATTTCCAAAAGCCATTAGTTGATTAAAGCGTTGTAAGAATACCATGAACCATGCCTAATTAATGGAGATTATTGCTGGATTGACTGATTATTAATGTTATAACAAGTATCCAAATGCTTTTTATCCTTTTAAAAGTTATACCATAGTGTAAAAATACTCTACTAAAGTCCTGCATTTAAAATTAAACTGATGTAAGAGCACACAAGTATTATCAGCAAATTGTAGGCCTTCCCTGCTAAACAGAATGGTCCCTCTTGGACTGATTATATACGTTTTATATTAATTTATTAGATTATTCAAATAAACTATTAAGATAAATAAATAAAATAAAGCTAATTTCCCTGGTATTAGTAAAATTTGTCTTATTTTATGTTAAACTGCCTATGTTTTGTTTGTAACTTAATCTTAATCTGTAAAGTAACCTGTAGTATAGAAGGATAAAGAACGCAGTATTTCCCTCTGAAATAAAGTATAAGGTAGCATAATAGAAATACACAAGTACAAGTACCTCAGATTTGTCTCAAGTACAGCCATGGGACTCCCTGACAGTCAGTTAGAACTGGAAAAGCCTCTTGAATGAGAGGCGAAATACTTGAAATATCTTCTAGTGATTATTAATGATTGAAATATCTTCATGTATTTTCAATAAAGTCCAGTTGCCCTGAATCAACCCTCCTTGGAAACTATGACCTAAGAATTTTAGCAGACAGTACTAGAGTAACTGTACTTAACACAGCTGCTGATTATTACCTCAAAGATAACTAACTGGAATGTCCACCTACCTCCAAGTTTCAAGTCAAAAACTCCATATGTATATATATTTTTTTTCCAGTAGTGAAATTGTCACTGAAAAAATGTGAAATAAATTATTTCAACTTTTTTTAATTACCCAAATAAATTTCTCTCCAATAACAAAATGTGGCATCAAATAGGTGAGAAAGTTTTTCACTGGCAACAACTCTGACCAAATGTTCCACATTTTACAAGTACAGCTCTGCACTACGACTGTAGAGTTAAATATAAAATGTCACTCCATAGCTGACAATAATACCTCAGGCTACACTCTATCCCATCATATTTGCCCACTTGTGAAAACTTGGGTAGTGGTACACTTAGTACAGTATGTACTTGAATATGTTATGCTACTTTATACTTTTCTCTACTGCATTCCAGACAAAGTGACTACATTTATCTGACAGCTACTTTAGCCTATAAGATTTTGATAAACAATAAATTACAATTTTATAAATTATGATGCATTGTTGGATTTCAGTCTATTCAATAGTACATATTGATTTGTTCCATCTCAACCAGCTACAGCATTAAAAAGCTGCTTAAATGTTAATGTAATACAATCCAGCATATATTTAATAGCACTCTAAAAGGGTCAATCTACAAAATGAGAAGGCAACTTTTATTTTTCTTTATTTATTTCTGATAATTATGTACTTTAACCTTAACCCTATTGTAATGTAGTATTTTTGTACTAGACATGCCCCTCCACAACTGGCTCTTGGACAGGGGAACGAATGTATATTATGAATACATTAACCCAACATAAATTTAAACTCTAAACTAATATGATTATAATAATAGGAGTTTTTACAACTGTACAATAGCGTTGTTGCAGTGAGGAAAAGGAGCTAAAAAGATGGTGTGGAGGTCAAACACAGAACACATGGCCTTTGGAAGAAGGTGATTCGTGCAACAGCCTGTGGCTGCAGCATACCAAATATATACAAAACAACACCTTCTCATTATGAAACAGACCCAGTGTCTGTGAATCCAGTGAATTCACACTGATTTCGCCAATTAGTGCAGTCATGAGGGGAGGTGTAGGTGGGAGAGAGAGGAGACAAGCTGCAGGGAGATTTTTAATCAGTGACACAACATGGATTGACCAAAGGGGGGCAAGCAACAACACTGCAAACGCGGCAGTGTGAAATCTGTGTATAATTGGAGGATGATTAATCTCAGGTATAGGCCTATTTAAGATTTAACAAATAATGTGCTGGATTCAATGTAAATCCCAAACTTTTATTTTATTACAGCTCATATGGATGTAAAAACCACCGCTGGAACGCGCATACGTCCGTGTTTCTATTGGCTGTCAGCAGCGTCGCTCAGAGGAATGACGATTTTGCTGCTATAACCAGCTGATACTGAGGCTATGAACACGGAGCCACTGAAGAACTGTTGACGGTACATGGATACCCCGTCATCGGCGTTATGCCTGCGGATTCGGTCTCATCTCCATCCAGAGATTGAGTGAGTAGCATATTTTATCGTGTCACGACGCACAGGCCCTTGCGCTTGCCCCCCCCCGTCATTTCGCTACACATGATGTGTCTTCGTCTTCCCATATCATCATTTTCATGGAGATGATGCTCTGTGCTTCACACTTCACACAGGCGACACATCACATCACATCTGCAGGTAAAGGGGGTTCAATGGTGTAATGATGAACGGCCTGCGATGGTTTATTTTCTTATGTTCTTTGCGTGCGTGAAATTGTGTCTAATTATGGGCTTATGGGTAAACGCAATTTGTGGGTATTGTTGTGCAACACTGTCGTGAACATTGGTCCGTGAAGACCGTTATAATGTATGCACTGGTTGCTGTGTAGGCTGACAAACGCGTGGACAGCGATGGAATGGTGGTGCGCTCCGCAACGCAGCGACGATAAAGACGCAGTTTCGGTGCAGAGAGTATTAAGATACTATCCTATCCCTCTCTCTTTCCTCTTTCTCTCACCTCATATACACACACACATACTGTCGTACACGCCGACGCACGCACGAACCTACCTATTAAATTCACACTCCTAAACTCACTCACTCCTGTGGTTTTCTTTGCATGCAGACACCAACAGGCGTGTGTTGCAGGATTGATGTTTCAGTTTGTTCTTAATATTTTCAGGACTTTCTTAGTGAGATGTCCACCTTATTTCCATTTAGCTGCAAGGAGAAGCAGCAGCTTGTCAATAAACTGACTCTGTGCTGTACCCATTTTTTAGGAACATTTTCCTTGAGTAGGCTACAGGGACTAATGCACCCCAGGTTGCTCCAGTTGCAGGCTTTTAGAGTAGGCTATATTTGTCTATTGAGACAAGGTAAGGTAGCCTATGGCTCTAATCACACCCCAGTGGCAGCACCACATCCTTAAATGACTAGCCATGGATGGCCTTAAAGTCCACCTAATCACTTCTCATGAAAAGACTTGCATAGGAAAACGCCCACACAGGCACATGAGCCAAATCAACATAAAAGTGTTTGTGCACTGCTGAATAAATCAAGTGTTATACAAATGAAGTTGGACTGATACTGTGAGAATATTTGATGGTTCCAGTCCAACAGAATTCGCATCACAAAAGAGACATTTAATAACCATGGACAGTATTTGGATGTGTGACAGGAGGAGATCTAAGGAGCCTTTGGATATCATTTTTCTTCCTTAAACAAAACACTTTGTAAGTGTGTATAAATTTGGGGAGAAAGCAAAGTACGGGCTGAATATTAGTATTTAAGAATGTGAGAATGTTAAATTATCACACATTCCAGCCCATCATTTTGAATGTGGCAGCAACAGAGAGCTGTGGGTACAATACAAAGTGTAGTTGAGGTGCTAGATTAAAAGTCAGAGGATCACCAAAGTTATTACAGTTCATCGTTGTTGCCAGGCCAGCGGCTGTGTGAGGCTACTGTGCTTTGAACTAAATGCTAATGTCAGCAGGCTAACATGCTCACAATGACAGTGCCGATGCTAAGTATGTGTAGTGTTTACCATGTTCACCATCTTATTTTGGTGTGTTAGAATGCTAACATTTGCCAGTTAGCACCATAGACTGTATATAAAAGCACAAAACAAAGGACAGCTGATTGTGTTGGGAGTGTCAACATGTTTTGCATATATTTGGTCATAAATTAAAGTATTGGATCACCTAAGTTATTGACACAGCAATCCATCCAATATCCGTTGACACATCTCACTAAAAAAAAACAAAATAAGTCAGGGTAGAACTAAAGTCCCTAGGATTCATCTTCTTGGTAACATGATAGTTGCGCCAAATTGTATGGCAGTCCATCCAATTGTTGTTCAGATATTTAAAATTTCATGACAATGTATCTGATTGTTTAGATATATCAGGGAACTACAAAGTTAGACCTGTGCAAAGCAGGCAGGGCTTAATAGTGCTGCTAGCCATTATACTTTCACTCTAGACCTTTGCAGCATCCTTCATATTGAATGTGTGGCTGAGCGGACTAGATAGGAGTGTGTGGACGTCATCTGTGATTTAAATGTGTCCTCAAGGAAATGTCTTTCTGTACATCTATATGTCCTAATTAGACACCATCTGTGCCAGGAATATCACCAGCATGCTACTGCAAGGTCCTACCGCTGCAAGGATTGATTGGTGTTTGGACCTTGGAATGACCCATGTTGACAGCATATTTTAACACCTTCCTTTTTTATTTTGTTTCTGGTCTTCCAGGTACGACTGTGTGGAGATTTGGATAGACGCATGAGACGGACAACCTCAAGACATGGAATAAAGGGAGTTTGAGAGACAACTGAAACATCGTGAGTCAGATCCATAAATTAAAGAAACTGACATTTAAAAAACGTGAGGCTGGAAGAGATCTGTAGACTGAGGAAGAGACAAGCCGAAGTTGAAGAGGAGTGAAGATGGGGTGTGGTCAGGCCTCTGCTACCGTCAGCTGCCGGTCAAAGCAGGAGTCTCTTCACTAAAACCAGAGCACATCATTTTACCTGCTGGAGGACCCCCCACCCTCGGTGATGTGATGAATAAATTTGAAGTCCTTGGCATTGTAGGAGAAGGTGGGTGATTTTACACAGTAGATTTTACTGCATGTTTGTAGAACGTAAGCACTGTACATACTGTTGTTAACCTACAACTCTGAGCCTGGTGATCAGAGCTACTGAAGTCAGATCCACTGTATTTTTTAATGGGGATTTGGGTGTTTAATCAGCCTAAGATACAGTTTCCATTGTGAAGAGGGATAATAAAGGGGTTTGTGAGCCTGTAAGGTTGGAGAGGTTTCTCATAGAATAGTATGTAATCCTTTGAGACCATCCTCACAAGAAAAACGACAGCATTACTCATTTGTTTACCATGTATTCTCAAGTAGTTTTCAGTGCCTTTATTTACTTTAACTGCAGAGAGAGCCATGTCTTTATCTGAAACAGGCTTATATTAGACAGGTCTTTATTCCCATATTTCCCTGTTTTGTAAGTATATCTTATCAGATTTTTAGTAAGAAGTCCTCCCTGTTTCCTAGTCTGCTCCCATATTAAGTTGCTGTTGATATAAACTCAAAATACCCTCCATGTTTACCTGTTGTCCTGTGTCCATTTCAACAGCACTATTTTCATCAGTGCAACAACAAAATCATGTCATGCTGGCCTCCCTGTTGCTTTTCTCTCTCTCTTCTCTAACAGATTTATTCTGTAATAATTTCCAGTTGCTCCCATTTTGCCATTTTTTTTTAAGGAATGGGTAAGTTACCGTCAATGAAATTCAACACTTCCTGGTTTGGTGTTTCACATTAAAGCCTTCCAGCAGCTCAAAGGGCATGATTCATCCCCTTCCCTGTAGGCTTTTAATCTGCAGGAAGTGTCTAGTTTCATGGACTGTAACTAAACCACGCTTGGGAAAACAGCAGCGTAGAAGCAAATTGAATTAATTAGCGAATTAAAATAGTGTTAAAAAAAGAGAAATTTAGAGCAGTAGTGAGTTTGACATAAGATTGTAGTACATATGGGATTAGTGCCATATGGAAAATTTACCATGTGAGCTTCTAGAGTACAGGCAGTGGTGGAAAAAGTACTCAGGACTTTAAGTAAAAGTAGCAATACTACAGTGTAAAATTCTCTGTTACAAGTACGATGCTAATACTTTTGAAAGCACAGAAGTATCCCCATGGCCATTTCAATTATGACTTTTGTCTGTCCGGATCAAAGGCCAATATAGCTTGATGGTACAACACTGCAAAACCTCGTAGGGAGGAGGACAAGGAGGATGATTGGGCTGAAAAAGCAAGATAGCCCTGTACATTTTACATTTATGGCAAACAGCCGACCAAATATCTTTCCCTACCCATAACATAACCAAATATTTCTGTTTAAACCTAACCAAAAATTAATCAATAACAGTGGCACTTTAGAAAACATATGAATCAACTGTCTGGTGTTTTGGTTTTAGATAAACAGACATCAGATCAGAGAAGCACTCATATAGGTTGTTTTGGCGGTGGTGGTAAGTAAGAATTTACTCAAGTAGTGTATATGAGTACAATTTTGAGGTTCTTTACTCAAGTGTTTCTGTTTTCTGATACTTTATAATTATACCTCACTACAGTTCAGAGGGAAATATCATACTTTTTACTGAAATAAGTTTAATTGATAATTTAGGTTACTAGTTACTTTGTAGATTTAGATAAATAAAATGTAATACACAAATAAAATATGATGTTAATGTTACAAGTTAAGATAAGGACGGGATTCACAAGGTAGCAGTATATAAAGTAATTTAAATTAGCGCCGCACAACTATTACACAATACTGTCGACAGCTTGATGACGTAAAGGCTCTGCTATACTTGCTGCTGCGTCTTTCTCCCCCTTTCAGCTCTGGCAAACCAATCACTGCTGGTTGGCATAAAACACATCACATCGCTGCCACCGTGGTAATGTCTTCGCAGACAAAATGAGACAGTATTTTTTTAAATTGGTCCAGTATTGAGAGAGAGCTGTACCAATTTCAAAATGGGGCTGCTACATATCCTTGCGGGCAATTGTGGCCAGTCAAAGTATGGCCAGTAAATATAATAATCTGAACCTGTGGTTGCCACTGACTGAATATATATATATATATGAATAAATTAATAATGATGATAATAATAATAATTATGATGCATTACACTTATATATCAATTTATCATAGATACACAAAGTTTTTCAGGGGGAGGGAGAATCATCTCAACCACCACCAATGTGTAGTACCCACCTGGGCAATGCACAGCAGCCATTTGTGCCAGAAGGCTCACCACATATCATGTTGAGGTGGAGATGAAGGGAAACATAGAGCCAATTACACTGGGGGAATAATTAGATGGTCAGATGAAGGAAGCTAGGTCATAAGTGTCTGACAACATTATGGAAAGGATACCCATAGAGATAGACCTGTTAAAGAGTAAGATCCCGGTTGCTCTTGTCAAAGCCACCAGACCAAAAAATTTAATTTTACCTCACAGAACACGGGAGTTGCTGGTCTACTATCGCCTTGGTTGCTTAGTTAGTTTGTGTCATTCTGTGAATTTGGTGTTTTAAAAGGCTAAAAATGCCAATGTTGCATTACACAAAAAACTAACTAATTGATTCTGCGATAGTCCAGAGAGATAAAACTACGTTTGTCAAGGTAGTCTGGTAGTTTTGAAAAGAGCGATACAGCGACTGTGATTAAACACAAAGGATCTCACTCTTTAAAAGGTCTATAGTTATATATCTAAATCTATGGGGATAATTTCCATAATGTTGTCAGACACTTATAATATCAATCTGAGTCTGTCAGTGGTAAAAGCAGACTATATTTAGCCCTTTATTTATAACGGGTTATATTTAGTGGTCATACTTTGACGGGGCACAATGGCCCACAAGGATTACATTGCAGTCCTGTTTTGATTCTGCCGACTGCAGATCACTCGCTCAGTACTGGAACAATTTCAATATTGTCCCAAGTAGTCACATAGCCACAAAAACATGAGATAATGATTAACAAAATACCAATCTTAGCCTCTAAAAAAATCTGAGTACTTTTCCACTTCTGTATTTTGGTAGGCAATGACAAAAGACATAATTGTTCGTTTAGTCTGAAGGACTTTCTGGATCCTTCGGCAGTTCAGAAACCATATTTGGAGATACATGTTTTTACTAGATCACAATGACATGTTTGTTTTTTATTAGGCTTGTGCCAATCTTTTTTTAGACTCTGTATGTATCTTGTCTTTAGCCAAGGAAAAGGGATTCAATATTTCCTTACCAGAATTTTATTCCTCTCACAGTGAAACTTTTAACCTTGTAGAAAATATCTAAAAAACTGAGGTCATGAGCATAAGCCTTTATTGTGTGCATCAGTACATTTGTGTGCATGTGTGTGTGTGTGCGTGTGTGTGCGTGTGTGTGTTTTGTTGAAGAATAAAAATGCTGGTCAACTCTTGCTCCAGTGACAACATTAATGGCTGGCCAGAAAATGAAATAAATGAGGATAAAAATGTTTTTAAAGTTTAGCTGCAAGTGACCCTCAAGTATTCCACACACAGGTCCTTCACACATCAAACCATGCAGCAATTATTTCTTCCAGTCTACAGCGTCATTTGTTGCTCATTGCACTGGGTTGGACTGACATGCATCCCTGCATTCTTCACTGTAATGTGTGAAGACAGAGAAGCTGAGTGTTTATTGTACTGTTGATAATTCTCACTAGCTGTGATCAATGCTTGTCAGCATGCATTAATCAAAAAGTTAGATACGCAAACAACTGCAACTAAATGATGGACCATTGTTTTCCAAGAAATTATGTTTTTCCTATTTGTTTGGCATTGCAAATGAATGTTAATCCCATTGCAGTATGAGCAACTTGTTGCTGAATTCTTTCATTTTCTTTCATGTTAATTTTGACACATTTCAATTATTAAAACAAGCGTCCCGAGTGCCCAAGTGTGAGCTACTTACAGTACGACAAATCTATGTGCAATTTGTGAGTTTACATTATTTGTAAAATGTGGTGCTGCAACCATTTGTGATCTGCGTGTAAGCAGAGCTCACAAAATGCCTTTGTCTAAAAGAACCCTTTTTGCAACAGCAGAAACGTGTTTCTGTCCATATCCATAGATCAGTGGTTCTCAACCTTTTTTGGGCCAGCGCCCTGCTATCCAGGTCCCTTACTGCTCCCCATCAAAAAAGATGATGGCTGTTTGCCCTTTTGTTGATTATTATTCTTAATATTATTGTTGTTACTATTGTTATTTAAAAACATGAAAAAGCACACAATTGACTGGCAAATAGTAATTATATGTAATTAAAAAGTAATTGTCCTCCCAGAAACTGTGTGTGTGATCTCAGATACTGTTTTCTTGGAGGTGGAACTTAATAGCTTGGGGATCTGGGGGTCCACCCCCAGTAGATTTTGAGCCTTAAAGACTTAATTTCCTGTATTCTGGTGAAAATTTGTACTCCAATTTCTGCCTGTTTATTTCTATAAAGGGAAATACAAAATTCAGGTGGCAGGTGACAATTTAAAATATGTAAATATAATGGAATAAAATGCAGTACATTCTCAGGCATTCTTATTTGCTTTTAAAAAGTTTCTCATGTAGATCAACTTATTTCATATCATCCCTGCTGAGTCAATACACATAATTTTAGTCATCCCTCCTCTTTTGTGTCTTTTGTTTGTAGTAAACACTTTAAATGTGATTGTGGCACCTTTTCACCAAAACAAAACTAATCGACAACACCTGTGATCAGACAGAAATCTCGCCACAAATTCACACAACTTCAGCAGCTATGATAAACTGCACAGTCCCAAACAGCGAGAGGCTGCATTTTTATAGCCTATTAAAACTTTACAAGTCACGTTACCGCTTGGGCATGAACTGGCTGTGAAACACAGTGCGAGGTGGGTCCACTTCACAGCACTCGCTGGTGTCGCATCAGGTGCTGGACGCTGGACAAAGTTGCTTTCAGGGGAAGTCCGACAGCGGAACATCCCTCTTATAGATGTGTAACCACTGTGATAACAAGGCGTTCACAGTGTGTTCTTTAGATAAATTCCAGAGTTTACACAGTAACTTTGACTTCCCATTCCCATAAAGGCAGCACGGAGCTGCGCCACAAGCAGGTGACGGAAACACTGAAGAGAAGAAGACTTACGATACACAGCGTCTCTTTCAGTCACAGTGGAGTAAACTGGCAGGTTTTAATGTTGCAGACCACAGATTTTTGCAAGTAGTTGAAAGTTTAATGTCTTATTGTTGTGAATATTTTGTGTAAACTCGCCTTAAAACTTTCACCTCAACAAACGCCCCCGAAGAGTAGCTCAGCGCCCCCCTTTCCAAAATATTGCTTCCAGCGCCCTCCTTCATCTTCTGAACTCCCCCTGGGGGTCAGTACCACCCTGCTGAGAAAAACTTGCCATAGATAAAGAAAGGGTATCTTTAGCAGGTAGTCATGAAGACCATGTCCATTTAACAAACATAAAACAGTGATTCTGCCAGTTCTTACCAACCACAGCTAACACTAAGGCTTGTGGTAGGGGACTTGCACAAAAATAATTTGTTGTTTAAGTAATATGTGACTGATTTTTTTTTTTTTGTGTAAGGTGATTTCCTTTTGTAAATTAGTTACATGAGGGAGGAGCTATAGCTCAATCTGTTTGTTTGTTAATTTGTCCATCATGCAAAATATCTGTGGGGAATAATGCATTAGGGGAAAACTGTGAGTAATATTATGGAGACAGTTTTATTCATGTGGGATGATTTATTTGTTCTTGCCTCATTCCCTAGTTGAATTAAAAAAATTTAAACTGGAACAGGCACAACTGGGAGTAGACTCATAGTGTTTCATATTAGCGGCATTTATCCAACTTTATGCTGCATGTGTGATTTGAATGGCAACAAAAACAGTTTGGAAAGATATGGAAAATAATTAACCAATGCAAGTCTTGGCTGACCTGCCTAAAGAACAGATTTACAGCTGTAGACCTGACATCAATATGGATGATCCACTGAGAACATGGTGTGCTTATCAAAGACAGAAAGCTACAGGTATTGTGTGTGTGTGTGTGTGTGTGTGCGCGCGCACGCGTGTGTGGTAGTTGACAAAGGTAGAGGCATACGTGTGTTGAGTGTGTGGGAGAGTACGTATGCCTCCGCCTCACCTATTAACAGTTGTTTCTCTGGTGGTTCCCACGTACTGCACTTATTTTCTAAGAACATGTTTGTTCGAGGTTTAGGAGGCCAAAGCGTAATTAAGATGTTGAAACTTAACCACACGTCTCAGTCTCACTTTTCATTGATCTTTTGTGTCTTTCTCTCCATTTCTCTATCCAGGAGCATATGGAGTGGTGCTTAAGTGCAGGCATAAGGTAAGACAGCATTTGTCATTTCTGTAGGTGTATTTGTGTGAAAATGTTTAGGCTTGCATTGTTGTGATATGAAGTATTTGTATTGCACTGTATTCTGAGATGGTAAAATTAGACAATGATGAACAATCAAATGTAAAATTGTAGACAAAAAATTGTCATACCATTTTAATAATCGATTAATCGTTTGAGTGATTTTTCAAGCACAAATGCCAAATATGAGCCAATACCAGCTTCTCATATGTGAAAATATTTTGCCTGTTTTTGGACTGTTGGTCAGATAAAACAAGGAATTTAAAGGCATTTCTTTGTTCTTTCGGAAGTTGTCATTGGCGTTTTCCACTGCTTTTTGTTACATAAACCAAATGATAATCAAGAAAGTAATTGGCAGAATAATAGATAATGAATTAGTTTCAGCCCTAATTGAAACTGGGAATAGGATGCCTAGTATTTCTGTTTTATTGGACTTCTGCTTAATGTAAAACATAAGTACGAATAAGCTAAATAAATATCTCAATAATTTCAGAATAATCATATTAGATCACCTCTAGCCTTTCTTACTTTTACCAGTAGATTTTAATTGATAAATGTCATCAGCAATGGTAATTACTACACACAAGCTGGGATGTACATTTTTACCCTGATGTCACCAGTTGCTTATGGTGTGCAAACTCATAAACAAAACGTGGTACTACTTTTTTTCTGCACGTTTAAAAGCAGTATTCCGTATTTTTACAAAATGTAAACATCACTGGCAGTTTCTACAAGTTTAACGTTGCTTTGCTGCTTCAGCAGATGCTCAATAAATTCAATGTCGAATTGTTTGCAGTTATGGTGATACTTAATGCTGTGGAAAGAAGAAGAAAGACTTACATAACTTAACTTAACATAAATAACTTACATACATAACTTACTTATTTTAACCCAAGCCATAATCCTTTCCTTAACATAACCAAGTGGTTTTGGTGCCTAAACCTAGCAAAACTGCGCCAACTTAATAAGTCACCTGACGTAACGTGATTGACTTAACTTACATAACCATGATGATGAAGGTTTGGCACTCCTGTTGAGGGTACTCTCCAGCCGTCATATATGGTGCTTTGGGAGTGATTGGCAAAAAAACTATTCTGTCATTTAGTTCTGAGCTAAGGGTGGATATTGAATTGCAAGAGCAGATACTGCTGTCATTTAGTTCTGAGTAAGTGTTGGATATTTGCGTACGATGATAGGTTCATGGAGGCATTTTCCAGCCTGGCTTTTGATATAGTTTTTGGCATGTTGTCTATCTTGTGTGGAGTGGTGATGTTTTAGAGAGCGGGAACAATATGTTTAGAAATCTGTACAGTACATAAGTGAATGCAACAATCTCGGAGGCTAAAAACATATTTAAATCTATCAACATTGTTATGAATGAAACACCTAACAGATGAGACAGGAATGGGGTTAATAGCAGATTACTGCAACTATTATTATCACCTGCAAACAAGGCCTCATTAATAAAGTGATGTTATTTAACAGTTTAATCTGAACGAAAGAAGCATTTCATCAACAATCACCATAATTTATCATGGGATTGAGTACGACACATTTTACATGAAATTAATTGATATTGTGATTGATAAAATACAATAAATGCATTACAACATCAAAGGAAAAAATACCCATGTTTACTCCATGGTTTAGACATCCGTACCACCAACAATGTTGAACATTATTCAATATTGACAAAATAATTGCAGCACATACATATTAGTGATAGTGATAGAGGGTAGAAATCAAGGAGCCCTTTGCCTTCAACACAAATAATTCAGTTCGCCAGTGGTGAAAGGAATCCTAGATGTACATATTTTAGATAATCACAATGTATTGTAGATGAATAGATATTCCAGAACCATGCCAAAAATGTGCCATTTTATGCAGCTCTGTCTGAAAACAGAAAGAGAAGACTTATACAACAAAGACTTCTCAGTTTTCTTTATCCAACAATGTGTAAAAAAGCAAAGTTGGAAATTGTAATTAAAGATAATTTTAGGTGCCTTTTACTGGGAGGAAACCATGACAAGTCACAGAGCTACAAAAATAGCCGTGTCCACATTTACTACTGCCGAACAAAACTGTAAGTGAATAATTTATCTTGTAAATCTGCATAATAGCTATCATTGTCATTCCGTCAAGCCTGTGTCACTTTTCTTAAAATGCTAAATGCCATTTTAAGGTCTTTGGGTAACCCTGTTCTTATATACTCATTTTGTTTCACCAATTATACTTTGAAACCTTGTAACCTTTTTTGCTGTCTGCATTATGTGTCTCAGCACATTTTCCTTATGTGCTGCGTACAAGTTATAGGGTGGTCTGGGGTATGGTGCAGGACTTTAGGTTCTCCAGTGAATCCTGTGATATCAAAGGTTCAGGAAACTTTATGGTTTCAGTTAAATTGTAATAAATAGCGATGCGACAACACATGGAGCTCACAAGATGAGATGATACACAATGCACGATATTGGGTTCACGGGTACATGACGAGATGATATTTTAAGACTAGTTTTAATAAATCTTCAATGACGAAATATATGACTGGTAAAATATTCTTTTATTTGACAAAGTCACAAAATAAGCTAAGCAATGCAGCTACATTTTGCTATGCTAATTTCACCCTCACACTGCATCATGCTGATATTGTGAGACAGCGTTTCAACTTGACAACTTGACAAGAAATATCATGTTTTAATATCGTCAGACTCATAGTAATAAAGTAAACACATCTGGTTTTGTTTTTTAAGTTTAAAATAACACTTAAACCAATCTCACAAATAGCAAATTACACTGATATTTATTATTATATAACTTGTTTTTTGACTGATGTTCAGGTCCACAATCTTTTTAGGACAATTAAATTAAAATAGATTATGTGATTTCTTCTTTTTTTTAACTAACAAATGTAGTTCCAAGGAGCTTTTTTCAGCCCTGAATAGTGTTAGCACATATTAATTTCAAGCTGCATACAGCTCCAACAACCCCCAACAAGAAGGTTAGGCAGCCTGTATGTAGCCTGAGAGATGAGAGTGAGGGCAGAAAAAAGCACTCGCCATATCACTTGCTGCTGCTCCATTGCTTTGACCCCACACTAGTAATTAATGGCCTCTCAGCTTGTGTATCAGCATTTTTATCTACTCACATCTTCACTCATGCGGATTATGGTGGTGGCTGAACACTTGAGAGAACATTTTTTGGAGAGACTTCAGTAAGAAAATCAACCTGAAAAATGAGGGGGAAATGTCCACCCCATCTACGGTGAAAATTACACCCTCGGTTGCTAAGGGTGGATATTGAATTGCAAGAGCAGATACTGCAGGGAAAACAAGTCAAATACATTGTCAGTGAACATTTTGCTGACACATTCAATAACAAGATTTTGCAACTTTGCAGATGCATTAATTAAGAACATTTCTTACAAAACTTCTTTTCATTTGCAAATTTGTATATAAATGTAATGTGTAGGAGACAAGTTTGGTTTGGGCCCTGGAGTTCTGGCAGGGGTAAACAGTCTGTACTGCACTGTATTCTCTTATCAGCCAGTAATCAACAATGATTTGTCTCTTTATAAATTCTACAACTTGATCCACTTGTATCTCTTCGCTCATTTAAAGATTTTACCTATATACTTGTGGAAATACTGTGACTCTCCTAAACTGAATCAGACTGACATTACTCTGAAATGTTCTGTAGTAAAGATTTATCTGTGTGGACAAAGCAACATGTTTAGCTTTGACTGCATAGAATTACAATGTCATATATCGTTCCTTCTGTCAGCGCATTTATGAACATAATATATTTGTGAAAAACACCTAACTACACGGATGACTGACCAGTACGACTTTGTGTGTCTGAATTTAAAAAAAAGGTTGGTTGATTCATTAGTATTGTGAGGGCTTGCTTTTTGTCCTGTGGTCCCTTTTCCTGTACATGCCATTTGTGCATGTTTATTTCATTTGACAAAGAAGTTCTCTCAACGCTATGCCTCATGAAAATTTTAGATGAACCATAAATTATATACACTGAGTGAAATTATAAAAATGCAAATGCGTGCATTCTTGGACCATGAACAAAAGGACATGGTAAGCAGAATGTGATAGTGAGAGAGGAAGCTGCAACCCAACTGAGGCATATAAAAGCTAAACTTAAGGACAATCTGCATTATCAGACGTGTTGAAATTTGTTGTCACATTTCCATCATCTCATCTTCCAAATATGCCTGTCTGTAATGTGGGCAACACTTAAGTGTTTGTGCTCTGGTTAAGGTCTTTGTTCAAGTTAAATGCTACATTTGTGAGACAAATGTTTCTGTATCAACGCTAGTACACAAAGGAGCAAGTGTATATAAATAAATATTAAACTGACTTGGCTTGCTGACTGTTATTTGTATGCAAAAGCTAGCATAGGTTATTTTGGTGAGCGAGAGAGAGAGAGTGACAGCTGAGAGTTCAAGCAGGAGAGACAGAAGCCATTAGTTATTGATTATGACTTATATTCTGTGTCATGAAAGCACCACGAGATTTGTCATATTCGTCTGCTGCATGAAAAAACGTTAATAAATATGGCGAACATCTTTGCTGTATACCATAGAAAAGATACTGTGGCTGACACACAATATGTTTTCATGATTGCATAGCACAACCCTAACCCAATAACATTTTAGGTAATTACTTTTTCTTTAAAATTCAGCATTTTCTCTCAATCTCTAAATTTCCATTTCATACTAATTGAGATACCAGCTATCAAAGTGTGTTTATGTTAAACTGTGTGTCCTTTGACTTCACGGGTTACTAAGAAGTGAGATGTGACATGTGTCCCACTTACAGTGTGTAACAGTGTAGGGGATTAATTTTCACATTTAGAGCCAGAGAGTCAGACCAAGGCAATAAAAGCTTTTTAGCTTTGCTGCAAGAGAGCAGTTATTTTTACTTTTCTCTACTGGAAGCAGGGCAAAAGAGAAAAAGGTGGAAGAGGGAGAGAGAGAGAAGCAGTGTGTGTGTGTGTGTGTGTGTATGTGTGTGTGTGCGCGTGATGGAGAGGAAGAGGGAGGTATTGAATATGGAGACTATGCTGATGGTAAATGGGTCACCCTGTTAAGAATCAACAGCAGACCTGTGTATGGCTGAGGGAATCAAAGAGAATCTGAGCACTGGGCTAAAACCCAGCCAGGTGACTCAGAACAGACTCTAACTGTACTACAAAGAAATTAAATGCATTTTAAATATGTGCTCCTATATAACTGATGTATACGTTACAGTATGGTGTGTGTTTGATGGAACATTTAATTAGCAGAGCGAATGTGTGCTAGCGTTTGTGCAATGTTCTGGCACTTTATGGAAGTGTTGTATTAGCGTATGTGGGTGTGTGTATGGAGGCTTATGTGTTATCTTGAATTTGTGTTTTGAGAGCAACAATAGCACAACCTACACGCTAGCCAGTGTTTCCTGCTGCCTATACAGTATCTCTATGCTGTATTGTAGTGCTAAAGTCATATGTTAATTCATTAGCAGTAGCTGATCAACAGAAAATGGATCTGTGACTATTTGATGACAGGTTAATTGCTTAAGTCTTTTGTCAAGTAAAAACACTAAACATTGGCTGGTTACATTTACTCATTTGGCAGACGCTTTTATCCAAAGCAACTTACATTTGGGGAACAACATGCAAGCATCAATAAAGTAAGAGATCTACAAGTGACAATAGATAGTAGCAAGATATCCAACAAAGGTTAAAATGAAGGGCAACTGGACTTGGTTGAAGATACTGGAAGACGTTTCGTCCCTTATCCAAAGGACTTCTTCAGTTCTGACTGACTGGCAGGGAAACTCAGCTATTTAACCTCAGCGGGATCATTATCCCGGGTCATCGATACCGCTGGTTCGTTAGTGTTCCTTGTTGCTGTGACGACAGTCGTTACAGTCGTTAAGACTACCTGTGGCCAAGACTGAACGACCATCGTTGGTATCTTCACCTGAGGCCAATAGGTTACGTTTGTTGAGTTTCCTGGGAAGTGATGAAAGGACAGCATTGTAAGTGGGGGATAAGTGGTGGCGTAGACCCCCTCCCCTGTTCAATGACGGCTTCTCAACCCTGTAGATGGCTTCCTTGACACCTCTTTCAAACCATCCATCTTCTCTGTCTAAAATGTGCACCTGGTGGTCATCAAACGTGTGTCTTCTGTCCTTCAGATGTAAGTAGACTGCAGAGTCTTGACCTGAGGAGTTGGCCCTTCTGTGTTGAGCCATGCGTTTGTGTAGTGGTTGTTTAGTCTCCCCAATATACAGGTCTGTGCATTCCTCACTGCATTGGACCGCATACACTAGATTGCAAGAGTATGGTTACAGATTCTCACGGGTTTGTTTATTTTTTCTGTTTTAAATTTTTGCAAGCAGAATACTGTTGTGGTTTTTGACTACTAGTAAGCTATCTGAAGACACCTTCCGTTGGGCTCTAGTTACTTTTGATTTCACGACTATGAAAAAATTATTTATATTTATCAGTGTTGAAAATGATTATAGTTTTTTTTCGCTTTAAAATGAGGCTTTGTTTCAGATGCAGACTTTGACTGTTTTAGCTTGGCTACATCTCTGAAGAGCAAAACGTTCAGGCTTTACTCTTCTGTGTAATGTGACAATCAGGGCCTGCTCGTGTCGTCAGCAGAAAATGAGACTATTTTTAGTTGTGCTGGCTTAACAGTGGCTCAAAAGGTAAATCAGTGGAGGTCATGGACACTACACATGAGCACAAGCCTCATCAGCACATTACATAGTGCTGCCACCAAGCTTGAAATGTCACATGTGCTGTATGTGTGTTTCTATTTTGCCTGGTTTTTACTGCTTTTTTCCACAGTAAATCTCCCAATTTGCTATTCAGATACACACTTCCCTTCAATGGAAATTGTAACATTACTTTTAGGATTAAGTGTTGTTAGAGTTGTAAATCCATGTTGTTTATTTCAGTCATCTCTGAAGTGTAAATCTCTAAACAGACAGCTTTGGATTTAAAAACACGTTCAGTCAAACAATCAGCTTGTGTGAGCGAGAGCACTGCCAGTCGGCGTGCAGCTCCTCTCCTCGTCAGCTTATCTCGACACTGAGAGGTTGACTCTGTTGTCTGACCCTCCTTAAACAAAAGGACGATAGAGGAACATGAGCATAACAGAGGACAGAGGGAGACTAGCCTGTTTCTTGTTATTCCCTCACTGACTTTACCCACTCAAGCCTCAGGGTCCAACATAGGTCTGGACGATATGGCCAAAAATGTTACTACGATAAAAAGTTTCATCCATCCATCCATCCATCATCAACTGCTTATCCTGCGTACAAGGTCGCAGGGGGCTGGAGCCAATCCCAGCTTACATTGGGCCAAAGGCGGGGTACACCCTGGACAGGTCACCAGTCCATCGCAGGATAAAAAGTTTCATATCTTTCAATATCGATTATTATCACGATAAGTATCAAATCTTTATTTCTTTTGAGGCTTTTAAGGCTGATTTCTGCTACTGAGGAAAAGTTGAAGAAACCTGATGGTTAATTGTGGTTTAAACTCTTCTTCTTTATGGTCAACACTTGAAGCCAAACAGTGGATCACTTCACAAATCTGAGGTAGAACATTCAAAACAATTATGATAAAATGTTTTTCAACACACATGCATGAGTAAAATTAAGTAAAAGCTTTTTTTAAGTCCTTTTTCCTCAACAAAATAATCATCTTAATAAAAAATTAAGTCCTAATTGTGAATGATTCAAGTGAATAAAATCAAACATTTATTGAATATTTATTGAACATTTGTTATATTGTTATTGAAAAAAATTATATTGCGATAATTATTGTTATTGTTTTATTGTCCAGCCCTAGTCCAACATTAAGATTGTATAGGCCGGTTCCCCATTTAATCAAGGATGTGGAACAGAAATGTCATGGCAGCAAATATATAAATATTTTCAGAAATTTAGAAAAAAAACTACTTGCTGGAAAACAATACAATTTGTCCTTTTAGACGTATGTTTTTACATGGCACTCAGGTGTTTTTATGAAACAGCACATGTTTAGACAGCTTTAGTTCAAACTTGACACATGGAATTAAAGTGAGAAATAGCAGCTAGTAGCTGGTAACTTAAACTCAGACCAGAACTGTAAGTAAGTAATTATTGCAGGTGGTATAAAAGAAAGAGCAACACAGATTAGAAACACTGCGGGTCCACTCAAATATTGGAAGCATGGATAACAAGTTGTAATGCCAGTAAAGGCTCATGATGTTACATGCCTGCAGTGTATGTAGACAAAGCTTCACTCATCATGGAAAGAGACTGTGTGCACAGCACACAAGCAAGTGAACATTTTGTCCTCAAACTTTGACTTTGACAAGAGCCTAATAGTGATGGTTTGATGACTGGGGTCAGAGCATCTCCAAAACTTCAGCTGCTGTGGGGTGTTCCTGGTCTGCAGTGGTCAGTACCCATCAAAAGTGGTCCAAGGATGGAAAAGCGGTGAACAGGGCCATGTGCAGCCAAGGCTTATTGATGCACATGGGGAGAAAAGGCTGCCCCGTGTGATCCGGTCCAACAGACGAGCTACTGTGGAGCAAACTGCTGAAAATTTTCAAGCTTGTTCTGAAAGAAAAGACGTCAGAGTGATGATTTGGGCAATGTTCTCCTAGGAAACACTGAGTCCTGCCATCCATGTGGATACTGAAAACATACCACCTACCTAAGCATTGTTGCAGGCCATGTATACCCTTTCATGGAAACGGTGTTCCCTGATGGCAGTGGCCTCTTTCAGCAAGATAATGCACCTGCCATAAAACATTGCAAATCTCATTTTATAGACTGACATTTAATTATTTATTCCACTGAAAAATGGGTGATGAAAGCATGATGTCAATCTTTACCCAATATACCCAATAGTAGATATAAATACAGTAAAACCTGATAAAGAAAATTTGAAGACGTGATTATCCTGTGAGTGTCCCATTTCTTATGGTTTTTTGAAGAACAAAAGACCTGTGTTTAAGCCCTATGAAAAGCTACAACAAACGCACGTGTTTCCTAAAACTAAAAAAAGCTTTCCATAAATTTGCTGTATGATTACACTATATGATCACAAACAAAACCTACCCTTATATTGTTTTCCAGTAAAACTGTGCAACATATATGCAATGTCTAAACCTTTGCATTGCGGTTGCACTGCACGGACTTTGAAACAAAGTTATGGTAAATCTCTGAATCTGCAACCACACCAGCAAATTCAGCAAGGTCAATCAAGCAACCTACAAGAAGCTGAAGCTGCATATTAACTATGCCAAGGACGTGCTATTTTCCATGACTGCCCTGCATTGAAATAATTGAAATAAGAGGATCAGCATGGCTTTTGGGCACACATCAAAAAATTCATATTAAGAGTGGGCAGGAAATCTATTGAAATATCCTCACTTTTCTTTCCTTCTACAAATACATTCTATGTATTCTTTTTACTGTGATCTTAATGTTCTAGGTATATTTGTATCAGTCTGTCTATATATCTTGCTGAGGCATTTGTTTAACTCAATAAGTTGTTTTCTTTGGTCTTAACACAACTCACATCCTCATTTCTTCACAGGACACCAATGAGCTGGTGGCCATTAAGAAGTTCAAAGACAGCGAAGGTGAGTGAAGGAGTGAGGGAGGGAGTAAAGGAGGGAGCAACAGAGGAAGAGCCAAACAGCTGGATCATTTCTGTCTCCTTAATTTCCGCACAGAAAATGAGGAGGTCAAGGAGACGACTCTTCGGGAGCTAAAGATGCTTCGGACACTGAAGCAGGACAACATCGTCGAGCTGAAGGAGGCTTTTCGCAGGAGGGGGAAACTCTACCTTGTCTTTGAATATGTTGAGAGGGTCAGCTTAATGACTATCATTATTATTTCACTGTGTACACATTCATTTTTGCAATACATATCTGTATTTGGCTGTATCTGGACTCTTAAGTTTCAGGATGTTGAGACTGCTCAGTAAAGCATAAAAAAGCCTCACCATGGCAACAAATGAACTATGCTGTTGGTGAATAATGGTATTCCCCACTGTGCTGCCAGGGTATCCAGCCAAGTGTTGATTTCATGACAGGTTTTATTTTCATTCTGTACTCGAGTCATTTTAGCATGGTGTCCCCTGTCACTCCCCGGTCGGAGTTTTAAAAAAACCCAACAAAAATCCCCACTGTAAGAATTATTTAGGTAGGTAGGTAGGTTTATTGTCACATTGTATAACAAGTTATGGAGTGAAATTGTGTTGTGTAACTCCCTTCTGCTACATAGCAAACAATATACATTTATACAGAATAAATTATAAAAAAAATGGTAAACAGAAATAAACTATCAATGAAAACAAACTATAATCAATGGAGCAGTGCTGAGGATGAATTAGAGTTTGCATAGGCACTTCACCGATATCACTGATGCTTGGGAGGTGGTACCAATGATCTTCGGAGCAGTTTTAATCACCCGCTGCAGAGCCCTCCGGTCCTAGGCCATACACATCCCATGCCAGTTTTTGATGTTTCCAGTCAGGATGCTTTCTATTGCTCCTCTATAAAAGCTGACAAGAACTTGGCGTGGGAACTTGGCCTTCTTAAGCTTCCTCAAGAAATACAGGCGTTTCTGAGCTTTCTTCACCAGCGTGCAGATGTGAGATGACATGTCAGGTTCTCTGTGATGCTGATTCCCGCTACACAAGCATAATTTTCTACAGGTACATTTTTTTTGTTGTTTGCAGAACATGCTGGAGCTTTTAGAAGAGCTGCCCAACGGTGCACCACCTGATAAAGTCCGCAGCTACATCTACCAGCTCATCAAAGCCATCAACTGGTGTCACAAGAATGAGATAGTACACAGAGGTGAGGAGTTTATCTTTAGTTCCATATGTCTCTACCACAAAAAGTCGATGTCAGCTACTTGTGTTGAGTCTTCAAATCAAAGTTTTCTCATGTAAAACAGTGGAGAGGGGGAATCTGGCAATGATTCAAGAATTTTGTGACACTTTTGATGCTTGAAGTGATCTATAAAATGTCTCCCTTACCAACAAGAAATTGGCTATGTCACTAACTCTGATTATCCAGCCCATTCTCACTCCCCAACTCGTCACATATGGTCGCATGGTCAAGACGGCGTCAGTTTGTAGCGCACTTGGGATCCCTATAGCGTCATAGTTCAACACATTGGGGGTAGCCCTGTAGCGTCAGTTTTTGACAGTAAAGGTAGGTATATGATGTTTAACAGAAAATAATTAGTAAGGAGGTGGTTGGGGTGGATGGAGAGCCAGAACCCTGACTATGAACCAGGAAACCGGGATTCGTGTCCCATATGAAACAAAAAGTTACGTAAATTGCGTAAGTCACACAAGTGATGTAAGTTAACTTGCGTGTTAACTGACTTGTGTAGTTATTTTAACCCAAACCATGATCTTTTCCTAAATTTAACCAAGTAGTTTGTTGCCTAATTCTAACCAAGTACTTTTTGTGCCTAAACCTAACTAAATTGCAATGTTTCACGACTTTAATAACGTCCCGTTTCAAAATGACGATGTATCGAAACACTAGCGTTTTATTTGGAAAGTCTAACCGGACATTGCATATTTGTTGTTGCTAAGCGTTACTAACTTGAGTGTGGGGCCTTAAAGGTCTAAAAATGACACTTAAAGGGGTACCCAGGGCATTCAAAAGCGACGCCAAAGAGCCTTGGCTAACCGTCAATATGAGTCTGGAGTGCAACCGATTATCAGGAGTCTTAGAGGTTGATTACAATATTTTATTATCTTAGATTGAGCCATTTCAATCTACATACACTGCGGGTCCTCTTAAATGGACGTCGCCATGTTAGGTACCCCAAATGGTCAAAGAGCTCTACAGAGTGCATTTCATCACTACTTGAATACGTATGAAGAGGAAGAAGAACTAAAACAAGTAACGTAGTAGTACTACTAGTAGTAGTAGTTGTCGACTTATTTATTAGAAGTAAGAAAAGAAGATAAATTTGGCCAAATGGTGGAGCACATGTATTATTTAGCACAAGAGCCGACAGAACATGACAGCCACCATAGCTTCTCATGCTTGCTTGGAAAGAGAGGGGGTGGCGGTGCATTCAAGTTGTGTGGTATAATCAGTATCTTTTTTTTTTCTTCTTAAATCTTTATTGCAAAAAGAGAAATAAAAATGTACATGGGACATAGACTAGTATACAGAACTTTGATTCTTGCAAAATCACACACATATTTTGCAAACATGTAATTTGTAATATGGTTATAATTATTATTGTTATAATTAGTTTGCTGTGCAGTGATATAGATGTCTGTGTGTTTTTTATATGCTCTGATAATGCTAATCCATCTTTGTAGTAGCGTGTCCATGTTGATTCCACATCCCGATTTAAGAACACATGAACACACACTGAATACAGAAGAACGATTTAACAACTCGGGAAATGGGACAATCCGAGGAGCACATGAATGCACCGTGAGCCACTGATTGCAATTCGCAACCCTCACCACTAGATGCCACTAAAACCTTACACACTGAACCTTGAAGATATTTAAATTTCACTGCCTTCAGGTCAACAAATATATTTTCCCAACAAGAAAAATAATAATATTTACAGAAAACAGTAGAGTGAATAAAGAAAATGTGGAAAATCAAAACATTTAAAATGTTTTAGGATCCAAAACAGGTCTTCAAGAGTCAACAACTAAATTACTGTATTAGAATGTTGTAGGATATTGTGCTGTAACTGAAACATGTTGTTAGCAGCCTTTTGTCTGCGTCTCTCCTCCAGATATCAAGCCGGAAAACCTCCTCATCAGCTCTGAGGATGTTCTCAAACTCTGTGACTTTGGTGAGTCATTGTTCTTCTCCTGCTCTTCTTTACAGCAGCCATATTGTCACGAGAGATTTACATGTGCAGTAAAACCATACAGTCTCTGCACATTTGCCTTGTCAAATAAAGGCAACTCATTGTAAAATCAAGGAATGTGTTTAACAGACTGAATCAGCTTTTACTGGTGATTTATTAGACATCCCACTGTATGTGCATATTCGTCGTAATGCTGTCAAAATATCTGTGATTTTTGGAGTTACATCTGTGATTTCATTGTGTCCAGTTTGATTTCTTGGGCTCACGTCCCTGTGAAAAATCCTACCATTAATTTGTCACCTTGTAAGTTGTGTATCAGAAGGGATCAATTCTGTCATTGGGAAGCAGCCAACCAGCATTATAAAATGTACTCCGGGGGTTGTTATCACAATGAATCTGCCAAAGGTATATTTCAAGACAGTCAGGTTAATGTTAGGCACCTATTCCCTGTAAAATACTACTAATATGTATAGATACAGCATAGTTTTGTCATTTTACAGTTTCCCAGGTGTATATTCTACATTTGGATGAGTCTTTGCAAAATCACACGGTCAATCAGCTTTGCATAATTGGCTAATGCAACCCTACTGAGTCAGCTGGGGTGAGATTTATTTGTTATTCACTGTTGGAGCTGGCTTTCTTTTTATTGTGATTTTTCATGCTTAAAATTAACTCCCTGTACACCAGTTATCTAAAGCATGGTCTCAGCCCGCCTGCAGTGACAGAATTAGTTAGAGTGTGGTCACATGAGATGATGATCATGTTGTCACTGTAGCCGTCCAAATGATTTGGTTGTTGATTGTACTTTATCCTTAATTAGTTATTTATACCATTATTTGAAGGACTACAAATAGTCTGCATGTTATCACAGAGTGCTGGATGTTTAAAATACAGTATCAGGTGTATGTGATTTACTCATTTCCATGTTACTCTGGCTCAGGTTTTGCTCGTAACCTTTCTGAAGGAACAGATGCCAACTACACTGAGTATGTGGCTACAAGGTGGTACCGCTCGCCTGAGCTGCTGCTGGGGTGAGTCTGTGTGTGTGTGTGTGTGTGTGTGTGTAGGAGACTAAATGAGAAACAAGAAGAGAGAAAAATGGACCTCATTCTGTTGGCTGTTGCTAATAATTCACAGTATTATTTTTGTTTATCTCTTCAGAGTTTTTGTGTAACATTGTATCAGATAGAGACACACAGACCAATCATTTTCTCTGCCGATACCGTTGCCAATACCACAGTACTGATCCAATAACAGTGCTCTCATTTTCCCACTTTCAAAATCTGCCAAAGTCACTGCGAAGATCTTGTTAGAGTAATTTGACTGAATGAAAAGTAAATGATAGACTCTGTAAATAAAGCGACCCACCAGTGTGCCAGTCACAATAAACTGAGACCAAAGTTTCCAAAACTCCCAAATGTGTCAGGCTGAATATTCACAAAAATGCATCTAAAATTATACAGCACTTGTGGAACATTTTCATTTGATTGAAGGAGTGATAAATGGTGGTGCAGTGGTTAACACTATCACCTCATAGAAAGAGGTTTCTGGGAGTTCGACCCTGTCGGCCAGCCTTTCTGTGTCATCCTTGTGACTGACTGGCGAACTGTCCGGGGTGTACCCCACCTCTCACTCAATGTCAGCTGGGAGCGACACTCCAGGCCTGTATTGGTGCTAATACTGAAATGGTAAACAGATAGCTTGTGGTTTCCAGTGATCCATGCTGAAGAAGTTACTCCAATAAGAATATGCAAAAAAATGATTTCTCTGCTTTTTATTGTTTATTTAGCTTAATTATAGGATTTATCTTAAGCTCAAGAGGAACATTCAATCCTTCCATTTATCTAAAAAAAAAATCACCAAACTTGAAGTTATATAGGACAATTTGCTCTCTCTTAGCTTAAATCATTTGTTCTTTAAAACATCAGCAAAACATAGTAAAACCACAATTTATAGTGAATAGATAGTGAACCCAGAATGTGATGTAGTGTAAAAGCGCTTTTAGTGGTCGCAAAGACTAGAAAGGCGCTATACAAATACGGAGCATTTACGTTTAAAACTCCTAAAGATATTCAATTTGCAGTGATATATAAAGAAAAGTAGCATATCTTGTTATTGGATAAGCTGTAACCAGCTGCCAATATATAAATTTTTCTGTTGATTGACTACTTGATTAATAACTGAGAGTTTCATCTCTAATTGAAATACACTGGACTTATTTTTATTTATTAAATTTGTCTAAAATGGATCTTTTGTATTTGGCAGGTTGTTGATGAAGGTTCACAAGCACTGGAATAACCCTAATGTCCTGTTTAGTGTTCTGGAGGCCAACAGCTCAAAACATACTTAACATGGTTTTATCAGCTTGATACATCATGACTTTTTGTAATTTTAAGATTTATAGTTTACAGTGCGATATTGAATTGATGGCATATTTGAAAAGTCTGCTACTGAAAGTGACGCATTCCTTCTGTTAGGCCTGAAGCTGTGAAACATGGTTAAATAAAATGTATTTTCACATGTTCTGCATCTGGTAAAATACAAAACACTATAAACACTATAAAAATAAAGGAATAGATATGTGTTCATTCAACGGCCATAATAGCATAATTAACATGTGATATTTCCTTATTTGGTATTTTAACTTTGCATTATGATAATTTCCTTATTTTGTCACCCTCATGAAATGTATGTACTTCAAAACCTTGCACATATTGGGTTTTAGTTATAATTAATTAGTTGATTTTGACTATTAGTATTTTTATCACACATACTGCAGCGGGGTCTGTGGGACCACAGGCAATGTGGTTAAGTTAAGTCAATGTTAATTAAACAGAATGGTTAAATTAAGTATGGTTCTTTGAGATAAATTTCACCCATATGGTCAGTTTTATATTAAAGTATTTTTAAAAATTATATTTTATTTATTAAGATCAACATTATTTTTCTGTTTCTTTCTAATGTCCGTGTTCCCCTTTTTCACCCTCATTGTTTCTCAGATCACTGAGAAACAGGTGTTACTCTTTTTCCCCAAAAAGAGGCGATGGTTCACCTGCTACAATATATGTCAAGAACCGCCGTACACACCACATCCTGAGATCAAATTTCTGTTTTGCAGTTGTTTTTGATACATTTGCTGCATTGAATGTCCATTCTAGCTTGGAGACAGCTGAACGTCATCTAGCCTCACTGCTGTAGCCTGATTTAGTAAATGCCCTGGAACATTTATTGAGACAGCGTTTGAATGCCACCCACTCAAATACTCTCTCCCTCCAACACCACTGCTCCTCTGCTTCTCTGCTGCCAGATCTCTCGCCATTTCTCACCAGACTCCTCAGCTCTGTTCACTCAGAAATGACCATCTTCTTTGTGAGCATCTCCATGAGAAACACAGCATCCATTATTTTGTTTGACTTCACCACCACTAAAAATGTTATCACCATCATTGTCATAATCATCTGCTCTTCATTTGGTTACTTCATTTTCACCCCTATCATCCTGATTCTCATTTTCACCATCACTATCATCAGTGCTGCAATCTAACTGATAATTTCATCACAAGCTATCATTGACATTCTTCACATAAATAACATTTTGTCTCTTTCTCTCTCTCTATCCATCTCAGGGCTCCCTATGGAAAGGCGGTGGACATGTGGTCTGTGGGGTGTATCCTCGGCGAGCTGAGTGACGGACAGCCTTTGTTTCCAGGGGAAAGTGAGATAGATCAGGTTGGTGAGCCCCAAGTCGTGATGAAACGAGTACTCCAGTAGTCAATTAGCCGTTCGACAGAAAATTAATCAGCAATGATTTTACAGTGATAAACGATTAATCGTTTTGAGAAATTTGTCAAATAAGGACGGCAGATTTTTGTAGACGGTACAGTAGCTTCTCCACTGTGAGGATACAAAACTTTTCTTTATCTCAGTTTCTTAAAAGGACAAAATAAATGGTTCTTCTGACCTGATGAAGAGCCGATTTGGGTTTGAAGTTTTTTATGTAATAAAATGCACATTTTAAAGGGAGCAGGAACAGTGACGAAAATAACTCAAAATGTTTTGGGAACAACACCTGGACAAGAAAGATATCTTTCTATTGTATGGATGAGACAAAATAAGCAGTTGGAAGATGACATGGTGGGCTCTTGGATCTGGAAATAAGCATTTGTCCTTACTTTTTAACATATTATTGATTAAACAAGCTCAGTCAAATGTATCTATATACAGGCCAAACTCAAATTTGTACAATATCTACAACATAGAAAACCCTCTGTCTGTAGACCCTCAATCAACTAACCCACTAACTGAAATAAATTTATTGATTCATCCATTTGCACATTTAGTTAGTAGAGCCCAAGTTCCAGCCCAAGCCACCACGAGACTTTATGGATTCATGTATCCCATATTTTATACAAATTAATAACTCACCACTCTGAAACTCTTGCTCCAGTCCATGTTGCTAAGCTGGTAAGGGGATATACAGCTGAACCAAAGCCATGTTTACCGGCTTCTCAGGACCCACCCTACTCTGCTTCTGACTGGCTAGTAATCCTTAACTAGAAACTGCACATGTGGAACTCCCAACAAAGATCTTGTAGAGGTGAGATGTATCCCTCCATGGCTAAAATGAAGCATTCAACACAGAGGGTGAAAAGAGGAGCTGAAGCAATGTGCAGTATGACAAAAACAAAAAAAGGGTGTTTTTTGAAAATTAAACCATGTATACCTGTTCTGGTACAGCCCCTAAATAAAATTTTGAACCTGAAAATGAGCCTAATGTGACCTCTTTAACTCATTGTTTTGGTTTTTATGGTGGTGGGGTGGTGGTTTTTATTTTAGTTTACTCTCACCTGCAGCTGTTTTCAGCAACTAGCTCTTAAAAGTGATTGCATGCCACCAAACAACAGATATGCAATGTTAGCAGATAGCTGGTGAACATAGTGGAGCCTTTAGCATCTAAAGATACGGTTATATTTGTTACGGGGTGTGGTGTGTGGACAGAGAGGACCCAAATGCAGCACTCTGAGGGAAGGAGGTTTATTGAGGGAAAAAGGGTGAGAGGGACTGGAGTGGAGGGAGAGGAGGACGTCAGGGAAGCACAGGCACAGGGAACCAAGGAGACAGGGGGCCAGGGAGCCGGGGAACACAGGGGCCGAGGAAGCGAGGAGAGGCGGGGGAACAGGGAGGACGCCGTGAGGGAAGTCCGAGGAGGAGTGGGCCAGTGGATGAGCCCAGCCGAACGGAGGACGAGGGTGAGTGTACCTGGGAGGGAAACAGACAGAGAGACAAGGTTAGGGAAGACAGCGACAAGGCACAGGGTAAATGTGAAAAAACAAGAAACATGGAAGCCTGAACACAGAAGTGGCACCGGGTATGGAGCAACGACGATCAAGCGAGGATGGTGTGGAGAACTGGGGTTGAAATACAGGCAGTCATGAGGTGACTACTGGCAGGTGTGGCAGGCTGACTAGGTGGCTGATGGAATGCAGGTGCAGGTAGTTGGCGGGGCTCAGGAGCAGAGGGAGAGAGAGCACACAGGGGAGAAAACACAGGGAAGCAGGCAGAGAACAGAAAACCAAGGAAAAAAGCAGAAAACTGATAAAAAGGAGAAAAAAACAGGACACTCACCGTCAGCCGGGCTGCCACCACAACAATATTTCCTGTAGGAGTTGGTAGAGAGGAAAAGAAAGCTAAAAGGAGAGTTAATATTGGACTTTGGTGTTCATCAGGTCGACACAAACACTCCCAATTACTGCTAATGTAATCACTGCACTGTAATTTTCACTGTCCTGTTTGAACTATTATAGTTAAATTTCTTTTTATATTCCTTCGTTGCTTTTATGTTTTATGTAAAGCACTTTGAATTGCATTGTTGTTGAAATGTGCTATACAAGTAAATTTGCCTTGTCGTAATGTTCATGTCCATTACTGCTCAATGTATAAAAAAGCCACAAGTTGCTAACATGTTTATAAGGTGATAATATGTCATTGTTTTGTTTACAGCTTGTTTCTGCTGCCCCCTAGTGGACAGAAAATCAGTCAAAGCAAGTTTAAACAAATACAAACAATAGACAAGTTTGCATGCAAGGGGAAAATGCAGTCTCTTGAATGCAGTTAAAACATTTAAAATACACAAAAATCACAGTTAATTTGATTTTTTTAAGAGCGACTGCAGCAATATCCATAATTTAGAAAAAATATCCTAAAGGTCTATTCAGTAGCTGTTTGTCACATGATCTTCATCAGCAGATAGAGTTTGCCCAGTTGTCATGGAAATTTACTGTACATTTCCTATTTTGAGAACTTTAAGGATGTCTTCTCCACATTGGCTTAAAAGTTGAGATCAAAAGTTTGTTCTTGATTTTGGAAACAGCAGCTGACATAACAATCTCACTTAGAAATGTCTGCACTAAATGGACTTTGAGGTGAGACTGTTTTATCAACTGCTGTTTCCAAGGTCAAGTAAAAACTTTGTTGCTATTCGTTTAACATTTAAAGCCTTTTTAAAATGCTCATAAATGTTACAAAGAATGACCAAGGAGAGTTCTAGACATGGTGTTCAAATGCAGTCTACTGTCACTTATTAACTATGATGCTGCTTCATTTTTCTCTAGCTCTTCACCATTCAGAAGGTTTTGGGGCCGCTTCCTGCAGAGCAGATGAAACTCTTCTATAACAACCCTCGCTTTCATGGAATCAGGGTATAAAACAATTCTTTTCTATCCTTTCTGTGGTCACTTGTGTTCTTCTTCTTTGCTTCTTCTTTCTCCTTCTCCTCCCCCTCTGTTTTTTTTACCTCCTATCCTTCTCTCTTCAGCTCTTCTCTCTCTCTCTCTCTCTCTCTCTCTCTCGTGGCAGTGTTCCCAGCACCATGACTGAGTGGACTGCTATGACTCATGAGATAGGTGGTTGGTGTTCAGTTTAGCAGCAAGAGAAAATGTCCCAGAAGGCTGAACAAGACTTTGTGTGTTAATGTGTGTTTTTGTGTGTGTTTTTGTGTGTGTGTGTGTGTGTGTGTGTGTGTGTGCACGTGTGTGGGTGTGTGTGTTTGCTAGTTTGTTTAGTGTGATCCAGTGATATATTTCTGTGTGATTTGAACTGAGAGTTACTTTTTACTGGCATGAACATCTACTGTATATTGGAAATCGTAATAGTAATTTTCAATGCACAAAAAAAGTTCAGTTTGGATACCAATTTGATCCGGTGTGTGTATGTTCCAGTTTCCCTCAGTTAGTCATCCTCAGACTTTGGAGAGAAGATACCAAGGCATATTGAGTGGTTTGATGTTGGATCTGATGAAGGTAAAATACAAAGAAATACTCAAACTCTAAGCTCTGAACATGATGTGTTATACATGCTTAATCTATCCACTTATTCCTGTTAGTCTCTGTCAACAATTTATATTTGTATCAAGAAAAATTTAGATGCAAGCTTAAAATACGCCAATATGTCTTCCCATCAGAACCTGTTGCTGCTAAACCCTACTGAGCGTTTTCTGACAGAGCAGAGTTTGAACCATCCGGCCTTCCAGCCTCTGAGGCAGGCAGAGCGAGAGAGGCCTTCTCCTGCATCTCCCAACCCACCGCGCTCCTCCAAGAGGAAAACACACCATCATGGAGAGAACACAGTTCCTACAAGGTTAGACTACATTCCTTGATTTTTACTTTCTGTCACAGCTTCTGCCTGCAGTCATCTTACACTGACCATTTTGACCATTTTACATTGACCATCCCATGCAGGGTTGGCTGATATTATTTTATACTATTATTGGGTATTTTATTCCATTTTTGTATTATTTTAAATGTCAGATTTGATTTGCCTCGTTTCTCAGATTTGATTTTATCTTGATATAGTATTTCTATCCAGATTTTATTGTACTAAAAATTACTTTTAGGTGGCACTTGATTGATTTAAAAATAAGAGAGTTGCTCTAATGGCTGCAACAAAAGTAGAATAGAGAATAGAGAGAGTTTCCAAACAAAAAGATTTTAAGGACTTTGAGATCAAGCCTAATATAATGCCAGTGTATTAACCAACACTCCCTTATCTGCCCCACCAGGAGTCACACTAAGAGCACGAGCCGTCGCTCCAACAGCAAAGAATGTTCCAGCCTCCCCCGCCATGGCGATCTCCATCACCTCAGCAACAAGGGTTTCCTTAATGGTAACAAACCTCCCCCGTCCAGTTTAAGTCCTACGCTCCACCCAAAGGCCCAGTACATGTCCCAGACCCTTAATCGTTCTGCCTCATCCAACAAAGACCTGGCGAATAACAACCTGCCACACCTCCTCAGTCCCAAAGAAGCCAAAGGCAAGACGGAGTTTGATTTCAGCTTGGGACCCTCCCCAAAGCTGCCGGACCACGGGGCAAAGTACGGCCACGGCAAACCCAGCTCCTCTCGCTCTCAGCAGCAGCAGCAGCAGCAGCAGCAACAGCAGCAACAGCAACAGCAGCAGCAGCAGCAGCAGCAGCAAGCCAACCGTCATACCTTTCTGGAAGGCAAGACCAACACACTACAGTCTGGAGCAGAAAAACAACATGTCCGACATGCCCACAATATGGCCGACTCTGCCCATGGATCCATGTCCTCCTCTTCTAAGAGTTCAGCCTCTTATCTCAGCCTGTCCAAGAGCCACAGCGCGCTGAGTGATGCCAAATCTGTAGGGAACCTCAGCGATGGTCGACTCCACCCAGAAGACCCGAACTCCAATGTGACAGCAGGGGTAGGACCCGGTGCCCGTTTCTTCCCTGCCAGCTGTTTAGACCTCAACGCCCCTTCCGGTCCTCCGGGGCCGCCAGGCAGCCCTTCTACTCGACACAGTGATCGATCCGGGCACAGCCCCGCCTCTCGTAGCAGCGGCAATGTCCGCATGGAGAGCAGCACACTTGACTCCTCATCCAGACACAAATCCAGACATAAATCTTTAGCACCAGGTAGGTTTAAAGCTGGAGTGCAGGACTTTTACCTATAAATGAACATCCATTAGTTTCAAACCCTTGACAATCAAGTTCACTCAATGCTAATTAAGCCTCTGTATTTCACAGTATACAGTAGATTTAAAATCTAGTTTCTGTGGTGACATTCCCACATTGGCAAACAGGTAGTGGTGTGTTTTTTAGGCAAACAACAATGATTGGTTTGCCAGAGGTGAAGGAGAGAGCAACTGTAGCAACAGCACTAACTCAGCATGGCACAGGCGATATGTCATTAACATGATACGTTGACAGTGTTGTGTAATTAATTTCACTGTCTGAAGGGGGGAGAAAGAAGTTTTGCACTACAGGTTTAAGAGTCAGATTTGTATTCAAAGGTCACCTTCATTGTCCACAATAAATATAAAATTGCCTCTTGCTTCAGGCTTTTTTTCTATGTACAGTGCCCAGCAAAAATGAGAACACCTCTTTGAAATTTAAGGCTCTTATCCATTTCTGAGTGACTATGAGACCAATTTGCTGCATTTTTACACAACAGGTTATTAAACATTTTATTTTTTAATAACATAGGAGTGTGGTCACCTAGCATCTTTAGGATATTTTTTTCATTCAGATGAGGTGTTGCAAAAATAAGTACACCCTACAACAAATTCTAAGTGAAATATTTGGTGTATCATCCTTGATTTTTAAGAACAGCAACAAGTCTTCCAGACATTGAATGAACAAGTTGATGACATACAGCTGCATCTATCTTTTTCCATTATTGAAGAATGAACTTTTTTAGGTCCTGGATGGAGAATGATGTTCAACTTGTCTTTTCAGAACTCCCCACAAGTGTTCTGTTGTGTTGAGGTCTGCTGCCACTGAAACACTATCATCCTGTTCTTCCTCAGAAATGAACCAGTGGCCTTAGATGTATGTTTTGGGTCATTATCATGTTGAAAGATTGCCTGGCGACCTAGGGCACAAAGTGATGGTAACATCTTCTCTTTCAGTATTTCGCAGTAAATCTGTGAATTCATGATGCCATCTATGAAATGCAACCTCCCATCACCTGCAGCACACATGCAAACCTGCTGGTACCATACATTTTTCATTGTACTCCTCACCCTTGCAATGCCAGTCTTCGCCTTTTTTGCAGCATGGGCCCTGGCAAATTCTAGACAAGCTTTTTTTGTGCAAGGGCTTAAGCAGTGGCTTTCTGCATGGGCGACAGCCATGTAAGCCACTGCTCTACAGTGTACATATGGTTTCATGGGAAACACTCACCCCAGTTTGACTTTGTAATGATTTAGCTAACTGTGCTGAACTTGCATGCCAATTTTCTTTAACTTCTCTCAAGAAACGCTCTTGACGTCTGTTGATGGCCTGGATGTTTCAGCAAGCTTCCCAGAAGTCCATCCTATTTGAACTTTTGGATCACTTTTAAGACAGTATTCAAACTTATAAGCAGTGTTTTACTAATTTTCTTATAAACGTGACCTTTTTTGTGCAAAGAAATTTTTTTTTTTCTCAGGTGACATTTCATTTTCACGTGGTGCCATTTTGTCAGCATTGAATGGGAGTGGATTTTCTCTCTTAAATATCGTTGTTAAGTGTCTGTTATCCTGTGGCCACCTGTGTGATGATTGATTGGACTCAACTGTTGGTAGTTTCTTGTGAATTACAATTGTATCAGGTTTTTCTCCTAGGACATTCATTGGGGTGTACTCATTTTTGCACAATGATGTTAAATTATTTTCTTAGAAGAGTTCCAATTTTGCCTTTGGTACTGACTAATTTAACATTCACTGTCCATTCAGAAAAAAAGATGCAGTAAATCAGTGTTCTGTCACATTGTTCATTGGATTTTAGAGCCCATGTCTTTACTAAGACTTCTGAAAATGCGGCTGTTTCGCCAGTGTATGAATGTGTGTGAAGGTTAGTTTCTGTTTGAGCACTTAGGCTCAGTGAATATGTGTGTGAATGCAGATGTAGTGTAAAAGCGCTTTGAGTGGTCGAAAAGACTAGAAAGGCGCTATACAAATACGGAGCATTTAAATCTCTTTCTTTTTCATTATTATTTATCTCTGTATATTAAATCCTTGATTTTGGACTTTTAGTTGAACAAAACAAAACATTTGAAGATGTCACTGCGGATTGAATGTGTAATCAAACAAAATAATAGAATAATCAAAAACAAAAATAATCATTACTTGAAGCGCTATTAACTTTGGTCTTTTCGCTCTTGTCCTGTCTTCATCTCCAGAGGAGGCCAGTGCTCCAGAGCTCTTAGACCCAGGAGGAACAGTGATGCCCTCCACTCACACTCTTCCTTCCCCACATGAGTCTTATCATTACGGCCTGGGTTATACCTCTCCATTCTCCTCTCAGCAACGGCCTCAACGCCACTCTATGTATGTGAGGAGGGAGCGCCATCGACCACACGCGGTTGAGGGCGGGATGGCAGGCTTGCCAGCACCAGGGCAGGTGATACCGACACGTGCCAGTAGCCTGCAGCTCCTCTCCCCTCAACTGCAACACCGGACCACCCTCACTGGACACTCAGTGAGCTCTTCAAGAGAGGACTGTACTGAAGACATGACGAGGGTTAGTGGCAGACAGTCCTGTGAGTGTGGTGGTACTTAAAGGAAACATTCACCCTAAATTACTGACACTAAGGGCATAAAAAGGGTCCATTATATTATATTGTGATGTATTTTTTTTTTCATTCCCAGGTGTAAAAAGCTAAATGTAGACAATACTACCAAAGCTACAATATTTTGTTTTGTGAGTGATAAATGATTAATTGAATAAAATGCAAAGCAGTTCATCCTTTAAAAAACACATGATGTCTGACACTGAAAACTCTGAGGTTGTGTTTTTGGTAATTTAATGACATCAAGTGTTTTTTTTTAGATTATGATATTTTTTATACTAAATAACTTGACTTAACTAAAAATGTGTAGGCAAGAACTATATATATTGAAATTAAATAAAAGGGATTTAATTTAGTATTCTCCACCAGAATGACATATCTGTCATAGTAAAGAGGGTTTTAAACAACATTTAGACACAAAGGTGTAGGAGATAAAATAAAGAAAATAGAGGTGTATAACTCAGGTAGAAAAATGTTAACATTTTCCTGTAAAATAATACTAAAAAACTAAACTAAACAAAAATTATTTATTTATTTTGATTGCTGCCTAAAATTCTCATGCTGCTGGGATTATGCTGGGCAAATTTTTAGATCACATCAGTATTTTTTAAATCCTGGCCTACAGCCCATATTTGACAAAGAACTGATGGTGGAGCAGGCTGCAAGTCAACAAAAACTATATTAGTTCTTTCTTTTTGGGTAGCTGACACCTTGGAGTTGCTCCATGGCAACAGCAACATCTGAAGTTGTTGAAATGTCCGTATGATTGATGGTCATTTTACCAAGATTTCAGTTAAAAAAGACACTTTCTTAAAGGTGCAATGTGAAAGATATGGCCAGAATATAGGTTTAAAACATTTGAAAAGTATAATATCTACCGAAGTTAGCATGCTAACCAGTGAACCCTGGCCCACACTGTCTTGTAATGCCATTTTCTATCTCAAGAATCTGATAGTATAGCTCAGCTTGGAGTAGGAATTCGACAGGTGGAGAGTAGTCTTAATTCTTACACATTGTGCTTTTAAAGGAGGCCTATTTTACTGCATTTCCAGTCCTATATTATAGTTCTGTGACTCCTGTAATGCAGCTTTGCATGATTCAAAGTTCAAAAAAGTTAACTGCACAGGGTATTTGACCATTTTAAGTAAGATTCCAAACTGCAGGGAGCACGGGAACATGTTCAGTTCAAAGGGCATTGTGAACTGTGTAGGAAAGAAGTGAACAGCGGTTCATCACTTCGCCGGAAGTTAACAAGAAAGATTATAATAATAATAATAATCTTTATTTGTAGAGTACTTTTCAAAAACAAGTTACAAAGTGCTTTAACAAGTGATAAGACAATAATACCCAAAAGAAAATAATCCAAAAACAATACAAGATAAAAGCATGAAAACATTGAAAAGACTAAAATACACGTTTAAGATAAATATAAAATTAGTAAAATACAATAAAATAAAAGGGATAAAATAAAGTCAAATAAGATCGGGAAAGGCTCTCCTATAAAAGTATGTTTTAAGAAGGGACTTAAAAGAGTTCACTGACTCAGCCGACCTGATTTCCTCGGGCAGGCTGTTCCAGAGCCTCGGGGCCCTGACAACAAACGCTCTGTCCCCTTTAGTTTACAGTCAAGACTCTGGAACAGACAACAGACTTCTGCCCGAGGATCTCAAGGTACGTGCTGGTGTGTATGGAACTAAAAGTTCAGAAATATAACAAGGCGAGAGGCCATGAAGGGCTTTAAAAGTAATCAATAGAATTTTAAAGTCAATTCTAAAACATACTGGGAGCCAGTGTAATGAAGCTAATCTGACGGGCAAGTATATTTGTGTGTCATCATCATAAATATGAAAAGAAATGCCATGTTTATGGATATGTCCAAGGGGAAGCAGATAAAAGGAAAACAAAATGGGTCCTAAGACCGACCCCTGAGGCACACCATATTTAACTGGACAGAACGAAGAGACATAGTTGTTTTACAGACACGCAAAACTTCCTATTTGACAGATAGGATAAAAACCATTCTAGGGCATCTAGGGATTACCCATCAGCCTTTGCGCCTCATGGGAGCGGCAAAAACTAACAGTGGAGCAGACAAAAGAGTTTGTATATATGTAATTATTGTCGTTGTAACTAATGTTATCATTATTTATATGACTATATCAGAGGTTAGGTAACCTATAAACAATGCTCATGTGAACTTTTTAAAATGACACCACATATCTTAATCCAATCACATTCATTCATTCACAAGTTACATACATTTCAATGGAATAGAAATAAAATAAGTTTTGTAATTGTACCAGTTTTTGTTTTAATATATATTAAAAATTTAATTTCAGTAAATATCCACAGTAACAGCAGGTATCCGAGGTGTTTTCAGTTACCAGGGTAACACACAGCAGAACCACAGACTGTATAAAAGAAGTGGACATACTCATCGTGACGTCACCCTTTTGAAGCCTCGAGTTTGGCTGATAGGGCACCGTCATGTTGATTTTTTGCAACCAGCAGCACCGGACGTGACCATATTTGGACGAGATGGTGGCGCTAGCTAGCTTGCTTAGCTAGATGCATCTGTAACTCACCTTAACTGTCATTTTAACAGGGCTGACAATTTTGTCTAGCAAACAACAGGCTTAAAACTAAATGGACTCACCAGAGAAATGAACAACCAACTCCTAATAAGCTTTTTCAACGGCGCTGGTTAAATTTACACAGTGCCGTGAGTCACTGTAGCCTGATTGACAGGTCGCCATGGTAATGACAAGTTAATCACAGAAATCCCGCTGTGAAGCATACTCTGCTTTATGGTCTATTTTCCTCTGAATGGGACCATAATTTTCTAAATTAACATCATTTTGTATTGAAGAAGACTTGAATCTAGCAAGGTAATAAATCAGCTGAGAAGTAGGGTCATTTTACCATTATTTATAATTGAACCAGACTTCTTTATGCGACCAGAAGAGTCCCTACCTGCAAGCCGTTCAATAGAATGCAGGTTTATGGGACTTCCGTGTTCGCCTCAGGTTTCTGACCGGAAGCTTCCCGCTTGGGCGGAACTGACGTGTGCTTTTTTTCCCCCTTAATAGACAATCCCTGAGCAGGGAGTAGAGAGTGCTGTTCATGCACACTGTGGATCAGAACGCAGCCTGAGCGTAGCTGTGCGAGAAAATGACCATATATGGAAAACTGGCTCCGTCCGTCAAACGGAACCGTTGGTAGAAAAAGCTATTCAAAACAGATCATTCAGAACAGGAGGAAATCAGAGGTTTTGGCTCACAGGGATTTCTTTTAAATACTTTAACCTCATTATTTAAAAAAATTAAATAAATTAAATAAAACTCATTATGTGAAACTTTGTTTAACATGAACATCCATCACTGTAGATAAGTCATAAGTCAAAATATGGGAAAGCATAATAGGTCTCCTTTAAATGTGCTTAAATTGCTTTTTACATTGTTTACAATTTTGTAGCTAATGCTAAATTTACCTTGTACATTATAATATGTAAGTAATATGTAAGTATAAGCTCTCCATCTGCAATTAAAACCTGCATGTAAACTCCACAAGTTAAAGCTGAGGACATGAATGTCTGGACCAAATTCAATGGCAGTCCATTGAAGTTGTTGATAGTTGCTGAGACATTTCAGTCAAACCCATAAATGTGAACCCACTGGTGGCGCTTGAGTAAAAGTCAGGGGATAAACAGAGAAAAACAGAAAAGTCAGTTGGATTTCTCCTCTGGGGACCACAAATGCACAACAATTTAATAGTTGTCACCCTAGGCACAATTAAAACTCACAAGTAAATGCGGTTCTATAGTATTTGTTGAAAGTGAATCTGGGATATTTACAGGAGACAATGAGGCAGGTAAATTAAAAATGGGTAAACACACAGAGAGAAGTACCCCATTTTCTGACATGCATTCAAGCCCATACATTCAACATATAAAACAATGTAAGAGTGTCTCTGGGTGAATCATTCCTTTAATATTTGTATTGAAAATGTGTGCGTGCGTGTGTGTGTGTGTGTGTGTGTTTGTGGGCATTTCACAAACGTGTGTGCTGGGACTGTCACTGTCTCACATTTTCATTGCCTCTGCTTCATGCTGCTTCTCCAGTCTGCTTTGACCTGCGCCTGTCCGTCTTCTCAACAGAGTGAGCAGTCCCCTAAAGACATGAGCCACCCTTGTGCCCCCATCAAAGACTCTACGAGGGACAACACTGCTGCATTTCATACACAGCGCTCTAAAAATGAGGTCCGACGCCCTGACTCCTCCCTACCTTCCACCAGTTTATCAAACACAGACAGTAGCTCTTCTGACCGCTGGTTTCCATAACTTTTTCTGTTTCTACTCTGGTCGACAGCTTTACTGCACGTTGTCGCTGATATAAATGTAACTTCACTGAAAAGCTCTAAGATTGTCCCGAATGTCTTGTGATGTGAGGCAGCAAAGAATGTGATAGCTAATGATAAGTAACAAAGTGAGATTAAATGGAGATTATCAATCAAAAAACTGAAGATACTGAAGAACTTTGTGTGGTCCTGTGTCCGTGTGTGTTTTTGTGGGTTTGTGTGTCCACATGATGTGTGTGTTTCTTAGGTCGGTATGTATCACGACCCCCATGGTGAAGATGGAGGTCCCTCCAAGGAGAACCGGATGATCTTCACTGAGTCCATGCCTCGGAGAGTAGGCAGCTTCTACCGAGGTATTGAGCAGGAATCGCCAAATGACAAAGTATATGTAGTGTGGCACCACATACGGTGTAAGGAAAGTTAATTCCTGACTCCTGAATTCAAGACTGACTGTTGTACTTCAGCAGTTCACTACTTTGAGCTAAATGCAAGGGTTAGAATGCTAACATAATGTTAACTTTCTCACAATGATAATGTTACCATGTTGATGTTTAGCAGGTATATTGTTTATCATAATCACCATCTTACGTTTACTGTGTTAGCATGCTAACATTTGATAATAAACACAAAGTACAATGTATTGTTGTCAACAATTATACAGGGAGATAATAATAATAAAAGAAGCAGAAATATCAACTTGGGCTTAAATAGACTTGGCTGACATGGTGGATTTGGGGAATTGTGAGTGCAGCAAAAAAAACACTGAGAATAGATAGACACCAGAAACATGAAACATCACAGATTAATAATTTTGAAGGCAGATTGTTCTTTTAAAATTTACCAACAAAACCTCCTCAGTAAAATATGCACTTCTAATAATTTTCTCTCCTCATTATTTATCTTCAGTCCCGTCACCCAGACCAGATAATTCCTCCTCTTTCCATGACGGTGTTGGGCAGGGTCGAGGGCCAGTAGTACCTGTTGTATCCGGAGACCCTGTTGCCATGGCCAACCACTCCAAACGCCAGACAGCTTTTGACTGGTGAGAATTTATGTTTTGAACTGGCATGGCATTTTTCTTGACTGTACATTCAAGGTTGTGTCAAGGCAACCTGCTTGAAGACATAAGTACCACAGTCTTTAAATGACTGAAATTAAATGAAACAAACCTCAAGTGTATGGTATTGTCATTTGATTGAAACAAATAATCTCTTACTTGTGTTGACTGTGTTAACAGTTGTTACTGTATTTATTGTCATAAACTGTAAGAGTGCACATTTAATATTAACTGAAAAAGAAACACTACTACTTATTAAAAAAATGTTTTATTTTTCTGTTTTGAAAAGAATACTGTTTATAGTTATTAGCTGACTTAAAGTTGAAATCTTAATACTGAGAATTATTCAAACACAGGCCTCCATGGTGTTATTTATATAGTATAGTTACTTATAGTAAAAGTGTTATTCATTGCATTATCTATTTAGTTTCTCCTCTAGCATATGAGACACACCTGGGAAGAAGTCACGATTTAATCCTGAGCTTGTAGTTACAAGCATGAGTCATGTGAACAATATTCCACATTTGTCATGTAGGACCACCGCAGAAGCAATGGTCATGAATCCTCCAGAGCCAGCCAAAGAGAAGGAAAAGCAAGGCTTCTTCAGAGCCATTAAAAAGAAAAAGAAGAAGACACAAATAGTAAGATTATTTAAGTCGTCACCTGTCATTTCATACAAGACAAATATTTCCTTTGGTTCTGTGTGTTGTTTCCCTTATCTATGAAATTCATTCAAAAATTATTATATGTAGCATCAGGATCTTTTGGCATCATTGAAAACTATTTGTTTGTTAACAGTGCTAACTGTGTGAATGAACACTGATATTTACCGGAAAGAGTGTTAACGGGTAATTCTATTAAATAACGTGGGTCTTATTCTTTTAGTTTCCATCATTCCTATTGTTAGGAACACTGGACTCACCAATCTAATTGCTCAATCTGGGAACACTGCAACATTGCTACAATAAAGTGCAACAGACAAATAAACACGAGCAGTCGGACAATCAGACATACTGTTAAAAAAAGCCCCAGGTTAGTCAAACTTATCTGGAAGAGGCAACAAAGGTGAACGTTAAAATTATTACCCAAACTGTCCGTTGTAAACATTAATAACAGTTTGCAGGCCAGCTTCTACCTCAACATTGACCTACTGTACTTAACGAAGTCGTGCACCTTCACACGTCCAATTTTTAGACAATTGGAAAAAGAAAATGTAAATGCATGTTTTCTGCCACTTCTGTTTTACGAATCTTAAAGAGGTCATGTACAGCGGAACCAAAGCCCTGGTTACGGGTTTGTTAGGACCCGCCCTACCCTGTTTCTGATTGGCCAGTAGTCCATAACTAGTTACTGCACATATGCAGCTCCCAACAAAGATCAAATTGAAGTGAGATGCTTCACTCCGTAGCTAAAACAGAGCATTCAACACACAGGGTAAAAAGAGGTGCTGCAATAATGTGCAGTATGACAAAAATGTGGTGGTTTTTGAAAATAAAACTATGTAAACCTATTCTTGTACAACCTCTAAATAAAATTATGAACCTGAATATTTGTATAATAGGACCACTTTAAGAGTTTGAGATAAATTGTTGCGGTGGTGCTAATGTTCCATGCCATTAAATCACTGCAGAAGAAAAGGGCACAATGAGATGATGTAATTAAAAAATGCCACTCAAACATGATGGAAATATGGTGTTTATGTTCATTTCATCTATTAATTCGAAGAAGGTTACAGTCTCCTCATTTTTCGTCTCTCCAGTGTGGCGGAAGCTTGTTTACCCAAGCAGGAACCTCCAAACAAAGTAACCTGGCTAAAATGTTGGCTTGTTTACAACCTGTCTGGACAATCTTACCACTATTTTGCCGCAGCTGACCGCATTGTAGTGATTCCATCATGTCAATTACTTTGGATACTACAATGTTAGAAATTATTAAGATAAGGCACAAGGTGTAGTTAAACAAATTTATCCTTAAATGCTTGTCTGAGCCTCCGCACCAGGATGTTGGTCCTTGTTTATCTTAACAATCAAATATTCATATTTTCTCTGTATGTTTTGGTAAGTGGTATTTATTTAGATGGTTGAGGATGTACTGCAGTTTTTTCTGCTTACTGTCAGAGATTTGTGTTGAGAGTTGTGGCTATGCGTCTTCTGCTCCACAGACAGACATGGAGGATGGGAGGAACCCCAGCATCAAGAAAAGCCTTTTCCCCCTCTTTAGCTCTAAGAATAGCTTAAAGCACAACTCAGCTGTCAAAGTCCTACCCGTAGTCGCCTCGCCCATGGTACAACACCAGCCTCCTGCACCCTACCCTGCCTCACCAGTAATCTACCCTCAACACTACGGCTGCATGTTAACTCACACTGCATTCACCAGAAAGACCTAGTTTGAAATCCTCTCAAGCACTTGATGATTAATTGGCTGCGAAATATTCTAAATTGAAAGGATTTCAAATATGTTTTCAGTCTAATACTGCACGGTGTTTGTGCATCTATTTTCCCTCACTATAATGTATGTCAAATGCAGTCACCTTACATTCACATTGTATTGTTAAGACATTGATATCATGCCGCAGTGTGTGCTGTTTGTGAGGCCAACATTTCTACACGCCGAGACTCATCCTTTTCGAATAAAACATTGTGTTATCATATGAGGGTCATGAACATATTCAGCACATTTGTAAGCACATGAACCCACACATATGTCCAAACTCATACTAACTCATATAACATATAAGGAAATCTGCTTTTTTTCTTGCAGAGAGTTTAAAGAGTCAAATTTTTGCTGATTTCAGCGTCTCCAAAGTGAGAATTTGCTGCTTGTTTGTCTTGTATTAAATTTATTTTGATGTCTTTTTTTTTTGGGAAGCAAGCATCAACTTCTGATTGCAATCAACAGATGAATTGATAATACAAAACACCATTAGTTGCTGCCCTACTGTATATTATAGTTTGTGTAAACCCACTCAGGCACAAAACTTCTAGAGAACCTGTCCATTTTTTTCTGTACGAAGTCATCATCATCACCACCTTGTGTTTTGTTTAGTGCTGCCAGAGGGGTGCATGAAAAACCTCACCGGGATTTGAGATGTGATTTTAGTGAGATGTGCTGTTGAGTAAGTACATAATTTGGATAACTAATAATATATGTATTTCTGTTTCTGAAATCTTAGGTTCCTGGTAACGGACAAGAACACCTGTCCCTGCAGAGAAGCTCCAAGTCATCCTCTCACCACAGCAGCCGACGGAAAAACCGCGAGCGATCCAGAGACCGAGACCGGGAGCGAGAACAGAGTCGGGACCGCGACAGAGAAAGAGAACGGGAGAGAGAAAGGGAGAGGGAGAGGGAGAGGGAAAGAGGGAGGGAGAGAGAGAGAGTTAATGACTGGCCACCAGACAAACCGGTAGACTCACACTCTCAGGTTTGTAATACTGTAGCTTGAAGATCATTGCACAGAGCACAGGCTTTCGCCATACAAAGTCATTCTGCAACACACAATTCAAACCCAAATTTATGCTTATGATATCATATGAAATGTGAAAGACTTTGCACAAAGGGATTTTTGTAGTCAGAAATGCAGGGGTTGTCAGCTGGAAGTGAGGCAAAGGTGTTCCATGTCAGCCTCATTGAATGTCATCCACTTTCTAGGTAACTTGTCACAAACATGTTATTTGCAGACAGGTACAGGTAGTTGTGTGCACAACTTGTATTTATTGCATAGTAACAGATTTTCTTAACCTACCAGGTCTTTATGAGGCAAATGGCTTGCATGATAAAGGGTGTGGTATACAGTTCATCAAATTCTTAATTAAATACTCTCTAGAAACATTATTAAAAATTGAAATAGTTGCAAAAAAAGCTGTATGAATCAGAAGATAGATAGATAGATAGATAGATAGATAAACACAGGAGGAATAGTAAAGTCAGAGTTGAGAGGAATTAGTGGAATTAGTAGAAATTAAGAAAAACATAGAAGCCTCATCCTTTAAGATCATTAGATCAACTGTATCTCTTTTTCTCACAACAGAGTCAACCACTCAAGTCACTCCGCAGGCTCCTTCACCTCTCACCTTCTTCCTCAAATCAAGGACAGCCGCCTCCTCCTCCTCCTCCAGACCTGCGCTTCCAAGCCCCCCTCCCCAACCCCCCTCAGCCCCCGTCCAAAGTGGGCTACTCTGAGGGTCGAGGGCACGTAGACAGCAGGGGGCACCCCGGGGTGAGCAGCTCCGCCCAGGCCAAAAGCCGCAAGGCCAGCTATCCCCTCCCTGGACAGATCGAGTCCAGCTGGCATGTGTCTGCTTTACAGCGGGCGGAGGGTGCTCAGTTCACCCCCGAACAGCTTGGCATCAAACCAGGGCAGAATGGACCCACTTTTACCCGAGCCTCCCGCACCAGGATGCCAAACCTCAACGACCTGAAGGAGACAGCGCTGTAAACCCACCCCAAACCACACCACCTCCAGTGTGTCTCCATCCTGGAAGCATCTGCCAAACGCAGACATCATGGTACTGTAGTAAAAGTTTACATGAAAGCCTATTTCACTGGATCAAGTCCTCATTCAGAAACATAGTTATTTATTGATGCTCATGTCTCTGAAATCTACAAAGACTAGATGTTGACAGGCCAAACACAAACACCAGTAACAGTGTTGTTAGGGAATCAAAAACAGAAAAGGGCCCACTCCCTCTCGGGATGCCAGTACTGTATCAGTTGTATGTTATTCTCTCTCTAATTAACAAGGTTAGAATATCAGAATACGCTGATCTTTCCTGTCAAGGAGACACTGCCCATGTGGCCTCTCTGCTGCCATCTTCTGCTCACAGGACACTACAGCAACACATCAGACAGCCCCTGTCACACAATGGTGGCCAAATAAACTCAAATGTTTTTCAAGCTCTGATATTTGATAGAACAAAAAAAGATTTATATCAACATTATTTATTAAATATTTATTTGATTTTAATTCAAGGATATAAGCTATAAATGACACAGTATGTAGGCTATATGGGAATATTATAAGGTAATATAGAATTAAATGTGTAATTGCAAGAGCTTTAGTTTCGACACAAAGAAATGCATAGATATTTATGTGTTGATAATACAATATGTCAAGGAATATTTAATAATGGTGAATGTCCTTTTTTGTTTCAATTTGATATGCTATTAACAGATTTTCATGTTATATCATGTTACAATTTTGCCCTTTTTTCTGTTTGTTTCATCAAAATGTAAAGAAAAAAATTTCAGACACTACATCTGGTACAAATCTGTCCATCACCCTCATGACAGTTAAAAAATTTGTGAAAAGTTGGGCAATTTGTCTACAGGGTTTGGTAGCAGCAGAAAAGCCAGAGCGAGACTGTTATGCTCTGTGCATTACATACAATAATTGTCAGTTCACTTTATGTCCCTCGCTTGGTGTCATCATTTTAAAATAAGCCCCATTTTCAGTCTTTCAGTTCATTCATCAGCAACAACAGCTTTCCAGCTCCGTGCTGCCATGTTGGTTTTGTCTACAGCCTTAACAGCAAGTAACGGCATCAAGACTTTGGTGCCCATTGGTGGTGAAATGTTAGCCTCTTGAAATGAGGTCTGACTGACTCAAATACAACATCTAAGTTTTCAAGATAGTAGGACAGCACTGCAAAAAGGCATACCTCACCTACGACCTTTAAGATCTTAAAGCTTAAGTCTGGTGGTGTTTTATATTTCCCTATGTCAACAAATCCCATGAAAACACCAAAACCAACTAACTAACAACAATGTGTTTGTGTATCCAAAACCTGATTTGGCTTACTGCTCTGTGCCATAGTTGTTATCCAAAAATGTTGGCTGGGTGACATTTTCCTTCATTACCATGAAACAGGACACTGTAGTGTATTTAAAAAACAATTGCAAACATTGTATACCATCTTGCTGCTATAAATGCTCATTAGAGAACCAAATGTGTATTAATCCGCAGCTGAAAATAGTCCTTAACAAATGCGCTATTTATTCATGTTTGAGTAATGTTTGCTCAAAAATACAGTGCTCGTCTGTTTTAGGAAATGACTTACCTTTTTAAATATTAAAGTATTTAATTAAATTTTTTGTAAAATAAATAAATAAAAAGATTTTTGTCTTCAGCATGATTTTGGAATTTAAAAAATAAAACAATACATTTCTGACTTTTAAGGAGAAACCAATGGTCTGGGAGACCTCCTGGGGAAGTCAGAAAGTATTGAGAAACGGACCAAGACCACGTTAAGACTGACAGTAACCCTACATGAAAAATGCAGCCCTCATAGCGGGGGTTCCAACACAGGGGTAAAACAATGCATGATCGTCCGGCAAAAAAGTTAAACCTGGCTCAGCTTTTGCCGCAACACGACATCACTCAAATACATACTAGGGCACATGGCTGGTAGATTACTTGTTGTTTTTTACATGAATATTGTATTTCTTCTGATTATTTTACAATTATTGTTGCTGTGATAACCTTCCAGGGTTGTAAAATTCTGTCTCAGAGTATTATAAACCACTGTGTAGTGTTTTGGCATCTAATAAGCCTTTAAATGCATTAATTTCTTCCATCTGGACATCCTGGATCGTATTTCATTTCTCACCGGTACCCAGAACAATACACCACCACCAATGCACCATCTTGTGTTGTCTTAATACAGGGCTGTTTTGGGGCACAATAATGATCTTGTTTCTTTCCTGGGATTTGTTGACAATAAGAAAGATAGGGAGTAACACCAGACTTATCCTTTAATGTGTGTGTTTACATTTTTCTGTGTGCATTTTAAAATCTTGTGTTATCAAAGTTTTTGTAAATGCCTTTTGTAAATCTGAATTTGGTTTTCCTACTGTATTCGCATTACAACTTTTATTTTTAATATTAATAGTCATGATCAGGGATCTAACTAGGTTATTCATAAAAGCATTTATTTGTTGTCTACTGACTGTGGATAATAAAAAAGCTGGGTTGTTAGAACAAAATGCTGTTTGCGGCCTAGGCAAAATATACATCAAAGTTTTCCTTCCAGTCTTACCTTTATCCTTCCTTCCTTCCTCTTCCTCAGTGGTTTTACAGCTTAAAGTGAAGAAGAAAAGTGAATGAAAGAAGGATGGATGCATTTGTGCAAAAATGAAGACATTTGTGTTCCAAAGTGAGAGTTTAGTTTTGGGAGAATTTCATGTTTTGTTTCATCCGTTCGATAGGACGAAAATACACTTGCAAAAAAAAAAGGGGGGAAACGCAAATTAACGAATTGACCACACGGCTGATTGAAAGCAATAACATTTAGAAAAAGACTCAGACTGATGCATTTTGTACAAGCCAAATCAGTGGCTAGTTAAATTTGAGCCAAATATAGCACAGAGAAGGATTTCCAGTTGGAGACTGTGATTAAAGCAAGTGTCCACATATAATATCAAGACATCGCTCTGCAATACATTTTTTTATTTTCAATTTGTCCTTGAACATTACCCAGGACAGGCAAAACTGCCCCATGTTGTGTTTCAGGAAAATTCTGATTGTTAATGAATGTAAATGACTGTTGATGTGGGTTTGTCAATATCATTAATAGGACAGAGTGATGACAAAGCTTGCCTTGCCAGTGACCCCGAAGCCTTATATTAGCTTACTGACTCAACACATCAGATGGAAATGGAGGCTTCAACCACCAGTAAGTCACATACATTGAGAACTGAGAAGAGAAGAAGAACTTTTGTTCACAAATGTGAATGTGTTTCCTAAAACATCTGTTGTTTCTTTTTATTCATTAAGCTGTTCCCCACTTCTTACAGGGTGTAAATAGAAATAATAGATTGTATCTATACTGACCATTCTAATTTCAATATGATAGGGTCTCATAATAAAAGCCAACTGTACATTTTTGAACGGCTCATATGTTTATGTACCAAAGACAGACAAAATGAAAACACATACATATATATATATATATATATGCATATTTATTTCATCATGGAAATAGGTTTAAGATACAAAGAACACACATTCAGAATCAGTAAACTCTCCAATGTATCCCCAAAGCACCATGGGAAACTTAACTGAAATGTTAAAGAAAAAAACAGGAGATAACCACAGTACAAGACCACATCTGAATATGAGTGAATTTTACATCCCACAATCTTTATATAGCACTGAAGAGTGATGTTTTTTTCAAAGTGCCTGAGATTAAAATGGTGAACAAAAGAGAAAACAGGAAGGAAGACCACATGCATATTTTAAGAAAAGGCCTGGCATAATTTCACATTTTATTTATCAACAAATCCCATGAAAATCCCCAAATCAGCAACATGTTAATGTCAGCCTTGTCTGTCAGGCAAGACCATTTGTTCATATTTCAGACAAAACATTACTTAAAACTGGTGTAAATAGACTATTTTCAGTTGCAGATTAATCCACATTTGGTACACAAAAAGGGTGGTCACAATTATATACTTTATACTAAAAAGGGTTATTAATTTCCTAAAACAGCTGGACACAATTTTTTTTGCAAACATTACTCAAACGGGAGCATATAATGCATTTGTTTGGGACTATTTACAGCTGCGGACTAATACGCATTTGTCACACAATGACCCATTGAGTATTTAGACCTGCAGGAGGGGGTGTATTCACTTTAGATAAACTATAGAGCCTATGCTCTTTGCAATGAAGAAACATATCACCCAGTGCAACAGTGTGGTTCATTGTTGTGTTTTCAATAGTTTTTGGGAATAATAAAATAAATATATTTCAAATAAAGGAAACGGTACTTGTTGGTACAATCAATTCACTGTTAGTTTTGTTCTTTTCATGGGATTTTTTGACAGTAAGAAAAATGTAGAGTATTACCTGACGTGTCCTTTAGGGAAAATAAGAAGGAGAGACTGACTGAGAGCAGAACTATAAATTCCCTGTTTACAATTAAATATCAGGAGAAGCAGACAGGATTTCACAGAAGGACAGAAATGTTTTGGAAGAGCTTATTTCAGACCAGTGGATACAACATCCATAGCAACGCTACCTCTCCCTCTTGATGCCTAATTATTGCTTTGAATTTATGCCATTTCATTTCAAATGGAACAATCTATTGAGAACTCAACACATTAAAGCCCCCAGTGTGAGACTGTTTTAACACAGACAATGGAGAGTGGAGTGAATGAAAGCTCATTGAGCATATCAAACAAATGTTTTAATGAAATCACGTAAGTCAAACTGTAGTGTGTATTTAAAAAGATTTTAAACAGAATATTATTGTCTCAATTTGTGGTTTTATACATGTAGCTGGAGGGGGCTAAATCTGTGGATATAATAACCGACCACACAGGTATGGATGGATGTTTTGGACAAGGCCTCTGGGATGGCAGGAGGAAAGGTTCAGATGCATTTGTTCATGCAGAGCAGCAGCTCCAGGCGCAGAGCAATGCGTGTGTGCCATCCGAGGGGGAGGATGCGGATGTAACGTGCCACGATGGGTGGCCGCAGGAGGTTCTGCACAGACGAGGAGCGGTCAGAGTTTCCATAAAACACCTGAGGAGAGAGGAGTGAAAGGTCAGGACAGATTAGTTTAGACAGACATTAATAATGACTGAAGTTAACTGAATATACTGCTTTTGTAATTATATTGCAATCATTTTTCTTCGATTAATCAAAAAGTTTTAAAATCAACATATCAGAAAATTGTGAAAAATGCAAAATTAAAATTTCAAGGTCCAGGTGACCGCTATAGATGTTTTGTAGTGTAGATGTTGTAGTGTTTATTTGTCAGTACAACAGGCAAAAAGATATGAAGTAAAGAAAAGCAATTTCTTCAGCTAATTAACCTGTTCAAGAGAGCATTGTAGTTGAAACATCAAAAATAAATTAGCCAGTAACACATATTTAACATATTTAAAATATATTATAATAAATGTACTGTATGTATGCAAATGTTTCTATTTTCACAAAAATAAAACTCTAATGTTTAGTTTTTCAATTTATGATGTCACCATTAAGACAGTCAGTGCTGTGTTGTTAAATGGCAGAACTGTGATGTCAGATGTAACCTACACATACTGATTGTGTCTCATACAATATAGTGTTTTGGGTTTTTTTTAGCTTTGACTGGATTCAACTGACCCTGTTGTTTCCAGTCTGGTCTTTGTAGTAAATCCAGTTGAGGTTTTCATCTGTACGGTACTGAACACTGTACTTGGTGATCCACTCATCAGCGTCACAGCGACCCTGAGTGAGGATCCCTGACACCACCATCACCTCCCTCAGGTCAATCTGCAGCCACTGACTGCTGTCCTGGAACTTAGACAGCCAGGCACACCTGGAGGAGAAACACAAACATTGAATGTAATGTAATGGAGTTAGGCTTGTTTACAACACATGCACACATGGACGTTGGTTCAGTTTTGTTAGCTGATGTTTTCTCAGAGTGGATAACAAAGAAAGAGGCATAAAATATAGCAGGTTATATGCCTTTTTCATTGTAGGAAAATCACAGGTTACTGTACTACTAATAACAACAATAACAATGGCTCTGTTATAGTAAGTCATGACACTGGTGTGACAGTGACTGGAGTACGCAATACCAGGACTCTATAGTAAACAAAATGGAATTCATTGTTAGTTTTATTATTTAACTGTGTGGTTTTCTTACTTTTCATTTCAAAATGTCTTTTGGTCTGTGAAAATGATGTTTGGTTAGAACACCAAAACTAAAGAAGCACCACATAAATGCAAATGCAAAACAAAGGAACAAAAGATTGAGAATCTGACCAAGCCTATGACACAAATGTTGGGTATTTCACAGTTTTTGATTTTTATAAAATCCATTTAATAAATTCATACAGGAGGGTTTAAATTGGGGTTAAGTTAAGTTGTTTTTGCTTGATATCTGAAGAAGTATTTTCTTAAAGAGAAAGACATTAATATAAATAAAGTATAAAAAAATATTATAAATATATTTATATATTAATATATATAATAATATATAGAGAAATAAACACTGCAATATTATATTCTGGTTGAAGCTTTTAAGGCTTCGATACTGTGCGTACAGCTCCTTACAGTCAGCATTTTCATTTGGCATATTCTTGCAATGACTGTCTTATTTATATTTATATTTTTAAGCAAACGCATATTGTCATGTCAACCTTAACAAATGCCCCTTACTTAATGAGAGATGGGTTACATTTTCTGAGAGTACACTTTTTATAATACTGTTCTTCACAGATGGCAGACGCCTAGACATTTGTTTATTAGGGTTTTTTTTCCCTGAGACAGAACAGTCTCTGGGAAAGGCAACATTTTACAAGCTAAAATCAAAGCAAATCTCTATTAAAAAATAGATTACTAGAATTACTATCTGGTAATATCAAGTCTACTTGTTGGCATGTACTTACCCAAAGCCCTGACCATTAAGCCGGGCCTTGCTTGGGAGCCATGATGAGAACCAGCCGGTGTACTGGTCCTGGTTGGAGCAGGTGATCTGGTCTGGATTCACTGATCCGGCCTCAAAGCCCAGAGGCTTGTGGTACGGACACTCTGCAGGTAGATCGGAGACAAAGTTATAAGAGGTCTTTATTTAAATCTCTTTTGTTATTTATAATAATAATAATAATACAACTTTATTTGTATTGCACTTTTCAATACAGGTAACAAAGTGCAAAATGCAAAACAGACAATTCAAAAAGCAATCAGTATCACACAGAGAGGTGTACAACAAGTATACAAAAGTCAAAAGTCAATGTACAATTAAATACTCAATAAGTGAAACATAAACAAGTCAAAAATGTGTCATAAGAAGTAATATAAAGCCAGGAACAGACTCTGCGAGCCTGATCACCTCTGGTAGACTGCTCCACAGTGTAGGGGCCCTGACATCAAAAGCTATCTCCTTTGTTTTTTAGCCTAGACCTTGGAATAGCTAGCAGTGTCTTACCAGAGGATCTCAGTCTGCGTTCTGGGGATATATGAAGGTGCCAGCCCATGCCTGGCCTTAAAACTGGCACATTGCACATATTTGTTGTTAATTTGTTGTTCCATTGTTATTTTTATTTTATTATCATTTTTTTTTTTTTTTTTTTTTTTTTTATTGACAGTTGTATTATTTTTCTCTATTCTTCTGTTATTCTTATATAACTTGCATTTGTTTATTACATATTTATATATTTCTACATCTATTTATGTCAACTGTATGTCTGTCTGCACCTTAACACCAAAGAAAATTCCTTTTATGTGTAAAACACTACTTGGCAATAAAGCTCCTTCTGATTCTAATTGTGGTTAGAAGAATTTTTAAATCAATCCTAAAAGAAACAGACTGCCAGTGCAACGATGTTAAAACTGCTCGACTTTTAACTCACTGCAGCTATTTCAGTTAATATCATTGTTTTTCACTAACAGACCTCCTGGATACATGGATTTCAAGGTCATCACCATGATGGAGAACACAAACACATCTGCCAGCAGCTAAGCATTAAAACACTGAAATGTGACCAGCAAGTGATCATCGCTAAGCCTTTATACAGTAGATCCTTAATTCTCCATCTCTCTATCCTTTCCTCTCTCTCCATGCTCACCCCTGCTGAGTCCCATCATCACACCGTCCTGCTCCCAAAGCCCCTGCCGTTAGCAGCCCATATCCCATTCTAAAAGCCTGCAGTTTAATTTTCCAGTTAGAGATCAGCGATGTCCATTAGGGCGGCAGGCGGACAGATGGCCATGCTCTATCCACAGCTTTAGCTCTGTGTTGCTCCCATGTTTTGATCTGTCAATCTGCCCTCTCACTTCCACTAAAAACACGTGTGTCCTTTGTTGACATAGTCAATATATATTCTAAATAAATTTATGGGAAACATGAGAGAGCTGCACGAGTGAGGTTGTTTTCTGAAAGTTTCAGAGAAAAAACATCAGCTACAGATGCATAGAGCAGAAACCTGCTGAACTTTTCTTACTACTGGCTTAAGCCTATCTGGCACAGGGTCACATCCTGTCTAATCCCAGTATTACAACGCATACAGCAGAGCCTGTGTGAGCGAAGGAGATAAGTGAAACATATTGAGATGGCTGAATTAATGGAAAAACCAAAAGGTGAGACATGAGGAACTGAGGTGGAATAAAGTCTAAGGCTGAGCAAGAAAGTCTGCCTCACTCATCATTTATCATCACCAGGTCCATAATTACTGGTTTCTGTGATTGTGTGATTGGCACAGTCTATTAAGAGCCCCGTAATCTGAGCATCATGTTCTGAGATAATGATTATCTGCTGAACTCCTTTCTCCTCTTTGTCACCGGTTGCCATGTGATTTGTGGCTCACTTGACACTCTGAATCACCAAGGAAAACCCTCTCACTGTACATCAATTCAGCCTTCTTCCCTTCAAGCCTGACATAATTCAAGTCTGATGGTTACATCTCAGGCCCAATGAGGCAGCCATGAGATATCTTTGTTTGTTTGTGTCTTTGCAGGAGATCTCAAAACAGGCAGCAGTTTTCACAGAATGAAGTGAAAAATGGACATTTCCATGTGTTTCCAAGTATGACTGGATGTTGAGATCAATAGATTGACAGCTGCGGTTTCCAAGGTCTAGAATGGAGTTTCATTTTTAACCAAGTAAGTATTTTTTGGTTTGTATTTGTGCGATACAATAATTCTTTGAGCATTTTGGAACATGACCAACTACACTTCCATGAATGAAAATAATCTGCCACATGAGAAAGTAAATTTTGACTCTGCAATGTTAGCGAAGGTATTTCTGTTTCTTTTCACAGCTCCATCTGCATCACCGTCTCTGAGGATGTCCAGTGGAGCATGTCCACCCTGTGGTGACAAATCTGGACTCTAATGCATTCATGCATGTACATGTACATATAGACACACACACACACACACACATTTAAACTCTCGATCCATCTGCACAGTAGAACTTAAGTGATTCTTTGATTAATCAAATGACAGGAATTTAACCTGAAACTATTTTGATAACAGATTATTCATTGAAATAATTTTTCAAGCAAAATGTCCCAGGATTTGTGGTTTAAGCGTCTTAAATGTGAAGATTTGCAGTTTTGCTTATTTTATAGTAAATTGAGCTTATTTGGATTACAAAAACACAATGATGAATCCATTAATTACAGAAATATTTGACTTATTAATTCATAATAAAAAGTAATTGTTAGTTGCAGACCTACAGCATTGTACATTTCCAGCAGGTTAAACAGTCAGATATATACTCTTGTCCTCGTCCACTATCTCAGTTAGCTCACAGCTTTGCGTGTTCATTATCTGAATCTAACACTGCCATCACAATTTACTCCTCATTACAAGTACTACTATTAGTTTAATGATTCATTTTGATCATCCAATCAACAAAATCTCTTAATTAGTAGGTCAAAGAATGGCCTCATTAGAGCTTGGAAAATCCGTGCTCAGTGTGTGGTAAAGTGCACGTGATGCAAAATGTAATTTCATACTTGGATAAAACATCAGTTTGAGATTTAAGTGCACTAAATGAAAACCATTCAATTGCACTAATGAATAAGTGTATTTTTAAGAAAGTTACAGGTTATTGGCATAAAAGGGGGTTAGAGAGAAGGCTGTATTTGATGGTTTTTAACCTGGCATGCAGTCCACTCCTCGCACCATGGAAGAGCCAGTCCCAATGGATGAAAACTCAGTCGGGGATTCTCCTCCTTCACAATCACATTTGCAAGACCTGCTGGTCCACGCCTCAGACACTCCAATCTCATATAAACACACACAAACAACATTTAATACATGCAATCTAAAATAGTATCATAAGAAATAGAAAACAGTCGTAGAAATATAATTGAAAAAATATTTTCACTGATGGCTGAAAAGACAATGATGCAGCAGAGACTGAAACCTTCTTATTTCTCATCACAGCAGATTTCTGGTGTTCAATTGGAGAGAAATAAACTCCAAGCTGAGATGTTTCTGGTGTGGCTGATCTAAACTGCTGCTTTTAAAGAGTAAAATCATCTCTGACATTTTGATTAGGTTTCTTCATACCTCTTGAGCATGAATGCTGATGAACACTGTTCAGGCAGATGGACAGAAAGACGAAACAAATGTCAGCCAGCCGAAGAAGCACAGAGGAAAAAACAAAACAAGACTGTTAGGACACAGTAGTCATCCATTGTAGCAAACAAAATCTGTGCATCAATCTGTCAATTTAACCACATATACGGTAGGTAAATAAACACAGAGAGAATAAAGTATGATGTCACCTAAGAAAAACCAGGATGACAATCTTAAGGATTACTGAGGAAATCAGATGTATTTGTCAAATTCCAATTAGGAATCAATTTGTTCAGATCAGCGTTTCAAGGTTTTCTTCAACATATTAAGTTTGAGGTGACTTAACTCCTTCAAAGATTTCTGCTTTCAAATCACACAGATTATGGGTTCACAAGGACCAAAGTGTAAACTGACTGAAATCGTACCGTTAGCTCCCAGAAGAAGCAGGGCCAGCAGGAAACGCTGCATGTTGAGAGCCATCTTCCAACCCACCGACTGTAGACTGAGCAACCAAGGCAGCAGTGATAGAGAGGCTGGATTACAATAATCCACAGGACACTAATGGCCTTACCTAATGCCGTCCTTATCTGACAAAGCCCTTCCTGCAGCTGTTCACGCACCACCATCAACGACCACCAGCACCACCGTACATTCTGGAAATCACTGCACAGTCAAAGGGGTCAAGTCAAAAATCCTGCATAAAAAACAAGAGCCAGAGTGGTCAATTGGTCATGTGACAGATTTGGGTTGTGTGTGTGTGCAAAAGAGTGAGAGAGAAGGAGCCGGAGGGTGGTGTTGGCTTATGCTGGGCCTTGTGATCCATATGATTGACCAGAAGGTCTACTTTTAGGTTAATTTATGGCTGTTTTTGTATGTATTCTGCTTTTTCTTAAAGCATTATCTCGTTAATGTTAATACTATATATATTAAAGAAAGAAAGATAGAAAATAAATAAATTTATATAGCCAACATTTAATGTATGTAGCCAACATTTAATTTCCACTACTAGAAGAGGTAATGAAAAAACATTTAAAAAGAGATAATATGACAAGTTAGTATAGTTAGCTATTTCTTTTGACCCACAGGCATCTAGGGGTAAATCTTCTTAGAAACATACTTGAATTAAATTATTTTTATTATCATTAAAGAAAAAACTGATAGTGTGTTTATTTTTTTATTGTTTAATGAATTTTGAAGTAAATTATGGGAATATGGATTAACATGGTTAAGTGTTATCACATGTGAGGTTTTAAACAGACATACTCCTGTTGATACTTCTCTCTCCATGTTAGATACTCAGGCTACAGGCATCTGAACTGAACACCCAGGGATTCAAAGCATGTTGGGTGAAAGCAATTAAGCCTAATTAAGCAAAGTTGTTTTCAATTTGTGTTAATCAAAACATCTTTTTCACTCCTCACACATTCTTTTTTCTATTCTGGTCTCGGGCTTGGTGGCCTTCTGAAGGAGGTGCTGTTAATTTCATCAGTTGGTTTCTTTTTGAGTGTGTTTTTGACTAAGTTAAACAGCGAAATGAAAGCTCCTGTCAGAGCCACACGCAAGTTTCCTTCACAAAGAAAGAGGAGGATCCGAGCTCACTCCACTCTCATCTACAGAGCTCATAAAGAGGTTAGAACAACAGCACCAACTTGAGTGGACACGTGATGTTTAAAACTTGACCAAAGACTTGTCATCTTGTTTTGTTTTTTTTCATGGAATGATATATAATAATATTACAGCAGGTCTTTCCTAGTGGATTATACAGGTTACAGTGTCTTGGATGGAGACTATGAAAAGTGTCCTATAATGCTGCTCAAAACCTCCTTCAGCTTCTCAGCTCTTCTGCAGGTCTGTCCAGCTGAGATGAGGAGTCCGGACTTCATTGACCGTCGGCTGAGTTTTCCCAAACCAGTCCTACTCAGACTGGTGAGCTTGGAGGCTTCCCGGCTGTCACGAACCAACAGACTAAAAGTGATCACGCTCCAGGAGATCAATGCTGCTGTCACACTAGTACGACGGAGGATTCATACGAGAACTGCAGCATGAAGAGTTGGACCTGAGCTGTACATAAATGTTGTTTTTATCATTAAAGACTTTATTCTAAATTAAATCTTTGCCTATATGCAAGTTTTGTATAATGATGCCAAGTAGTAAGTAAAAACATTAGGTCCTCACCTCCATAGCAGTAAGTGAGCTGATTGTTTATGGAACATATTAATGACAAACTGTCTTCAACAAAGCTGAACAATTGAAATGTTGAGATTTAAGAGGGTGTAGTGACAGGCTTTGTCAGGTTTTGAATGCAAATTCCTGGTATGGCTGGGTTTTTGTCTCATCGCAGTTCTCAAATTTGGTTCACTTGAAATGGTGGATTCCTCTTTACATATTTCTGGCTAATATGCTTTAGTAGGACCAACCTTATCTGGCTGCTTTCTGCAGTCTTTCAAATTTTAAAAAGGTGACTCTTAAATCCAGCAAGGTCGTCTCTGCATTCAAAACAGAAAATGAAAGCATGTTATAACTTGAGACCTACTGCTTGCCTTGTAAATTTAAATGTCACTGGAGCTGTCTCCGCTAAGTTTTATATTAACCAACTTTTCCACTCAGATCCCAGCCTCTAGTAAATTACACATGTGGATGTTGACTTTGGATTTGATTGTATGTTTTAAACGAGACAATGGGTCCAGAATAACCTTGAAGTCACACAACAGAAAACAAGTGCTGAATTAAAAATAAAGAACTTATTATGGGCCTGAAAAGTAAGTCATGAGAACCACAATAATCCACAGCATTTTTCGTGGCTAGTTCCAGTAACATCATCGCAATACTCGGTGTTAAGTGGCACCTGTTGAGACTAAATAGTCAGGACATGGTGGCTATTCTTTAGAAAATATTGTAACGTCATGTGAAGGATGAGCAGCGATCCCTCCCTTTTGTATTACGGTTTCACTCCACCTGGTGGTGCCTCCACCTCACCTCCTGCTGCAGGAGCTGCTGAATCCTCCACACCTTCTCAGCTATTAGCTTTTCCACTCAGACCGTCTCTTAACAATCGTTTGGCCTTTGTCTGCAGTTTCGATGCAAGCAACGGGTTTTTTTGTACAACACATGGATTGTGTGTCCCAATCATGATTTCTGGATCGCGCAGATACCAACTGCAGGTAGGAACCATCAAAAACCAACACTGTGATGCGTTGCACCGGATGCGTAAAATAAGCACGGCTTTGGAGTATACTAGGAAAATTATCCATATGCGCAATAAGCAATTTTTTTTCTTTTAATTTGATTTGTGATATACAAATTCTCTTATCTTCTAAAAGCACGGGCTGTTTGAGTGTTGAAGCATGAATAGCAGCCATTTACAAGCTTCGTTTTACTTCTAGGGCTTAGTTACTGGAACCTGAGGTTTGTAAATTGAAGTTTAATTTTCATGAACATTTGCTTAAGGGTTGACACGAGCTGGAAGGAAACCTGCTTTGAGCCTTAACCACTAATTATTCCACTAATTTGATAAATTGTGACTTTATAGCGGTATCATGTTATTATATTGTTCATATAAGAGTCAATTCTGACCCCTGCAGGTGTGTTTCTAGGTGTCTGTATTTCAACCACCATCTGATGCAGCATAACAACAATGGTGGTTTTACTTTTCAGGTCTCATGGCATAGCTTAGGAAAAACTGTCTGATGTTACCCTGGAACATCCTTCTGGGTCGTCATGGGATGTGGCACCTCTGTTGCTACTGAGACACAAAGGAAAGGAGTAGAGACAGGTAAAGATGTATGGCTGGTTTAAAGTTTTTACTGGTTCAAAAGGTCAGTTGCAGTTGTTATTATGGTCCTTTCTCTCAGTCCATGACTTTATTTTATCAGCTGGAAGGATTTGACTTTTGAAACATATATAGGTATCAAATTAGAATTGACATGTTTCTACACCTGGCGTGTGGGACAAGCTTCCTTGGATGACTGAGAACCTTCACAGACAAAAGGGAACATAGTGTAACTGATGTGTCTTGTCTACATACACCTTGCTTTTATTTTAAGATCTCAAAAATTACATTTACAGTCCAACATACACACTGATTTCCCAATTTTCATTCAAAAAGTTGATCAATTACTCAATCGACAGAAAAATAAATAGATCTTTTTTGTCATTTTTAAAAAAAAGCAAAAATGTCAAACATTCTCTGTTTGCCGCTTCTCCAATATAAATATTTGTCTGTTTTATATCACAGTAAGTGAATATCTTGCACTTAACACTGTTTCTATCATGTCGATCTCCTTAAAGCATTTTGGAACATTATTTGGGAGATGCGGCTGTGTATTATTAGCAGTAGTCATGGCAGCAGTATATTGGTTGAGTATTTTAGGCATCAACACGATACTATGTTGTTTTTGCAGTAGTAAATTTTCCTCAGACTTGTTGCAAACGCACACACACCAGATGTTTGACAGATGGTGCTTTTCTATCTCCAGTTTTATCTTCCTTCCTCTCTCTGAGCTCTGTTTCTCATGAAAGCTCTTTTAATTTGCTTATTTTTTCCAGTCCCACTGTTGCTCATGACCTCCCCTGTGTCTTGTTATCTCTCTCACTGTGGGGGGGGGGTTATTCAATTACCTGAAATGTATGTTTTCTTCTTACAGATGACACAGTTAAGACTCCCAGCCCGGCTCTGAGTAAGATGCTGCTCATCTCTAGAGATCAGTCTGACATTTGCATGTATCTGTGTGCATATTTACGTGATTATGTTTTCCAGAGTGCTAATTTACAAAAGATGCCGTGGAATTAGCTTCAGCTTTTGGGTCAGAATCCATTCTTGAATGAGAGATGCATATGTAAAGGAACATTCCTCTCACTTTGCTGTGTTATACTAAAGAGCCTCACATGTCTTATTCATGTACTGTATGTATGTGACTCCAGATATTTAAACTTGAAACCCATTGAAAAATAAAATATAACAGCTGGTGTTTTGTTGTAGCTATGAAGGCGGCTGTTTTGATCCAGCGATGGTACCGGCGCTACATGGCCCGTTTGGAGATGAGACGCAGGTATACCTGGAACATCTTTCAGTCCATCGAATATGCTGGGGAACAGGACCAGCTACAGGTAACTCTCAGCATTTCTGTATGCTAATTTTCAGAATCATCATAAAGCTTAAACACATTTTTTTCTTTCTTTCTTTCTTTCTTCAGCTCTCCAGTTTCTTTAGTTTCATGCTCGACAACTTCACTCAGCTGAATGGAAATGGGCCAGGTTAGGAACCAAAATACTCTTATGTACAGAATATTAAGATTAGATAGTATTATGCATTTAAAACTCTGATCCTTGTTATTTGGAAATGTTGGAGAGTCAATTTTATGTTAGAGTAAATGTGCTGTCATGTAAGAATTGCAGAAACTACAAATTTACTCTACTTTATTAATTTGCACTGTAAAGCAGCCTAGCAGCCTAGCACTGAAACTTAAATCTGTGAGGTTTTTCTCAGCCATTTGTCTTTTTCATAGCTTTAAACAAACCTTTTTAGCTGGTGTTATTAAATGTGACATTGAATGATTAAAAAAGTTTTTTTTAACTCATTTTTTTACACTAGAAGATTATATATAGAAGTATTTTTCATTTCCATCAAATTAACCCCATTTTTGTTAGTCATGCCACTGTATTTTGATCTAGAATAGAAACCAATTGCTTATACCCTGTTGCTTAGCAACTACTGTGAATGTGGAGGCCAATGTGTTGGTGTGTTGCACTGACACAGCTGTGGCTTATGTATTGACCACTCATCCAGCTAAAAAGCATAATGCTCCATTGACAAGCTAATCCTTAGGTCAGCCCTTATGGGTGAACATCTACAGCACATCCTCTTCATGGGTTTAACATTGTGTCAACATAAGTGATAGAAAGAGGCCAGACTCTGTTGTCTGTATTTATTATATCCAGCCTCTGTGTTTATGCGTGTGTGACAGAATAAAGGACATTTATTTGGAGACATGGGGAAATAGACAAAAGCCTTACAAAAGAGAAATAAGCCAGTAGGTAGATGTCTGCTCATGCCTTGTTTGTTTGCATAAATTAGAGGCCATCAGCTTCATTAGCATATTGGAGTGGTCGTTTAATACATCAGTGAGGTCACACAGAGCCGGATGTGGTGTTTTTACAAGCTGTATATTACAAAGAACTACAAATTAGAGATACATTAATTCAGTGCCTTTTTACATGAAAGAGGAGCCCACAAATATTGTCTGTTTTTATTCCACACATTCTTCTTCCTTGTCAAAACCTGGCGCCTACATTACCCAAAATGCAACTCTGACCAAAGTTGTCAGTGGTCGAAGAGTTGGGTCTATTATGTTAGTAGTGGCTAGAGCTGCTATATCAATCACAGATGGGGAGCGGGCTACAGAGGTCTGCTAAACGCACCTCTTTCTAAATCTACACCTCCAGATTGTTTTTATTTTCAAACTTGCAGTCTTACAGGTTCTAGTGGCATCTAGTGGTTAAGGTTGCTAATTGCAACAAACTGCTCACTCACCGCTCACCCCTCCCTTTGCAAAAGCGTAGGAGAAACTACATGGCAACACTCTCTGTCTCACTTTTGTGCTACATAATATGTGTGGTCCTCCATTTGTCTAAATGTCACTTCTCTTCTTATTTCTAACAAACCAGACGACAACGATTACTACTACTTCTTCTTTGTACATATTTAATGTAGTGACAAAACGCGCTCTGTAGAGCAGTTTGTCTTTCTAGGCTACTGTAGAAACATGGCAACTTCCATGTAAGGGGGGACCTGCGGTGTATGTAGATAGAAATCGCTCATTCTAAGGTAATAAAAACATAACAGTTCATTACATAAGCTCTTAATACACCACTGAAAACATAGCTATGTATATTATATTGCATTTCCGTCAATAGATCCTCCTAAATATTACACAACGAACCTTTAAGCTCCACCCAACGCTCACTAAAGTGTGACAAATTACCTCCTTTTTTTCTTCATACGCAGTAACTTTCCAAGACGTGTAAAGAGATATCTGAATAAAATCCGCAGAGTTCATCTTTACAGTTTCAGTTCATCATAGATCTGACAAAATTCATGATGGATCAAAGCATTACATTAATTTAAGTCATTATCACAGCATAACACAGTGTTGGGATTCAGCTTTTGCTTTCAATACTGGTTATACCTGAAATATCAGGTAATGATTATATACTTTTGCTTTACTGTTTAATCCATGGCCCAATATAGTATCTATCATATATGAAATAAATCATGACATAAGATTACATATAGCAGTATGTAGTAGATGATTTTATTGATATTGCCTAGTTTTAGCATTACAAGTGTAAAAATGAGTCGTGCCCTCCAGTGAAAATGAATGTGTCCTCCAGATTTGATCTCCCAGCTGCTAGACCCGGTGGTCGAACCCTGGTTAGAAAGAGAGACCTGCTACAACTTGATCTCTGTCCCAGAATCATACACAGGGCCCCGACTATCATTTCCTCTCTCCGTCTCTGATACAAATGCCCTCCTCAGTGCATTTAAGGAGCAGCAGGTACAGAATATTGCTCTTTGGTCTCTCTCACTCTTCCTTTTAATTGTCTGGTTTAGATTGTGGTGCTTGTAAGAACTCATTCCTTTTCCTCCACACAGACACTACATGCCAGATATGTTCTGCAGCTGCTGTACGAGACCAAAAAGCTCCTCAAACAGATGCCCAACATCATCCACCTGTCAACATCCTACACCAAAGAGATCACTATATGTGGTGTGTAACCATGACCTCAGTTTCACTTGTTAATTCAAGATTCAAAATCGTTTGTTTGTTTTTCAGTACACATTTGCAAATGAGAACAAAAAAGTGAAAATGTTAAAGTCTTATCATAACAATATGCTGCTGTGATGCTGCTACAGTTAACTGTATCTTAATGGCAGGGTTCCAAGAAAGGAGGTCTTGTTTGTTTGCACACTGATCAGGCACTTGACTTCTCTTCCACGGCTGCTTCCACCTGCAGATTCGCATGTCATTAAACTCAAGAATACTTGTGACTAAAAAAGAAAAACAACACTGTTTGGTGGATGAGGTGGAGCAATTTACCGTCCTGTTTAGACATGCTTCGAAAATCAGAGATCAATTTAGTGAAAAATCACCATTGGTGATTTTCCTTTTGGTACAGGTGATCTGCATGGGCGGCTTGATGACTTACTTCTCATATTTTATAAGGTAAAGCTATATATTTTTTTACACTTTCTTTAGCATCATTCACCACCGATTTTTAAAACGTGATGTTTTATGCAGAATCATCTGATTTTATATAAATACATATAAGATTTAAACAAACGAATGTTCATGACAGTCAAAGCTACATCAAACATAGCTGGAGCATGCAACTCAAGACTTCTCCAAGATCTGATTGAAAGTTTGTGCCAGTGTGTTGATTTGGCACGTTGCTGCTGTTCAGAATGGCCTTCCCTCTGCGGAGACGCCGTATGTGTTTAATGGGGACTTTGTGGACCGTGGGAAAAAGTCGATCGAAGTGGTCATGCTCCTGTTCGCCTACCTTCTGCTTTACCCCGACTACATGCACCTGAACCGAGGAAACCATGAAGACCACATAATGAACCTCAGGTGGGCAGGAAGAAAAGTTGAAAGAAAACAGCCATCCATCTAGGCTTACCACAAGCAGGAGAGCAGTAAAATAATAAAAACACTTTGTTTACACTATATTTACATTGTTGTTTCAGATATGGGTTCACAAAAGAAGTCATGCAGAAATATAAGGTACAGTAAAGTCCATATACATTTCATTATTCTGCTTTTATTATGTACAGAACTCAGCTGCATGTTCTGCAGGTTGTACCATGTAATTGCTGACTGTCACAGCTTGTAGAGCTTGAAGGAGTAATCTAGATGAGTTACACAAAGCTGTGAATTTTTTTTTTTTTTTTTACTCTGTGCAGATTCATGGCCACGAGATCCTCCAGCTGTTTCAGGAGGTTTTCAGCCTTCTGCCCATTGCGACAGTCATTGACGGAAAAATCCTGATAGTTCACGGAGGAATATCAGACGAGACGGACTTGGACTTCCTCAGCTCCATAGAGAGGCACAAGGTCAGTGGGAACAAGCAGCCAACTATCATCTACCTGTCCTTCATCCAAACTCTTTAACTGCAATATTTCATATTATCCGCTAGGGGTCAGAAAAACTTTTCTGCTTTATCAAAAACAAACAAATGTGTGGGTGCTGTAACAACAAAATTCTTCACTAGGATTCATAAAGCCTGATTGACAAGATAATCACATAGCTAACCAGGGGCCAGGTATTATATTCCAGCACAGAAAAACTTTACATACTGCTCAGTTAATAGGGGCCAGGCAGCTAAATGTAATTTCTATGAGCCTTAGCAGGTTGCTGACCAGGTAGCACACAAGGAGTTTGACTTTTCGGCTTCAGTTTTTGTGCTGATGTTGGTGGCCTAGACTGAACCAAATGGTTCATTTGCAGTCATACAACTAAAACACTTAACCAAAAGAGGGAAAAAAGCTTAAGAGATGCAGAGTTAAGTAAAAATGCTGTTATGGTGGTACTATTAGAAACACTTGTTGTACACTAGTCATTTGATTCAAAGTAAAATAAAATTTAATTATGCAGGTTTTATGAAACAGGTCCACTCTGTGTCAACTTTGTGTGTGTGTGTGTGTGTTTTTATTCTTTTGAATGACTGACAGAAAGAAAACAGATAATCTGTCAGATTTGACTGAAAATTATCAATCATGAACCACACTAATTAGAAATAAACATGATTTCTTCATCAAAATAAGCCTCACTGAATTATAATTGAATGTGCATGTTCTCATAAAATTAGTAAAAGTAATTCTGGGAAATGCAGTAAATTACTGCTTAAAGTAGGGGGCATGGTTGCAATAAAATGTACAATTATTCATCATAAAGTAACTCCTGGAAAGCAATGAATCATCTGTAATGTATCTTTAGATTTATACTTTTTTTTTTACTTTAATCCTGATAAGAATTAGTACAGTACAAGGATGTGTTTAAACTCATTTGTTAAGTCAAGTTACTTCTATTTATATAACCAAAACTCAATCACCAATTTGCCTCAAAAGACTTCTTCAATCTTGACATATGTCAGTTTGGAAAAAAAAAATATTGGTTCTCACTTTGTTTTTGTCTTTCCTTCTATTCTCTTGTAGGTGAAATCTGCCCTGAGGTTTCCCAGACACAGTTTGGAGCAGCTGGACATCGGTCAGTCCTGTAGACAGATGAAAAGAATGAGATCGACAGACGGCTCTCGTCCCAGCAGTAGTCGCAGCCACTGCAAGAACCAAAGAACCCCTAACCAGAGGTCTGACAGCAACCCACAGACTCTTGCAGATGGTACATGTTTTTTAAGGTCAGTGTACAATAAGACAGACTCCCTTCTTCTACCCCTTTTTTCTTTAGAAAGAGGCGATGCAGGCTCAGCCGACAAGACAGCGCTGCCTCCACTTCATCCTCCTCCTCCTCCTCCTCATCCTCCTCGTCTTCGCTTTGCTCTCCTCGAACTCCGTCCAGCCTCACGCCGCATCCTTGCCTGTCTTCTCCCAGCATGCCTTACACTATCAATGTTCTCCAAGTGCCTTTCCTGGACTCTCTGTCCTCTGTTTCCCCTCCTACACCTCCACAACATGAACGGGAATGGAAACAGGTCAGAGGAGTTGGATTCAGTTGGAGAGAATTGACTATTGGTCACCTCTGCCCTATCTGTGTCTTATTTAGCACTTTCCTCTGTCCTGCAGATAGTGGATATATTGTGGAGTGACCCTAAAACCCAAGAAGGCTGCAGTCCCAACACATTCAGAGGAGGAGGGTGCTACTTTGGCCCTGACGTCAGCCAGAGACTGCTGCTCCAACACGGACTCCAGTTGCTCATCAGATCCCATGAGTGCAAGCAGGAGGGATATGAGCTCTGTCATGGTGGACGGGTAGATGGGAATAAATTCAATCAAATTGTCCAGAAGTCTAGCATGTGTAAGTCTAGCGAAATATATGTGTTTGTGTTTGTGTTTGTTCTATAGGTAATCACCATTTTCTCAGCGTCAAATTATTATGAAGTGGGAAGCAACCGTGGTGCGTACATCAAAGTGGGCAGAGAACTGGTTCCCCGCTTCTACCAGTACCAAGTCAGCCGCACAACACGCAAACTCACCCTAACACAAAGGTACAACAGGTGTCTGATGTGTGTGTTTGTGTAAAATGGGGCAGAATAACTACAGCTCAATGTAAACCTTTCTGTATACTATACTCAGCTGTGGATTCAGTACCAGCAATTTTAATGTTCGATTAGTTTAGGTCATTTATCAGTTGGTTCCAGCCTCTCCAAAGTGAGGATTTTCTGCATTTGTCTGTTTTAAATAGTTTTTAATTATATATAATAATAATAATAATTTAAAACAAAAAAAGCAATTTGAAGATGCAACCACTGGCTCTGTGTAATCGTTATGTGCAATTTCCACTACTTTATGACATTGTAAAGACAAAAATGTTTAATTAATTGACAAATGTATCAATAATGGAAATTGGTAAATAATTTAAGCGAGATCAATCTTTCAGTCTAAGTTAATGACCTGTGTTTGCATATCTGTCTGCAGAGTACGAGCAGCTGAAGGCTCTGCTCTCAGGGCCCTGAAGGAGAAGCTGTTCACTCATCGCTCTGAACTGATGTTGGGCTTCCAGCAGTTTGACTATAATAACAACGGTGCGCTTCTCTCACTCTGTGCGCCTTACTTAACATGTATTTAACTCAGGTTGGCATGTGGAGTTGTTAAATGTCAGCATATGTTTTTTTTTCAGGTAGGGTGTCAGTCAGTGAATGGGCTCAGGTATTAGAGTCTGTCCTGAGACTGGACGTGCCCTGGAGGACACTGCGTCCACACTTAGCCCATCTGGCACCAGATGGCAGAGTGGAGTATCAGTCCTGTTTTGAGGATATGGGACCGGGGATTTCTTTGCCTCAGGTGAGAGAAGCGAAGAGGTCTTCTTATCAAAGCAACCAAGTACATTTACTCAGTACTGACCTTAAAGTCTACTTTGAGATCCTCATATTTTACTTTAATATTTTAATAGTATACTTTTACTCCTACATTTATTTGATCCATATATAGTTTTTTTCGGGAACTTTTAAAACTTGATGACACTGGGTTTGTTGGTTTTTATCAAGTTTTAAGTCTTAGAAAACAAAAGACATTGTCTTAAGCATGTAATCGGGCATGCAAAATTTCCAAAAGGAGATACTTGAGGTTTTTTCACCTGACAGCAACAATAAGATGCACTTCTGTAGTATATATCCAGGAGTCCACGGTTATTATTACATTACATTTATTCATTTAGCTGATGCTTTTATCCAAAGCGACTTACAGGTCGCACGCCTCTGGAGCAACTAGGGGTTAAGTGTCTTGCTCCGGGACACATTGGTGGATGTGTCGCAGTGGGGGATTGAACCTGGGTCTCTCACACCAAAGGGATATGTCTGCCCCATCACCAGGAACTGACTTGTTCCTGAACTAAGACAAAACATTTGAATCCAGAAAAGTTAGAATTTAATATGCAATGTGTGCACAAATAGAGGCACTTAATGACACTTACTTTACTCTGCCTGAGGAGGCTGCTAGTTCAAGCCATTTTGTGTTTGTTGTGCCTTCTAAGTGCCTTTCTGTATGCACATGTAGGTTTTCAATACTTTTTACGCTTAACTAATCCCCTTTTTGCTTATTTTAGGTCACTCCAAACTTGGCTGAAACTCTGTTCAGATACAGGACAGACATTGAGATAATATTCAACATCATAGACAAAGACCATTCAGGTAAAAAAAAAAAGTACAGAGTCTATTTTGAGACAATGTGTCAATAATTCAGAATTTTTTCCTTAAAGTCAGTAATGTGGTTGTATGTGTGTTGTCATGTTCAGGTCTGATCTCTGTTGAGGAGTTTCGTCACACCTGGCGTCTCTTCAGTGCCCACCTCGGGGTTGATATCAATGACAAAGCCATCGATGATCTGGCCCGAAGTATTGACTTCAACAAGGATGGCAGTATAGACTTCACTGAGTTCCTAGAGGCCTTCAGAGTGGTACACAAACTGGACAACAAGGATCAGCAACTCAATGGAAAGGTGGATGGAGACAAGTATTCATGAAGGGAAGAATCTGAATGCTAACTTGCGGGAAGTCCTGCATGTCTCAGCAGAGAAACTCGTGGAAAGAAAGTAGGAAAGCAGGGATAAGTGATATCATTTAGTATTTCTTAAGTTAGGTTCTTAGCGGAAAAATCCACCTTTAAATACCTGAACACTTAAAAGTAGCATTGTTTTGGTGACCTTACAATTATTGTCTGTGAGATACCTCGTCTACCACAGATACAGCAGGAGCAACAGTGATGCAGCACTTTTAGCTATGTACACATCAGTACTGTAGTATTACATGTACTGATGACTGAAGGCTTCAATATTAGAAGAAATAGGAACACACTGACATTAATGTATGGGTTTCAGCTGGTGTGTGTTCAACTGGTTACCAATAATGAATAAAATGGCTCGTTTGAAATTAAGAGTTGTATTTTGTGTATATTTTGTGTGTGTGTGTGTGTGTGTGTGTGTGTGTGTTCGTATGCTACTTCACTCTGGCTTCCTGCTCACTATAATTACCAAACGGTGAGAGCTGTTAAACAGGCCCAGGCATTCTGAATAATTGATGGGTTCCGATTTTTCTGAAGGTGTCAATTTTTGCAGCACACACACACACACTCTACTTGCAAGAGACTACAGAAGTGAAGGGCAAGAGAGAAACGGAGGTGTGGAGATGAATTTTTTTTACACTGATTGTTTGCTTGGATGTTGCCCTCTCTCTCAACTGCTTATTTCTAAGTGTGTCACTTTAAATGTTAAAACAAGTAAAAATGTTACAACTTACTATAAAACTGGCAAAAAGAGCACTTCCCTGATACCTCACTATCCATCTGAGTGGTTTGCGTATGCACCAACTTACCCCTCCTTTCTCCCTTTTTCCCTCCCATCTGCCCATCCTGTAGTAACCCCAGACCACATCTCCCCTCCCTTCAGTCTTCAGGCTCTCTGATTCTTCCCACTTTCACTCCAAGTATTTCACTGTTCAGCCTACCCTTTGTTATCTCAGCTCAGCAGGTTGTAGTGTCATCCTGAACACACATTCAGATGGGAGCTCAGATGGGACTCCTGATAGAATTGTTCGCTCTACTCTGCATCTATGCTCCAGGTACTACTTCAAGTTAATTTTGTTTAATTGTGTGTGTTGTTAAAAGAAGCAGACCTTCATTGTGAAACTGTCTACAGTGTGTGGAGCTGAGGGATGCAGTGGTTTTAAACACCTGGAGAACGGGCAGACATTTTTCCGTTACAGAGGACTGCTGGTGATCTTCTGCTGTCATCCTGGCTATAAGCTCCATGGATACAAAACCAACAGCTGTGTGTCTGGACATTGGTCCCGGGACACCCCAGTCTGTGTTGGTAAGGAGCTTCATTCATGAGGAGCATGCACTGGAAAAAATTTTATTTTAGGATTTCAATTTCTGTTTTTGTTGGTAGATGCATTTAGAGGACAACAATAATTATTTTCTTTTCTTAAAAGTTTTTATTTTTATTTTTTACTCTGTTTCAATTACAGTACTCAGTAGAAAGTTGTATAGTAGAAGTTGGGTGGAGACAACAATAGGCAACAAAAGTCCCTGGTCAGACTTACTAAGACTAACTTTGAATCACTTTCCTTTATAAACCCCCACCCTCCTTCAGGCTCTGGCTGCTCCAACCCAGGGCCGCTTACCCACGGGACAAGCAGCGTGAATGAGGATGGATCCTGGGCAGTGTTCAGCTGTAATAGTGGCTTTCGGCTAAATGGGCCCTCAATGTTATACTGTAAGGGCCACACCTGGAATACCACAAAGCCTGTATGCAAAGGTGAGCATGAAAAGCTCTGTTATTAAAGCAGAACAGAATGAAACAGAATGACATTTTACAAAATAAGCATATTTGCTTTCTTGCTGGGAGTTAGATGAGAAGATTGATACCTCATATGTGTTAGGTAAATTTTGTAGTTGGTTGGTTTAGTGTAAAGGCTTGGAAAGGGTAAACGGCTAGCTTGTATCTGTCAAAAAGGTAGTAAAATCCACCTACAAAACCAAAGTACAAGCTGAGGAGAACAATTTTAGGGCGGTCAAGGTGCCAGACTGTTTCTTGGCTGGTAGCAGTGAGTCTTTGGTTTCTCCAGGCACTTTGGACTTGATACAATTAGTTATCTGTAGAAGTGCTGGCAGGTGTATATTTTACCTTTGGACAGAGCCAGGCTAGCTGTTTCCTCATGTTTTCAGTCTTTGTGCTGAGCTACCCAGCTACTTCTATCTGCAAGAAATGTAATTTTTGTATCCAGATGTTACCAACTCATTGATTCCAAACATCACTAGGTAGAACACTATTACTACACTGCAACTGAAACTAACTGTAGCTGAAGTGAAACTGTTTTCAGGCCTTCTTTTCAGTCATGTTCAAAAGTTGCTGTAAAAATAGACTTGCCTTGCCTTTTACTGCCCTTAATTTGATCTTTTTTTCCTCCTTTCCTTTTTAGAGTCTGACATGATGAGCTCGGTTTCAGCTGTCAATATGCAAAAGCCAAACTTACACCAGAATGTCCAGACTGCCGTAGTTCTGAAGACCCAGCAGCAATCTCACTACGATACCCTCGTTAATACAGCCTCCAAAGAAGTAAACCTCAAATTTGGCTGTACACCATCCCAAATGTCCAACAGTGAGAGGATTAAAGAGACTAACCCAAAAGTTCAGCTGCAGCAGCGTATTCAGTTCCCCAATTTTAAAGTCAAAGACGGGGTCCAAACAATTCATCTCGAGGCCCAACTTCAGGTGGCAAACAAAGCTCAAGGAGCAGAAACAGGAACTGGGAGGCATGGCTCGGGTGCAAAAACTGTCTCATCTACCTCATCATTAGTGGCAGAAACAGAGCGATTTACATCTTCACCACCACCACTTTTAACAGCCCATACACAAGCTATCACTGCCGTCACAAATGCTGCCGTCTCACATACTCTTCCAACTGTGTTTGTACCAACTTCACCACTCCACTGTACAAAATCTGCTCTGCCTGTGCATCGGAGTGTAAAAATGCTCAAAGTTGAAGAATCTGTCACACCACAGGGTGCTGTTGATTTAATTTCTACCAGTTCTTCATCCACTTCATCACCTGCTACCTCACATTCCTTATCACTCCCCCTTCCCTCCTTTTCTGCCTTAACGTCCTCAAGTACCGGCTCCAATGAGCCCAATGTGAAAACACTGCCGCCTAATGTCACCCTTCCTTCAAACACCTCCACCACCACTGAATCTCTGCTGTCTCTGAGCCTCAGCAGACGACCTGTGTGCCCGTACCCACCTGTGCCCATTCATGGAACCTTCTACTTTCGTAATGTAGAGAATCCACGTCCCAGAGAATACAAACATTACATACAGTATGCCTGCTACTCTGGTTATACGCTGGCTCATGGAGACATTCACAGCTACTGCCAGCAAGAGGGCACCTGGAGCGGAATCACACCTGTTTGTCTCGGTGAGTGATGTTGCTGCTTTAAAGGGAAAGGAATGACGTGCTGATGGCTGTGTAAGATATTTATTTGCCAGTAAAAGTAGGAAAACTTAACATTCCTGGAAGGCAATGGGTCCTAGCAATGGATAAAAAGTGCTGATGTAATTATCTTTAAAACAGATATCCAACACCAAGGTTATCTGTTTTAAAGGAAATTAGTGCTAATCAGTGCTTCTACGATACAAATCATCTCATTGTGAAATGAAAGTGCCAAAGATTTTAACCGTCTCTACTGTTGTTACACATGCACAATTGGTCGTCTCCAGTGCTATACCTCTCTCTGATAACTATCTGAAAGTCAGCTCACATAAATGCTTGAATTAATGTCTTTTTCTTTTTTTGACCCTTGAACTTGTAATTACCCCGGAAACGAGCCACCCTCCATCTTTACTGTTTTTCTCCAGAGATGACACCATGTTCAGTTAACAACGGAGGCTGTTCCCAGCTTTGCTCTCACTCTCAGCACTACAACCAGAGCTCCAACCAGACCCAGACCAGAACTCATTGCCACTGCAGACCTGGATTCACTTTGCTGGATGACATGCGAACATGTCGAGGTAAGCATATTTGTCTTTTCTCCACTGTGAAGTAACATTCTTCCTGAAATCCTCTGTGGACCCCCCCCCCTAGGCTCTTCCTAATGACAGCACAGCGTGCACCGAGGCATGTTACAACACAAAAGGGAATTTCCTTCACATGTTTTCTGTGTTTGATGTTTCATGGCTCACAGACGAGCAGAAGTGCCTGTGAAATTTATAGCAGCATGATCACCTTGTAGCAATGGTTACACATGCCTGCTCACAGGCAACCTATCATTCATGAGAGCAATCAGTGGATGGTGTTGATATTATATTATATAACAGTGTTCTTATGTTTTGTGTGCACTTTGACATATAGTCCTGTCTGAACAACTGTGGTTTGACTGATTACAGTTTAGTTTTACATTTACATTTACATTTACTCATTTGGCAGACGCTTTTATCCAAAGCGACTTACATTTGAGGAACAACATACAAGAATCAACAGAGCATCAACTACAGATCTACAACTGACAATACATACTAGTAAGAGCAGCAATAAATACTAGTAAGAGCTCACAGTACATATCACATCAATGGGGTAGATACCTAGGGAAGGAAGTAAGAGTTAGCAAAAAGTGCAATCAATACAAGATCATTGTAGGGGATAGAAGAAGAGCACAGGAAGTGCATGCTAGAGGTTAGGAGTTAGAGGTGTTATAAGAGGAAGTGTTCTCGGAAGAGATGAGTTTTCAAGAGCTTCTTGAAGTTAGAGAGGGACGCCCCTGATCTGATGGCGTGTGGTAGCTCGTTCCACCATCGTGGTGTCACAGATGAGAATAGCCGGGACTGGGAATCCTTTGTGTGAAGGGATGGCAGAGCCAGGCTGCGTTCATTGGAGGAGCGTAGCGGCCGAGAAGGAACGTAAGTTTGTATTATGGAGTTTAGGTAGATGGGTGCAGACACAGTAGTCACTCTGTAAGCATTAGTGACTTGAATTTGATTCTGGAGGCCACGGGGAGCCAGTGGAGGTCACTGAGTAATGGAGTGAGTCCTTTTGGGCTGATCAAAAACCAGACATGCTGCTGCGTTCTGAACCATTTGTAAGGGTTTCACCGCACAAGCTGGGAGACCTGCTAGGAGGGCATTGCAATAGTCGATGCGAGAGATAACCATGGCCTGTACCAGAAGCTGGGTGGCGTACTGAGTGAGGTAGGGCCTGATTTTCCTTATGTTGTATAGAGAAAAGCGGCATGACCGAGAGACAGTAGCAACATGGTCTGAAAAGGACACCTGGTCATCAATCATGACACACAAGTTTCTCACCACCTTGGTTGGAGTGATGGTTGCTGAGTCAATTTGTAGTTTGATGTTATGGTGGATAGATTGCTTGGCTGGAATGACCAAGAGTTCAGTCTTAGAGAGGTTTAGTTGAAGGTGGCAAGCCTTCATCCATGCAGATATGTCTGATAGACAGTCCGTGATCCGCGCCGAGACAGTGGGACAGTGGGATCGCCTGGCGGGAAGGATAGGTAGAGTTGCGTGTCGTCTGCGTAGCAGTGGTAAGAGAAGCTGTGCGAGTGAATGATCGGCCCCAGTGAGGTGGTGTAAATTGAGAAGAGAAGGGGCCCAAGCACTGAGCCTTGCGGTACCCCTGTGGAGAGGCAGTGGGAGGAGGATAATTGTCCTTGCCACAAAACATTGTAGGAACGCCCCGAGAGGTAGGATTCGAACCACAGGAGTGCTTTACTCGAGATGCCCATTGCTGAGAGAGCGGATAGCAGGATCCTGTGGTTGACTGTGTCAAAGGCAGCTGATAGGTCAAGCAGGATAAGAACTGAGGATTGGGCTGCAGCTTTAGCTGACCTTAGGGCTTCTGTTACAGACAGAAGAGCCGTTTCAGTAGAGTGGGCACTCTTAAAACCAGACTGATATGGATCTAGGAGGTCATTCCCTGAGAGGAATTCTGAGACCTGTTTGAATACTGCCCGTTCAATAGTTTTGGATAAAAAAGGTAGAAGAGACACTGGTCGATAGTTCTCAACTTGAGTTGGGTCAAGTGAGGGCTTTTTGAGAAAAGGTGTAACCCGAGCCCTTTTGAAAGTGGTCGGGAAGGTTCCTGAAGCCAGAGAAGTATTTATCACATGAGTGATTGTCGGGACTATAGTAGGAGATATGGCTTGGAGGAGATTCGTAGGAATCGGGTCCAGTGGGCATGTAGTTGGACGGCTATGGGTCAAGAGTTCTGATACTTCCCTCTCTGTGAGAGGAGTAAACGAGGAGAGTGAACCACCACTGACCTGGAAGGGCAGGGGAAAAGATGTAGTAGGACTGCTACAATGGTTTTAGCCTGAAAATTCCACTGCAATGAAATAAGGCTTGTAAACATTCCTGTCTTATATATTTTGGTCCTCTTTTCAAAATATGTCATTATTTCTGGACTAGACATTGTCCACGTGGCCTTCTATATGTTGAGATGTGTCTGAAAATGCAAAAAAATTTAACCATTAACACAGAAAAGGCAGGTATATCAAGAAACATCAGGTTGGGAAATGGTGCCTTCCTCGGAAAACTAGGGCACAGCTGATATACAAGCTTGCAGAGTTCTTTCTGCACATCCTTGTTTCCTGTCTCTAAAGAACAGGATGTCAGAAAACATCTGTGTTATTACAGGCCAAAACAGCAAGCAAAACATCAATGAAGTTTCAGATTCCAGCTCGATTCAGAGCAGCAAGGGAAATGGCTACCTTTCATCTGCTGCTCTTTTCTTTCATCTCAGTGATGCAGGGTCTGTGTGTTTTTGTCAGATTGATTGTACACAAGAGTGTGTGTTTTATTAAATCTGTGCCATTCAAACCAGTGCAAGATATGTGTTCGTGGTATTTATCGTTGTGCGTAGATTTAGATGAGTGTGTGGAGGGGCAGCACCAGTGTCAGCAGAGATGCATCAACACATTTGGTTCCTATAAGTGCACCTGTGATGACGGCTTTCAGCCAGCTCATGACCAGACCTCCTGCACCGGTGTGTGTTTGTCTTTTTATATAATTTCCATCTACGAATAAGGTGTTTTTCTACATCGCTGTCCATCTTTCCAGATGTTGATGAGTGCTTGCTGCCTGTAGCTGTAACAGGCTGTGTGTTCGGCTGTGTCAACACTCCTGGGAGCTTCCATTGCCAGTGTCCTGCTGGCTACAGCCTTCAGACTGCAGACAGCCACTGCCAAGGTTAGGGGACACTCCCTAAACATTACTATGAACCATTCCTTGCTCTTTTTAGCCACGGTAAAAGCATGTCTCTACGGATGGTAATGTCGGCCCGCTACTTTCCACACTGAAATAGCTCAACATCTGCTAGATGGATTGGCATGAAATTTCAGCAAAAATATGTTTTTCTATCAGTGCACCTCTGTCCTAGTGCCTTAAATCTGCAGTTTTGATAATATAACCGTACAATAGAATATTAAAATAAAATAGAAAAGGTGTAGACTTAAGCTTGGTTTTCATCTTCTCCTAAACTTCCATTTCTTATCCAGATATAGATGAGTGTGCTGTTAATAAGGGGCTTGGACCATGTATGGTGCAATGCCACAACTCACCAGGATCCTACCGATGCTCCTGCACATACGGGTACATCTTAGCTGGAAATGGTCACAGCTGTATCACAGAGTGTCCACCTGGGTTCAGAAAGCAACCGATAACACCTGAGAATTCAACTGCACACACTCTCAGGGAGGAATGTGTAGGTAGGGGAAAAAATCTATAGATTTCTCTCTAATTTAGGTCAAAAGTCTCAGCTTCCTGGTTGTGTCCACACACAGATATTAATGAGTGCCAGGAGGAAACGTGCGAGTGGCAGTGTGTCAACCTGCCTGGCTCTCACCGCTGCATCTGCCCCAGAGGATACACACTCCATAGAGATGGACGACGATGCAAGGGTCAGTGGGGTCATGCACACACATCTGTAACAGTATGGTGTATGGTATGTGGGGCATTTTCACATTATTAGTGTATCTGTGTGACAACATTGTGGCAATAACTCAATACTAAATACTCAAACACAGGTTTGTTCCAAAATTGTGGATAACTTGGAGGACAATGCTGCACAAAATTACTATTACTTAAAAAAATGTTTATATTATTAATGGCCTAATTAATCAGGTTCATGTAAAGGAGTAGTCCAACATTTTGGGAAACACCTTCATTCGCCTTCTTGCCAGGAATTACATGAGACCACTCTCATATCTGTCTGTCCAGAATGAAGCTGGAGCCAGCAGCTGTTTAGCTTAGCTTAGCATAATAACTGGAAATGCCGGAAATAGCTAGCTTGGTGTCATGTCATCGCAGTGAAGTTCCCACGCAACCATCGGATACTCCAGAAACTTACTGCGCCCGTTTTACTATTATTTAGTCAAAAATTTGCCACCATTGTGTGTAGTTTCCAGTGTAGTGAACCAATAATCCCGGCTAGTAAAAAATATTTGAATTCACTTATAAAAATTATTTTGTATCTTACAACCCCATTTATGAAGTCAAATGTTTGCAGTCAAAGCACTGCAGAAATTGAAACTGGCAGGACATCTATCATGGGTTTCCTTATCCTCATTATGCAGCAGTCCCTAATCAGAAACATTGAATTAATGAAAAGAAAAATTAAACAAAACAATTCATTCATATATAGTTCTTTTTTTTTAAACCTGCCATGCTGGGGATGAATTAAACAAGAAAATGTATTACTATATACTTTTTTTTTATCCTGTGATGCTTGTATCCAGTGTAGGCTGCAGTCTTTACATTTCAGCAGTTTCATTTTTGCTAGTGTCTCACAGTAACAGTATATTGCAAATTGGGAAGTGGAAATGAGTGTAATTCATATTTATTGGAGAGTTTCTATAAATATTCACTGTAATTATGTATACTGAGTGAGTTTTCTTCTTCATTTCACTGTCTATACCCCAGACATCAACGAGTGCAGTCAGAAGAATGGTGTTCCCACCTGTGTGTGAACCAAAAAGGTCGGCATAAATGTGCCTGCCCAGCCTCCCATCGCCTCTCCCCCTACAGCTGGAAGAAATGTCTACCAAGGACAACAGCAAACACTGCTGGCTGAGCTGGAAAGCACTAGTCAGGTGGAGTCACTACTGTCTTTAACAGTCTGTGTGTATTTCCTTGTGTGAAGATACAAGAAATAACACATAAGCAAGGATCACTATTATTTTGACTACACTGACGGAGCACATCATCCTCTGACTGTGGTTTTCACAACCAAAAGAACCCTTGGACACATGACTATAGGACTCCCAGTGAATGGTTACAGAATAAACATATATACTCTCTGTCCAACTTGTTAAATAGATTTGAGTAGCTTTAAAATACATATCATAAGAAATATACCTTTAAAACTGTATTTTCCAATTGATTCAGAAAAAAACATTTGAGTTAAAAGTAAATAGCTTTACATTTTATTGTGGCTGTGGCTTTTGCTTACATTTCTTTCAACTAGAGCGTGCCATATATTTATATTTTTTCCATTTGTAATTCCATTCTCAGTATTTCATCCTTATTCAGGTATTCAAATTAATCAGTGCATGTGAGTATTTGAAATATATTACTTTTCTTAGTTCATTACTGCTACTTACTCAGGCACAGTTACACTGCATATGTACACAATAGTAATGATGTGAATCCAGTTTAGTCAAGTTTGTTATGGACCAACATTGGGTCCATGACATATTTTATTAAACCCTAGGACTCACAGAGCAGCCCGCTCTATGCCCACACTGGATCTAGAGCATGGCCCACTGGAGGGCCTCAGTGTCTAATGCTGGTCCAGAGCAGGCCAACCACTTTCCCACTCGCTATAAAGCTCCAAGAGCGGCCTTTTCACATTGTTACATTGTTTTCACTTTGTCATTTGATAAATTATTGTAAAATATCAGTTATAGCTGCTTTACATATGTGTAAGCAAAATTAAACCAAGTCCAAGCCATAGAGTGACAGCTGGTCTTTAACTGATAAATAGGTGACCTGCATAAATTACTATAATAGAATAATATTTAACAGACTTAACATACTTCAGACATCTCTGGTACTTTAAAAATATCTGGCTGTACTGCCATTTCAGTCTTTGTGTATACATCATGCATATACTGTGTATATACACTCACCGGCCACCTGATTAGGTACACATGTTCAATTGCTTATTAACACAAATAACTAATCAGCCAATCAAATGGCAGCAACTCAGTGCATGTAGACATGGTCAAGACAACTTGCTGAAGTTCAAACCGAGCATCAGAATGAGGAAGAAAGGGGATTTAAGAGACTTTGTAGCATGGTTATTGGTTGGTCTGAGTATTTCAGAAACTGCTGATCTACTTGGATTTTCAAAAAGAGAAAATATCCAGTGAGTGTGGACAAAAATGCCTTGTTGATGTCATGAGGGCAGAGTAGAATAGGCAGGCTGGGTCGAGATGACAGAAAGGCAACAGTAACTCAAATAACCACTCATTACAACCAAGGTCTGCAGAATACCATCTCTGAACACAGAACACTTCACACCTTGAAGCAGATAGGCTACAGCAACAGAAGACCACACCAGTTGCCACTCCTGTCAGCTAGGAACAGGAAGCAGAGGCTACAATTCGCACAGGCTCACCAAAATTAGACAATAGAAGTTTGGAAAAATGTTGCCTGGTCTGATGAGTCTCGGTTTCAGCTGCGACATTCAGACGGTAGGGTCAGAATTTGGAGTAAACAACAAAGCATTGATTCATCCCGCTTTGTATCAACCGTTCAGGCTGGTGGTGGTGTAATGGTGTGGGGGATATTTTGTTGGCAAACTTTGGGCCCCTTAGCACCAACTGAGCATCGTATAACGTGACAGCCTACCTGAGTATTGTTGCTGAACGTGTCCATCCCTTTATGATGACAGTGTACCCATCTTCTGATGGACAGTGTACCCATCTTCTGATGACTACTTCCAGCAGGATAATGCACCACGTCACAAAGCTCAAATCATCTGAAACTGGTTTCGTCTTCTGAGTTTACTGTACTCCAATAGCCTTCACAAGTTTATCTTCTCTGTATGTGAATTAACTGCTTAATATCTCTAGCAAAACCTTGGAGTGACATTCATATACAGACAGATGAATTCATTTTCACCCATTGTACAAAACACACAACACATACACAAAGACAAAAACATCTTGGCAAAGAAAACAATTCTTTTTCCCATACAGGTTAATGTTAATACAAGACTACAACAAGTTTCAGTATTGTCAACATTAAGAGCCAGGGAGCAATCAGAGGTCCAATTTGTGTGAATTCATATGCACAAATGATTCATTTGGTTTGGGGGAGTGGGTAATCAAGTCATTTGAGGCTACAAATTGGTTTTATGTTTGATATTTTATTATTTGTTCCCACAGTAACTACAGTAAAACATATATTATTATATTAATAAATACAGATAAAACTAACAATTAAAATGTACCAATTATTGGTTTGAGGGAAATAATTAATAATGTGTTCACATTAATGATCAGAAGGTTTTCTGATAATGATAAGAATAATAACATGTAACATATTAAATTACAAGACATAACTGTTGATATAACATTCTCACACGCAACACAGAGCACAGAGGTATGCTATTTTGTTTGCAAATTTCAATTGACATACAATGCTTGTAAGTTGCATGTGAGCAGCATGTTTAACTTAATAAATAAGTTCACAATCCAGACAAGAAAACATTAAATCTTATATAGTGTTTTGCAATCAGCTGCCAAGGCTATGATGTTACATCAGTGTATGGGAGCTACAGATGTTATTGAGAGTCAATACTTACAAGCACCACATGAATTGTATGAGCTGATAATGAGAAACTCTGCTGTCTTTGGACAGTTGATCCTTTAGTTACAAAATGTGTCTCTTCAGGTGTTTGTCAGGAGCAGCGAGACACACTAGTCAGGTTTTTCACTGCATCAGGCAGCTGGAACTTGGCAGGAAGTCCTGGACATAAGTGATTGTCGCCTTGGACAGATAGGTCATGGTGCCATAGCTGCCACTGGGGGCGCTATCGTAGAAAAAGTTGCAGATTCCTGTCGCTGGGTCCTTCTCAAGGAAATAATCAATGGCACTGTTGGATTTCTGGGGATGCAGAGGTAGAACAGAGTGAACCCCGGTGAAAATGCACAAATACATGAACATCCTTTCAAACAAAAAAGTATCTCTTGACAGTAGCAGTACCTGGTCACTGAGGAACAGGTCATTAGCCAAATGCAGGATGCGGTCCACGTGGATAATGCCACCGATGCTGTCCACATCCACATCAGCTACCAGGCCTAGAACCATCACGGTCTCCACTAGCAGCTGTCGGTACTCTGGTTGAGGAACATGGTTCAGGACGGACTCCACCTGCACTGCAAACTTGATCTCGCCCTCTGTCATCTACTCAGAAAACACAGAATTAAAAACATCTACATCCATGCATCCACACAGATAGTCCTAAATCCAGCTTTAGCTGCAAGTCTGTGAGATGCTACCTCTCTCGTGGTAGAAGAGGGCAACACATATCCATCTATGGACAGGCCATGGCACTTCTGCAGGATCTTCCAGACCTTCTGGTAGAAACCCATTGGTACTCTGTTGATTGCGCCATCCAGCCTGCGTCTCCTCAGCCACTGGCCCTGTCTTTCCTCCCAGTGCAGCTGTCCATCTCCTGGGCCAGGGCCCACTGGAGACAGGATCCCACTGGGAGTGGAGGGGCTGCTGCAACGCTGTGGTAAGAACATATCATAAAATGTACTGTATTCCTTCTTTACACCATTACACTTGTCAGTAGTGTCTGTACCACACAGGCAGGCAAAACTGCAGTTTTTTCCTAGGCCACTTCCCTCTTTTCACTGTTGGAGCTTGCATCCAAGCCATGGTCAAACCATACAAATTCTGCTCCTGCACTGCATTCTTATTACATTGTTGGACTCATGATGGATGGTCAAAAAAAAGTTTTAAAAAGTGTCAAAAGTCGCGGTGCCTACATTACCCACAATACAACTCAACTGACAACAGTTGTGTTGGGGAGGCAGGTATGTTATGCTAGCAGCAACTAGTTTAGCACCAAGCCACTAGCTTCACTTCTTTCTAATGCCACATCCCCATTTTTTTATTTTCAAACCAGTCTTCAGATCCAACTAACACTTTACACATATGCAGTAGAACTCTTCAAGACCTGTAAACAGACTTAGATGTGTAAAATCGGGTTCCCCTATAACAGAATGATTAGTTCAGTCTTCCTTCTATTCTGCACATAACTGCATTATCAGGTTTATGATTTGTGGTGGTGAACAGAGCCTTTTGACATGATACAGTGTACTGACAAGAGTAATGGAAAACAGGTTTGTCATACCATAAAAAATACATAAAGTTGAAATATTTAGTGTAGTAGTCTCACGCACGCACACACACACACACACACACACACACAATGACACATATCCTTATTTACACAATCCATGCAATCATTCATGCATCTTGATATCATGCTCTATTACACTTGGCAAAGCGAGACACTTCAGCAGACATACTGATGGACAAGGCTGGTGTTATTGAATTTTATTTTTGTGTTATTAACAATTACTCTAAACAATTACTTTAGTTTTAAAAGTCTTGTCTGTGTAGCTACAGCCTGTTTGGTAGATTATGCCTCCACAAATTATTTAGAGCTATAGCGCTGCAATGGCTGACATATCGCTATGTTAGTGTTATACAGTGTGGTTTATTCCTCTCAGGTTGTCAAAAGAGGGACAGACTTGAAAATGCTGATTTAACTACACCAGCCATGTTTATTGCAATGATGGAATATATCGCCATGTGCTATTGATTGTCCAATATGTGTTTTTGCATAACAGTTAAGTTCAGACACAAGCAATATCAGGCCTTGGCTACACAGATAATACTTGATAGTATGGTAAATGTATTGTTGTTTTTGGTGTCTTACTACACCAAACTACAACAAACCAAGTTTGAAGTCTGAAGCAGGTGAGGTGAAATGTTTTACCGTGGAGCGAGGAGATGTGACATTGCTACTCAAAGAGAGACTGCCGCTGAAGATCTACACATGAATATGGATGACAGAGAATAGTTTGAGATGGTTCACATGGTTCTACTGCAGCCACAGAGAGTATAATGTTACCAGCATGTTTGCTCTGTAGTCTAATTCAACTCTACAAAAAACAACTAGTGAGAAAAGCTTCTTGGAAACAAAATAACTGTTCTGCATGGCTGATCACAAGAAAGACTGTCCATCAAACAAATAACGCCACTCCACGCCGACATGATATCACAAAATGAGTTATTAGCGTGGACTACTTAAAGCAGCTGAATCAAAGTCTGGATTGGTTCAAGAGCTCATGAATTTCCAGCAAAGCATGTTCTCCTGCTGATATGTGATGAAGTGACAGTTGTTCCAGCTATGGAGGGAGCTACAGGGAGTGGTTTAAAAGCAGGACTTAGCCGGCGGTTTGATTGTATAGACCGACGTCAGAAACAGTCACATGCTAGATATTATCAAACCCAACCCACACTGTGAGGCCGAGAGTCATCTAGCTGCAACCAAAAGCAAGAACACTGTTATTCTACTCACATAGAGACAAAGAGACAGAGAGAGAGAAGCATATTCCACAGCATATTTACAAAGACACGCTGATTATTATCCAGGTTTTTTAAATTTTATTTGTGCTTCCCACCTGTTTTATCTCACTCTTTAGCTTGTGTATGCCTGTGCGTTCAGTCTTGGTGGCTCCAGTGTGGCCTAGTTCATGAATGGAGATGGCAGGACTGGTGGCTGTTGACTGGATTGGGCGCACTTATGAACAGAGACAAATATAAACAAAAACATCAAACAACGGGGCAAAGCAGACCTTATAAATGGTGACATCATCGTCCTGTGCCAGAGCCATAAAAAAAGGTGCTAGCATGTTGATGTTTAGCAGATATAATGTTAACAATGTTCACCATCATCAATACACCAAGTTAAGTATGTTAGCATGCTAACATTGGCTGATTTCCACTTAGGGCTGCAACTGACTATTATTTTCATTGTCGATTGATCAGTCAATTATTTCCTTGATTAAATCGATTTGTTTTCTGATCTATAAATCTATATATCAGAAAATTCTGAAATGTGATGATTGGTGTTTCCCAAAGCCCAAGAAGACGTCCTCAAATGTCTTGTTGTGTCCACAACCCAAAGATATTCCATCTACATGTGTAAATTGAATTAATTTGTCATAAAGGAGTAAAGAAACCAGAAAATATTTACATTTAAGAGGCTTTAATCAGATAATTGTCTTTAAAACATTACTCAAACTTATTATCAAAATAGTTACGATAACGATTTCTGACTATTTTGACTTTCTTCATTCCCTAATTTCTTCTCTAAAATGTCTCATTCAAACTGAGAGTGCAACTTATTCCCATAAATTATCATGAACACATTTACTGTAAAGACAATGAGAAAATGTGGGGGTGGGGGGACTCACCGCTCCTCTCCACCCCAAACTCTTTGCCACTGAGGATGTGATGCAGCAGGTTCTTCATGCCAAAAGGACTCAGGCTCATCAAACTCTCAGACGCCTCCTCCCCTACAAAGATGTCAAACATTTTTTAATGTTTACTGCGCAGGCTAGATTGTGTATGTTCACAGTTGTGTGTAAGTGTGCTTGGTTTTCCTACCAGAGCAGTGCAGGCTACGAGCCAGTTCAGTGGCCATCACTTGCATGATCAGTCCTATCCTGAGCCGTAGCATGTCCCCAAAAAGAGCAGGCTGGGAGCGCATATACATGGCTAGATAGACCATGATTTCCTATATGACAAACACGCAGGTGACAGCCGTAAGATTAGTGTCTGAAAAGGTCCTGCAGCGGTCCTTATGGTTAAAGGTTTACCTGAGTGAGTACAGCTATACTGATGTCCTGGCCACTGGCTTCATAGATGAGAGTGTTTAACTCCTCAGGAGGTAGTGGGCTGAAACAAAAACAGTGAGGAGGAAGAGTCGGTTTATTAAATGGTACTTAATTCAACAAAGCCTTAATGTGAACACAAAATCTCGTCACCAGTTTTTGTGTTCATCAGTTATTGTGACAATAACTAGGACTTACACTGTGATGACTTGTTCCCTGGGTTCAGGGGGAAGACCTACAGTCAGCTGCTTGTGATGGGAAATCAGATCTGTGCAGGCCTGAGGAAACGACAAATACAAACAGAAGGGTTGTGTACACTAATTATTCTTCAGGCATAGCTTCAGGTAAGGCCGAGTACTGGTGTCAGTGGGTTATGATGCAGTTTTGATAATGGTCAATAGATGGGGTTAAAGCCTTTTCTTTATTTTAATACAATACACAAACAAAGGGTTTTTTCCCTGGTGATTGATCCAGATGAAGACACCAAGAATATGGTTTGATAATGATTTTGTTTGATGAGTTTTTTCCTGTGTTTGTTAATTCATATTTTGGACATTGCTGATTAGATCAGAGCGGATTCTATAAGGGTGGTTTAGATGTTAATGTGTGTCAATTTATATGTAAAGTATTTTAGTTGGAAGGAAGATTACTTTAGTGGGAGAAAATGAGAGAAAATGAGAAACATTTTTCTTTGTGGAAATGCTCTTTATGTATTTAACCCATAAAAACCTGATTTGAACATATAAATAGGATGGGTGAGTTAAACTTTGTGCAACTTAACTGTAACTTTGTGTAAGAATGTGGAGTTTGTTGCCACAGATGGTATTACTAAGAAAACTTCCTGATAAATAACTTTTCAGTTTAGTCTCTAACTGGCTGCTAAGCCTCCCTGTTGTCTGTGATAAAAAATGACTCTGACTTCTCACTGACCTCAGCGAGGACCTCCACTCTCTTGCGTAGTATTCCAGAGATGTATCTGATGAGTCCCCACTCTTTGCAGGCTCCAGCTTGTACATACAGCTCCTCCAGCAGAGAGCGCACACTGACCCCACCCTGTCCAGGACCTAACAACTCCACTGGCCAATCAGCTCCTCTGTTCATCAGAAAAACAAATTACTTAATAGTGTGCCAATACAAACAATAAGCTCAATGTGTATGTAGTTGTCTCTATGTCCATACTTCATTATGTAAAGGATGTAGAGTATATCAGCCTGGTCCTGTAGAGTTGGACACTCTTTCAGCTGCCTCACCAACGCTGCAAAGTCTGTGTTGCCCTGAGAGTCTCGAGGCAGGTGCAGATCAGTGGCACTGTGGGACTTGTGAGAGATGTCAATGTAAGACAAACACATTTCAGAGCAATTGAATCACAAGAAAAATGAGTTTGCTTGGGGAAGGATCTGCTGTGCTTACCTTGTCTTGCTTTGTATGTGAGCCATGCTGAGGATGAGGAACTTCAAGTAGGTTCAGAGATCTGCGGTGTTTACTCTTAATAGGAGTCACAGGTAGATACATGGAAGACTCTGAAACACACGCACGCACACACACATAAATTAAAACAACTCATTACAAAGTGAAACAGGAATATTTTTGAGATTCTGCCAAATTTATTTTCATTTCTGGTGTACTTAGTTTAACATTTTTCTTGTGATTGTTTACCCTACTAAGAGATGTCCTACATTTCCCACTTAAGCTTGTGACAACCCCAACAACGTGTGCTTTCACTGTTTTCTGGATCAGATAAGATTTAGGGTTGGAAGGTATATTGAGTAAGAGATTTTACAATTGGGACGTTTTGCTCTTATGATAAGTGTCGATCAATATTATTCCATAAAGCTTTGCATGTATGTGTTTGAACAACATGGAGAGCCATGTTAACGAGGGTCTAGATAAAAGCAGTATATTTAGTCTAGTATTAGTTGATGCCATTAACTGGTTGGCAGCAACAAATACATAGCCTAAGTTAATCCCCAACCATGAACAGCGACTTTTCAGGAAACACTATTCAAAGAGCAAACAGACTTCAACTGACTAACTCACTGGGCATGTTCAGGCCCTGGACCTTGGCCATAAAAGACAGGATGTCTCTGGTGGTGTGTTCAGCACTGAAAACATGGTGCTGCCCCGTCTGGATGGGAGGTAGATGGCTCTTGGTGGTGGTGCTGTGGAGGAGCTGGGTGAGGTACTGGTCAAACATGTCTTTTGAGCCCTCTGGAGTTAAATACATAAACTATTTTACTTACAGTTTAACTTAAATAATCAAATATCACTGAAAAAGACCCACATACACTCTCTCATCACTAACTACCTGGGGGCCCACAGTAGTTATATTCCTCTCCATATTCGTCCTCATCTTCCTCATCCTCATCTTCGAGTAAGCTGTCATCGTTTTCTTCATCCAGGAAACTGAGGTGAGTGTGGAATGAAGTGGTCTTGAAACTGGAGAGGTCTGACATCTGCACCCTGTAGTAACATTCAAACAAAATAACCACACATGCAAGAGAAGTAACACATACTGTGTTACAGACATTTCAACACACTAAAAAATCAGATATCCTATTCACAGTAATCGTATGATGTCCTATGTTACAGACGGAAACAGACCTTGCTCCAGCAAAATAGCCATCCTGTAGTTTCCTCAGGGTTGCTAGGATACACGGATCAATCGTATCTCCATCTTCTGGATATAAAAAGCAAATATATGCCTTGAAGTGCAATAAAATAATTGGCAAAATAGTAATATGGAAATGAACAGTATGTACATTCTAGATCACATCCATCGGCGTCGCAAGGTCATTTTTCCGAATGTAACCCAACAACAAAAATATTTTTAGTATTAATATGCAATAATCCTCATGACACCGCCTGTCTCGCAGGTCTTCAAAGAACAGAGGCTACTCGCAATAATATTGCTACATTTTGTTTGAAGTTCATGTGACGTGACCCCCCACCGCTATTCAGTGTGCCTGCATTTAGAAAGCGAGAGAGAGAGAGAGAAAGCATCAATCACAGCTTCAGGGCTTTTAGATGTAAATGTTGACAGACTGGGGGAACAGAATGTGATTCTTACTGCTGAATCATTAATAACTGCAAGAATGTAGGCCTGGGGCTGACTGTGAAAGTATCAGCCATGTTTGTCTTATTATTATTACTAACATACGTATGTAGCCATTTTGCTACAATTACACTTCACAAAACGGCTGCGACTGTGTTTGCCACCTGACCTTTCTTTTCTCTGTGAGAGGGAAGAATTTAGAAAGTGGCGTTGCGCTGCAGGGAGCCCAGCAGTAGTGCACGGACCATGCGTAATATTCATCCAGCCAGAAGGAACAATCATGAACCGTTCACAGCACGTCGGTCAAACTAGCGACACAACCTGTACTGGAGAGCGAATGGGGTGCTGGAGCGTACAGTGCCAGGGCGCGGAGCGACCAGCCCGCTGCAGACGGTCAGTGATCGTTCACTCTGGTTGGATGAAGTATGACGCTGCTGATTTTACACATAATCCATGATGATAGAGTAATATAGAAATTAATGGCAATAAAGCATGCTGTCAATATTTTACAGATCCCCCAAAATATCACAAATCATGCTTTTAGGGGAGCTGATGTCTTATGTCTCCCCTGCCTACATGTGTGTTGACCTAGCAGGGATAAAATTAGATGAAAAAAGTTGATATACTGGAGAAACATATCTGACAGCAATACAGAAAGCCTTACTGTATTATGTTAGACTATATTTTTATATTTTGAATTATGACCTGTCACCTTAATTTTGTGTTTCCTTGTATGTAAATAAAGAAATTTCCTCAATAAATTGGTGCAGAAAAAATCACCAGAATGCAGGAAATTAAGTGTTACACAAGCACAAATTTTCCAGGGGGTGTTAATTATTATCAGTAGTAATTATAATAATCATGATAAATGCATTTATATGGCCTATGCTATTTAATAATTAAAATGTAGCTCACTGATTTATTAAAAAAAGAGTGAAATAGAAAGTGTAAAAGACAAGGTTCAGTTTGACAAATGCCATAACAAGGTAGCAACAGCTGGCAACCAAAGTGAGTACACCCCTAAGTGGTGGGTTAGGTTTACGTAATAGGAGCAAGATTGGTTAGGGTTAGGGAAAGAATATCATGGTAAGCCAATCAGAGGCAGAGTATGACAGGTCATAGCTGTCACCCTCCTAAGTAAAGAAATATTGCGTACTGTAGTGTGCACACAGAAAAAGTGACAGTGTGAAGAATAAATTTCTCAAAACAGTCAGAATTGAACAGAGTGAAAAAATTTCCCCACAATGCACTACATAAAATAGTGTGTAAAGAGTCCTGTTATTCAATGAGCGGTCATCATCTCTGAATCTGCTATCCAGTTCCTATAAAAAAACACTTTGAGGTCTCTTTGTTAAGTTTAACTGGCAGAAGCATTCTAAAGATGCAGTTTGATTTATGTCCAAGTTTTGTGTCATTCCCTGTTAGTATAAAACATAAAGTATGCTAATCTTTATTATACTATAAAGTATTCTATATGGGATACTACATGGGAGACTGATTTGCTTTGAGTTAAGAGCCTTATTACCCAGCATGCTGTGGGTGATGGGGAAAGCGAGTGTGGGCCGTCCTGTCATCCGCCAGCAAGAAGAGAGATAGGCCAGCTCTGTTCGTAACATCTCCACAATCATCTGGTTGTCCAGCGCCAGGTAGAAATGGTGATGATCCAGAAACTGGACAGTGAGCACAGTAAAGTAGAAAATAAAAAACAGACAGAAAGAAACCAACATATTATTTTGGTAGTATTCATTACTACAGCCTTGTCTTCAACCTAGACTTGCTTATGAATCACGACATCTCAAGGTTAGTTTTACCTGGGGAGTGAATATATAAGGCCGGTTTCTGATTTCATAGAATTTGGATGTTCCCAGAACTCCAATGTGTCTGTAGGGCCTCCCGCTCAAATTCAGCTTCTTGCAGTTCCCTGTGGCAATGACACAAGATGTTAATCACACACACTCACACGCACACACAAAACTGAGCCCTGTATCAGAAAGCGGGTTTAGTGAAAACTCTGAATTTGTTAAGCTGGTTAAGATGAGGGAAACTCTAGGTTTTCCGTTCCAGAAAGAGGTTGCCATCTCCGGCTTAACCAATTTAGTGCTTTAGTGTTTATTAACCCTGCTTTCTGAAACAGGGCCCTGATCAATCTCAGTGAAAGACTACTTCCCCATGTGGAGGGAGTAATAACAACAAGTAAAGTAGACCTGTTTACATTGGCATGCACATGCACAGTCTACGTGAAGGTTCATGAGATGCATTTTTAGGCCAAATAGTAAGGACAGAGATTGTTTATGAAATGGATGTAGCTCAAGGAGTGCTTGGTGCTTGTTTACCCAGTCTGGCATAAACATGACTCAAGATGCGAGCAGGCATGACCCTGATAGGCAGAACTTCTGACATCGTCTGGACTATAATCCCATGATCACTTAACAACTCCTGGATCTCCTTCGATTCTGCCACAACACAAACTTACACAAACAAATAAAAAGAAACACATTATCTCCTGCCTGATATAAGGAAATCTGTACATAAAACAAAAACATCCGAACAATGCGATTTATGTCCCCTCTCTCATAATGTCAACTAAACTAAACAAAACACAGCTACACAGCTGTGGTGAGTGACACAATCACAGGGTTCCAAACTACTATTGTTAGGGACGGAGGAATGCTGACTTCCTCTTCTTCTTCCTTTATTCCAGTATCAGATTTTCCCATTTTCCTGGGATCCATACAATTTTTTAATCCAGCTTCTGGGCTCACATTTCCCTCAAATTAATAATGGATCACCAACCTTGTACCACAACATCTGGCTTGAAGTTTGTAGAGAACCTTCTGTTAAGAGGATCTATCTCTCCTGGTGCTAAAAAACCCTTATAGCAAAAAGAAAAAGAGAGACAGAGAGGGTGAATTATTATGAAAGAAAACAGTGTAAGTGGTTTTACTGTTTTAAACAGTGTTTAAAAGAGAAATGTGCTCTGTATGGCTCCATTGTCTGTTGAAGACATCTCGTAGCAGTGCTTTTTCCTTTTCTTTACAATATAAAATCTGCATTATTCCTGATTTGTGATATTGTCTATTACTGTGACAGTCACAGTAATAACAGATAGCAGCCAAGTGTTGCAAGATAACATTAGAGGTGGTGTAAAATGGTCCTGTGACTACCTCGGCCAGAAGACTGCCCAAGATGTAGAGGGACTGTCCCCACATGTGTGGCAGCTGCCCCATGGCCACTCTGTCCACTGAGTGAGGATTGCTGTACTCCTCCTCCACCTGTAAGAGGCAAAATATGTTCTCATTCTTAAGTGGTTGCCAAATATACAGTTACAGCAGTCAAGACGCAACAAACATTTAGTTGCCCTGATTTTATTGCCATTTATAAAGCATAATAACATTCCAAGCATATTTATATCTGACAGGATTGCAGATAACCCCACCATTACCATAGTATACTTAATACTGGCGATATGTACAAAATAATCCTTGGACAACAGACAAAAAATAGACTAAAGAAAAAAAAATGATCAAATACATGAGAGTGATATTATATATTATTATATTGATAAAAACAAGAAGAGTCTACAGCCATGCTGTGGCTCTGTGAGGCTATACAGTACTTAATAGAGCTAACATCAGCATGCTAACATGCTCATCTTAGTTAGCATGCTTAAAAACTTGCTACTACTAAACGAAGTACAGCTAAGGCTGATAGGAATGTCATTAGTTTTGAAGGTATTTAGTAATAAAACAAAGTATTGGACAGATGGCAATAGCATGCTGTTAACATGGCTAAAACAGAAATACTAACAATCAAGAATATGTAAAAACTATTTTCTCAAACACAAATAACTTAATTTTGTTTAGCACATCAGAGAACAAGGGACTGTACTGTCCAAAATTAGAACAAAAAAAATATTTCATGTCATTTCAAGTCTCTTCAGACTAGTTTATAGGTTTTGTGAGACCATTAACAAGAATGTGACTAGAATAAAATAACATCTCCTGTATTTATACCTTGTCATGTGGTACAGAATATAGTTCAGGCAACAGTTTGATGCCATTCTTCCCTCTGATCAAAACTCCCTCCAGTGCCTCGCGGTACTCCTGCACCTGTGCAAATTACACAGTATTTTGTTTAATTTTACATCTGCAGCACAAGTCATAAGTGGCTTCATGACTGTGTGATTACAGTAGAAACTGCATATGGAGCAGTGCGTTTGGTTTTATTACCTGTTCTTGATCTTCAGCAAAGATGCCGTCCAAGATGAGGTAAGTCCAGAACACAGGCCACTCACATTCAATATTCTCAAACAACTTGAGCTCTGCAGGATCGTAGTGCAGCCTAGATGGGTCCTAGTGACACAACAGACAGGAACAGTAGTAGCGTCTATCTTAAATTATACAATACATAATTTTCTTACAACAGAAAAAAATATTCATACTAAACCACCTGTGACATCCACTCAAAAACTGAACTTCTTCTCTCATTTCATACTTTTGGTGTTGAGTGTTTATCAGTAACATGGAGATGTTCAATATGCAGAATATTTCACCTCTTTAGGACAACGATATCCATCCCTGATGAAGCGGCAGCAGCCATAGCGACCCTGAAATTACACCAAAGAGTGGAAATTTTCGTATTCTGACTGACTTACATGTATGTACAGGGAAACATTTCAGGGTAAAATACTGAAGTGTGTAATGTTTCATCATCCAAAACAAATGATTTGGATTTCTCATGTTTAGACTATACCTGCAGTTTGCTTATGATTTCCGACTTAGTGATGGCAACCAGGTCAGCATCCTCAACAGCAAAGGCAGGGAAGGAAATGACAGACAGAAGACCAGCGTCTATCTCCTTTGAAGTTGAAGCTCTTGGCAACATGGAGCACAGGATGGACTGAGGGAAAACACAGACAGATAGGTCAAGATAGTGCAGATATCACAGTCTTGGTTCAATGTCCCATTCAATAAGCATTGCCGAAATATCATTTTTGATAAGGATAAGACTATTTCTCTCTGCCAAAAAGCTGGAAACTGTTATTCATGCCTTTATAAGATTATTGTTATAAGAATAGATTATTGTAATTCCTTGCTCTCTGGTATCAGTAAAAATCCTTCTCCCATCTCCACCTCATCCAAAACTCTGAATAGATATCAAGATATTAGAAGAGGCCTAACCCCAAAATATTTAGCAGATCTGACTTTAAAATGTGCTTTATAAATAAAGTGTACTATTATTATTACCTGACAATGTTCCACTTCATCTGGTAAAACATGGATGACTGACTTAGGCCCTCCGTGGGCACCAAAAAGATCCAGCTCATCTATGGCCTCCAGAGCTGCCTGCACACCCATTGCACCCACACACACACACACAAATGCTTCTTTTGGTCTTTAATGTATAGTGTATCATAAATGCTGACAATAAATACATAGATATGTGGCTCCTGTACCTTAGCAATTCCTACAGAGCTGCCATTAAGCTCTGGGATGCCCTGGTTAGTCTTGTCACCTCGCTCCCACATCCCATAATCCTACCGGGAGGAAAAAAGGAATTATCCATTATTCAACTCGACCACCAACAGTACAGTTGGATATTCAGTTCTGTTATGCAGGTAATGGCTAACGTAGTTTCGAACTGTTAGCCTCAAGCAGACATTTTTACTTGAGCGCAATTTGTCATCCACCAAAGGCCTTACACAAATTCTTTCATATCTGCAGTAGTACTCCCCAACACCTGCAAAGTGATTTTGATATGTAAAATGTTTTTGCTCTGGTTTCTCTTCAGTTGGCTGTTTGTTGTGAGTTTCTTAGTAGCCTTAATTTGGTTAACAGGTGAGGTATGGGTCACATACAGGTCACGCTCAGGGTCACTAACTGTACCCTGAAATAGAAATAGAAATCCTTAGCCATAGGTCTTTGCCTCTGTCTCTCACCCTTTAAGGGTGATGACAGCTGCGCTGATAGAGATACATTCTAGTTCAGACACAAGAATAGCAGCTAACAGGGTTTTCACTAATGGAATAGCTGAGCGTTTAATATTGTGGACCAGAGGGATTCGGCAGAATGTTTTTTTTACTACATTGTGTCCGCACTCTGTATGCTGTTACATTCTCCCCGGCCAGGCTTCAATAAACAGTGGTGTGTAAGTCATCTTAAGTGTTGTGAAACCTTGTGCTAAATAAGAGACATTGACCTGCTCAAGGAATTCCACAACATGTGTCAGCCTCTAACCCCCTCCCAAACTTTAGAAAATGTTACTCACCGCCACTTTGTATGCAGCTTCTATGTAGAAGACCAAGTTTTGGATAAAGGCTACCTCATCCAGGTTAGAGATGATATGAAGACCTGTGTTATAACACACACACACACACACACACTCAGCGACCAAAACATGTTTGTTGCATAATGAGCTTGTGTTCTCTAGGACCTGCAGTGCTGGCCAAAAGGGAAGCTGACCAAGCAGCGTGCATTGCTGTTTGCTACATTGTCTTTTTTGATACTATAGTATACCAGAGTCAGACATTTTCAAATCCATCACTATGTGTGGTGTCTTTAATCCAAAAGTCACATTCATTTTAGTGAGATAACACAGCAAAACATCACTACTGTACCTGAGGCCGTCATCTGTGCCAGCATCAGCAGGTAAATTGAGGTGGCGTCCACCTGGAGATGCCCCCACTGGTCGTCCCCAACCACGATGGCACAGGTGGGGGTATCGTATTTGGCATGCAAACAATCCTTTGTACTCTGGGTGTGTTTGAACTTCTCCACCTTAGCCACCTGAAGACACATGAACATGCAGTTATGCACACACATCAGCGTTGACATTACAGTGTTTGTGTTGTCTGGGCCAGAAGGGACCAAAAATGAACTCAAAGGTCTGTTAGTGAGCACTTCTCCTTTGCCGAGATAATCAATCCACCTCACAGGTGTGGCGTATCAAGATGCTGATCAGACAGCATGGGTATTCCACAGGTGTGCCTTAGGCTGGCCACAATAAAAGGCCACTAGAAAATGTGCAGTTCCATCACACAGCACAATGCCACAGATGTCGCACGTTTTGAGGGAGCGTGCAATTGGCATGCTGACTGCAGGAATGTCCACCAGAGCTGATGCCCATGAATTGAATGTTCATTTCTATACCTTAAGGCGTTTCAAGAATTTGGCAGTACATGCAACCAGCCTCACAACTGCAGGACACGTGTAACCACACCAGCCCAGGACATCCACATCCAGCATCTTCACCTCCAAGATCGCCTGAGACAAGCCACCCGGACAGCTGCTGCAACAATCGGTTTGCATAATCCAAGAATTTCTGCACAAACTGTCAGAAACCGTCTCAGGGAAGCTCATCTGCATGCTCGTCATCCTCATAGGGGTCTCGACCTGACTGCAATTCATCGACGTAACCGACACGGGTGGGCAAATGCTCACATTCGATGGCGTTTGGCATTTTGGAGAGGTGTTCTCTTCACGAATGAATCCCGGTTTTCACTGCACACGCTGTGGATCAAGTGGCCCACGGTGGCAGTGGGGGTAGGCGTATGTTATGGACAACGAACCCAGGTGCATTTTATTGATGGCATTTTGAATCCTGAGGCCCATTGTTGTGCCATTGATCCACGACAATCACCTCATTTTGCAGCATGATAATGCAGGGCCCCATGTTGCAAGGATCTGTACACAATTCCTGGAAGCTGAAAACCTCCCAGCTCTTGCATGGCCAGCATACTCATCAGACATGTCACCCATTGAGCATCTCTGGGATGCTCTGGATCGGCGTATACGACAGCGTGTTCCAGGTCCTGCCAATATCCAGCAACTTCACACAGCCATTGAAGAGGAGTGGACCAACATTCCACAGGCCACAATCAACAACCTGATCAGCTCTATGCAAAGTAGATGTGTTGCACTTTGTGAGACAAATAGTGGTCACACCAGATACTGACTGGTTTCCGGACCCCCCCTGCACCCCCTCAATACAGTGAAACTGCACATTTTTGAATGGCCTTTTATTGTGGCCAGCCTAAGACACACCTGCGCAATACCCATGCTGTCTGATCAGCATCTTGATATGCCACACCTGTGAGGTGGATGGATTATCTCGGCAAAGGTGAAGTGCTCACTGAACTTACTGAAAGAAATAGGCCTTTTGTGTACATAGAGAAAGTCTTACATCTTTGAGTTCAACTCATGATGAATGGGGGCAAAAACGAAAGTGTTACGTTTATAATTTTGTTCAGTGTAAGTAGATGTTTTATTTTACCTAAGCCTGCAACACACAGTTTCCTGTATAAACATTACTTCAAAAATGAAACTGAACAACATTAATTCACAATTAATGCTTGATGGGTCCCTGACCTCTGTGGCATTTCAACACTCTGCTGTGGATTTGACATCTTTATCTTACTTTCAGTAATGGAAGTTAAGAGCAACAAATAACAGACAATGTTACAGCAGGCAAGCTTCAACTATCACTATCACTTCAACGTGTAGATCACCAACATATTGTTAATCATTAGAAAGTTTGTTTTTCTGACTAACTACCTATATCACTCTATGCGTTCAGAAACACAGAGAAGCTGTTTACATAAAACAGTCTGTTCAAATACCACAGTTCCCGAGATAACATATTCTCAGAACCAGAACACAGGCTTATCGGATTTTCTACCACTAGGATATGATGTTTAAACACAAGTACACACTTGATGTGAGCACATGTGTATCTTACCTGTCTCATCATGCACTGCAGAAGTCCCTGCATCAGCTTTACCACACTCTGCCAACAAACAACAGCTTCATCAGTATTATACAAAAATCAGACAAAATGTCACTAAAACTCAAATTATTTTGAGTAGAGGTAGAAATCACGAATCACTCAAAGATTCGTGGTCACTGACAATGTAGTTTGTTCAGACAGTCATCACTGTTAAAATGTACCTTAGTACATAAACCTACTTTATTTAATCATAAAGTAATAATTAAATGATTAAAATAAGAGATGCAAGTAAAATTTTATTACAGAGCAATTGAACATTGTATTAAAGTTATTAATTTACTGTTAATCACTAAATCTATAAAATTACTCAAAGTTACAAGAGCTAAGAATTACATAACTGGTAGAACAAACAGGCACTGGTGTAGAGATTAACCCCCTCTCTTGCTCTCTGTCATAAACACACCTGCTCCAGTTCATAGGCTTTGGCCTTGTCTTCATCGCGGTCTGCATTCTTGCGGTAGGCCATGCCCAGCCCCCACACAGCCAGGACACTGTACACATTATCCCTCACCCAGGCATCCTTCTTCTGGGCACTGGCGGGCAAAAGTCCTGTCACTGGGTTCTGAAACAAACACACACACGAGGGCTTAATTTACAATAAGGACTGTAACACATTTACAGTTTCTGTTTGAGTTACTGACTAATATCTCTGTAAATCATTTTATTGACCAGTTCCCATAATTCAGATAAGAAAATGTCTGACAATAAATATCAAGAAAAAAAATATTTTAGAGCTGCAGATAACAATTCCTTCTCAATTTTTCTGCAAATTATTTTATTGATTCCTTTGGTAATCATTTTATTTAGAAAAACATCAGAAAATATCACAAATTCCAAAAGTGACAGTTTCGTCAGTTTTGTCTGTTGTCAAACCAACAGTTTAAGTCTATAGGTTTACTATGATATAAGACAAGGCAAGCAGCAAATCTACACATCTGAGAAGATGTAATATTTGTAATCAGATTCTTTTCTGTTGACTACCTATCAATTACTTTCCATTCTAAATAATTTTCCATTCTAAATAATTTTATATGTATTATGATTTACTGTTTACAGTGTCTTATTATCATACAGTGTCTTATTATCATATTACAATGTCTTATTATCATATTATTTCAAGGAAAGGACATATCTTTTTAGTTAAGAGGCTCACGCAAATAAAACATTATGACAGTTTGACGGCTGAATGAAAGTGAATGAGATTTTAAGTTGGGCTAGTGAGTTACTAATACAGCAATTTAAATAGTTTCAGTTTTTGGTTCATTGTGCCCCTTGCATGTACATGCTTTGTAAGTGAAGTTGACACAGTTCTCCATCAGCTGTGAATCCTCTGGGTCACAGTTTTAAACTTAGGCAGCTGTGTATAGCACCTCTCTATGAGATCAAGTGCTGATAGACAAAGGTGAATAGTTTTCCAGGCCTCAGCCTATTCCAGGGGCTGAACTTTGCTCACCCCTTGTTTATCTCTATGCAGCTCAACCTTATCCATTACCCTACATTTACCAGCGACACTAAAACGTTGCTTACATGGTAATGCATCAATAATTATGATCAAATTATAAAATATATATAATTCTGAAATGGGCTATGAAGCAGAAGTACATTTACTTGTGTAACTTTGAGTATATTTTGATGCAAATGCTCGTAAGTCTTGAATGCAGGACTTATATTTGCAACAGAGTATTTCTACACTGTGCCAGAGCTACTTTTACGGAAGCAAAACTTCCGTAAAACATCGGCTTCAGCAGCTTCACAGAATTGACTTTTCTCCTGTATCCTAGTACGTATTTTTAGACTCACCTGGTGGCACAGGATAGTCTCATGGACCAGCCTGGCATAGCCATCCAACCTCACTCCTGAGTTACTGCGGCTCCTCATCCTGAATGATCACTGCACACACAACAAGTTATATCTCAACAGTATACGGCACTTCAAGCTCGGCCATTTGCGAAATTGAGTATATTATAAATACAGCGACTAAATGAAGCTTAATCACTGTGGTGACTTACCATACAGTGACGCATCCCTGTAGTCCTGCAGCAAGGATTTGATCTGACACCTTCTGCAGAGGCTGCTGCTCTGCTAGAGCTTGCTAGCTGAGTAGCATCCTGCTGTCTTTGAAGACAAATACAGTTAAAGTTAAACGCACAACCTGCTCTCACACATCAACCCACAGCCCGGTGTTCCGGGTGTGGTCAAACGGCTTGGTCTGTACAGCCAGGCCCTATGCGTGAGGGGCAGGCTACGTATGTAAGTAGCTGTATATCTGCTCTGGGAAAAAACAATATGTCCTTGTTGTTTGATTATTTGACGACAGGGGGCGCAAAATGACCTCTATGTCCTCCCTTTCCAAGGTTTCAAGGCACAATCCAAATGTGAACAGGCAGCCACCTTTCCAAAAGGTTCAAGTTTACTTGTGAAGCAACTTTTCATAAAAAATAAAGTGCTATAAGGGAGAATTAAAAAGTCAAAAAAAAATCATCAGAAAAGAAGAAAAACTAAGGAGGATAACAGCACAGAAAACATAATAACTAGAGGTAATTTAAGTATTTTAATGAATTACTTCAGTACAGTGAGTCCTGCACTCAAGATTACTTCAGTCAAAGTATAGAGGTATCAACAACAAAATAAAAAGTATCAAAAGTTGCCCCTTCTTATGTGATTATTAGTCTTATATTTATTATGTTGTTATAATTATTATATTTTAAATACTGATGCATTAATGTGTAGTTGGTCAAAGCAGAGCTAACTACTTTTGATATAGTTCATCTATAACAATGCATCATATTTTACAAAGTGATCATATGTGTAACAAATTACCCATTGTTGTCGACTGAAGGTTAAAAGCTGGCTGTATACTTTACATATTGTAGACATGCAAATACTGTAGGTACTTGAAACACTACTGTAATCCCATTCAGTTTACAATAATAGATTTATTTATTGACAGTGTATGTTGTTAATTTGTATTTATGTATATTTCCCCTGATTGCATGCAGATAAAACTTGCATGTCTGTGTTTGTTGTAGTTGTATATATAGTATGAAACTGTCATGTGGTAGGGAAACACTTTACCAAAGATAAGTGGAAACGACTGTGGTAACTTTCAGCCACAGTCTATGAAATAAAAAAGAAGAAAAAAACATACAAACAAAAACTTTCAGCCACCGTCAAAGCCATAACTGCGTGCTAGGACTAACGTCACGTATAACGGAATCTTTCAGCCAATCAAAATCGATAGCTGTCCCTTTTTTCAGCCAATCACAGCACAACTGTCTTAGTGGTCGTCTCACCAGCAGCCACCATCCGGTAACGTTAGGTAGTTTAGCGTCAAGCTGGCTAAGAAGCTAACCCACAGAAATATCTTGTGTTTTTCGCTTGAAACATACTGAAGGTAGCAGTCGTCCGAGTGACTAAGTCGAAGGCCTGGTTGAAGGTAAAGAGTCGTGTTTTTCTTCTCGTATGTGCTGTAGCTAGCCGAGCGTCGCAGGAGGGGGCGCAAATGTCACATAACGTGTTGTTATGTGGCCAGTTGGTAAGGTTAGCTAACAGAAGCTAATGAAACTTTGAGCAAAAACCTCCTGGACGTCAAATTTAGGAAATTTTAAACAACGTTATGATCAAATGGCTAGGGCGTGTTACCGTCGAAAATAATAATACACGCATTTCGTGGTCGGGCGTTTCGTATTAGTAACGTTATTCCAGTAGAAGAGCTTACGTAACGTTACTGAATGAACTTTCTTCTCATGGATAAATAATAATAAGCACGATGACAGATCACTTCCCACCGACCAGTCGGTGCCTTTACCACTATTATGTTTAACTTCTTTTAATATATCTGTCTCTCAAAACAATGTAAGTTAATGTTTATCTCATCTCAACCGTGGATAACTTTCAGCTAACTTCCTTCCTCAGATGCAGTTCATGCTGCTGTTCAGCCGGCAGGGAAAGCTGCGGTTACAGAAGTGGTATGTGCCTCTGTCCGACAAGGAGAGGAAGAAGATCTCCAGAGACCTGGTGCAGACCATACTGGCCAGGAAGCCCAAGATGTGCAGTTTCTTAGAATGGAGGGACCTCAAGATTGTGTACAAGAGGTAAGTGAAGTACTGGCTGTGATATCCTTACACTCACTTTGTCTACAGTATGCTTTACACTCATGGACAAACATGTGTAGATGTATTTTGCTGTTTCTAACCTTTTCAGACCTTTGTCTTATCATCTGAACAAGGTTTTCAGCACACGCTTGAATCTCTCAGGTTGTTTTCAGTATTGTTACTCCACTCATCTGTGACATGTTCTGAAACAGGCTTGATTTTGATCAAAATATCTATTCAAATCAAATCAGTCTCGCGAAAGCTGCTGACTACTTGCTTATCATGAGATATTGCAGCCAGCTCGTTGAGTTTATTCCTGCCTATGGAAATAGTTTCACATAATAATCTTTACGCCCAAAGATGTGTTGAAATTCAGTTTGTTACATCACTTGTGTATCTGCCATGGCTTGTTTATGAAAACCAATGATTCACTGATTATTATGTGAAGCACTGAGATTCCTGGCATTTAGATCTCACCTTCTGGTGTGTTATGAAAGCCAGAAACACCTCCTCTCTAATAGCAAGTGCCAAACAATAGAGGACAGTGATACAAATATATAAGGAGTGCCTGATTTTTTTCTGGACATATGATTGCTGTGTCATAAAAATACAAAATACATGTCCTTGTGTTCAATATAATAAAGATAACTAATAAACAAAGACAAACAACAAAACAGCCAGGAGACAGTGACGCAGTACTGCAGCACTGAAAGAGATGTTTAATTTATCCAATGTAATATCCCTGCAATAAATCCTATCTGAGTAAAGCCTACAATGTTCTAGAGATGTTGATTCAAATTTCATTTATTAAAATGTGTTTTTATTCTATTTGATGGAAGGGTTGAAGTGTCAGGACTGTATAAAAACAGATGCTTTCATTGGTTTATTAATGCCAAGGTACACCATGATGTAGCCATAGCAGCAAATACTTGCATAAACTAACGTTTTTCCTTTAAAGGCCAGCTGTTGTGTGACTGCAGCTGAGTCCCTGTGTTTTATTTCAGTACAGATCTGTATTCTTGAGTGTGGACAGTGATTACAGCCATGTTATTAACATTGACATGTTTCTGAGAGAGCAAAGGTATTTCTGTTTGTACACATCACCGCCATGTTAATCGGCATGCTGCCTTTTTATTTCATCACTTCCTTAGATATGCGAGCCTGTATTTCTGCTGTGCAGTAGAGGATCAGGATAATGAGCTGATCACCCTGGAGATCATCCATAGATATGTGGAGCTGCTGGACAAATACTTTGGCAGCGTGAGTCTCGTAAATTTTAGACATATAACATGCTGAGTGATAGTGGGAGGGGGAAAAATACTGCAATTTACTGCAAGAAAGAAAATGTTCAGTTAGGACAGGCTCTCTTCTGATCTACTGCTATTTGGGGTGTTGTGGTTTCACAGGTGTGCGAGTTGGATATTATCTTCAACTTCGAGAAGGCCTACTTTATCCTGGACGAGTTCCTGCTGGGCGGAGAGGCCCAGGAAACATCCAAGAAGAACGTGTTAAAGGCCATCGAGCAGGCTGACCTGCTACAGGAGGTACGCACAGTTCTTTGTAAACATACCTGAACCTATTTGAGGGGCAAACCATAGTGTCAGGTGAAAAGTACTTGGAGTAGGGTGGGGATTTATGATTATTATTACCTGATGATGTATTTCTCAATTAATTGATTAAGATAGATTAAGCTGCTGGTTTCAGTTTATCAAGCTAAGCAAATTTGTGGCGTATTTGCTTTAAGAATTATTTTAACAAGTCATCCATTATCTTATAATTGCCTTTTAAATTTTCTATTTGTGTAACACAGCCATGCTAATGTTAAACCAGACACAAGCATACATCCAAGATGTTGAGGCATCGCTTTTTTCACCCTGCGGCCCTCTACACCTTCATTTGTCATCTGCCGTAATCTCTTTATTTTAAGCCTGCAGCGCTTAATTAATACCTCCCTCTCCCTTGTGCCAGTGTGATAGAGCAAGTGCTGTCCTGCACATTGCATCGCTGTCTAGCTGTAGTCATTTGCAGTCAACAGAATCAGCGCTCAGTGTTTTATTTATAGCAAAACACGCAGCCTTATTGTTTAATGGCTGACTGTGCAGCAGGCCTGCAAAAGGTTTAACTCACTGGAATGACCTGTTCCCGTCACACATTTAGTAAATTGCAGTTATGACTCATGTACTATTAATTACAATTTGGAGGCGTACTTTGCGCTGCAAAATTTATAACAAGAAAGCAACATTTATCTATCTTTCCTTCATCTGCAGGAGGCTGAGGCGCCACGGAGCGTTTTAGAAGAAATTGGGCTGACATAAATCCTCATGCTGCTGCCTCACAGTTCTTTCTCCCAGATGCAGATCTGGCAACCTCCATGTCTCTATCCCGTCTTCTCCTGTTCACTGTGTCAGTGTTGTATGTGTATAATCACCATCTATGTACTGTATTATTCTGTACTGTACTATCCTGTAATGTCCTTTGAATGTGGTGCCAACTGTGGTTTTAATGTGTCCCCTATGTACAAGCTCCCTCACTGTATTTTGCAGTACTATTGGCATACTTCACTCCCTTAACTTCTTAAAACTCCACAGAGTACAATGTAGCGACAATATAAAAACTCCAGCATCACATCAATGTCATCCATCATCACCGAATGCAGAGTTGTGTGCGCTGACTTTTTGGCTTAAAGGACTTTTTAAGGTGCTGTTGTAGCTGCAGTTGGTGCATCCCGTACAAGTCACAGAGCTAAGTGTCTGATTTCATGAAAAATGAATACTCTGTGATCTTTGAAAAATCCAGGTCGTTCAATAAAACTTAAAGCTGTTAAGGTATTTCCTGAATCCTCAGACTCTCCTACCCGCATCTGGATGATAAAAAGGTTTGTAACTTGTTTCTTAGGTTGACTTTGTCCTAATCCAGGTAGGCAGAAATGGCATATGTCCTTGCTCTTCTAGCAAAACAGAAAAATATTAAAACATAATTTGTTTGTATATATAAAATACAGGAAATAATCATCTATATAGTAGTTGAACTGATAAAAGTTTCAAATTTGGTTCCCATACAAAATGAGCAAGGAGAAGTCATTTTGTGCTGTGAACTCTCGATTAGATAACAGGCACAACTTGAGAAACGGTTTAAAAGTCTTTATTTTCCGTGGAGCGGAAATAACTTATTTTCATCCAGATGGTTAGGAGTCTCTTTGAGTGTTACTAAGTGTTTTTTTTTTAAGATCATCAAGTATTTTTTTCAGAAGACCTGATGATTAGTTCTGTGACTCAAATGTAATGGTAATCATGAGGCACCAACTGGGACTCGTGCTGTTATGGGAATCACTGACACCAATTAAGTGAGATTTAACAATTACTTGCAATTGATATCAGTTATATCAGTGCTAAATAGGTTTGTTCGGTGATTCTCCTCCAGAATCTTTTTTCATATTTACTTTTCAAGACTTATCGTTTACCTTTGGTAAACACGAGCTGTTTTGTGTAATTAATGTTCATGTTTGTTGAAATTGTCTTCTGTTCTTTATTTTTCAGACAATTGACTAATTTTCCTGACAAAAAATATATAACACTGAAGCTTGTAATGGCCTCTGAAGATAGGTCTTAGGTCAGGATAGGATAGTGACCTAAATAAAAGACACACTATTTTATGTATTACAAAACTTTGGCTTACTCTTAAAAACTAACCTATGACCAAAGAACACTGTGTTTTACCTTCTCAGTGGTGTCTATGGAAGGCTAACGTGGCAGGAAAGGGATTTAGAACTGCAGGATATTTGACAAAACGATTTATGTGTGGGTTATTTTACACAACATACCAGTATTATGTAATTATTCCAATGCATTTTAAGATTGGTCTATCCTGAGTTTCTTAATGGAGTAGGAACATAAGGAGATGAAGTGCACATATCAGGGTACATCATTAATATTCATCACTGTCAGCTTGTTCACTTGTCAGTAGGATGCAGGAAAACAAGCCATCAAGTAATGAATAGATACTCATCCAAACTCTATGGCAGTCACATTTTTTAGCTGCATTCTCAAAACCACAAAGTGTTTCTCTTGAATTCACAAGTAGTTGTTAAATGAGTTCATCATTTTTTGTATTAAACACTGCCAACACATTTGCCAACATTCTTTTCTTATATTTTGAAGTTATTATTAAAAATAAATGTATTCAGAAAGAAACCCCATTTCTGGATCTTTTGTTTTAGATTTGTTTTTACTCAGCTGCAACAATAGTGATCAAGTGTTCAATTATTAAAGCAACATTAACCGTTTTACAAGAGCAAAATATTCACATATGTACATGGTGTCAAGTGACTGTTCAAGAATGTATTCCTCTCTATACAGTCATAGTTATAAGGAGAAAAGCCAAAACAAATGTACAGATTTTCTTATGTAGAAGCCACTAAGAGGCACTCGTGTCACTTTTTCCAGCAGGCGCACTTGGTATTTAAGTCTTCTCACTGTCAACACGGGGACTCTCATCCACATCATTGTTTTTCTGAAATAGCTCTGTATCATTTATTTCCCGATGGGGACTTGTTGCAGTGAGATTCTCCATGGTCTCCTCCTTTGACTCTCGCTCCTTTTCAGACTCACCAGATGTGCCTGTCTCTTCAGGCAAATGGTTTTTCTTCTTGTGCTTCTTCTTGTTCTTTTTCTTGCTCTTTTTGGACTGTTTGTGGTGGCGGCGTGTGTTGAGATCATCATTACAGGTTTTCCCATTTCTATCTGGTTTCTTGGGGCTCCTTTCTCTACTTTGCTTCTTTCTTTCCCCTTCTCTGCTTGAGCTTCTTGACCTTTCTCTGGCTTTTCCATAAGTGTCTGTGTCTTTGTCTCTACTGTCTCTCTCTTCACTTCTATTCCTAAACTTGTGCTCCCTGTCTTTTTCTCTACTCCTGTTTCTCAGCTTGTCTTGCTCTCGGTCTCTACTTAAACTCCTCGACCTGTCCCTACTTCTGCTCATATACCAGTTGTTCCTCCTGTCACTGTGTTTGGATCTGGAAGACCACTTGTCCTCTCTATGCTGGTGGGAGGCCCTGCTCTCTCGACTCCTCTCTCTGCTCGTGCTCCTCCGCCTGTTGCCCTCTCGTCTGCAGTGTGATCTCTCAGATCTCGGCGGGCTCCTGCTGCAGTGACGTTGCCTCCACGATCGGTCTCCGTATCGCTCTGATTGCCACCCGTCTCTGCGACTCCCCCTGACGCTGCGGTCTGGTGACATATGTAGGTCTCTGTCAGCCTCCCAGAATTCATTGCCAGGGTTTCGAAATACATGTAGGAAGTTACAGTGCTTCCCTTTGGGGCACTTCTGTCTGTCAAACAATCCTGAGAGGAAAAACAAACACAGGCAAGATAGTAAATACACTGAACTGAATATTGTGTGACATTACTGTGAAGTAATGTAGTACGTAACTCACCACATATAGCGTTCTTCCACCGTGTTACAGGACATAACTCACAATGAAGCTGCCGGCCTGCGTACCACCTCCCATTGAACTTGATTAAGGCCTCTTTACACTGCTCCTCACTGGACATTCAAGAAAGACAATAGAACACAGGATGAAGAGTTTTATCCAAACATTCAAACACGTACAGTTTATTTACTTGGAAAAAGTCATGAAGCAGTTGTGTGACGACTTACGTGTCAAACTGAATGTAAACATTTCCTCTCAGGTGTGGTTCGTAATTGCAGCTGACCTAGAGTAAAGGTAGAAATGAAACCAAATATGTATTTTTAGTGGAAATAATTAGATCACCCATCAAGTGAATGAATAGTGAAGTATTCAGAGGAAAAACATCTTCAGTTCTTACGGACATCAGTAAAAGATCTAGTGACACATTATGCAGAGTATTTCATTCCCAATACATTAGAATTTTACTTCCCAGATAAAAGAAAGAAAAATTTTACTTTATATTGACTTCCTTTAACTGATAAAGCATCTTAAATGAGTGTCAAGACATCTATAAGACATATACAGTCAGTCCAGTTGCCTTTGACTTGGTACTTCAAGACTTATTTGACATACTATTACACACATTAGGAAATCAGATTCCAAGAGAAATCAGTAACTGAAATCATGACTTACTTAAAGTAAGTGTATTAGTGATACAATAGGCTCTTTAATGAGAGCATTTTTTCTCTTACGGCGCAAATGAGTGAAACTGTCAAATGGTGCCAAATTAATCTGGCTTCTAGAGCTTACTTTGTGTTAGTTTAAGTTTCAAGTCAGACTTTGAATAAAATTAATTTGAAAACAAAAGGCATCAGTTTGTGTAATGACATTTCCTTTCATCCTGCCGCACTGCTGGCACAGAAAGACTGTGTTACCCATGTGAAGTCTTTGTCATGCACGTGTACATGTGAAATGCAGGTTAGAAACTTGTTTACGTATACATGGCTAAGAAATCTAGCTGGGGAAATCTGGTTTTCTGGTAATTCAGGTACTTAAGTGAATGTAAACACACTGACTGTCCTGATCTAATCATACCTTGAATTGCACCACCTTGCCAACACTCTTTAACTCCGGCAGGACATCATGGTAGAACTCGAGGAAAGATTCCTGCAGCTCCTCCTCGCTGTGTTCCAACCAAGCATCAATGTCGTAATCATCGCGACGTGACTCCTCCATGCCAAACGTTATAAACATACCTCTGATCATCAGAGTCGGGCTGGCTGTGGGATAAACGTGCTTCCGAGAGCATCTAGACTCACAAAGACAGAAGAGAGGAGAATATATTCACAGAAAGGGGAAAAACTTCTTTAATGCGTCCCTACATCCAGTTCAACATCACAAGTCACGGCAAAATAGAAACAAATAGTACCTTTCCCCAAATCGACATGCTCCGGTCTTAAGGAAGAACGGACAGTTGGCTACGTCACGCTCAGTCCCAAAGTTCTCAGAGTTCTCCGTCACAGGAGCCTCAGGATTCATCCATGGTCCTCCATTATCTAGCTGGAAGTGAGAACGTTAACAAAAACATATACCATTTAGTTGGAATTTAAACTACAATGAAGTGTTACACTTCACAAATTATACACTCCATGTTCCTCTTAGCTTTGATTTTTTTACATGATCACAAAGACTTCTCATGGACTTAACTGTTTTACAGGTTTTTGTGCACTTTTGGTAACAGAGTGGTCACGGTAAGTCGCTCTTGATAGAAGTTAACACAATTGGTAAAATCCAAAGGTTAAATATGATCAATGCACAGGCAAGAAAAATACCAATATTGATATGTGACTGTTTGAAATGACATGATAGGCGATATATTGGCTTTAAACACATAACTAAACATTTTTGATGGAAATCTCTTTCATTTGGTTATTAAACGGTGAATAAAACATGTACTCAGTGGTACATTTTCCAGTTTAAAAAACAAAATTGTCCTGGTGAAAAATGTAATAGACACACTATTAAAAATATATATATATATATACCTGATTTTCAGCTTCATCCAACATTTTCTGAACAGCCTCCTACAAATGGTGTAAAGACATGGCTGGTGAAAATGTGTAGAGGTCAACATACTGCAGCATATCTGTTACTGTGTGTTAAGACCACATTCACAAGGACTGACATTTCAAAAGTTCTGGATGTTTGGAAAGAAATTTCACAGGCTGTTTTTCACATAAAGTAAAAGATACATCCTTGTAGTGGGAGCTGAAGGGTTTTTCTCTTTGTGTGTATCTTAGTTAAGGAGTTGGATGGTTGCTTGTACCACTCAGTCAAGGAAAAAAAGAACCAGGTGCAAAGCATTAAACACATTTTATAAAACAAACACTCTGCTGGTAAGATATGTTTAACTTTATGATTATCTGAACCTTCCCTTTTTGGATGGATAATATAAATAGTCACAATAAAGTAGAAGAGGATATATTTCTTATTTTTTCTCTATCCTCCTGAGGCCCGTATCACCTCTCTGCCTCGCTTCTCCTGCTGCTTCTGCTCTTTTTCCTCTTGTTCTCTCCTCTGCTGGGCCTCCCATTCCTCTTTTATCATCCGCTGTGAACACAAAAAGACATGATAAAGCCAGTGAATATTAACATTTTATTTAGATTAATTGGCCAAAAAGGCTCGGGTACGCTGGTCAAAAGTGACGGCAGTAATCTCCTTTGTCAGGCTCCAATTATTTATGTAATTTGGGAAAAATTGTCACTGCCACGGTTATTGTTGTTGAAACTTGAACCCTCTCTGTTTATTGCATTAGTGAAGGGGATTACTTTTCTGTCTTTGGACACACACATAGGATCAAGTCATTGTTGGTTTTGGTCTTTCCATGGTATTTGAAAACATTCTAAAGAATATCTCCAGAATGAACACTTAAGTACAGTAAAGTACAGTAAAGCTTCTGTCTCCTGACCAGACCCTGAAACCCTACAGTACTTCATCAGTGTGAACACATACACATCTGTAATCTAGCTATGTTTACAAAGTGTAAATAAGTTTGTCTTGAATTGTCCACACTCCTTATGATGAATACAGACAGTAGATTACCTCCTCCTCCTCTTTCCTTTTCCTTGCAGCTTCCTCCCTCTCAGACCTCAGCCTGAATTCCTCCTGGGCAAGCCTCTCTTTTTCCAGCCACTCTTCGTGCAGCCGCAGTCTGAGAAAACAAGCCAGACACCACTCGGATACAATGACGATGAATAAAAACTGTGTAGGCAAGGTTTCTGTGCTGCCTATCAGTGACGGGCCAGCTGCAGGACAGCAGAGTGATGTTGACCTACCTTTCCTCCTCAGCAATATCATTATTCTCACTATCCTCATCATTTATTTCTTCATCGCCAGGCGCTCCATTTTTTAAACCTAAAACTGAGTGAATGTTGTGGTTAGTCTGGCTAAAGGTGCAGCTACAACTGTAGAAAACATTAAACCAACATGAAAGCTATCTTCATACCATTTCCTCTGGCTTGGGCAAGAGCTTGCCGTTTCCGTTTTCTTCTCTCTTTCCTCAGAGCAGCCCTGCGTTGCTTTTGACTATGGTGAAAAATATTACATTTGCCATTACAGTGGTGACCAGGGTGAAATCTGTGTAGTGAAACTAAAGAAAAGACATTATTTCACAGCAGACATTTTGAGGTGTAACAAAAAAGGTAAATTGCTGCATTACAATCTTTGTTGCCAAAGTCAAAATATCAGCTTTAAACGTAAAATATTAACTTGTCCTCCAAACAACTCAGTGAGTCAGTGATTGATAACAATGCAATCCAAACAGGAGTATGACAGACACACCTTGGGAACCACTGATGTGAGCATTCAGTCCTGCTCTAGGTGCAGTGCACCTTGAAGACAAAATACGGTCTTAAGTTACTGTGATAACGTTGTAGAGATGAATCAACAACTCCCTAACCCCTAATACAATCTCTACATATACTGGGCAGCGTGTTATTAGCTTAGCGTTAGAGTGCTGTAAAAGTTTAATATATGTAATACACTATAAAATACACGGTATATGTGCAAATTGCAGTATAGTCACATAATTAACAGACTGTTAAAACATCTTTCTGCAGTCTAAAACGTAGGCATTATCGGTAACTTAAAATGTAACGTTACTTTAGCTTTAAAAACGTATGTTAGCAGTTAGCTTACTAGCTATCACAGGACTAACGTTATCACATTGCATTTACGACACTGTAATAGCGTTTATTATGTTTATTGTGCTATTGTGGTCCACCACCCAGACATTAGTGGATCATCAAGTTACTACATGACTTAAAGAGAGATACATACCTTAACACGGGAGCAAAACTCAGTGGAGTTGATGTTGCCATCACAGTCAACGATAGCTAACGCTAGCTAGTTACTTAGCTCGGCTACTATTAGCATGTCAACGACTTTTAGCCTCGTTATTTCTTCCCATCCGCGTTAAAACAAATATTAGGCTAAATGTTCTCTTAATTGACAAGATATTTTCTAAGAGAGCTTGGTTTGTCAGAGTACTGACATAAGTGAATAATTTCTGTTTGCCGTGAACCTTAGTTAGCTGCATGCGGATTTGTTAGCAGAAGCGGTACTGTGGAAACAAAATACTTCCGGGTTAAAACACAAAATACAGTTTTTCCTATTTGAGTAAAATTTAGAATTTGAGTATATTTTTGTTTTATCTTGTGTGCTCAAAAATAAAATTCATAGTAAACGTTCAGATAGTTTTGTACAAGCCAGGGGATAAAAGCTCCTTTTAAGTTAGGCTTAATTGTCCATTCAAATTAAACCAAATGTATCAAAAATCGTTGTTCATTACTTTTAACATCTTTATTGAATAACTTTACATCAAATAAATTGATTTGCACTTTAGATAGCGACTACATTCCTATTGATAAAATACAGTATATGGTGAAAAAATATGTCAACAAGAAAGTAGTTTTTGTAACCAAAAAACTTACCAAAAGTTTTGGCCAATTATTTAAATCCCCCCCACACAAGTCTTAAAATAGGAAAGCATCTGTACTGTAACATTGTTTGTGACTTCCTGGGCTTGCTAGTGGATTGCACACACAAACACACTTTATGTTCACATTTCAACACAGATGCACTCTAAAAACTCTGAGTATTTTGTCATGTTTCCAATACTGCCACTCAGCAGGTGGCAGCTCCCTCTCCAAAAATAGCAACTGCTAATAACACAGAGCAGTACTTTGCAAGTCCTTTTATTTAGGCACCCTTGATATCCCTGGCACTCTCTCTCTCCCTGCCACTCTCTGTCATTCAATCTTTTTATCTGGCGTTGGTCTGAGGAAGAAGGCAGGCCTGGAACAGCAGCGGTAGCAGAGAGCCTGAGGCACCACAGCATAAAGGACATTGATCAGCAAGAAGACAGGCTGACTGTCAGCAGGCACTCTGTAAGAGAACGGCGTCCGTGTGTGAAGAGACGCACCGATATGAGAGAACTGGGCCTGTGAAGTGAAGCAGAGAGGGGGAAATGGGAAAATGACAATGGTGACTAAAAGCTTCACAGTTAGTTTATTCACACTAACAGGAACATTGTTTTTCTCACTTACTCATAAAGATTTTGCATAGCATCTTGCACAATACAACTGCATGAAGATGATGTCTCTCTGATATGTGGAAAAAAAGTCCACATATGAGGATACATTTTTCATGAAGGAAAAACACAATCTCTTACACACCCTTAAATTTCACCGCACTTAGATGTTTAGTGCCAAGGCATATTTGTTTCCAGGTGCAGTAGTCCACCTCAATGAAGTTAATTTTTAGTTATAATTTCCCTGATTCATGTAATAATAATAATAATAATCCTTATTTGTAGAGCACTTTTCAAAAACAAGTTACAAAGTGCTTTAACAAGTGTAACGACAATAATACCCAAGAGACAATAATACAAAAAACAATACAAGATAAAAGCATGAAAACATTGAGAAGACTAAAATACAGATAAATATAAAATTAGTAAAATACAATAAAATAAAGTCAAATAAGATCGGGAAAGGCTCTCCTATAAAAGTATGTTTTAAGAAGGGACTTAAAAGAGTTCACTGACTCAGCTGACCTGATTTCCTCGGGCAGGCTGTTCCAGAGCCTCAGGGCCCTGACAGCAAACGCTCTGTCCCCTTTAGTTTTCAGTCGAGACTCTGGAACAGACAACAGACCTCTGCCCGAGGATCTCAAGGTACGTGCTGGTGTGTATGGAACTAAAAGGTCAGAAATATAACAAGGCGAGAGGCCATGAAGAGCTTTAAAAGTGATCAATAAAATTTTAAAGTCAATTCTAAAACATACTGGGAGCCAGTGTAATGAAGCTAAAATAGGAGTAATGTGGTCATATTTCTTTGTTCTGGTTAAAAGCCTGGCAGCTGAGTTCTGGACAGTCTGGAGTCGATCAATAGATTTTTGGGTTAAACAGGTGAAAAGGCTGTTGCAATAATCCAGGCGTGATGAGATGAAGGCGTGTAAAATGGTCTCAGTGTCCTTAAAAGTTAACATAGATCGAATTTTAGCTATATTTCTAAGTTGATAAAAACATGATTGAACAAGCTTTGTGGTGTGCTGCTCGAAATTTAAATTACTATCAAACCAAACACCAAGGTTCTTTGCCACAGGCTTAATGTGATTTACTAGCAAACCAGCAGATGGCAGTATTTGATTTGCCATCTGCTGGGACCAGGATTTCTGTTTTGTCTGAGTTCAGCTGGAGGAAATTATTTGACATCCATTTTTTAACTTCACAAAGGCAATTGTTAAGTGAACTCAGCATTCCAGGGTATGTGGATCTGTGGCAAGTATATTTGTGTGTCAGCATAAATATGAAAAGAAATGCCATGTTTATGGATAATATGTCCAAGGGGAAGCAGATACAAGGAAAACAAATGGGTCCTAAGACCAAGAGGACCAAAAAATGTATCATGTCATGCAGCCATATTGCATTCTTGTCTAATGAGATATTTTGTGGAGTTCGCTTTATTTCTCCCTGCGTTCTTGTGTTAAACATCAGTGAAAAACTTGTAAAACCAGGAGTCAATCCTCTGATACCAAATCCTGGATGCTTGCTGAAAAAAGTGCACCATCACATTCCTTTGTAGCAATGTTTGAGATATCTTGACAACATTTTACAGATCACATAAAGGAATAATTAAAAGAAAACATAAGTAAAACATCAAAATGAGCTCAGGGAGCAACTGTTTTAGGGTGGATTATTCCTTTAATGGACTGATGATCCATAAAACAAATTCTGATATTGCCACTCATTCTGAGATATGTTTTTCAACCTGACAGACTCCTGCCAGTAACCTATTAATAGAAAGCGATTGAAAAAACCCACAGGACATGCCTCATAGCAACCACAGCTGTCAGAGCATCACCTTGCCTATTTATAGTGTGGCAGAACAGCTGACATTTAAGTGAATACAACCATTCCTCTTGGTCTGAAGTAAGCTCCTGCCCTTATCCCACCGATGAGTGACGCGTCAGCCTGCAGCTCAAACACAACAGCTGCTTTGTATGGTTGCAATGTGATTGGCTCACTAGCTTCTCCCATCACTCTTCAGTTTCCATCTTTAGATGTGAACAGATACAGTAGTGTATTTTGTGCTGATTCAGACCATATCTGTTAATGCAGATCCACTGGTGTTTGACTGCACTGAAGAATAACTTCAACAGAGACCAATCTGCAATCAGTGTGCTGGACTGTTTCTTGTTTTCATTTTTCTCTTAGTTGTCATACTATGTCAGCTGTTTATTGCTGCTGTTCGGCTGGTTGTCTTTTACTATTATTATTATTTTTATTGTTTGTTTTTGTTTGTGTTTGTTTGTTGTTGTTTTTCTCCTCCCCAAGCCCCCCTCTCTGTTCTATTGCAGGTTTCGTTGCTTTCTGCAATTGGTGTTTCCCACTGCTATTCCCTGTTGTCCCCACCTTCCATCCCCCTTCTCTTGCAGGTCTTGTCCTTTCTCTGTGCTGCCTGTTTGTGCCCCCCTATCCCCGTGTCTGCCCCCCTGTCCGGCCCGGTGACAAATCAATACATAATTAAATAAATAATAAAACAGACAAAGGAGTATATTAATACTCTCTTGTTAAAGTAAAATCTGTCTGGCACAATATGGTATCCAGGCCATCATACTCTACACCAGGCTGCTGGGCAGGACAGGTTTAAAAAAAGAAAAAAGAAAAAAGTCATGAGCGAGCATAATCCGAAACACAACCACTATCATACAGAAATCCTGCAATAAATGCAGGAACACCAAAAAACAAACAAAAAAAAAAAAAAAAAACAATCTGCAATCATTATATAGACAAGAGCATTCGGGAAGTGCATACACTTGGCCAGATGGCCACTGTCAGTCGAGCATTGCCTAATCCTCCTTAGAATGATGATGTCATGTAGGTGGGAAAAGGGTTTACACAACGCAACTGTTCCATATAGACGACCTTTGATGAAAACCACTACAAGGTCTGGATAATTTACCCTGGCAATTATTTCGTCTATAAAGAGAGTTAGAGTCTAATGGATCAGTGTTATCTTCTCTGTATCTTGGTAATATATTGTAAAATTAAAGATATTGTCTATAGGTTTGGTGTCCTAGTTTAAATGTAAAGAAATTCTGCTGAAATGAACTCAGATAAATATACAGGTTTAGTACAGAAAAGTATAATAATAATAATGAATAATTAATTAACAAAGCTACAATGTGTTTTACAGAACAGAAAATGACATCATAAGACATAAAATAATAAACAAAAGTATATAAAATTATGTGTGAGTGAAAAGGTAAAATCAAAGGACAAATTCAATATTCACAGAAGCTTTCTTAGAAAGAGGAGATTTGGATCAAGTTATTTTATGCTGCGTTCATGTCACATGGAATGGATGGTAAAGAGAAAAATTCATCATCATTGGAGAACTCAAGATGGTTGTATGTTTATAGAGTTGGTTGTGTGAGTCTAGTCAAGTCAAGTTTAGTTATAAAGCACATTTGAAAAAAAACAGAGTTGACCAAAGTGCTGGAAAAGTTATACAGAAGACATAAAAAATAAAACCAGATAAAATTAAAACAGGCCAAACAATTAATGCCATACAGTAATAAGACAGAAAAACAACACAGTTAGATACAAAATAGATAAATAAGGGTTTGATTACATTGAACGACAGATTTTGGCTGAAGAGAGGCGTCTGATTTTCAGGCACTTCTGTATTATAAATTGCCAAGATGGATATATTACAACTCAGATGTTGAAGTGAACACTATTTACAATTTGGAAACAGGTAATTACGGCAACCCTCATATGAAATGAACGCGGTACACCTCTTATCTGGACTGTATGCTTGATTGACATCTCTAGACTCTCCGATTTGTTTTGTTGCACTTGTTAAGATGCAGTAAGACAGGCTTCACCTTTAACCTGAACAGAGGTCTAATCAGCCAGATTATGTGAATACACTTGCGTAGTAGTGCAGGATCTTTAACAGCAATGGCTTAGTTATCCTAAGAGAGTTATCCAAGAGCCAGGAATAACCACCAGGATGTACCTGTGCCAATGCTGCTGAGTGTACACGAGTCAGGTCTGGCATCCACTCACATCCTGGGACCATCAGCCCATAGATAGTAATGATGTAGTACGGCCCGGAGTACAGCATGCTCACCAGCATCTGAAAAACATGGATACAATCTACTGCTTCAGATATTTGTGTAATGGCAGTGTTAGGATGAGAGTTTGGTGTTTATGTCACTGAGTTACCTGTACTTTAGAATAGGCTGAAGGGTCTTTCAGGTAAGGCTCATACTGTTGTGCGTAGTCTTGACACCATTTGCTGGAACAGTCCAGGACAATCTAAAACACAAACAATTTAAAATACAGATGCACTCAACATAAAGAAATCATTCTTGCAATGTGTATGCATTGGGCAGTTGATCATCTTAGGGTTTCTTACCAGGCCTCTGAAGACACAGAAAGCAAAAGCAGGGATGAGGTAGATAATGAACAGTAGGTCTAGAGGTCTTTGGCGTAAACTTTTTCCCTCAGCCTCCTGCATGCTCTAAGAAAAGGCAACAATGTGATGGTCAAACTGTTGTTTTCTTTGGCTCTTTAGAATCTACATTGCATCTTCCTATAGCCACACAATCTATTTAGCAGTACAAGTGACTAATTGTACTGTAATGGACTGGAAAAATAGGCAAGTACTTAGCACACATTGTCTGCTTACAACTCCAAGGACTGAACTTGGCCTCTGACCTACTGTGTAGCACTTTCAGTGTATACGTCCTTGGCAGTTCCCATTTTTTGAGTGTGTGTGTGTGTGTGCATTTAATCACCTCTTGTATAGCAAAAAAAGCATCACACCTTTCACTTCACTTTAATTTTTGATTAATGAAAAGCTAAGTCAAAATACAATATTGAAAAAAAAAATTTTGGTTCAATTCTGGTTCAATCATATTCTTTTTTTTAATAACTGCCAGTTTTGATCCTGACTTACTGTAAACTGAACGTCCCGTGCGGCAGGCTGGCTGAAGATGCGAAAGCAGGCCCAGACAGACACTGAGATATATAGCATGTGGAGGAGGAAGAGAGGACTAACATGCGTCCCATATTTCCCTTGGAAAAGACAGAACAAGATAATATCTCACAGACACAAACCAAAGCATTAAAAGTAGCAGTATTTACAGTAAAATGTGCATGTGGGAGGTTACAGGGGCCACCCTAAACTAGCTATCTGAAAACATTCCATTATTTTTAGTGTACTTACCCACAACATTCCCAAGAATGTAGACTATGGCATGCATAAGAAAAGATCCCACCCAGTAGAGTCCAATGGCTCGGTAATTGTCCCTGTGCAAACCACGTAAAACTGCCATTGTCAAACCCAGATGAACACATTACACTTCCAAATACAGAGATGGATGGGATAGGTGGTAGGTGAACAATGCAGCTCTTACCCCCAAGTAATCGCAGCAATCATGAGCAGATACATGAGATAGTGCACACAGCCATCCCAATAGGAGATCATGTGCCCATAAGCTGTTTTAATATGTGGATCTGCCTGAAACACAGCACACGCTTATCAGTCAAAAAAATGCACAGGGGTGCATATGGTCAACACCCAAATAGGAATAGAAAACAATACTTGCCTCTCTGAGGTAAAATGTCACAAATCCATCAATGATGTTGTCCTGCTCCAGCCCGATGATCAGATTTACCACACTGAGGAATGCATACACTGCATACACTGGACAGATAGATGCATGCATTCAATTAATTTCAATTGGGTGACAAAACCACTGCAAACACTTTATGTTTACTGCAAACACTTTAAGTTTACTAAACATTTCTATCTCACATGGATACAATGCAAATATAATGTACTGTGCATCACTTTTATATTATTTTTATATTTTATATTATTCATTTAACAGCTCAAAATTGTATAACTAAAACACTACACACACATAATAACTTCTATTCATCATACATATAGCTTGATTTAAAAGTCAGACAGAACCCAAAGACTGCAAAACCATGCATTTGTGAATTCATACCATAGAAAAAAGGATCTACTGGGGCCTTCTTCTTGAGCATAAAACGGGCTGAAATGGCCAGGATGAGGACTGTTGTACATCCAGCGAATAAGAAAGCTTCAGCACTGAACCAGTGTAAAAAATATATATATTTGAAAAAAAATCTTTCAAATAATGCTGGTGACTGCTCCATTGGTGGTAACTTAACAGTTGTTTCATCAGCAGTAAAAAATTGAGAGGCACATTCAAAAATTAAAAGATGTAGGCCTATTCTTACTCACCTGTTGCTGTAAATGAGGGAATTAAATAAATAGCAGATGGGGATGGACATCAAGGAGAGCACAAACACCCCTGTTCCTGCAGACGCGCTCATTGCGGTCCGGGTTTGACCGATTTATCTTGTAAGAGAATTAAGAATTACAGATTATTCAGCCGCAACTGTTATGTTTAGTCTGTGAGTCATATTCCAAGGAATGAGGTAGCCTCGCGGTGTGTATAACAATGTAGCCTAAACAAGCACAAACTTGCAGTTTAGCTACCTCTAAATATGTCTGTCTTGTTTTTCTGTCTTTTTCGCGTGCTCTCTCTCTCCTTCTCCCTCTCTCTCTTCCCCCGTCTCTCTCTCTCTGTCCCTCCCTCTCTCGCTCTCTCTCGCTCTCTCCCTATACAATTCGTTCTTGAGTTGTAGTGTTTAGCTAAATAATCATAATTTGTTTATGATTATTACTATTATCTATAATTAAGCTAAAAAGGTTTGTTTATATTCTGCTTGTGAAAGTGCAGACTCTGACATCTAGCGGCCGATTAGAAAACTTGTAGCAGGCAGCAGGATATATATTTTATTTAATAACAAATGTGCTTTATACAAGGCAATGCAGCCAGGTAATATGAAACACTAAATGAACTTAATTATACAAATAATTAATAAACATGTTTATAAATGTATAGCTACATGTATTTGATACAGGATGTAAATATGCTTATTTATGTTTATTCACTGATTTATAAATAGATGAAAAAGTGGCTTATAATGACATTATGATGCTATTATGACATTTTGTAACACCCCCAACACATTTTGTCATTTTAATTTAATCTTTATATATATATATATTGTGTTTGTTTTATATCATTTGGGCTACTTCCTAACTTAAAAAGTTGATTGTTAAATTTTGTTCTTCAAAAGTTCAAAACCCGATATCGATGTGATGTATTCTTCTGAAACTGATTCTCGTTTATTTTGAACATACAGACCATCATATGTTCAAAATATTTTTATATTAATGAAGGCATTTTTTCTTTCAAATATATTGTAGGCCTATTTGTTTTCTATCTGTGTAATTATTAAGAGAGTGATACTGTCTTTCCTTATAATTTAATAATACCATTGAGGAAAAATGTACTGTAAATGTTAATCTACTAATAAAAACAAACTTGGAACACTTGAAGGAAATGGGACATTATAGTGCCACTACCACATCCTCCTTAAATGAGTTAGAAATACACGTGTAATATCACATCTTTCCCCTCGATCCTTTTCCTTTTATTTCTCTTTTATTTGTTAATGCCATTTTATTTTAATTTCATATATGGCCTATTGCACTTATTGCTTGTTTCCTTGTCGTGCCACTGCTGTCTTGTTGGTTTGCTACTCTTCAATTCAGCAATAAAGGTTAATGGGAAAAAAACGTATTTTCAACAAAGTCTGCGCCTGCGTCATTTCTGGAGAGACGCAAGCTAGCAGGTAACTAGCATGGATGTAAAGCTAAACATCTAAGAGCGATGGCGTCCGCAGCGATGGATACCACGTAAATAACAACACATACAGTACAACGGTCAGTGTATGTTCGCGTGTCATTAACGATTCGTTGTAGAGGCTGAATAGGAAATATAAGTGTGTCTTCATGGCGACCGGGAGCGGCGGCAGCGGCTTAGCGTCAAACCATGACGGTCAGGAGGCAGCGTCCAACTCGGCTCAGTCTGGAGCCGCTGCGGTGGTCTCCAACTTGCCAGCCTCCGGTCCTGGCCGGTCTGCCTCCCCGCCTGTACTCGGCCTTCACCGGGAGCCCATGTACAACTGGCAGGCGACCAAGAGCTCCCTGAAGGAGCGCTTCGCCTTCCTCTTCAACAACGAGCTGCTCAGCGACGTCAGGTTCATCGTGGGGAAGGGCAGACAGGCCCAGAGGATACCGGCCCATAAATTCGTCCTGGCCGCTGGAAGTGCCGTTTTTGATGCCATGTTCAACGGAGGGATGGCCACAACCTCGACTGAAATAGAGCTGCCTGATGTGGAGCCTGCAGCCTTCCTCGCCTTGCTCAGGTATGACAGGTGTTTACCATGTACGGGCCAAATTAAAGCCCATTTAGCAGTTAATCTGAATGCCATGCAAACTTCAATTTCAGTCACATTTGAAGGAGGATGTAGTTTACTTATTGCACTGCACACTGGCAATAACTAAATGGGAACAGTGACAGTGGGTACATTTAATATTATAACTCTCAGACCATTATAGGCCCTCCTGTATATTGAAAAGCATAAGCTCAGTGTAGTAACATATACTGCAGAGCTGAAACAACTAGTTGAACAACTTGATTTGTTCAACAACAAAAGCTAATCTGCACACAATTTGACAACCAATTAATTGTTAAAGGGATTTATTTCAAGTTAAAATGACTTGCAACTTTTCTTGTGATAGTGATTGTGTCTGATGTGATAGTAAACTCAATATCTTTAGGTTTTGGACAGTTGGTTGGACAAAACAAGCAATTTGAAGACTTCACCTTGGGCCATTGGACGTTAAGACGGGCATTTTTCACTATTTGTTGTAAGTCGTAGACCAAACGTATAATAGTTTTAAGGAAGAAAGAATCAGCAGGTAAATCAACAATGAATATGCCTGAACAGTGGCTCACTAGAAAGATCTTTAATTGGGGAATTGAGTGTGGACTTCCTGGGATAAGTGAGGGGAAAGCTTTATTTGGTATGATGCTTTTATTTAATTTTTTTTAAAAACCGATTACAGCACAATTTTCGTGATACTCAGCACAAATTGTTCGTGGTGGTGCAGAAAGAAACATGGTCTGCTGATGTTTGATGCAAGCCTAAATTAAGAACATCTTGTCGGATGAAAAACAACTACTGCGTGTGGAGCCTCATGTGAACCAGAATTTAACCAAAACTTAAAGATCTCGTTCAGTTACGTTCAGGTACATTAGTAGAAACATTAGAGAAAGAGGCAGGTTTCCTGGTCTTGCAAAGAAGAGAAAAAAACTTTGGTTGGTAGGGGGATTGAGGTAAGACTGAAGATGAAGTCTATTTTATGTTTTAAGGCCCATTATATGATGAGTTAAGGACAAGTAAAATGTCCTTTTAATATGTGATGAGTTCTTCTGGACGGGAACCTTTTGTGTGGTGATTTTATTTGTAGAGCATGGGACAGGAGAACGAGTTCTTTGTTTGCAATTTAATGTATAAAAGGAAGTTATGTTCATGTCTGATAATGTATCACTACTGCAACAGTTTTCTTATTGCAGTCCTAATACACTCATACTATAATACATTCAGAATAGTTTTCACAAAGGCTTTTAGAGTTGGGCACCCTTTTGAAATGTATGATAGAAGTACATACAATACCTGACACCAGATATAAAAGCACATTTCTCTTTAAATCCCGATTTTCTGATTCAAAAAAAGTGGTAAAAAACTCATGTTAAATGTTTTGTAGACGAGCATCTGTACAAGAGCACCGCCCAAGCAAATACAGTCTGAAATGGGCAAAATGTAAATCAGGTACTGTTTGATAAGAGGGGAAGACTATAAATCTGATCAGACATTTGATGCCAGCATTCGTACAAAGAAGTACTGCGGTTTGGTAGTGCTTTTTAAAGAACACTGTCTATTTTGACACCACCTACATACTGCAAATTCATTTCTGTCTTAAGATTAAGATAAAATGTGATGGCTAAAGTTGTCCGAATTACACTGAAGATAACAGCATGAATACCTGACTGACCACATACATTGTTCCGTTTCCTCTGTACAGGTTTCTGTATTCTGACGAGGTCCACATTGGTCCAGAGACTGTGATGACGACTCTGTATACAGCTAAGAAGTACGCGGTCCCTGCTCTGGAGGGTCACTGTGTGGAGTTCCTCACCAAGCACCTCAGAGCCGACAACGCATTCATGCTACTCACTCAGGTTATTGTCACGCACATCTACTGTAGTACATACCTGACATTTAAGCTGTCTGGCAAACAACTTTCAGTGGACCGTTGGTTTGCCACCTTGGATGTCACTTTATCGAAATGACAAAATTCATACTTATCTCGTTATCCTACGATCAGTTTTTATGCATTCAGAAACTTTTGGTTTTAATGTGCTGATGTTTTGAGTTATCTGTCTCTGTAAATTTTAGACGGTAGTCAAAGCAAAATGGAATGTCTTTCTAGAAATTGTGCAGCGGTGATCTGGATAATTCATGATATCCCTGTGATCAATTTTCACTGGATCTGCTTTCTACAAAATAAACAGTCCCAATAAAAACCATTAACATTGATTTCTTGTCATTATCCAGAGCATCTGGGACATTCTTTCTGGAAACACACATTGCTGTTTGGATGGTTTTTCATATGTATATTTTGATGCTTTGAGCACCACAAATAAAATGCAATTTAACCTTCACTGTATTGGAATGGCGGCAGAATTTTGCGATTGTGTCCTAATCTCAGCACAGAAAACCAAAACCCACTTCTTGGCCAGACAACACCAGGAGAAAGTGAGAAAATGTGTTGATAGTATTTTAGGTGACATCACTCTTTAAGGCACCAAAATAAGATCATTTTAAAGCAGGACAGTAATAGATGGTTTCAATAACAGCTGGTCTGATTGTAAGGCTGTCTTCCGGGGCAATATATGAAATAATGTAATAACATTGTTCTTTCTGTCTACTGCAAACTGTCTTGTATCCACACCAGACCATCTTCCAACCATCAACGGTTGCGTTTTTATGACATTAGCTGTTCTATTTTTGGTTTATGCTGCCGTTTGGTTGGGTTCAGCATTTTGTTTCCGCTGCTGGCTGCCTTTAGGCTGCATGTGTAGCCGCTTTCTGATCAAAAAACACTCCTTTTGTCCTGTCCAATATGGTAAAGGAGGAATAGAAATCTAAATAACCCTACAGAAAACAAGACAGACTCCAATCAGTCTACACCTAATTATCATTGTCATTGCTTGTTTACTCATTTTGATTTCATTAACATTTTATAAAGTTTGAAGGATATTTGTGCCGCTTGATTAGGATTTCCCAAATCATGGGAAGTCAAGATATGGGAAACTGCAGTATTTCGATAAAAATCTAATTTTTTCATTTCATTTTGCATCTTTATAATCTTGCACAATATTTAGTCAATTTTAAAAAAGCATTTACCTTTTCCACAGCTTTTTTTAAAATGCAGCAATTCTCCCTTTGTGCATGTAAAGTAAATGATCGGTCCCGACTAACAGACACTTAGATGGCTTCTTTTGTGCTTTGACTATAGGCAAGGTTATTTGATGAGCCTCAACTTGCCAGTCTCTGCTTAGACACCATAGACAAAAGCACTGCGGATGCAATAAATGCAGAGGGCTTTACTGACATCGACCTTGGTATGTGAGTCTTCTCGACAAAAATACTTCCTTTTCTACAGCATCTTCGGGGATGAGATGATGGCTATTCTGTGTTTTTGTGTATTTGTAGATACCTTATGTGCAGTGCTGCAAAGAGACACACTCAGCATCAGGGAGAACCGTCTGTTTGGGGCAGTGGTACGCTGGGCAGAGGCTGAGTGTTACAGACAACAGCTTCCCCCGACCTCGGAGAACAAACAGAAGGTTCTGGGGAAAGCCCTGCCGCTCATCCGCTTCCCACTCATGACTGTTGAGGAGTTTGCAGCAGGTAAACCTATCACAAAAATATAACTTGTTTCTCATGCTGCAGTGTCACTTTTTTTATTTTATTTCAACGCTATACTGACCAATACAAGCATTACTGAACATATTCATCATGTTCCTGATGTGTCCATACAACATAAACCACAGAAACCAGTTTGATATTCTTTCTTGTGCAACAGGGCCTGCCCAGTCTGGAATATTGTTCGATCGGGAGGTGGTAAATCTGTTTTTACACTTTACAGTAAACCCCAAACCACGGGTCGACTACATTGACAGGCCCCGCTGCTGCCTCAGGGGGGAGGAGTGCAGCATTAATAGATTCCAGCAGGTTGAGAGTCGATGGGGGTACAGTGGTACCAGCGACAGAATCAGGTGAGATGACAAACTTCAGCGGTCAGCTGTTAATCTGAGCAAACTGAATTTAAGTCGTTGGGGTTTTTTCTAATTTTCTCTCTGTCTTTCTCCCTCTATAGATTCAATGTTAACAGAAGAATATCCATAGTGGGTTTTGGCTTGTATGGTTCAATACATGGACCCACTGACTATCAGGTCAACATACAGGTAACTTTCTGCATTAAGGCTTTGAACATGACTTTAAATGAAAAAACTGCTAATATCATCAGTGTGTGTTTTGGGATAAAGAGTAATTTACATTTTCTGGTAGGGCTGGGTATAATTAAAAATTATTATATTAACATTGAGACAATACACCAGTTTAAATACCAATATAATCACACAAAATAAACTTCTTAAAAGTATAACGTTGTCTTAACAGCAGAAGCGCAAGAACCTTTTAAAAAAGCAAATTTATGTTTTAAATCAGAAACTGTCTGATCAAAAAAGTACATATCTGAGCAAGCATTTGATGCCACCTGAAACTTTTTGATACATTTTGTTCAGATATTGAGGTATTTAGGTTTGATCCTCAGCCCTGTTTTCTGGTGAATCCACTTTCCCTCATCCTGTATGTTGTGTAATTCCTCCTCAGTTAAAGATTTCCTGTATGTCCCACAATTAATTTGTACTACCTCAGAGAGTGTGAAGTGAGAACTTTTTGCATTCAGTTGTTGCTTACAAGTGAAGATCAGCGTGTAAAAGGTTTTTCAAACTGAGGAAAAGCACGACACCATTGTCTTGTAGCAGCATTGCATTATGAGCTGTAGAGACTGTTGTTGGTAGATAAATTGGTATCTCTGCCTTTCTTAAAGTGAATTTTTCCCTGTATGATCAAACTCAGTTTAAAGTGGCTGCGTTTACAGACACCACACACTGACACTTATTGTTTCTTTCAGCTACAACTGTTATGTTAAATTCAAATGTAGTTGTACTGGAAGAGATTAAGGCTGCTCCTGAAATTGTTCACCTATTCACTTTCACTATATGGGGAATTTTATGCAGAGCGTTGTGTACTGTATTACTGTCGGTTATCAAAAACTGTGTTATAACTCTAATTGGATAAGGCACAATGCATGATAAATTATTGTCCACATCTCAGATTTGTTCAATGATTCCAATATCAACTGTCTGCAATTTATAGAAATAAATTAAAAGCCTAAAATGTCACAGTACTTGATAAATGTGAAAATTAAAGTTTGATGATTTATGGGGCATCCCGGTAATCTAGGGCACTGCCACACTGACCATGTAAATCACAACATCCCCATGGGTTCAAGTAAGGCCAGGGACCTTTCTTGCTTATCATCCCACCTGTGTCTCACCTGATTTTCTGTCATTGCTTTACTGTTGACATTAAAACACAGATAAAAATGTTCCAGAAAATACCTGAATGAGTGAACGAGGGAATTATTTTGGACACAGCGCATCTCATGTTCACCACTTTTTACATTGCATTGTGCTAAAATTTGAGCCCACTAAAACGGTATAATTTAGTCAACACTAAAAAGGGACATAGTGGAACACATAGTGGATACTAAAATGATTGAGCGCAACCAGAAAAATAGACAACTAAACAGGTGAACACAGACACAAAAGGAAAGTACCCTCCCTGCTGTGTTTTAGTTGTTATAAAGTTGATTTTTCCTTGGCACCTTGTTATTTATTCACTAATGACATTATCCTGTTCTGTAGATCTTAGAGAGCGACAAACGCATTACACTGGGGCAGAACGACACAGGTTTCAGCTGTGACGGCACAGCAAACACGTTCAGAGTGATGTTCAAAGAGCCTGTGGAAATCCTACCCAATGTCAGCTACACTGCATGTGCCACCTTAAAGGTCAGTCTGAACTTGTTCTATTTAAAATATCTCTTAAATTGCATAAATTAACATGTTCTGTAGTTCCCCCTATTAGGATGCACCTAATCTTGCTTTGTAATTTTACACCTCAGGGCCCAGACTCCCATTATGGCACAAAAGGATTGAAGAAAGTGACCAAGGAATCAGCAACGGGGACCAAGACAACTTTTTTCTTTTTTAGCTCACCTGGAAATAACAATGGTACATCAGTGGAGGACGGCCAGATACCAGAGATCATATACCATACCTAGACGTAACACGGTGTCACGCAGGTACACTGAACCAGGGAGACCTCAGACTGCTGGGAAGACTGGACTGCTGGAGATATACGTAGTGCCTCATGATCCTTTTGAATAAAGAATGTGTGTTTGAGTGTGTATGTATGTGTGTATCTGTCTATACAATAGTGGTGTACAGACATGATCACAGCTCTGGTGTGGGGGGGATAAAAAAAAAAGCTTTTTGAGCATAATCATCAGTTGTAAATTATCTAAATACTGATGTCCTGTCTGTGTGTTGTTATCATTAAGCTGCCAGTGCAGGAGTTTATCCTGCACGAGTGTCAATTTTTGCTGATGCATTTACTGCAAGTATAACATTTGCATATTTTTTTTATTGTGCACTGTTATCATTTATTCAGCAGGTGTCTTAGAGTACTTTTGCATTGTATTAAGGATCCATGTGTGTTATGTAACTTTGCCAGTGGTACATGTTGTAATTTATGACTTCATGTTTGCTTATCACAACATTAAAATGTAAAACAACAAAAAAAACATTCTAGGACTTTTATGGCGAATTAAATGGAGGGGGTGGGTCTATTTTTAGCTTTTTGACACAAAAATGTGATCAAATTTGGTCTTCGGTAGATCATTTATGTATAGCTTATATAATTCCTCTTTCTGTCACTAGGTGCTGCCAGATACTCCACACAGCCAGCTAACAAACTGCTAAATGGATAAACTGGGAGGAGGAAGGAAGGGTAGATCAGCGGTTCCCAACTTGGGTGTTAAATCTGAGAGCTCAGCGGGATAGGAAAAGAAAGAACCATTTCTGCTACACAAGCATTTCATTTGCCTCTTAAGTTCTTTAATTATTAAAATTAAACAATCTGAGGGAGAAAGTTGGTTAAACTGCTGGAGTCAGATAAATGTACAGCCTTTACTGTAGGAAGGGTTTTTTTGATGGAACTGCTAAAACTAGACATTTGAAACATGAACCTCAACCAAACACTGATTTATTCTGTGGTCACAAAAAAATGTTGCTAAGCACTGGTTTAATCTTTACCGATGTGTTGTCTTTGAGAAGCTTGTCTAACTTGTTTTATCAAAAATATTTTGAAATGTAACTAGCTGTAAAATAAATGAAATGGATATGAATGTTTTTCACTGACATGTAGTAAATTATAAATTAGCAGAAAATAGAAACCCACAAGTGAAATTAGTATTTGGATATTTGACCTGATGAATAAAAACACTCACAACTTTAAAAATGTTCCTTAAGTAAATGTATTACAGTACTATAGTGTAGTATTAGTGCCTAACTGTACTAACTAACTACTAGAATTATCAATAGTGAAAGTTCTAAAAACAAATATGGTCAGAGCCCAAAGAGTACACAAAAACAGTTTGATTTATTTTCATATAAAGTAAGTCTTAATAAGTAAAGGTTTATTATTATGTACATTATCTACCTACAATATCACATGAGCAGCATGTTAATGTTGCAGCTGGTGCAGGGGTAGCTATTTGTAATTACTTTTTGTCATGTTGGGTAGCTCAATGTAAATTGATGTATAAACTGGTTTAATGTTTTGGATCTATAATGTAACTATAGTTGTCAAATATGGAGTGGAGTAAAAAGTACTTTATATGTCTGACAGTTTAAGTATAGACCAAAAGTTTAAATACTTATGTGCACATACTTCAAAATTTTACTTACATAGTGTGGAGTACTGAAAGTAAAAAGGTTGATGATCAATGATCTCTTCTCTCATACGCTATTGCACTAACATCACTGTTGCAATGTCCACAATTTTAAGAACAAGAACTAATGGAACAACTGAACAACAGACATTTAATTATATTAGAGTGCTGCAGTTTAATATCAGTTATAATTGATTAGAGTTTAAGATGCCAAAAAAAAGCAGCATAATTAGTAGCAGTATGTTGTCCCTAAAGCAATCTGTAACTTCAATAAATATAATAATAATAATCAGGATTGTCAGTGTAGCCTCAGTTGTGTCCTCCGTAATCCGGTTGCAAGTCTCAGTAATGCCAGATTATTTCTTGCTGGATGTGATCTGTTTTTATTCTGCCAGCAAGAATAAAATGAAGCCGTGCTGTCTGCCGAAAGCTGCGTCTACAGCACAGAGATGAAGTGCTCTTAAATTGCATAATCTGCACATTCATATGAGAAAGGCGGTGGAAACAAGGCCACTTTAGACGGCTGTGAGTGGGCTTTGACGAGGAGAGTGATCCATGGAGGCTGTCAGGTGAGTCACCAGGATCTGAGAGCTTCTCCCGCTGACTGCCCACTTAGACAGAAAGAACCAAGAAACTCAGTTTGAGACAGGTTTTCACCACCCACCAGACACAAACACTCAAAAACCAGGAGGACAAATAGACTACAGAACTAACAGTCCTGTGCTCTCACCTGTGTTGTGTAAAACAATGTTTCAAGGTCTTAGGGGACTATAAAAAAACAAGCTTGTAATGTATTCAGAGGTGGGGGGAAGTTTCCACTCATACTGAAGCATTAAAGAGGCAATTGAAGCTTATGGGGAATAACTTGAGCATGTGGATGATTTCTTACAGCTATTAGATTACAAATCCATGATAGTGATTTGTGATTTTCTGATGTGTGCGGTTGTATTTCTGTCTGTTTGGCTGTGTGTATGTGGGGTGGGTGGGTGGATAGCAGCAGAATGGGCTGTCTTTCTCATTTCTCATTCTACTTGAACACTAAGAGCATGGGAGATGATTTATTCCTCCGCTGTTTTTGACATCCTATGACATATGACTATACAGGACTCAAGTGTTGCAGAGCCAGAAAGTATATTTCCATAAGCAAACGAGAAATATTGTCTTAGCACAACCTGTTTCTCTATGAAGGCAAATTCTGTGGTCAAACTTCTTAGCGAACATCATATTAGAAGTGGCCTTGAAAGGAAAGTCATAAAGTCATTTATAGCCTGATTTATATTAGCCCGGTTTTCTTTTTTATAACGTTGTTTGTTGTATGTTGGGAAACCACAATGGAGTAATATGTATGATAATTTGATCATCTGAAAACAGTAATGCACCCAAGTGCCACAAAATGAGTAAATGACAAAAACAGATTATAGCAATGATTGAAAAGATGTAGGCTGAGGACAAAGCTCATTACACCTATCTTTCTCACAATACAAAAAGAGAACATTTATAAAGAACCTACACAATCCAGACAATGAATAAAAAGGTAGTTGTATGTGCACTGAGTGTGATGAATGAGATATAAAGCAAATGTATATTTGTCAATTACATTATTATTAAATAATCTTTTGAACTTGTCCTTTCCCTTAATTTTTTATATTTGACTTAATCCTCGATGATTGTAACTACTGCTGTGCAGATTTATTGTGAATCACCAAATAACTCAAATCAAACATGATGTTAGACAATTAAGATAAATAATCAAAATCTTGAGGGCAAGCTTGTTTGGGCTATAGGCTAGAAATACTGAAGTTTTTACAAACAAGCAAATCTTTATCCAAACCACTAAATTGGGTTTGATGGCTTCTAGGACATGTAAACTACAATTTCAGGGCCTATTTGTGTAACGATTGGGGGACCAGGGATGAGGCCCCAGATGTAGACAAACAAGCACACAGGCAAGCAGGTACAGTTAAAGTGACGGTTAGTGAACAGGATTACATTCAGCAACATGAAGGCGGTCAGAGATGGTGAACAAGTCCGTTAGGGTAAGGCAGGTTGGCAAGTCATGGACAGGCAGCTGGTCAAAACAGTGCAATATTACAGGATGACTATAAAAAAGTATTGAGGTAGGCCAGAGCAGGGAACAGTCAGGCAGAAGACTGATGAGGAAAATGGTTAAAATGAGGATCAGGTGTTGTGGGAAAAGTGGGAACATTTGAGGATATCTGGCGGACAGGTGGTGAAACGCAGGTCTGGAAAGTTCCTTGAAAAATGCAGGAGACTGAATGTGAGAAGTGTCTGAAGAGTGAGACAGAATGTGTCCTGAGAGTCACACAGTTGTGCAGAATCATGCATGAAATTGACTTAAAAATACATAAACTGAAGTACTTTGGGGTCGCTTAGACATAGGTGTGTCAGTCATTGCCTGTCTTCTACCCTTTTCATGACTTAAAAGGGCACTACACCAATTTCGAATTGCTCTCCAATAACATTATCATGATGGACAGTTTTTAAAAGAAGTATCAAAATTGATGCAGCAGAAATAGAAATATTGTTTTTTATTCCATGACTTCTTCCTTGTCAAAACTTGCCGCCTACAGTGCCCACAGTGCCACTACTCGGCCACTGACAGTTCTGGTGTGTTATGCTAGTAGCGGCCAGTGTAGCCTGGAGCTGCTAGCCTCAAGTAGAGATAATGAGTGGACTACAGAGGTCTGTTAAGGTCACTTCTTAAACTTCACACCAACAGATGTTTTTTTTACTTGTAATCTTCAGCCCTGTTGCCTTAAAGGATGTCACTAATATAAATATTTTCTGGTTTCTTTACTCCTCTATGACAGTAAACTGAATATCTTTAGGTTGTGGTAAAACAAGACATTTGAGGATGTCATTTTGGGCTTTGGGAAACACTGATCACCATTATTATTATTTTTTTTTTACAATTTTCTGACATTTTACAGACCGAACCAAATATTCATTGCGGAAATAATCCTTAGTTGCAGCCCTATGTGGTAGTACTCTCCAAGATCAGACGGTGGAGTACGCATCTAAGAAATTATATTTCAGTTATTTCAAGGCTTCATATAAGCCTAATACTTTTAGAAGATGCCCCTGAAAACTAAATTGGGTTAGCCCGAGACTGCACTCAAATAGTCACCCAAATTTGACTTCATTGTGCAACCTATCCGGCAATTTGCCAGAGTGATTACTCTTTTATTTATTTAAATATTCTATACAGCCATTTAGCATGACACATTCTCAGTGGCTGTTATCGCTTTAAACACATTTATACAGAATGTGTTGGTGTGAGATCCAACTCTGTGTGTGTCCCTACTTGTCCAGCTGGTGGGAGTTATGCAATCTGTATTCCAGTGATGTAAGACTGTTGGATAATTAATTATAATTAATCACCACATACATACTGTAAATAGGACTATGTTGTGAGCATCACTTACCCCCACTAAATTGCTGGGTGTTGATCTTTGATCAAGTCAACTGAAACCGCTATTTTGTGACTTTTCACAGTTTAAAGTTCACAAAAGGAAAGAGAAGAGGATAGTCATTGTGGTTTTCTTGTTGGTTTTACAGAGGTTTGCTTTTTTGGTGCTAATGGAGGATACAAAATGATTACAGTGATGGTGGAAATAGCCCAGCAATTGCCCCAAACGAATACGTTACAGCCACTGTAGAATCTACTGCATAGATTTCAAAACTTTTGTGCATACTAGTCATTTTAACACCATTTTTAACATATGTGAAAATGGGGCCCAGGTAATTTAAAAAATATATATTCTCTTGTCAGAAATAGGCCGTTTTCACAGTAATAATTTTGACTTCTCATACTGTGACATATTAAAATGTCCACTTTCAAAAATGCCTATTACTGATGGTTTAAGTGTCTCAGGTGTTTGTAATTTGACTCATTTTTGATTGGGTGTTCCAGTATAAAGACTGTATTATTTCAGATTGTGAGGTTGATGTCTGACTAAGATCTGTTACTGAAACATTGCATTTTCACTTGACAGTGTGCCAGAATTAAAATTTTCTTTATCCCAATGAAAGGTATGATCGTTCAATTCAAAGAGAATCTATGCCTGTTCTCTTTGAGTGCGACTTTCATTAATATTCAACAATGTCAATTTTCAGCGGTGGATCGATGAGGCACTCTGCAGGGTGTTGATGCTCATCATCCTTACGTCTAATTGCAGCCTTGTTGGCACTAAGCACAGAGCAGGCTGAAGAATGGAAACAAAATGTACATGGAATACAGTGCTGAAACCAAGAATGTCCCTCAAAAAAAAATCCGACTGAGATGTTTCATTTTTGACACTCACATCACTCACATCACTCACATCACTCACACACCAGCATCATTTCTGCACTGAAATTATTATGCGTAATTCAGATGACATGTCAGACACAGCACTGGTGAAAATTACAAATGACCTTCTAATTGCATCAGACGAAGGACTTGTCTCTGTATTTATTTTATTAGATGTTAGTGCTGCATAAGACACCACTGACCATCACATCCTATTACAGAAACTACGTTTATTCAGCATTAAAGGAACCGCTATAAGCAGGTTAAAGTCCTATTTATCAGCTTGATCTCAGTTTGTACGTGTTACGATGAATGCACTATGCACACCAAAATCTGTCACACTTTTCCATAAGGTTCTTTGCTTGGACTAATCCCATTCACCTTATATAATCACGCTCACAACAGTGACTCTAGGTTCTCTTTGTGTTTTTCCCTTCCCTTGTTTTCTTGTCTTGTCTGTCTCTCAGTTTGTGTGGGTTTGTGGGCATGTCCATTCTCTCTACTGGCTCCCGGTTACCTGCTGATTACTCACACCTGCCTCTCATCAAACTAATCAGCTGCAGTTTATCTACCCTAGTTCTTCAGCCACCTATTTTCAGATTGTTCACTTAGCAACCTTGCTTATGAAATCGCTGGCTTGGTTTTTGTGATGCTCCTGTTGAACATTTGATTTCTTCTCTCTTGTGCAGACCATGCTCACCTGCCTGCCTGCTTGTTGAAACCCTGCTTCTTCATTTTAACACCAGCAAGCCACGCCATTGTTAAATTTTGTTTATCCATCGATTAAGCTAGATGAAACAAATCATTTAGCTAAATGTGGCATGCTCTAATTTAAAAAAAAACTAGATAACCTGCAATTTTCTGACTCCGAACTGAAGTTATTGTACTTGGCCACCCCCCCCCCCCCCCAAAACACATTTTCTAAAGATTTTGTTTTTCTATATGGCATTGCCCCGGCCTCTAGCACTACCATAAGGAATCTCTGTGTTATCTTTAATCAGGATACGTCCTTGAACGTCCACATAAAACACATTTCAAGGACTGCCTTTTTCACCTACATAACACTGCAAAAAAAACCCAGCATTTCCTGTCTTAAAATGATGTGGCAAAACTACACTTTTTTATTATTGCCATTCCTCATTATCAGGCTGCCCAAATAAGTCTCTTAAAGGTGGGGTAAGGAATTCTTATCCAATACACGTCTTTTGTCAAATTCAGGGAATATCTCCTCACAGTCCGCTAGCTGTCTGTTCTGTGTATGCTCTGAAAAAAATCTGGTGTTTGTAGCCTAACCATGGTTTGTACATAGCCCTGGCTCTGGGGGGAACAATCAAAGTGGCCTGCCCACCCCGCCACAGAACACTATTCCAGCATTTCCAGCCATGATTTGTGTGGCAGGTAATGTTAAATGACTTGCCCACAGACATTCAATTTACTTTCTAGCCAATGCTGTTGTTGTGATGTTAGCTAGTAGCAGGAGAGTTGTGAATATCGCTGTCTGGAGCTGTCTCTGGGATCGTCCGGAGCAGCAACTGTAACGACAGTTTATTATTAAACCTTTATTTAACCAGGCGGGACACTTAAGAACAACTTAAGTATGCTAACCCACAACTTCGCTAACGTTAGTTACATTACTTGCTGTGTCGTTGTTTGCCCTATATCACGGTATTTGTTATGCTGTTGGATTTCTCCAGAATTGCTTACTCCACCTTTAAGACTCTTCAGCTGATCTTGAATACTGCGGCATTTGTACTAACAAATCCAGGTAGAGAGATCATATTTGTCCTATATTAGCTTCTCTGCGCTGGCTACCTTTGAAATATATGTCAGAGGTTGCACGCCTCTGGAGCAACTAGGGATTAAGTGTTTTGCTCAGGGACACATTGGTGGATGTTTCACAGTGGAGAATAGAACCTGGGTCTCTCACACAAAAGACATGTGTCTTATCCACTGCTCCATCACCATTACTATCTCAGAGACCACTATTACTAAAACACTACTTCTACTACTTGTGGTTCCTAGAGTCTCCAAAGTGGAATGGGAGCCAGAGCCTTCAGCTATCAAGCTCCTCTCCTGTGTAAACAGGTTCCAGTTTGGATTCAGGAGGCAGACACCATCTCCACATTAAAGAGTACACAAGACTTTCCCCTTCCTCTGATAAAGCTTATAGTTAGGGCTGGCTCAGGTGAGCCCTGAACCAACTCGGAAGTCAGAGCTGGAAATGACGTCACACCCGAGTTGACTGCGTTCCAGTCAAAGTCAAGTCGGAAAACCTCACATTGTTTACAACTCACCAGGTTAGCCATTGTTATGCCAGTTGATTAAAAAAAATACATTGTGCAGTATTTACTCATACGAAACACATCCAAGATGGCGCTGCAGACGGCTGCCTTGGGATTACGCTCCGCACAGCGAAACTCAGGCGGCTTCGTCAGACCAAGGAGGAGGCCTTCAGAAGTGGGGACAGAGTCTTGTACAACCAGGCCAGGAACACAATGACTAAAGAGGTCAAAGCTGCAAAGAGGTGCTATGCTGAAAAGCTAAGTAACAGCTTTGCAGCCAACGACCCTGCGTCAGTGTGGAGAAGCCTACAGACACTCACAAACTACAAGAGACCATCCCCCAACACTGCTGGTACTCAACGACTGGCAGACTAGCTGAATGGTTTCTACTTTAGGTTTGAAAAGCCCAGAGTCACACCTCTCCCCCACTCCAATGCCACCTTCCCCCTCTGACCTCTCACCTGCCCTTAAGATCTGTGAAGAGGACTTGAGCCACCTCTTCCAAAGGCAGAAGATCAGGAAGGCTCCTGGACCTGACGGTGGCTCACCATCATGCCTGAAAATCTGTGCGGACCAGCTGGCCCCCATCTTCAGTCAGATCTTCAAGAAATCACTGGAGCTGTGTGAAGTTCCCTCCTGCTTCAAACGCTCCACAGTCATCCCGGTCCCAAAACAACCCTCCATCTCTGGACTAAATGACTACAGGCCCGTCGCCCTGACATCTGTAGTCATGAAGTCCTTTGAAAGACTGGTGTTGGCCCACCTGAAGGACATTACAGGCCCCCTGCTGGACCCCCTGCAGTTTGCCTATGGGGCTAACAGGTCAGTGGATGATGCTGTCAACTTGGGTCTGCATCACATTCTGCAACACCTCGACTCTCCAGGCACATATGCTAGGATCCTGTTTGTGGACTTCAGCTCGGCGTTCAACACCATCATCCCGGACATCCTCAGCACCAAACTCACCCAGCTCACTGTACCAGCCTCCACCTGTCAGTGGATCATAGACTTCCTGACTGATAGGAGTCAGCAGGTGAGGCTGGGAAACATCACATCCAGCACCCGGACTATCAGCACTGGCGCCCCCCAGGGGTGTGTGCTCTCCCCACTGCTCTTCTCCCTCTACACCAATGACTGCACCTCAGGAGACCCATCTGTCAAACTCCTGAAGTTCGCTGACGACACAACAGTCATCGGCCTCATCCGGGACGGTGACGAGTTAGCCTACAGACGGGAGGTTGATCAGCTGGCTCTCTGGTGCGGTCAGAACAACCTGGAGCTTAACACGCTCAAAACTGTGGAGATGACCATAGACTTCAGGAGGAGCCCCCCCACTCTGCCCCCATCACCATACTCAACAGTCCTGTGTCTGCTGTGGAATCCTTTAGGTTTCTGGGATCCACTATATCCCAGGACCAGAAGTGGGAGCCCAACACTGACACCATCATCAAAAAGGCCCAGCAGAGGAGGTACTTCCTGCATCAACTCAGGAAGCTCAACCTGCCTAAGGAGCTGCTGATCCAGTTCTACACAGCCATCATCCAGTCTGTCCTCTGCACCTCCATCACTGTCTGGTTTGGATCTGCCACCAAAAAGGACAGGGACAGACTACAATGGACAGTCAGGACTGCAGAAAAAATAATCGGTGCCAACCTGCCCTCCATTCAGGACTTATACATTTCCAGAGTCAGGAAAAGGGCAGGAAACATCACTGCAGATCCATCTCACCCCGGACACAACCTGTTCCAGCTCCTCCCCTCTGGTAGGCACTACAGAGCACTGTACGCCAAAACCAACAGGCACAGGAGCAGTTTCTTCCCACAAGCCATCACTCTGATGAACAGCTAATTTCTGACTCACAGTATCAGGAACAATTCCTGTGCAATAACCCAGTAACTCTGTCTCTAATCAGCCACCTGTCTACTGGTTTCCACTTATTATTTATTTATTCACCATTCTCTATTTCAGTTTGCAGTTTGCTGTTCATACTATGTCATATTGTATATACTGTATACCAATACACCTACCTCAGGTCATAAGGTCATAGGTCTTATTTATTTTTTCCAGCATCCTTTGCACTATGCTCCATCATACTGTGTACATGTGTACATGTATGATGTATGTGTATGTGTACCTGTATATCATATCCACTTTCAACAAGTACATAATGAGAATAATTGTTTATTCTTGCATCCTTTGCACTCTGATCACTGCACTATTTGTCAATATGTCTATATTGTTTTGTTCATAGTGTGATATATTCGTGTTGTCTATACTGCAGTTTGTTTCTGATTTTATTTTATTATTATTTTATTATTGTGTTATGGTATTTTTATATGAGTAAGCACATCATGAGCAATGTACAATCCTGAGTCAAATTCCTCGTATGTGTACACATACCTGGCAATAAAGCAACTGGAAACCACTTTGTGTACGAAAATTATATATATGAGACACAAGTACTCAGAAGTGCTAATAAACACGCCCAGCTACAACAGTAAAATGCTGCTTACACATGAATGCATCAGTCATAACAATATATCAGTCACAGGAGACAATTTTCTGAAGAACGAGTACTTTTGCTGAACTTTACTAAGTACATTTTGATGATATCACCTCTGTACTTTCACTTAATTAAGTAATGGAGTATTATTTGCATTATTGTATTGGTACTTTCACTTAAGTAATGGATCTGAGTACTTCTTCCATGACTGAGTATTCCTGCCTCCATCTTCCTGTGGAGGTACCACCAGATATAATCAGACTAACAAGCTCCCCTCGGCAGCAGAGTCTTTACGATGACCTAAGCGACTGCATGATTAACTCATAGAGCATGCAGTTGGATGAGCAGGGGACAAGATGTCATCAAACCTGATCTGCAGCATTATTAGGATCTATTCTGAAGTCTTAATGCATGTATGAGTGCTTACTATCTGCACGTGTGTGTTCATGTGAGAGGGTGTAATTGTGCATGGACTTGTATGTACCTCAGAAAGCTGTGGGCGTTTATTTCAACAGAAAGAGCAGAGCTAGAGTACTCTGCTATTCACACACGTCACACGCTACATGAACACTCCCCACTGTCTGCTGGAGGCTGGCTGGCCTGGGCCAACCTTAGCCCCTGCACTCTCCAACACCAGATGTAGGTCGCCGAGTGCTTCAGGGGCTGGGGGATGTGGTGTGTATGTGTGTGGGGGGGTGGGGGGTGGGGGGGGGAGTAATGATTGTAGTGGATGAGTTCATCATCAAGGACATGGCCCCCAGCACACTGTCTCCATTGCTGTCACATTGCATTGTCACAAACAGGCAACATGAAGCCTGACAGCCCGGCAGACCAGACCTAGGGGACTCTCACTGGTCCTCCACTGTGCCTCTCTCTCTTTTGTTTTCCTTCTCTTACATTCAGACAAGCCTCACTATGCATTAACAGCTTATTAATTAAAATGTAATAAGCAACAACAGATTTGTAATTGAATGAATCCTTACCAAAACATGTAATGCTGATTTATTTCTTAATATGGCAATAGCGATAATGATAATAAAATCCAAATACTTTATGCTCTATTAACAAGATGAGTGCAATGAATGAGTAAACTATACTTAATGCTCTGTGGCACCCAAAGGACTGGATTAACATATTTGATTAGTCTTGGTAGCAGTGTGAACTTTCCACAGGATTGAGTTTTCATTTGAAACTCCAATCAGCTGTGTATTAAATTCAATACTACATACAAATTAAAATCAGGTTTTGAGTAGGTAGTGTGTTTACACAGGAAAAAGTGACAAAAGAGAGAGAATTGCTTTACAGCCACGCTAGCAGCTCAGTGTGGCTGTGCTGAGCTAAATGCTAACATCAGTAACATGTTACAACATGGTTCACAATGACAATGCTAACATGCTAATATTTAGCAGGCGTAATGTTTATGTTCACCAAATTAGTTTAGCATGCTTTTATGCTAACATTTGCTAATTAGCTCTAAACACAGAGTACAGCTGATGGACATAAACTAAAGAAAAGTTTAAAACTGAGCACTAGATGAAAGGTTAAGGAATCACCAAAGTGATAACAATTCATGACGGAGACATGAATGTGTGCAACAAATTTTATGACAATCCATCAAATATTTGTCAAGATATTTCACTCAAGACCACAAATGTGAATCTCACGGTGCAGGAAAAATAAGAGGATCACTAAAGTCTGTATGCTTGATCCTCTAGGGAGCATGAACGTCTGGTCAAAATTGCATGGCAATGCATCTAATTGATATTGTTATTTTTCTGTCTGGACCAGGTCTGGACCAGCTAAATGACTGCAGAGCCATGGCTAAAGACATCTCCATGAAAAATATGGCTTTTTGACATTTTGAGAAATACACTACAATACAGTAAAATACTGTCAAGAAATAATCTGGCATAATAGTCCCCATAAAACCCACAATGTGTTGTTTGTACACTTTATTTTTGTACAGATTAAACAAATGAGATATCACGTGTTAATTAGTTTATATGTGCTGGTATGTTCACGTTCTTGGACAGATTCAGGCTAGCTGTTTCTCTATGTTTAGTCAAGTCTCTATGTTAAGCTAAGCTAACTTGTTGCTAGCCAAAGTTATTCTCTACACACTAATCTAATTCCTTTGCTATGCCACCAAAATTACTTTCTGATATTTCTCTGCCTAGAAATCCCTGTTTTACTTTTTCTGTCTCCATCTCTGTCCAGCACACCATTGCTCTGTGAAGACGCAGCAATCTAGGGTGAAGTTTCTCTAATCTAAACTGATTACAGTGGTGATGGCAGCTTTCCCCACTGTGTGCCAGTTTCAGCACATCCCCCAACCACTTTCTCCCTCACCTCCTCCCTCATCATCACAGCTGATTGCACCTCTGCTGAGGTCCAAATGAAGTGTTTACCCTGTCTTCACCACAGCCATAAATAGAAACCAAAGAATGGCATTCAGGCAGTGATAAAACAATGCAGAATGTTTCTACATCTGGGTTAGTGGAGTGAGCCAGTGCTTCCAAAGTTGAGATCTGCTGTGAATTGACTGAGACACACAAGAACTGACATCTTAAGGAAATGAGTTACATATGCCATAGCCAGTGATGCAAGTGGCAATAATGTATAAATAATGTACATAAATATTTCAGTTGCCTTTCACAATGTGAACTATTGTCTTAGGCTTCATCTGAGCCATTTACTGTTAATGCTGCTTTCCCTCCACACACAGTACAGCTGTTCAGCATTTGGTTTAATATGCCATCCATGAGGCAGACATTAAAGGCTGAAACATTGAAATTGGTCAAGTACGGCTTCAGTGATTCACCCTGGGTTACTCTGTGACCTCGCTGACTACTACACGCCTTGCTCTTGGAGTGATCTTTGTTGTTTGACCACTTCTAGGGAGGGTAGCAATGGTCTTTAATTTCCTGCATTTGTTCACAGTCTGTCTGTGGATTGGTGGAGTCCAAACTCTTTAGAGATAGTTTTGTAACCTTTTACAGCCTGATGAGCATCAACAACTCTTTTTCTGAGATCCTGAAAGCAAAGGTTCACATACTTTCGCCACTCACAGATATGCAATGCAGATAATTTTCCTAAATGAATAAATGACCAAGTATATTTTTTGTCTTATTTGTTAATTGGATTCTCTTGATCTACTTTGTGTGAAAATCTCAGCATGTTTAGGTCATATTTGTGCAGACATATATGTATTTTTGTCCTCATAGTTGATGTTTGAAGCAGTTAAAATGAGTAGGCATAAGGATTTGAGTGACTTTGACAAGGGCCAGATTGTCATGGCAAGATGACTGGGTCAGAGCATTTCCAAAATGGTCTGCACCTACCAAAAGTGGTCCAAGAAAGGACAAGCTGTGAACCAGTGACGGTCATGGGCAACCAAGGCTCATTTGTGCATGTGGGGAGCGAAGACTGGTCCATGTGGTTCAATCCAACAGACAAGCTACGATAGGTCAAATTGTGAGATCTTCATTATGACTAGCAGGTGGTCATATTATGGCTGATAGGTGTGTATCTCGCTTATGCTTTTAATCATCTTCGAATGTCCAATCCCCTTAATAAGCACCAATACCAAACATTTTAAATTAGTGGATCCCTACAAAACACCTGTAATAATTAATGTTAGTGTGCCGACTAGGACTGATAGAGTTAAATTTTGTTAAATGTTGAGTGCTACAACATGACAAAACACTATTTAAGAAAATACATGTTTATTGATATGAACAGCTCCGTTTGTGAATATCGATACATAATGTTGTGACACAGAAAAATAAAGCTGCATTACAAATAGATTTTCTATGGAAAATCAGAATCACTGTTGCAACTATACTGTATAATTCATAATCCAATATCAAAGCATGTAAAATATGTAGCGGTAGAACTGTCTGAACACAAAACAACTCAGTGATACTTCCCCAGTAATAATCAGACATTATTAAAAACAGCCCACATATCTGAAAAAATGAAAGAGAAATCATTCATCATCATTTTAAATGTTCCAGTATTGAAAACTCCAAGTATGCCCTTATTACCATTCCCAAAAACGTAATGAGAAAATGTAATATGGTTACAGGGCTGAGCAATATAAAGCAATATGGGAAAACAACTGTGTTAGGTATGGAAAAGGTAATGGTGGGTCAATTTCCACCGTCACATTACAGAAATCATTCACAAAAAATCTGACTGAGTATTTGCTTAGGATTTTTATTTCAAAACTGTGTATCACAATATTAACAAAGTTCCACACAATAACAATGATGGACATTGAATTACTAATATTGTTATGTTGCTCAGCCCTCGCCTATGAGACTGCGGTAATGAGAGTCAAAAAATAAAACAGTTGCACATTGCCACATATAGTATTGCAATGCAAGTTATAACGCTGCAAAAATACTATAATACTGACAAAACCTGAGAGATTAGCGTAGAGATCAGTAGCGCTCATAATGTGGTCTCTGATGATGGGAGTTATATCCCTGGTTGGAGCTTGGGGGGCGTGATTCATACCCACTTCCATGCCCATAGTGCCTGTCTCTGTCTCTCTCTCGGTCTTGGTCTCTGTCTCTGTCTCTGTCCTGCCCACGATAGTCCCCTCTCCAACCTCGGCCTCCTCCCCAACCTCGGCCTCCTCCCCAACCTCGGCCTCCGTGTCCACGGCGATCATGGTACCTAGATGGAAACAGATACAAATTTACAATCAATCTTGAACAACAGGTACTAATGCATGCAATAAATGGAATGTGTAAAAATACAGTTCGAAATTCGCATGTGCATATAAAAAGGTCAAGAAATATGGTTTCTCCAGAGTAAATCTAACTGTATTTAATGGGTTTCTCTAATTCCTTATACCAATTAAAGAAACCAGATCTCTTCTGATTAATAAATCAGGTTAGTGAACAAAGTTGACAATAACCTGGTTATTAAGTGCACATAAAAGCATTTAACAAGTAACTAAAAAGATTTTTTTAGATTTGTATTGTTATTATGTTTTTACTTTAATATTGTGTCTTTATTTTATGACCATTGCTTTAATCTTTGATTGTATGTTGCACTTTATAATGTTATGATATAATAAGACTATTTTGTAACATAAGTGAGTTGAAATCAATAAACCTGAAATGGAAAAAGCAACACTATTAAGATGATTTTAGCCCCACACTATACTGTAATTTGATGATTTCTGGTATTGCCCATTCATGTAGGACTATTTTTGGAAAGGAAAGAGCTAATAATTGGTTGGAGAAATTAAGATTGTAACCTTGAATGGACAAAGACAGAGACATGGCGTTTTTAAATTAAAAATATAAATCCTGTTTAATAGTCATGGGGAGTGCCTCTCAGCCTGTAAAAACAGTTGTATATGGCTCCTTTGGTTCTGGTGGAGCTTTTGTTAAAATGATGAATTACTACATCTGTGAAAGATAACTATAGGTTGTAAAGAAACCCCCAGGTTAATCCGACTTATTTGAAACAGAAAAACAAAGGCTAACAGTAAAATTATAATCTAACCTGCCAGTTGTAACACAGGCCTTTAAAAAACTTTCCACAAACTATAGAACCAGAGGAACTAAACAGCATGCCTCATCCCTCACATGTCCCAACTCCATGGTACTGTTCTAAATCACTGTAACATCCCTTTAACTGTAATATAGCCTCAAATACTAAGCTACATTAAAGTGTTGCAGTTATCAAATTATATCCCTCCGGTTCCAAGACCCCACAGTTTTATTTAGTTACAACTGCCATGATAAACACTAACGCTAAGTATGTAAGTTAAATTACAGATTCTGAAGTAGCTATCTCGGCCACTTTGCATTACCTGCTATCCCTGCCTCTGTGGTTACCTCCTCCACGACTCCTCCAGTCCTCGACGATGGGCGGAGGGTCAGGTGGCCGGTTCACATACTGCTGGTACTCCTGGTCCTCCGATGAAAATCTGTGGGCAAACAGCTCCTCGTACTGCGGGTTTACCGTGGTGTCAGTCATACTGCAACGACAGATTGAAAGCTAAATTACAGAACCATCGTATTAACCATTGTATTGTATATAAGATATATGTTTTTATTCTGTTTACTGGCGGATACGTCTGTTTTGACGTGTCTTCAGTTCGCTATTCTGTAAGCCACATTGCCCATGCGGAACAAGAACAAACTAGACTGAACCTGATGCGATTAGCTAACGTTAGTCATAAGATCCATACAACCATAAAACACAATAAAGCTAATGTTGAAAGCATTTTAACATGAATACACACCTTTAATCGACGTGAATTCGTTTAGCTTTTGCTACACATTAACGTTAATACATTATTGTCATAAACGCCCGGTCTGAAGAAATCCCAGTACGTCGCTAAAATGCTTCCCCCGGAACAAATGAACATATTTCAATGGTTCCGAGAGCGCGCACCTGAAAGTGATTGATACCTGTCCGTTCGAAACAGGATCAACGGTCAATATCAAATGAAAGTCTGTTATTTTTATACCAACGGCCGAGTTTAAGACCAAGTTATAGATGCATATTTTGAGATGCTATTGAGTGGCGTTGTCGCAGGAATTTTGCTATAACGTTTAACTGTTACCGTTATTTAGCTTAATTTATGAGAAAGTGCCACCTAGTGAAAGCCATCTTAGTCACTTACAACATGTAAGTGGACCTGAATTTATTATCGGTTTATATGGTTTGTGGTTTCAGACCACAGTTTCGGGTGAAACTCCGACTGAAATCGCAGACACCACAGGTTTAAAAAGTGTGGGTGGTTCGGCTCAGACAGAAGCGTGAGCAGGTGGAAGCCGCTCCGTGTCGCTGGTGCTGCCCTTCAATGAAACGCAATCCAGTCGGGGAGGAAGAAACTCTGCGCAGCGAGCAAGCAGCGAAATGCAACTTGATTCATCGGCGCCGATTGTTTGAAGGAAGCGAAGAAAAGCAATTCTGAAGTGGGATTTATCTGACGAGGTAAAACCAACAAGCAAGGATAAAAAAACTTCCTGAAATGACCGGTTCTGACTGTGAGACTGAGCTTGACAACCCGGTGAAGCGAGTTTACGAAGAAGTGCTCTCATATTTCAGTTGTCTCTCAGCAGCAAGAGGACTTGTTCGAAGCTGGCGGACGGGGAATTAACTCTTTGGACTGCTAATCATCTTTGGACTTTGCCTGCGCTTTAAAAACATTATTTTCCCCTCAACCCACGGCCAACAGAGTCTGCATATTAAAAGGAGTTGTTCCTGAAGTCAGCGGCAATGGGGTGAGTAATCCAGAAAGCGCCTCTAACGACACCTGCACTGACAGAAATGTTCTGCGTGTGTGCGGAGAAAATATAGCAAAATACCTCTACAACTGTCGAGTTTATATGTCAAGCCTCTGAATAAATTTCTTGATCACGGTCGCTGTTCCCCAGCGCTTTCCTATGCGCGCTGGGAGCTGAGGAAGACCCCAATTTGCTCGTTGATATCCAGATGATTTCGCAGAGTGGGGAAATTTAAGAGGAGATTTAAGCTGCACTTCAGCTGTCTGTGAGATATTCCGATTTGATGTGCGAAAATGCCATATTTCTAATTATGGATTTATTTTAAATATTAGGCAATCAGGTTAATTGGTCTAATTCCTCTTTTGAACACTTCAGCTCCTCCTTATCTGTCTGTAGGAGTATGGTTTTGAGAGGGAGAAGGATATGGAGGTGTCAGAGTCAACACTGCCCACTAATAAGGATACATGGTACTCCTGGGAGTGTGTGTGTGCCATCCACAGGGCTGAAGGTAGTGGTGTACTCCCACAGTTGTTTACAGGGTATATTATTTTGCCTCATAGTCATCTGTGATGGGAATGTTTGCTCTGTGGCTCAGTGCCATAGTTATGCAATCACCAGCCCACAGCTACATACATTACTAGTTTTCTTTCTGGAGTAGGCTACTGTTTGCATGGCTTTTATTTGACATAACAGATTAACAGATTGGTGTAAGTAATTCCGTTTCAAACCTGTCCTTGAGTAATTTATGTAAACTTTATGAACTGTTATACAACATGAATATATCTTCATTTATGTGAAAATATGAGGCAGGGTGTGAATGATAAGCAGCACTGTTCAGTAATTGAATAAAAAGTGCCACCCTGTGCCACGTTCATGTTTTTCCTGAGTGGACATGTTTGGTTTTTTTCATGGGCAAGAAACCAGTCCAACAGTCCTGACTCCTTCTCAAGAGTTTGGCTTACTTATCCAGCAGGTTTGAAACTGGAAGGATTCTGTAGTGTTGTGTCATGAAACTGACCCAGTGGTATGTCAGGAGCAAGGAAGGAGGTCACACCTACTGACAGACACATGACAACAAGTTTCCCTTTTCCAGGTGACTGGTTTTGGTCCTTGTCAAGTTACTAACCAGTAGCATCACTGGACAGCTGAATACTTTTGGAAGGCGGAAAGAAACAGCTCACAGGAAGTTTCATCTGGCCAGCCTGTCTGTGAACGTGCTGTTGTTTAGTCTATAAAATGTGAGAAGAGCAAATTCTCAGACTTGCTTAAGAAATTCCAAAAACTATCACATTTGTTGGTGATTGATTTTCTTTAAATCAGTTCATTGTTCCAACCATATTTGAATCAGCGGATTATGAATTGGATAATCAATTAAGTCTATAACATGTGAGAAAATAGAGAAGAATGCCCATCACAAGTTGTTTTGTCTGATCAGCAGCCCAACACCCCAAATTAGTCAGTAATAATAGTTATTATAGAAGACCAAGATAATCAGAAAATATTCACATTTAAGAAGCTGCAACCAGCAGATGTTTGTCATATGACTTTTATCTATTAATAATCATTTCTAGGCTTGCAACTAGTGAGTCAATGATTTTAGTAATCGATTAATCTGCAGGTAAACTTTTTAATTAATTTCATTAAAAACTGAAACAAAATGCTCATTGTAGTGTCCCAAAGCCAAAAGTGTCATCATTAAATTGCTGGTTTTCCCTAACCTGCACTTCAAATTCTAAAAATATTCAGGTTCTTATTGAATGTGGCAAAGTGAAGCAGGACGCCATCACAATTGAGAAGCTGAAACTAGAGAACTGTTGCCGTTTCGTTTTTGTAAAACTACTTAACATGGTAATATCATTTTTCTGTCAATCACTAATCAGTTAATTGTTTCATCTGTAATCATTTAAGCTCTAAATCTGATTATAAAAACAGTTTAAATAGTAATGTTCCACAAACTGGTTCCATAGTTTGTGGCTGTTTTACAACTGACCAGTTAGACTGTAATTGTACGTTAGCCGTCATATTTCTATTCATATGGGTGCTTAATTACGCAATATATTCCCCCTTGATTACACTTTGTAATGATGCAATGTGTCCTGCCCTAAGTGACCAGTCAATAAAGATAAAATTGTGTGTTTGGGGGTAGGAACTATAGATCGTTTGTGGTGTTTGTTGCAGGTGTTCCTTTGTCCCTGAGGCTCTTGGCTCCTGGAGTTATAGATTAACTATAAATCACAAACACATTAAAACCCTCAGTATTTTGTCCCTTTCCTACCATAGGTTATTGATCATGTGATCTATCAGTACCCCCTTGACCTTGACACATTTGTTATTGATCACAGCCTATCTATCTATCTATCTATCTATCTATCTATCTATCTGAATTTAAAGAGGTTGAGGATATTATGATGTTAACAATGGGAGAATAAAGTGCTTGTAATTGTATTTTTAAGTACAGTTTCACAGCTTAAGCGTTGCATCTCTGGAATTATACCAAAATAAACCTCAGATTGCAAGACAGCCCCTTCCGACTTAATAAACAGTCACACAAACCGCAATGCAATCAGCATATTGCTATTTAAAATAAGCCATGGTAGGAGCAGCCCTAACACAGGGATATATGATAATCTCTTGGCTGGCTATAGAATGACAGCTAAAGGATTAACACTCATTGATTAGGCTCTGTGACATGTGACTTGGCATTGTGTCTCTTGGCTGCTCAAGCAGGAGAGTGGACTTTAAGCTTAATCTGAGTGAGTGTTCTGTGTCTGTGGCTGAAGCCTGGAGGTGAAGGTTGTAGAGGTGCTGTAGGGGTGTAGAAGCAGGTCTCACTGTTAAAGAATCGTGGGTAAATGAAAGGGGACAGACTGACGGTGGATTGGACGTCTCCTCACCAGATGGTTGAGGCCTGGGAGGCCATCTGCTGTCATGCTGTGCTTCTGGGGAGACTTCCTCACTTCCTTTTTCTCTGAGCTCTCAGATTAAGTTGGGCTCTGCATCCTATTGCCTCAATGAGATGGAGAGGGACCTGCTGTGGTTGCTGCTTTGAATTTGGCCTGCTGCCTTTGTCGCGATGAGCTGTACTGGCATGAGGTACAGTTCAGCATAGTATATGATAATAATCATGAAGGTCACTTTTTAATAATGACAATTAAAAACAGTGATAAAATAATTTGAAACTGACATTAGGAAGATTAAAAATGTCACACAAATGTTGTACAGTACTGTACCAATATATAAAAATGTCCCAAGATGACGAAAATAACTAATATGTTTTAAGATATTACTGGCACACAACAGTTTTTTTTCTTTGCTTTTTCTTGTGAATACTGCACATTTCACGTCTTCAAGGTTCTGAAAAACATTAAAATAAGAGAAGAGAAAAAAATACCCACTTATAGACAATGCAACATTTTAAGGATCCCCAAGCTAAAAAGCATGGGAAAACACTGGTTTAGTCTATAAAATATCCCATCATGAGTTCTGTAAGCCCAAGGTGACATCTTAAATGACCTGCTTTGTCAGGCTAACAACTTAAAACCCAGACGTTCAATTAAAAATGTTATAAATACATAGAAAATGCAGCAAATGTTTGACATTTTTGCTTGATTGTCAAAATTGTTAATTTGTTTTGTCAGTCAGCTAATTGATTTGTCAACTAAATGAAAAACAATAAAACACTTCAAATAGACCTAGCCAAAATGCGATAATCTCAATCACTGTCAATCATTTGTTCTCACTTTAACAACATTTCAGTCCTGAGATCTTCATGAATTATCCCTGATGAAGTTCTGAGGACTGGAACGTTAGTAAAGTGAGTACAAGGGATCAATTTCACTCGTGTGAGTGTGTGGGATTTTTGTTTTTTAATTCTTGGTTTGACAAACCTGTCAATAAGACTTTCTGCTGTGTAAGAAGTAGAGCTGCAATGATTAGTTCACTTAAACAATTAGTTGATTGAAAGAAAATTGCCAACTATTTTCATAATCGATTAATCATTTCAGTTATTTTTTTAAGCAAAAATGTCAAACATGGTATCATCTCAAATGTATAGATTTGCGGCCATTCTTTCTCATTTATTTTAGTTAATGAAGAGTCTTTGGGTTTTGGACAAAAGCAGGAATTTGAAGATGTCACTTTAGGCCCTGTTGTGATTTTTATTTTATTTATTTTTTTCACAATTATTTGCAATTTTCTAGACAAAATGAGTAATTGTGAAAATAATCGGCAGATTAATTGATAATGGAAAATATTTGTTAGTTGCAGCCCTAGTAAGACGTTTGTTGAAATAACCAGTGGTGGACGAAAGTACTATTACCACACTGAAAAAAATGCTCTGTTAGAAGTAAAAGTACTGCATGTTTTTATCAGGAAAATGTACTTGTTTGTCACAATAACCCAGAGCCCAAAGTAATCAAACAGTTATGAATGAAATGTTTTTGCATGAAGATTAAATGATGAAAATAGTGGCAAATTTATTTTCTGTTGTTTCAGCTGTACTTGTATAAACTGTTGGGTAGCGTCATATTTTATAAACTCTTCATATGTTTTGCTTGTAAAAAGCTTAATTTGTACTGTAACTACTAAAGCTGTCAGTCTAGATAACTGTAGTGAAGTAAAAAGTACAATATTTCCCTTTTGAGATAGTAGAGTAGATGTAGAAAGTGTCATGAAAAGAAAATACTAAAGTAAAGTACAGGTACCTCAAATTTGTATGCAAGTACAGTACTATATGTACTTACTGTCCACCACTTGTAATAACTTTCTATTGAAGCTGAAATGACTTAAAAACAAACATTTAAAATCACTGGTGATGAAACGGAGTTGAAACAGCTGTCTTTTTCCTTTGATAAATCCTTTGAGTTCTGCTACACAGCATTTCAGTTTTAAATATGTGTTTCACTAAACGGGGATCTTGGAGTCCAGGTTATTGAATGTTACAGTATCTGCGGGCAAACCTGCCCTTGTTTGACCTCCTGACATCATTAGTAGAACATTGTGTTTATGCGATAAAAGCCCAGGTGGTGCTGTAGTGATGATCCCGCAGCACTTTCCTCTCCTGCCTACTTTGCTCATTCACTCAGACAAAACACAGCTCTCACTAATAAGGCAGCTCTGCTCTCCAGCAGTCCTAGTAAAAATGATGCAGAGCCTCAACTCTGTTCATCTGACATATGAACAGGATTACACTGGCTAATGAGAATTCAAATTAATAAATTCCGTTTTTACATGTTCACAAGTGAGTGCCATTTTAGTCTTCACAACACATTTGTTTCTAATTTGTCCCCAGATTTGTGCACCTTGTGAGCCAGATATGAGTTTCTCATTTTCTGTCTGTAACAGATTTGGGAGATGTTCTTTTGTTACCTCATTGCCACAGAAAAGTCAATTGTGACTTAGTGTATTGTTGTCAGCAGCACGAGCAGAGAAAGTGAGGAAGGATAAGTTTCAGTGTTCATCCCCCTACTGTACTGTAGTTATTTGACAAGTGAAAATGCAGCTTTTGTCACTGAAGTTCTTTGAACAGACAGAAATGCAAATTCCTTGTTTTTCGTCAGACCACTTAGGTTCAAGGACAGAATTTTATACATATTCTGCTAGCAGTATAGTAAGTAATTGACATAGCCAGAGTGCGCTTTCATCAGGTCACTGTATTATAATAATAATAATAATAATAATAAAGTGGTGCATTTTACTGAAAATGTCTGTTCAGGTTTGGGTTTTGCCTCTGGAGGATTCAGAGGGGGGAATAGTTCTAAAAAGGCAAATGACTTTATGAAGTCCCACTGGCAGAGAGATGTTGTCTCGCTAATGAAGAGATCCTATTATAGCGTTACTGGCTCATTCATTCATATTGTGCCTGTGGGTCTTCATCTAATAGTACCTAGATGTACAGCTGACTAGTTCTGTTTCGTCCTCAGCCCATTTCACACTCCAAACATGGTGTAACACCCAGACATTGTGTGTTGATGCTATCTCTTTGCTGACCTATTTAGAGACTTACCTCCATAACAATACCGCCAGTTAAGAAAAAGCCTAGACTTATTTTACTAATGTTTCACTGCACAGTGTCATGTCGTCAACTTATCACATAAAAGGAATAAAAATAATGAAATATAGCATACATACTGTAAGTACATTTGTCTTTTTAATTATATGCGTTGCCACGTGTGATGCGTGACGTCTGGAGCTGCTAAAGTAACATTATGTTCACTCTTTATAGGAACGTGAAGAATGTTGCAGTGCGCATATCAGAAGCTGATGAAACTGCTGATTCCTGTTAAACAGGTTACAAAGCCTGTTCGAGTTTTGAACTCAGATTCCCACGTCACTTGTCGATATCTAAACCTCTGACATGTGTCTCTTTTATTCAGATAGAGAGGTAGATGATGAGGAAAGTTTTGTTTGGGGATTGAGCCTGCAGCGGATTCTTAAACAAAATATATCTGGACGAGGCTGTTTTCTCACTTGACTGAAAAACATACCTGAATTCCACAGGTGTAGCAGAACACAAATGCAATGTGACTGCAACCCCTCGCATTAAAATCACCATTCAAACTCTCAGTCAAAGATAGAAGCCGGCTGCTGTTCTTCACACTTCCTCTCAGGACACGGTGTCATCCTGCATCATTTTAAAATGTCGTCTTTGAGCAGCAGGATTATCCTTCTCTTAGCAAACTTCACTTTAACTCTGGAGAATATGGTGTTTAGGTAAACCCCAGGTGGTGATCAAGCCAACATTTGAAAGGATTTAAGAGAGGCAGGCAGGCTTAGTCGCGCATCACTCACAATATTGCTGCTCCATATTCCTCAGAGGTAATATAGTGCAGTTATTTATCATACTAACATGGCAGCCTTTTGCTAACTCACTTCCTCCCTAGAATCGAAATCATAGTGGGGGGGGGTCTTGATTTTGTGTGATGTAGATTCATTAAATTTTAAAAAAGTATCTTTATCTATATGTACAACCCAGAGCTTTTTCAACAGTTTGTCTTAGTCCTCAAGTATCTGGCTGTCAGTGCATTCCTTCGTTTTTATTTTTTTGCCGGTAAAGAACACGACTGCTGTATCAGTGTGGATGGGCCTGAGGTGGGTGTGTAGGTGTGCGTTGGCACAGACAGTGCAGATTTACTCAAACCTGCTCCCCACACATAGAAACACACATGTAAATTATTTAAAGCACCAGATGGGGACAGAGCACCCAGCACGAAAAAGAATTCAGCGGTCATAAAGTCCCAAATGTCGTCCCCCCCCCCCCCCACACACACACAGTACAATCAATCAAACCTAATGCTTTTTATCTCGGAAAAGCAGATCACTGGATTCCACCAGCAGTTGTGTGAGTGCATCCATGTGTTCAGCAGTGGCCTTTCACTTCTCTTCCCCTGCCAGTGTGAGCTGGCTCCAGACACTGCCACTGCAAAGGTCAGCGTGTGTGCGCGCTTGTGTACGTAAAGCGACAACAGTGATCTGTGTAATGGGTTTTGTTGTTCCCAAAACAGATGAAGACTGAGATTAGGCTTAAAGGGGACAGTGAATGTATTAGGCTTTCATTTCTGTGAGAACCATAATCCCAATGGAAGTAAAAGCTTTATTAGCTCATGAATTTTGCCTGCCTGTCTGCCTGACATTATTTTCACCAGGAACTCATGGTAGTGTATTAAAGTAATACTGAGCTGAATGTCCTCTTGACAACAATGGTACCATCTGTACCCTGTTAATGAAATGTCAAACCTTGACATACAGGATGAGGAGTTATGTTTCTGCTAGCTTTAACAGCCGTTTGTTTGGAATTATGTTAGTGACTTTTTAAGAACATGCTCTCAGATGATTAAGATTTAGGCTTATTTTTCTAAGCACACCCCTGTGTTCTAAAAATGCAATATTAGTAATGGTTTATATTGTGCATGAATGATTTGTTTTGCCACGCCAAGCAAAGTGTGGCTGTGCCCCTGTTTCCAGCTCAGCACCCATGTGCCCACTTCACACATATTATGTCGCTAAAGTTAACCAAGGCCAAGAAGGGAAAGCAAATACTAGAAAGTATCAGGATTTCACCAAGTTTACAACACAAAACTGATGTAGGAAGTTTTCTAGAAAAGCTCTCTCCTGGGAGCATGTTTGTAACCAAGTGGGAAGACCATGTACAGTGACCTCTTGTCATATCTTTTGACATATGTGTTTTCAGTAGCCCTGTTCTGAAGCTAATCTGAAGCATAAGGGATTTACTCACAGAGGCAAATTCAGTACTTGCGGTGCTTTTGCGCAGTTCAGCCAATTGCAAACCGTCTTGACAGCACTGATTTTTGAGGGAATGTAGAGGGAGAGTAGGGAGAGTCTAAAATGAAGAATAATAAGAATAATTATATATAATATAAATAAATTGCACCTTTTAATTTTAATATAAATGCACATGCATGAGTGCTTCACCATACACATTCCTTCTGTTGATCAACAGTTAGCAGAAATATAGTACCAACAGTGGCAGTGAGGATGAAGGCTGTTGGCAAACATGGATGTAAACAATACAGGAATTAAAATGTAAAAGAAAAAAACACCAGAACAGATGTTTTATTAAGACTCAGCACATTTGTTAGACCTCTAGGAGGCACACAATATGTTTAAGTGAGAAACGCTGAATATAAACATAACTTTTTACAAGACTTCACCTTCATTTATTGATCGGTTAGCAATCAATAGTGCATGTAATAAATACATCACGAAGCACGAATTACCCAGTGACACCTATTAGTGTGACAATGCACAAGAGCCATTGAGAGGACGAGGAAAAACATCCAACAACACATTTTCTGGAAAAAGAAGAGACGGGGGCGACTTGACATGCAAAAGATGCCAGGACAGCCCAGTAAACTAAATACTTTACTGCATAGATTACAAGATAAGATGACAAAGAGAAGCACTGCGAGAGAAACGCTGAGGTAATTGGCCAACTTTTCCAAGTAGGCTATAAAGAGGTGTGCTCTAAGTAAACTTCACCCTGGCTGAAAGACACATTCACTCCACATTTTGATTCCCAGCAAGATAAGTACTTCCCATCTGTCTCCCCCATATTCTTCATCGACATTCATTATTGAGTTCTTGAGGTGTCCTCTGATCCCTCTCATGCACTCGCTCCACTTAATTATCCCTCACTCTTGGAACTTTATAGAAGAGCATCACAACCACCTGCACTCCCCTTTTTAAAACGACTTCCAGTGGATAATTTAAACCTGCTATGTCCAGTCCCTGTAAAGCACTACCATAAATGGAGTGCAACTAGTTTTTTCTCTTTCAGCTGTGGTCATCTTTTAGTGTAGAGTGCCTTCATAGTTTGTAAGGAACTGAGGATATGCTTGTGCTGCATGCAGATGTGGTTATTTTTACCACAAGCTGCACTTACTTGTCGTAGAAATATTCTTAGATGTGACAACATGGCATTTGAATCTCGTAAAGCAAGAAAAGTATGAAAAAGAAAATTCTTGTCTTTAAAGTATTTAACAGTAGTAAAGCTTACATAGATTTTCCCTATGTAATTTTTATTAATCAAAATGAACACAATAGCTGGAAAAAGACCAAGTTTGTAGACTTTTTCAACATTTGATTAAACACCTGTATTAACTATATTGGACCAGTTAAAGTACTATAAGTCTATAGTGCACTGTTCACTTTGATGCTGTAAACAGAAAACATAGAAAGAGGGGAAGAGGATTTTTTAAAACCTATTTCTCAACAGCACTCAACTCTCAACATTCGAGTCAGGGTGTGTGTGTGCGTGTGTGTATGTGTGTGTGTGTGTGTACACAAGTGACACAGAGAGAGGAAAATCAGTGTCTAGAGAGAGAGAGATGCGTCTGTGTGTTTGTTTATGTCATATAGAGGAGGAGCATTTTCTCTGTGTTTTTTCAGTCTGCAGTCATTCAAGTTTAACAGGCGGTCTGATTCTGCTCCTTCATCCCCATGTTGATGCTCTTCTGAATCACATGGGCAGCTAGCTGCTCATTGCTTGGAGGCAGATTACTTCAGCCTCTCAAAGATAGATGACATGATTTTGAACTTTTCCCCATTGCAGTCATTGTTATGTTTTGATAGCTAATTCCATTTCAGATTTGGCTCCAAGTTTGTAAAAAAAACTTTACTTTGTAAGTTAAACCTAAACAGATTGTATAAGGGACTCAGACGGATTTGGATTCAGTAAGATTTGATTATGGATTCGGATTAGATAAAATGATCAAACACACCACTAGGAAGGACAGAAACTCAACTTGAGTTATGTGAATGCTGGCTATAATGGGTCACTGAGATGATTCAGAAGCTCAGTTGTCAAAATAGATGGAAGTGATGTTAACAATGTTTCCCAATACAGTTATAGTTTGCTCTATAAAGGTGGTGCACCATTGGTGTTATTACAGGATTAATGTCAGAGTTTTAATTGAAAACATTATTTTACCATTGACTTTAATAGCTTTTTGATGCCTTTTAATCCTCATAGTACTCACACCACTCATTACTGTGTTGGTGTTGGAAGAACTTACAGCTGCTGGTATGCCATGTGAAATGCTCCTCCTCTGAAGTCGCCTCAGTTTTTTGTGACAGTCAGTACCAGCCAAAGAAAAAAAACAAATAGAGCACTGCTGAAATTAGTTTGTTTTCTTCTATCAAAATAATGAGATTATTTAGTATGATATCAACCTCTTGTTTTTTTAATATTGGAAATTTTGAAGTTGGTGTTTTTCTTTTTGCAAGACGACAGCAAGTCTTGACTACAGGTAGATAATTGTCTTGAATGTATCCAAAGAAGGTTAAGTCAAGGGCAACTGGACTTGGTTGAAGATACTAGAAGACGTTTTGTCCCTCATCCAAGAGAGTTCTTCAGTTCTGAAATGACTAGTAGGGAAACTCAGCTATTTAACCTCTGTGGGGTCATTTGTCATCGATACCGCTGGTTCATTAGTGCTCCTGGCAGCAGGGGTGGCAACAGTTGTTATGGTCGTTAGAACCACCCGTGGCCAAGTCTGAACGACCATCTTTGCCTAAGGCCAAGACGTAACATTTAAGTTTCCTGGGAAGTGATGAAAGGACAGCATTGTAGGTGGGGGATAAGTGGTGGCGTAGACCCCTTTCTCTGTTCAGCGACTGCTTCTCAACCCGGGTGTAAATGGCTTCCTTGACCCCTCTTTCAAACCATCCATCCTCTCTTTCTAAAATGTGCATCCTGGAGTTTCCCTACTAGTCTTCTCAGAACTGAAGAAGTCTCTTGGATGAGGACGAAACATCTTCTTGTACTTCAACCAAGTCCAGTTGCCCTTGACTTAACCTTCTTTAGATAACTATGACCTGGATGACTGAGAACCTTTACAGACATCTCGAATGTATTTGGTGCACAGGGCAAAGTGCATGTACACACTTGTGCACAGTCTCGCACAAACACCTAGATATGTGTTAGCGTCACCTATGGGAGGGGAGGGGGTGTTGATGTGCTAATGGCTTTGGGTTGCTATAAGGCTTTAGGGTTTGTGTTACATTATCACCAGCCCGTCCGTGCTGACTCTCTAAGGACTCGGCATCTCTGGAGACACTGCACAGTATCTCTGCAGGCATAATGTAATATTAAGAACTCAGTTCTTAAGTGATCCTTCTCTCATATTGTCCCTCTCCTCTTTCCTTTGCTTTCCAGGGAGCAGCCGATCTACACCACTAGGGCCCATGTCTTCCAAATCGACCCAACCACTAAGAAGAACTGGGTTCCTGCCAGCAAGATGGCCGTCACTGTCTCCTATTTTTATGACAGCACACGTAACAGCTACCGCATCATCAGCGTGGATGGATCCAAGGTATGAATGCGTGCATACTGTGTGTCTGTGTGTAACCATATCAGAAAGAGATGATGGGAAAACATTTAACTTCTCTCAGGACAGACACTTGAGGCTGAGGAAAGAGCACTCAAAGCCACAACTGAACAAAAGGAATTATGAAGTGTATTAATGTTACATGTGCAGCTCCCATTGGTCAGCATCAACCTAAGATTGGAACAATGTGATATTTTTGTGCCCTGCTGCTTGTGTTGTGAGGAAAGTAATTTATCGCTGCCTGTTTTCCCTTACATGAAACCAAACTCCATATATAAAAGACACATATACATATGTGTAAAACAACAACTCAGCAACACATTTTGTTAGTTTTGAAAAGGCCAGAATATTGAGAAAAATGGCCATCACAATTTCTCAGACTGCAAGGTGATGTTTTCAAATTGATTATTTTGTCTAACAGTTCAAAATCCAAACATAATCCATATACAAATATATAAAGAGAGTAGAACATTTCCACAGTTTAAGAACTGAAACTTGTGTAGACTCAGCATATTTTTCTTGATAAATGACAAACAAGATCAGTAGTTTAGTCAGGACAACTTTCATCAAAGAAACCGATATTTGCGCCACTGTAGTTATGTTTGGCGGTGTGGCTCGGTTCTGGGACCCCTGCCAATCCATGTGCATACATGGAAAGCCTGACGCAGAGAGCAGCAGAAAAAGACTCCCCTGGTACAGAACAGAGCAGGCATTGATACCGAATTACATGATTAATCCATATGGCCTGAAAGGCGGAGATGGGGTGGTGGCGGGTTATGAGCTGCTTGTAGAGGCAGAGGCAACAGCAGGCAGGTGGGCTGTAGCAGCTTAAATAAAGTGCCTTGTCTGGAATTTGCCAATGAATGCTAAGAGAGGAATCAGCTGAGCTGTCAGCTGATGTGGCTGGCTTTAAGATGGCTGCTATCAGCTGATGTGCTGGGATTGTGAGCTGAGCTTGACTTTGTTGCCTGCCTGAACTACGCTATGCTTGATATATCAAAACTATTAACTTTTTTGATTTGACTAATTGATTAAACAACTAATTTTTTCAGCATTAATTTGGCTAAAAGTCACTAAATGATAATAATTATCACTCAACCTTAATAGTAATATTTATAATATAAGATAAATATTTGTGTCACAGCAGCACAAGCTTAAAAACGAGAATTCTATATACATTGCTATATGCATTAAGAAGCACAACACATAAAATTAGACATACAAGAACATAATATACAATTTCTAAAGACAGAATTTGTACACAACTACACTTATTTCTGTCTAAGCCCACAAAGCAACACAATAAATGTGATTTAGCTTGCTGCCAGCTAAATCACCTTTATTAAGATACATATGAGTTCATGAAAGGCTTACCAATATGTGTTAATAGTTCAGCACAGGGAAGAACAATAACATGTACTTTGAAACCAAAGTCTGAACAAGTCTGAACATCCACCCTAACAAATTAACAAGAGCAGCCAAGAGCTGCATACCTGTTGAGTCACAATTAAACAAAATTATCTATAATTTACTGTCACCAACAAACAGCCAGAACAATAGAGATTTTAAATAATGGTACCACTGGATCAGGTCTTCTTCTTTTCAGTTATATCCCTCCGCATCGATTTTTGACCTGATTTTATGTTTGTGTGCGCGTGAACATTCACGGTGGCTTACAAGTAAAAACAGCACACTCATTTTTCAAAATGATTTTCAATTTGTCATCACAAGAGCATGATGTGAAGATTTAAAAGATGCATGTGACAAGAGACACCATATGAGTGTGCCTGTATCCCATATTCACACGTTCTTCTCCACTAACTGAAAGAGTAGATTGTGTTTCCATGGCAATCAGAGTCTACTCTCTGTGTGAAAACTGGAGGAGGGTTATGATAGCGGTATCCCTCTGCTGACACTGCCAGGCAATCACCTTTGGCACAATCTTAAATCACACAGATTACCTGCAGAGCTACTTCAGAGACTGAGTGTGTTGACAGTTGTTGGGATGTGTTGATGATTTTACCATGCACTTTCTCTGTTTGGGTGAAGGTCCTGTTGAGTTCAGTTTTAGGATTACCAACCCGACAGCTGAAGGGTGGGTCTCACAGGAACTCAACATAGATATATCTGATTGCAGAGTATTTGCAACCCAAGCATTTTCTTCCATTTCTAAGAAGAAAGAAAGTTTTGAATAAGTGAGCCCCTGTGACTGTATGGTCTTCTGTTGTGACTTTTAGATTAGGAAAACATTTTCCTGTGCAAGTCAGAGCTTTTCACTAAAATTTAGAGTAAAAAATACCTTTTTAAAAGTAAATTAAAATGTATTATTTCCCCATTCGTGCATAGCATTGTTGAGTCAAGCTCTGTTGGCTTCAAAATAGCTCTCTCCCACAGTTAGAAACCAGAGAGGCAAGACTCTAATCTGTTATGTCATCAAGCAGCACTTATGGAGCTACAGCACTGACAATACCACTTGTTCCATCTTTTAAGTCCCTCACTAAGAATCTGTTTTCTTAGTGAGAAAGAGATGATAAATCTACTTTATTTCTGTCTAGATGCATCGATATTTTTGTATGTCATATATAACCTCAAGGCCAGCGGTCCACTCTTTGCGCTCCCACTCCTGTCATCCTCCCTGTCCTCCTGTCTCTGCACTCTCCTGTAACAGAGCTGTATGTGTCATAAAATGTCTGCAGGCAGCAGCTATATGTGAGTTAGGAGGATTAAAACTTAAGATGTTAGCTAAATTTGAAAAGAGATGACTCCTGCTGATTTAAATTTTATCCATTTCCAGTTAATTTAAGTAAGTCTAAGTGATGTCGGTATGAGCAAAGTAACCGAGAGTGAGGAAATGTTGAGTCATATCAAATAAATGTTAAATATATTTTGTAGTTTGTGTGCTAGCTGCGAGGGACCCCGGTCTGTCGAGAACAATAGACTGTGCTGCTGTACACCCTAACTGTGACAGACCGTCAGCTTACATTTGTCTATTCCTGAGGGCCTTGCAACTCGCTGATGATGATATGGCAAGTAGAGGAGCATATCACCACTTTTGACTCTTGCTCATCCTGAAATGTGCTTATCATGCAGTGATGTACCGAGCACCATGACAACACAGTGAAGAGTTTTCCTGCTGCACTTTATGAATTATTCCAAGAGTGAGAACTTCCCGAGCTAACAGGTTTCTGCCAAGAATAAGAATTCAAATTCCACTAAGTGAATTTGTTAAATGTGTTGGTAGGTTTTCCAGATGTTCAGTTTTTTACTAGTTTAGTGTACAGTATATTCCACTATTTTAGCCTACAGCCAAGTTCCCTGCGTTATCATCTCCTTGCTCCCCTATAAAATTGTTGCACCCCAAGTATACCATGTAGATTCTCTAAATGTGTGTCATAAAGTTTTGTCTCCACCAAGAAAAAGAAAAAACCTTAGCTCCACTGGGAATTGAGGGGGCATGTCTGCCCCTTGCTTCAGAGTCCAGAATTTGCCTCCACACTTTGAAGTTGGCATTTAGGTAAATCACTAAATCAAGCTAGATTGGGTACTCTTTACTGTATACACAGCCGTCATGATGAGAGAATGCACTGGGTTGATACAAGTCCCAAAACAATCATCCATTAGGATTATGGTCCTCACACCAAAGCTGGTACATGCCAGTGTGCATGTAAACAGCATTGCATATCACTGACTTTCTGACTTTTGTCAGAAAAACAAACTGGGACAACAAATATAAAAAAAAAAACATGATTTTCATCTGAAGTATTATACATATTCTACCAATAAAAAGGGTGCTGTGTGTCAGCCGACTGTCAAGACTTAAGGCAGAATTATACTTCCAGTCTGAGAAGCTGGATTTCCTGTATGCTCTAATACTTTCTATTGAGACTGAAATTGCCCATTTGTTTAGTCTAGTCTCAAGCTTAAATTGTAGTTCTGAAAAGATACATCTCTGTGTATCTATGCATGGAAGGATGTTAGGGCTAGCCATAGATTGCAGAAGAGCCAATATGCACACACTCCAAATTTCAACAACTGTTCCTGGAGCCCTGCATGTCAAAGAAGCCGACTGATCCAATTTTATGTCAAGATATCTTCTACAATACATTCATATTCTGGAGAAGATCAGAGTCTTGGTTAATACAAAAATGAACATATAATCTATATTAGGCTGCCACTATGATTATGGAAAGCATGAGGGTCAGCTCAAGTTGGTAGATCTAGGTTTATGTGGAAACACAGAAACAGCCTGCTCTTTAAGATGTGGTGGTGGTGCACCCCTGACTCCAACTTCTTAATGGATGAAAACCCACCCTCCCTTCCAAAACCAGACTTGCGCCTTTGCCACCAGGGAATATAATAAAAAATATTTAACATTTACATCACACAGCGACCATCATCTCGCCTTGGCTTGGCTGTGTTTGTTACAATACTGCTGCCAGTTCCTCCTGTTCATCATCCTCGCTGCCCATTTGTTGCCATTAGTTTTATATGTATCCTTCAAAAAACAGGTTTGGTGCCATACATTCAGCTGGAATTAACTGAAATCTGTTGGCCACAGTAAAATAGTGAGGTAATCATATGTTATGATCAAGTATAAAATTATATATAAAATTACCTTCCTAAAATCAACAAAATATTCAAGTAGAATTTTTCAGTTTTTTTTAGCCTAGAGTTTTGGCTCTCTAGAAAGACAAGACATAACATTTTTAGCATTTTTAAAAAACTATCACTCTGTGTAGTGGGTGTCCTTTTCTTCAGCTATGACAAAGTCTTCTGGCATTTGGTGCTTGACAAGTTATATCTTCCCCTCCCATTTACTTCTTTCCCATGTTCTCCTATCTCCTATCTTACTTACTGACTCTGCAGATTCTTTGCCCTCTGCAGACACATAATCAACCATGGAGGATTTCTCCTATAACCTCCTGGCAGTCTCCGAGTTTCTAACTGACCCCTAGGCTATTGGCCCGATGAGCTTCGGTCTGCGCCTCATGTGCCACTTGATCCGCAGCCCGGCTCACCATCGGCACAGCTGCCAGCGTCACTCTGTCACACCCTCCACTCTCACTCGCCTGCTCACTGAGGCGGACACTCATACAATCCAGCACAGTCACAGGGCACAGGGACAACCAGGTAGTTCTGTGTGTTAACTAACAGAGCATTAGTCGGGATCCCACATCCCATGATCTATACCCTTTTTTTTTATCTGTTGATACTCATGTTTCTACTTATGTTTCTGTAGGTGTTCAACCATCAATACATTACATTTCAGGAGTTCTGAACATGACAGAGTTTTAGCAAACAAATGGGATGCAAATGACAAGAAATGTGGACTCTAATCGGCTTACAACAATGACAATCTGTGTCAGTTTTTCAAAAGGAAACTGTGCATTTTAATGAATAAATGTCTTCTTGGCGTTATGTTCTAGTGCTGTATGTATGTTTACCATTTGTTCACCTAATTCTTTCTTTGCTTCTTCCTGCAGCAACGGCCCAGTTTCTCCACAATGATCATTAAACTTTCATCTTATCTTAACACTTCTCTTTGAGCCAACGCGGTGAGCTCTGTTAAATATTCACTCAGCTGCTTGAGATGAGACTTTTAAGTGTTGTTCAGGTTTTGCCCGAGTTCCTCTTCTGACGAAATTAGGTAACATTTGTTTTGATGAAGCCTTATTTTAAATTACTGGCACCTCTGTAAATTGCCACGTTCTTTATAATCCCTTGATGCGGCAGCGGGAATGCAGCCTGAATCAGAGGTTGCAACTGTAATCTTTCCAATATGTGACAATGATATGTATCATTGTATATAAAGATATTTTTTGTGTATGCGCAGTGATCTCTTACTTAAGGAACCATTAGCATTGTTTTGAATGGGAGGGTATTGATTGCGTGCTAATGTACTTGTGTTAGCTCAGCCCAGCTTTTTGGGTCTCTATGTCCAGTAGTGATGCAGTGTGAAGTGTTTTAACACCTCAGCCACTGAAAAAATGGAGATGAAGATGGAGACAGTGGGGGCGTAGAAAAGGACACAAGTCTGTCAGCAATTTGAATTCTCGAATCCTGTGTTCGGTGCCATGTTGCTATGAAACAAGGGCTGCACTGTGATTAAACTGTCTTCTATTGTTTCTTAATTGTTGGGGTAATTTGCGTGTGCTATTTTTGAGTTCTCTTCTATTTTGATAGTGAGACTGGGTTTGTGTATCCACAGTAGTATATTAAAACTGCTTGTGTTGTTTCTTTAAAAAAATTTTTTTTTTTACATATCTGCTTTAGTTGACAGTAGAGAGAGACAGGATAGGCAGGGGGGAGAGAGGGGATGCCATGCAGCAAAGGGCCCGGGCTTGACTTGAACCCAGGCCGCTGTGATAAGGACTCTGCCTTGATACATGGCGCACACTCTACTGAGCTATCGAGGCTCGCTGCTGCTTGTATTTACATGCACATCTAGCTGTTCATCATATAAGATTTGACATGTCTTTATCAGCAGCAAATTCACACAGATCAGCACAGTCTGGTCAGGCTGAAATACTATTTTAAGTTGGTTTCTACTGTCACTGCCTTGTGCACTAGTTACAATTTTAGACTGCAGCATATGTTTCTGGCAGCTGATTTACTGCATAGCTACAACAGGTGAATGTGTAATGTAGCAAATACCGCAATTGTAATTTCACTACTAATGGGTAAGTGGCTCAGCAGTCACCACTGCATAGTGTGTCTCTGTTTGTCAAATCTTCATTTCAAATTGTGAAACAAAATGTCCGGTACTAATAATAACCTTGAAGTTTAACCTGCCCCACCCACTTCCTCCCAGCCCATGGAGGCTGCCCTCTAAACAACAACTGCTTGACCATAATAAATTGAGTGAGGTTTAATGTGTGACATTTCTCTGTTCATGTCCCATGAAGATTAAACTTGAGTGGAGGTTTTTGCATTATTAATTCGGGCAGCAGACAGCTCAAGTAATACAATGCTATGAAAATTTCAGCCATTTTCTGTGATTGTGAGACAGCAGCCGTCTTTGGACTAAAAGTTTTTGGCTATTATAAGACCACAATTAACAATATGTGTTGTCTTTCTTTTTAATCTCAGTCATCATTAAGTCATAGCAAAGTCTGTGTGGTATGGCCTTACCTGTCATTTCAGGCAAAACTTTGGATACTCAACCCCGAAATGCTTGAACAGAGGGACACCCTCACATCATGTGTTAATAGTTTCCCAAAGAATTAAGTTATATTATTACACATATTACAATATAATATAGTAAACTGTGTGCCAATGGTTGTGGGTTGAAAATTGACTATTTTAATCACATTACACTGTGAGACAATAAGACTCTCAAAGCAAAAGTTGTCATTATGTGACTGACCAATTGCCATCCTGCATCATGACTTTATATTTAATTTCTTTGCTTTTAATTAAATAAAATTAGTAAAATGAAAATAAATATTGTTTTTATTAAATGGATCATCCTAAGACAAAATAATAAATATTCCACTTCTAATAAAACTTGTCAGTCTGGGCATGGTGAAAGACATGTGCAGGGTATTACAGACTTACTCTGCTGTGAATGGAGCTCTAATAGAGGATTGTCCTTTGCTAAATCAATAGGACTATTCATCATGTGAATGCAGCTGCTGGAGCTCCTTCTCCAATACGTCTTGGCTGAAAGAGACACACAATTTTCAAAACCTAGCAGCAGGCATCTTTCTGAGGGAGTGTGCCGGTCAGATGGATCAGAGAATTATGCTGGATGTCTCTACATCTGTATTTATTACCAGTATGATGTCCAGTCGGGCCAGGAAACTAATGATAAGTAATTTTTGTCCTAACAGGTGATCATCAACAGTACCATCACACCCAACATGACGTTCACCAAGACATCGCAGAAATTTGGCCAGTGGGCGGACAGCAGGGCCAACACTGTGTTTGGACTGGGCTTCGCCTCGGAACAGCAACTGGCCAAGGTGAGAGGAAACATTTCGGCAGCATCACATGAAGTCACAAAAGCATCCCTACAGTTTAGAGTCAATTGATTTATGTATTTGTCCTAAAACTCGAGTGGGACAGTGCAAAGATATTAACTGAACATCAGATGGGGAAACAAAGCAATTAAGGGTATATCTGATTCTAAAATCCTCACTATCACTAGATAATGGATTTCATGATCTCCCAAAACTTTGAAACAAAAGTATTGTCACTAATCACCCTGCCTTTTCATGTTGATCTCATTTTCAGTTTGCTGAGAAGTTTGAGGAGGTAAAAGAAGCTGCCAAGCTAGCAAGGGACAAATCTCAAGAGAAGGTGGAGACGCTGAGTAATCACTCCCAGGTACTGCAATTCTGATTCAGTGTAACACACCTGCTGTCCAATTGTCTTCTCTACAGTCACTGACGGCCTCTCTACAGTGAGAAAACTGGCAGCACCTTCAAAAACACCAAGTACAGATGCTGTGTTTTAGAAATAGCTTCTGACATAATCAAGTATTCAAATAGTTAAGTTAAAATAATTAAATGAACACAGGTCTACTGTATGAAGCTCGTGTTGAATTTCAAATGTAAACAAACAAACAACTCATTCATGTAATAGTCGTGTCACCATGATTGAGAGGTTGAAGGTCATTCTAAGCTTCTTGTTACTTGGCAGGCACCACAGCAATTAAGAAGATAAGGAAGCAAGTAAGAGTAATAAAACCATAAACATTGCTAAGTTCTACACAATTGATCTTAAATGTCAGTAAGTAAATGTCTGTCAGTAAGTGAACAGCATTGATTTCGAGGTAGATCCAGCAGTTACGCAAGGTCACCGCCTGCCAGGCCTGCACTCTGCCTGCACTCTGCCTGCACTGACTGCAGATGGCAGGAAACAGACTCAATTCTGAGACACAGAAAGCTGCTGGGCCATATGACATGATAAATACTGGCAACAGTTTTTCTTCACCCCTCCGCTGTCATAGCTGACGTGTCCTGGTTGTTGATGGTGTTTCGTTGAAAGAAACCCAGGGCCATTTCTTCACAGTCAGAGCAGGATTTAAGAGACAGATTTTAACCCATGAGACCTTTTAGAGAGCTGCAGGTAAGCTTTGACCGAATCCAAACCTGCCCCGAAACATAACTGGTCTCCCTCTGTCCCCTGCCAGGAGTCTGGACGTGAGACGCCCTCATCCAACCAGGCATCCAGCATTAATGGGACAGATGATGAGAAAATCTCTCATGTTGGTCCGGAGGCTGCTGTGCTGAAGAGCGAAAACGAACGTCTGAAGAGTGCAGTAGAACAGAGGTAAGGTTTCATATCATGGAAACATGAGAAGAACCTCTTTAAAGTGATATGAATCGAATTTGCTTTGAATGTGTTTCCCCATGATAAATTCACCTTTTTTATATTTTATCAATAACATAGCAGCGTCTCCTCATCGTATGCCTTCATCCTCATGCCTACACTGCATCACAACAATGAGAATAATGTAATTAATAATTATCTAAATTCAATTGAATACAAAAGTTTACATGAACCAAAACACAGAAGGGAGTATGTACAGTATATCTTTTTGATAAATCTACTTTATTTCTCTGCCAAGAAGGAAACCGTGAAATTATGCAAGTGTTTAAGTGTGGTAGTTTTGCATGATTCAAAGTTCAAAAAAAGAATTTTCCATCTTGTACTGGCACTTTATGCAGGTCCTCATTTCAGCATCTGTCTGAAACAAGCTGTAGATGCTCCTGTCTCTTTGAGACCCCCCCTCTCAAAGCCCACTGTCTTCTGATTGGCCAATGTCTTATGTGGTTACCAGGTTGCCGCAAGGATTCAATTCAATTTTATTTATATAGTGCCATATCACAACAACAGTTATCTCACAGCGCTTTTCATAAGAGAGCAGGTTTAGACCATACTCTATATGATGCTATTTGCAGAAGCCCAACAGTTCCCACCAAGAGCAAGCACTAGGCGACAGAGGCAGAAACCTCGAGCAGAACCATGGCTCAGGGTGGGCGGCCATCTGCCTCGACCGGTTGGGGTGAAAGAGAGAGAGAGAGAGGGGGAGAGGGCAGGAGAGGAACAGAGAGAAAAAGAGAGGGATGGAAGGAGAGAGAGGGGAGGGAGGCAGCCTACACAATATACACACACAGAGGTACAGAAAGTAAAGGTGATGTTGCTACAGACTAAACGAAAAACGGTACAGATATTTATAGTAGTGTTAATGATAACAATCGTAATGTTATAATGTTAATGACTATAATAACAATAATAATAATAGGACTAGCAACAATAGTTGTTGTAGCAGAGGGTGTCGAACAGGAACACGGGGGCAGCAGGTGACCCGCAGCCACAGATCCAGACTCCACAGCTCCAGAGCCAGAAAACCTGCAGGAAGTGATAGGAAGAGAGAAACGAGAAAGCACAAGACTACCAGAAAGGGGAGAAGTTGTGTTAGTAACATGCAATAATGGGATGAGGTTGCATACAGAGGGAGAGAAAGTAGAGGAGAGAGGAGCCCAGTGCATCATGGGAAATCCCCCGGCAGTCTAGGCCTATAGCAGCATAACTAAGGGATGGTTCAGGACTCATCTAAGCCAGTACTATGTAATGTACTATGAGCTCTTAAAGAGCTCATAGTACATTACATAGGTAAGAAGAATGATTTCAAATTCTATTCTGGATTTTACTGGAAGCCAATGCAAAGAAGCTAAAACAAGAGAAATATGATGGGGCTGAATGTTCCTTTGTGGGCGTGGCGAGCATTCTCTGCCTGGAGCAAATGACCATATTTGGAAATCCGGCTCAGAATGACATCATACCAAGCTGTTAATATAAAAAACAGTTTAAAACAGAGAGTTCAGAACAGGGGGATTTCTGAAGTTTTGGCTCATAGACAGGGATTTCTTTTAAATACTTTTACCTCATTATTTGAAGCTTTGGTCATGTTTAACATGAATATCTCACATTGTAACATTATAGAAATGCCAGAAAATATGAAAAAGCATAATAGGTCCCCTTTAAACGAAGCAGTGCTGTTTAAGGAGACATGTACCAATACTCCACTGTGATTTTAAGCACTCACTATATGACACTTACCCGATCATAATGCTTGGTCAGAATCTAATACACTACACAAAAAACATGCTTATTGTTCACCTTTTATCCATCACAATCATTCAAGTATTTTCTAGAATAAAATAAAAAGATGGCGATCTAAAGGTCCGACACATGGATTTTACTGAAGCATGTGCACAGTTTGATGTGTTACTGAATCATCCAAATGGTCTCACACATCAGCAAAACTCACCTTAAGGGGCATTATATAATTTTTACTCCACACACAGCAGCTCCTGATCGCTTACACACTTTTCTTGTGTTTTAATTGTCTCTGCACCAAACTGCTCAAATGTTCTCACTTATCATTTTATTGCTGCTGGGATAATCTCACATCTCCAAAGGGCTCAGAAATCATCTGATCTAATTTAAAGAGTGACGCTGCTCTCCTCCACCATTTGATTATCTGGCCTTTATAATCCAGATGCTGAGTGTATAAATTGGTAATTGTGTGAAACAACAACTATGGTCCTAGATGGGATTAAAATGGCTGTAGGTCATGAGAGTAACTACAGTGAGTAAAGTTAGCCATAATTAGTACTGGGTAGCAACAAAAAAGTCACTTGACGTATTTGATGCAGATGGGGTAACAGGCCCTGAGGTAAAGCAGAGACCAATCAAACGACATTCCCTTGTAGTATTTACAACTTTATACATGCAAAAAAGAAGAATTAAATTAACATCTGTATGAGTGGTGTGGGAAATGCTTTATATTATGGGTCCAGTGATATATACATAAAGGTGCATCTCAGAAAATTAGAATACTGTGAAAAAGTTTTATTTTTCTCCGCAATTTCATTCAAATTGAATTGACATAAAGTAAAATAATATTTCAATAATATTCCTTTTTTGTTTTACATGTCTCACAATATAGAATAAATGAATGAATAATACATAAATGTCGACCTGAGAAGAGCCTTTAATTTCTGTCTGATTCAGTACAGACAACCACAATCATGGGGAAGACTTTTGACTTGACAGTTGTCCAGAAAACACTCGTTGACACCCTCCACAAGGAGGGTAAGCCACAGAAGGTCACTGCTGGCTGTTCAGCCAGCAGTGACCTGGCCGGGGCTGACTGTTCAGAGTGCTGGATCAAAGAATATTCATGGGAAGTTGACTGGAAGGTTAAAAGGTGCACAAGTAACGGGGATGATCACAGCCTTGAGAGGATTGTCAAGAAAAGCTGATTCAAGAACTTAGGGGAGCTTCACAAGGAGTGGACTGAAGCTGGAGTCAGTGCATAAAGATCCACCACCCATAGACGTGTCCAGGAAATAAGCTACAAATGTCGCATTCCTAGTGTCAAGCCACTCCTGAACCAGAGACGTCAGAAGTGATATTATATTCATATAATGTACAAGAATTAATATTCTTCATATGTTGTAAAATCACATGATTAAAAATTATGCCTACTAACTGAATTGTTTTAATTCACATCAGGTTGGTTATAACTGGTCCAAATTGGAAAGTTCCTTCCAGGAAACATCCTAGGAAATTATTAGGAACCTATGGGCCTGAAGCTAAAGCTTTGTTAAAGGAAAGACAATTGTTTAATTTCCATGCATTAAGCATTGTGTGTCATTAAACTGCTGGTTGTTACCCCTTTTCATGCCTTCACAAGGCATTGGAGTTTTGTATTGTGAAACTGTGTCACAGCAGTGAAACAGCCGAGGACTGCAGAATGCGGCGGTGCAAGTCTGCCCACATTTGATAGAGAGCAGCACACTTAAACCCAGCCATGCATAAGGAAGGGACCATGCATACTAAATATACATCACAACTCTCCAACCTCATTGACAGGACAGAAAAACACACACTATGAAAAGACAAACCTTCTGTTGGTGTCAGGGCTACAGCTCATTAGTCCGTTTGGGACTTTTCCCACTTATTTATAATAACATATTTTTATGTTTTAAATATCTCCTGACAGTGTGATATACATCACAGCTAATGAAATAGTAATGACCGGAAGGATTTTGTAGCATTATGTGTCATGTCAGTGGGCAAAAGCTCCAGGCAATTCAGCACTAACCTGTCAAAAATGTCCTTCCATTAATATCTCTCTCTCTCTCTCTCTCTCTCTCTCTCTCTCTCTCTCTCTCTCTCTCTCTCTCTCTCTCTCTCTCTTCCCCCCCCCCCTGTCTGGCAGCAACACCAATGCCAAGAAGTGGGAAACAGAGCTGCAGACTTTAAGAGAAAATAATGCCAGGCTGGTGGACGCACTGCAGGAGTCCTCAGCTAATGTAGAGAGCTGGAAGAAACAACTTAGTGCCTGCAAGGAAGAGAGTGACACGCTCAGGGAAAAGGTAATACAGTTATGCACTCCTACAGGGAAGTTAAATAATGTACACAAAGCCATCGATTCTGCTGGCTGAAAGGTGTCATGTTAGAAACATTGCTATCTGTTCTATACAAGGAACAAAACTACAAACTATCACAAAATTAATAGATTCTCTGTCCAACTTTGGTCCATCTATTTATTTAAATCTCTTCAGAGGGTGGTGTGAATCCCTCGCCAAATTTTGATCCAGTACTGTACATTTATTAGCTTCTGTGTTCCCTGCACCAGAGTCAGAGCTGGAAGTCCACTATAAATAGAATCATTTTAGTTTCATAATCAATGTGGGCTCTTACTGCAGCTGGGCTGGTGTTGCAATGATACATTTTGTAACATGCTGCAAGTTTTCTTTCCTAATTGCTAGTGTCAGTTGTCACCACTTAATATACAGCACATTTAGGATTTCACAAATACACATTAGCAGATGTATGATGGGTAGAAAACATGGGAACATGTTCTGTTGACCACTTTTCACAATAGAAACTTAACATTTTTCATAAATCACTTTTCCCCTTTTCCTCCCATACATAGATTGCAGAACTGGAAGCTCAGTGTAATGAAGCTGAGCAGGAGAAGCAGAAAAACGCCCAACTGACTGTACGAGTGCATGAGCTGGAGACTGAGCTACGTGACAAAGAGCAGGTGAAATGTCTGCATGACATTGTCTTGAAACAACAGGGCCAGTGTGTGAGAGCTGGGTTGTCTGTAAGAGTTGGTAAAACAATGTGTTTTCCTTTGTAACAAAGCAGGTATTTTACTTTGAAAGTTTGTGACTCAATTCAATCCCCTTCATCATTTCTTCATCTAAGACAGTTTTCAGGCTAACCCTCCCACCCCTTCTTCTCCCGAAAGAACAGATCTACTTTCTCTTCCTCACTCCAATATTTTAGCACATCGCTTCACTGTACACACCAGCTCTTCGCCTCTTGTTCTTACTCGGTACCACTCCTCTCCCTCAGGAGGTGATTATACCTCAGTAGGAAATGATAGGTTTTGTTGTGTGATCTTAGATTTTGTATGGATTCATCTTGATATTTCACCGACCCAACTGAACTCAGATCTTTATGCTGCCCAGTTATTTTTTTCACTCAGTTTACTTTCTGTGCTGCTTATTTTCTTCAGTAATTTACTTGATTTCCGTCCCATTTTGGTACAATTGAACTCCACTGTGAAAATAGATAGACTGGGGGAATGTAAATTCATCCAATGGTTTAGTTTATAGTCAGAGCAGCAGGGAATTCTGGCATAAATATCATTAGTGGTAGTGGCTTTTGTCCACTGCATCAGTCATTCATAATCCAGACTAGCTGACAGTCAGCTCAGTGGAGCCTAATGGTGCTGTTATTTCTAATGAGAAAGAGCCATACTTGGCCACACAGTCTTTTGACCTTTTGCTCATTACTGGTTAAATGCTGTTTCTGTCTGCAGACAAATGATTAGGGCTGACTTCTGGCAATCTTTCTTTTTCTACACTATTTAGTAACCATAAGAGGAAAGGAGTACCTAAATCGGTATATATTTCTGTTTCTGTTCATAGTGGCTTTTCAAGTATGGAGAAGATATCTGGCCAAGCTTTTTTTGATATTTTCTAGTTTCTTTTTAGTCTGATCAACAAATCAGAACCTAAAGCTATTCAATTCAAGTCATATTGAAAGAGAGATTAGCAGTACATCCACACATTTCAGAAGCAGGAATAAGCAAATATTTCATACTACTTCATACTTTAAATGATTATTTGATCCTCAAATATGTTGTGGGTTGTCGATTATCTAATGAATGAATGAACTAATCGTTTAGTTTGAATATAACCTTGCTTATTACAGTTGCAAAAAAATAACATTTATGGCCATGCTGTGTAAAGACCCTTTCAAATTCCCTGAGGAAAACTCAGTGTCTGGGATATTCTAGTTTAGCACCTGGCTCCCTGAGTATTTATAGAGCATATAAATCTTTCCTTTGAGAGCGGTATATCTTACACAACAACAGGAAGTAGGTAGTTTAAAGAGCTGGAGATGATTTAAAGAAAAGATTATAAGCAAAGAATCATGTCCTTTGGGGGCTTCAGCATTTCCACAGTCCTATGCATCAGCCTTAATGCTCCTAACACTGACCGAAGCGCCTGCAGAAGGAAGTCTCATTGTTTGCATAGCACTGATACAGCAGACAGCCCAGAGAGGCTCATCTGCAATGTGACTCACCCCCTTCTAGAAATGCACACGCTCAACTCCTCCAATTAAAAGCGTGCCTATGAATTATTAAGAATTCAGTGTGGTGTTGACCCCAATGCCGGCCAGCTGTGAACTAACAGAACAAAACTGCTGCAGGTGACTACAAAGACTCGGCTAATTATTAATTTGCTTGGAAGTGCTTGAAGGGTTAACGTTTGCTATAAAACTGCATGTGGTGTGTTTGGTTTAAAGCAGCGGCGAGATTACAGTTTTGAGAGCGAAGAGATGTTTAATTGAGGGAAAAAAACTGAGAAAAAGAGAATCATGCTAACACACAGCTATTCTGGCTCTTTCCAAAGTTAACAAAAGCTACCTCTAAAGCTCACTAATCATGCTTTATCTATTTTGTTAAATTTGTTTGTTTAATCCAGGAAGTCAGTGCTCCTGCTCAAGAAATAGCCTGGCACATAACCCTTCATTAAACCACACCGTGGCGTATTTACACATTGGTTTTTGTATGAATTAAACAAACGAGATAAAACATGTAAATTTTGTTACCTTTGAAAAGTTTTTTTGAACAGTTTTCTTTTGTTAAATGATTCTTAAGAAAACAATATAGAATGATGATGTGATTTGTTGGCTATAAACTGGTTTCTGGATGTATTTTTCCCAGGAGCTAGAGAACCTGAGGAAGCAGGCAGAGATAATCCCTCAGCTCATGGCCGAGGTAGAGAGCATCACCGCAAAACTGCAGGTATGTTCAAAGGCCTCCAAACCCCACATTTCTTTCAGGTGTGATTTATAGGGTATAAAAGCATGGCAGAGAGCTGCGTAGACCTTGAGCTTACAGCCACGTGGGGACACAATGACTGTCACAGCAAGGTAACACACAGGCTCTGAGGCGTAAGCAGTGCTTTCAGACGGAGAGAATGAGAGTTCCTATTCACCATTCTGCCTGAGGGCTGGTGACACAACATTCCTATCGTGTATCTCGCTAACGCACATTATGGTTACTGTATCTATGAATAAAGGTTCATTCCAAGTACAACAGTGAGTGGATTCTTGTGTCTTTGAAAAGGTTTCATCTTCCTCATCTGCTAAACTGAGATACTGCATCTCTGTCATGGTCTATTAGTTTCCCAGTACTGCAGATATGATATGTTTTGCTGACTGCAAAAACAGATGAAGTTGTTTGAGAGCTCTACCAAGAGCTTTAATGACCAAGTCTTATAACATTTCAGCTAGTGTGTGGGTTTTGTCTGGGAGTTTAAGTTGGGTGAGAATCTGCTGTTGCCAAAAACAATACAGATTCACGCCCGTCACCCTCCGTCTGCCTTGTAACAAAGATCACCTGTTCTTCAAGGCTCATTCCTCATTGAGTAATATAAAACTCTCTGTAAAACCAGAAGTGCCAGGCTTGGTGAATGACTGTACGCCCAGTGAGTGCCAAGTCTGACATGAGTTGCATTGATAGTGACGCTCATCTCGCCCTGTTCTGTCTGACTCAGAGCAAGATTTTATCATCCAAGCTGTCATGCATGTGCTGCCTTTCAAGCTGGACAGAGAGTAGAATAAAACCAACAGTGGCATGCCTGAAGTTCTTGTGCTTCACAGAGCTCAACTGCCTAGTTTGTTTCTGCAACAGGCAGCTGGATGAATGACAGTGACAACAAAACTGGCTGAAGCAGGAGTTTATCTAACCAGCTATCCAAACTGAGGAGAAGCAAAGACAATGGGATTTTTCGAATACTTCCGTCTATTCACGTGACCAAAAATGAAAACTCAGCCACTGTCCATTCAGATAACAGTTGATGGGTAAAGTAAAACTGTTTAAAGTGCACTGCTGCAGTTTCCCCTGGTATTGATGTGTTTTTTTTCTGTGACGTTTTGAAAAAGGAACCCACTTATTCTACCTCTGTGTTTGTGGTCATGGCTCCCCTCTATTTAAAGACAACACCCCACGTGAAGATCAGGTTTCAGGAGTCAGCTGGAGGATACAGTCAGGCGCAACACCCATTTAGCACTCCTATTTTTAACCCCTCCCTTCAATGGTATCTTTGGCATTAATGTGTCACTCGTGTGTCACCTGCTAGTATGAAAGACTGCTTCACCCTCCCATCCTCACATGAAAATGTGGGAGAATGTGGATGAGAGAATTTAAAACATGTTTTCCAGTCCTGATGATGAAAATTGTGTGGGAGGGGGGATTCTTACAGCATTTTAGAAAAAAATCCCCAGATCTCAGTGTAAACTAATTCTTTTTTTCTTTTTATTTTACCTGCATCTATTTAAGTGAAATTCTAAAAAGCCAGTTGAACTACTGTTATCTCATTTTTGACAGTAGCTTGAGAAGCTCTGTCTTTGATTTGGCATCTCTGGTGAGAGAAAGATAGAAACATACCTGTACTGCTACAGTACATCAAATACTCTGACATCCCTCTTATGAAATTTATGATTTCCCTGGATCCACCATTTGTTGTAAACTATTGTTTTTTTCCCCCTGATATCCATCCACAGGCTGCAGAGACAAAGAACAACGAACTGGAGGGGAGGATAGGAAGTCTTCAGATGGACATCAGCGACAGTCTACAAAAGCAGGGCAACATGAAGGGCGAGCTGAAGAAGTTCATGGATATTCTGGATGGAAAGATAGACGAGTTGCATGAGTTCAGGCAGGGGCTCTCCAAGCTAGGTGTTGATAACTGAGAAAAGTGTCACTGAGTCGAAAGGGTTAGAGGTCAGGTACGAAGGATTCACTACAGTATGTCTTCAGGGCAGAAACTATGTGGCACCTACTCCCCCAAGGTGATGTCCACTCAGAAAATCAGCTTTGGCTTCTAATAAACACTACCATGTGAGAAAGAGATGTTTATGGAGAGGGAGAGAGAGACTGGCAGGAGGAAGGCCAGCATGCTCCACCAAATGGCTCCATTTTGTGCGCTGGCATTCTGAAACTAAATCAAGAGTCACACTTTGAGCTTACTTATCTGTTTCTGTGGGGGAAATGGCTTTAAAAAGCTGGTGGTGGGTTCTTAGATTCTGTCCATCTGTCTTTTTTTCTGAAGGCTGCGGTACTTCTTTGCAGGCAGTCTGAGCTTTGAGTAGAAGGGGGGACTTAAAAGGGCTGAAATGAAACACACACAAAGACAATGCTGTTCAGCATCACTCAAGTAATAATTGGTGTTAATCCTTGTGGCCCCTTCAGAGAATTAGAGATGAAATCTTTCTACAGACTGTCCTTGCTGTTGCCTCTCATCTATCTCAGGTGTGTTATAGAAGACAGTTTGTACTCATTAGATTATATGCACATATATGACAAACGGCCGTGACACAAAGTGCCTCCAGGTGAGTCTAAATCCACCTGGCAAGGAGAACTGGCCAAGTGATGACCATCACCATAATAATAACTTGATTTTTGTGAGAAAACCTTATGGGGAAAAAAAACATCCTCACTAGTAAAATAAGATGACAAGAAAACGCAGGAGCCCATCCCGAGGATGTTAATGGATGTTAATATGGTGACTAAGTCAAAGAACAAAACAGGTGTTTGCACAAAAACTACTCTGAGAAGAGACTGCAGCAGGACTTCATCAACACTCTTTTGGGTGTTTGAAACATCCAAAAATAACAATAGGAACCCCTTTTTGCCATGAGTGTAGTGTCGTGCTCAAATTACTTTGTGTGTGCTAAAGTAGTGTTGTCCATTTGTAGAACAAAGGCGTATGTCTCAAAGGCTGTTGATGTTCTCCCTACACACTAGTTTTTGTTATGGTGGTGGTTATTTTTGGGTGAGGGGACTTGGTGCTGCTTGATGGGTGAATAATGTGAAAGTGTACTTCACTGAAAACATTTAGATGGCATGGGCCTTTCACTACAACCCTGTCAGATTCTTCGTTTTTGTTTTACATATTTATTTATTTTGGTGCCTCTCCGCAACTCGTGTTTCTAGAATATACCAAGTAAATCAAACTTAACCTGATGTCTCTATACAGTAGATGTACAATAATGTATAAAATATACCAAATTGTTTCAGAGGTTTTGTTTGCAGGATGGTGTCACGGCTGCTTTTGGGAAGTCCATCTTGAAACGTGGTATATTTGAAATCAAAAGGCACATGTTGTTGTGGCATATTTAGGGCCGATGTTACGAAGTCTATATTTTTTCATTACTGTTTTGATCTTGTCAAAAAATTGGGATATCTATGAAGGGACTTTTGCTTCTCTCTGTTCATAAGTCATCTAAACCTGGATAACACAACATATGATCCTTCCTTTTGAACCAATGCCTCTTGTGCACTTTTGTGACTCCTGTTTAAATAGAATTGACAATTGTTAAAATTTAGTTTAATTACAACACTGAGTTATTGTCTTCTTTTAACTTCTAGTAGGCCACATTTTGGCAAGAGCTCCACAGAGAGGAGAGGAGAGAGGGGATGTTTACCTAATGCACACTTATATCAGTATTGTTGGTTCTGTGTACAAAAGTAACTACCGTGAAAGCTTACAAATATGCTGACATTGTGAGTCTTGAGGCGTTTTTCCTGGATGAGAAGCTCAGAGAAGGAGGTGGAATGAACCTACAGCGCCAAAGCTGCATCCCATCGAGGCTTGAATACAGAAGCTCCGCCACCGCACGTCTTTTTCTCTGATGTTGATTTACATGGCACTAAATATAGCTATAATCCTAACAGAGACGCACATAAGCAAAGCAAAAAGAAGTGGGATTTAATCACAGTGACACATATCAATTTCTCTGAGATCAGGACAAATAAAGCAAACGGAATCCGCCTGTAGAAGGGATGGGGAAAAAAAACTTACAAGTCCAACGTCCTCAAAGTACTGAGGAAATAACTGCAGGGGTGGATCTCAGGACATGTTGCCTAGGCAACTTAATCCCACTCACTACATTTTTTTGTAAATAATGTGTAACAGTGATTGACAGTGCATTCATTTTTTAATTACACAAGAGTCACTTGTCTTTCTCAGCCAGTGAGACTCCTGGATGTTGATGTCCCTGAAAGTCGATGTTCTTTTTCACCATCAGAGATGAGCTGGTTGGCACAGGTACAATCAATATGCAGAATAAACATCAATTTAGTGCTGAAAATTCACTAATTAAGACTGTTGATGGAAAATCAACTTTATTATTATCCACGTCTTTTTTCAATAACTTAATTGTTTTGTTTATAAATTGTTTAAAAAAATACAAATAATGGGGGGGGGGGGTGATTATGTTACTGTAGGCCTAAGCTCTGGCTCTTGTCACATTTAGGACTTTGTAGTATAGTTTTAGTTCTTCTCTAGAGATGGTTACATCTGTTGTGCCACCATTTAAGTCCAGACTTCAATATCCCAACTACTGCAAGAATTTCTATGAAATTTTGTGCAGACATCTGAGATCCCCAGAGGAGGAATCCTAATACTTTAATGATCCCCTGACTTTTCCTCTAGCGCCAGCAGCAGGTCAGAATCAAATATGACCAAATATCTGCAAAACTAATAACATACCCATCAGCTTCAGCTGTGCTTTGTGGTACAAATTAAACTAAACTATGATAGAAAACATTACCTAAAGCAAACCTTACATAAACATAGTACCTGCTAAATACCAGCATGTTTTTGTTTGTGTTTGTCTAAGCACAGCCTCACAGAGCTTCTAGAGTGGCTGTAACATTAGACTTTTAGTCTCAAGTATCCTATGCCTTTATTAGATCAAGTGTCTTGTTTGACTCTTGTTTAGACTAAACAAAAGAACAATCTTACTTTGATCTGTAGCGTGTCACTTTTCTGACTTTTTATACATTAAATTCTGAATTAATTAAATGAAAAATAAGAAACAATAATTTAAATTACCGATACCTTGTATCAATTATCAATCATGCTCAAATACACTCACCTAAAGGATTATTAGGAACACCATACTAATACTGTGTTTGACCCCCTTTTGCCTTCAGAACTGCCTTAATTCTACGTGGCATTGATTCAACAAGGTGCTGAAAGCATTCTTTAGAAATGTTGGCCCATATTGATAGGATAGCATCTTGCAGTTGATGGAGATTTGTGGGATGCACATCCAGGGCACGAAGCTCCCGTTCCACCACATCCCAAAGATGCTCTATTGGGTTGAGATCTGGTGACTGTGGGGGCCATTTTAGTACAGTGAACTCATTGTCATGTTCAAGAAACCAATTTGAAATGATTTGAGCTTTGTGACATGGTGCATTATCCTGCTGGAAGTAGCCATCAGAGGATGGGTACATGGGTGGCCATAAAGGGATGGACATGGTCAGAAACAATGCAGGTAGGCTGTGGCATTTAAACGATGCCCAATTGGCACTAAGGGGCCTAAAGTGTGTCAAGAAAACATCCCCCACACCATTACACCACCACCACCAGCCTGCACAGTGGTAACAAGGCATGATGGATCCATGTTCTCATTCTGTTTACGCCAAATTCTGACTCTACCATCTGAATGTCTCAACAGAAATCGAGACTCATCAGACAAGGCAACATTTTTCCAGTCTTCAACTGTCCAATTTTGGTGAGCTCTTGCAAATTGTAGCCTCTTTTTCCTATTTGTAGTGGAGATGAGTGGTACCCGGTGGAGTCTTCTGCTGTTGTAGCCCATCCGCCTCAAGGTTGTGCGTGTTGTGGCTTCACAAATGCTTTGCTGCATACCTCGGTTGTAACGAGTGGTTATTTCAGTCAAAGTTGCTCTTCTATCAGCTTGAATCAGTCGGCCCATTCTCCTCTGACCTCTAGCATCAACGAGGCATTTTCGCCCACAGGACTGCCGCACACTGGATGTTTTTCCCTTTTCACACCATTCTTTGTAAACCCTAGAAATGGTTGTGCGTGAAAATCCCAGTAACTGAGCAGATTGTGAAATACTCAGACCGGCCCGTCTGGCACCAACAACCATGCCACGCTCAAAATTGCTTAAATCACCTTTCTTTCCCATTCTGACATTCAGTTTGGAGTTCAGGAGATTGTCTTGACCAGGACCACACCCCTAAATGCATTGAAGCAACTGCCATGTGATTGGTTGATTAGATAATTGCATTAATGAGAAATTGAACAGGTGTTCCTAATAATCCTTTAGGTGAGTGTACATTAGCAGTGATGCAGCAAAAGAGCCATTTCTCTCTTGTTCATCTCCGCATCTTTCTCCCAGCAAGGCCCATTGTGAGACCGGTGACGAGTGGGCGAAACATCATTAAGAGACTATGCTGTTCTGAAAGAGAGAGAGTGAGAGAGAGATATGGCACTGCAGGCCACTACCACTGAGACTTGCTGTTGCCATAGTAACAGGCTGCGGAATTTCATGTTGACGCTTGATTGGCGGGTTTGTCTATATACCCACCATGTGTGTCTTCCCCAAGGTGCATGATGACCTGTCTTCCACCTTAATCACCTGGATGATAACAATAACTTACACACACACACACACACGCAGAGTTATGGCGGCCCTGCAAACGAGATGACGTTCAAGAGCAGCCATAACTCCCCCTGCTAGCAGCTGCTCTCCCAAGTACACAGCTGAATAATCCCAATCACAGCTGGCTGGGGATATCTGAGCTGTCACTGCAGGAGAGAGATGTGCAAGCGACGGCTGCCAGGATGGATATTACAATATGACTCATCATCATGTGGGCTACAAATCCGCCAAAGCACACTCACCGGAGTTCACCGTCACAGGTTGATAAGACATCTCTTAGACGTTGTGAGTCATTTAAAGAGCAGGGGTTTTTCTTTATGGCCCAGCTACAACTAACCTATGGAGATCCAGGAACAGCATGAGCACAGAAAAGATCTCAGAAAAAGATGTATGATTTAAAAAAAAATTGCCAACAATCCATAATTATGATCTAACAAGTGACTTCCTTTATTTTTGAAATACACCGGGTTCAAGAGTGTTTTAGCCGCGGCCATCATCAGCTCATCTTTAACACAATGGAATAAGTTTCATGTCTTGCAGAATCAAAGTGCAGTAATTAATAATTTCTTCTGCAAACCATTTAATGCTGTTTGCCATACAGTATTATTTCTTTGTACATAATACATTACAGCATTGCCTTTTTAAGAGGTTCAGGTAAGTCAAATGCTTTGTGTCAAAGGCTCAAAAGGTCGTAAGTACAAAGTTTTTCCCAAACATCAGCAATAACCTGTCTGCAAGCTTTTCTGGGAATTCAACCATGAGAAGAGACAGAGCTCTGTTTGTTCATGAGTAATTCCATAATTTAAAGGAAGTAGTGGTTATTAGGTCTGCAACTAATAATTATTTTCATTGTCGATTAATCTATCAATTTTTTCTCGAATAATCGATTAGTTGTTTGGTCTATAAAATGTGTTTTTGTCCACAACCAAATATATTCAATTTACTGTCAAAGAGGAGTAAAGAAACCATAGCTGGAATCACAGAATTTTGACATATTTTTACTTAATCGTTGCAGCTGTACTGGTTGTTTAAAAACATTATCTAGCATGTTTTTTGTCACTTTGCTAGTTATGGCATCTTTGAGCAAGAAATAACAGATTATGCACTTAAGTTCACACATTTCTGACACAAAAAAAGAAAAACTTAAAGTTTAAACGATTAGGCTGCAAATAATTAACACTGCTACAACTCAAGACAACTCTTCCTTTGTTTAGTAATAAAATGCAAAAATGACTAAAGTGACTTTGCTGTAGCCCTTGTTGGGGTGAAGTATAGTTAAAAAACAGTTACATTCAAAATAACAGAAGTCAGACAAGTTTATACTCAGTAATGTCGGAAAATTAGTATTTATGATTATTTATGGAGTTGTGTAATGTAGTCGTCTCTGCCTGCAGCACAGGCTTTGGCTGCTATGTGAATGTCTCCCCAAAGGGCTTCAGATGCCGAGTTGGGAGAAATGCAATCATTTACTCACTGTACAGTACTACTGCTTGGCTTTTCTTCTTAATGAGTGCTGAAAGCACAACATTTGCTCAGTTTGGGATTTCTGCAAACCAACTGCTTTAGAGGAGACTAAATCCTGATTTCAGCTGTTTTGTATATATTACAACATCTCTGGGGTACTTTGAAAAGACAAATATGATTAATGTTTGACAGTTTCAACATAGTGCAGTGTGTAAGTCAGAAGAGGCGTAATCCCATTTTGGTGTAAATTTGGCAGCAACATAGACTCTTGAAGAAAACAGAGCAAAAGAACAGCTTCACTGGCGCATGTGTGTGTGGGTGTGTTCTCTCAGCTGTCCCAGTCTGTACTCTGAGTCTCGTCGTCTCCTCTGTCATCCTCGTCTGAGTCGGCTGCCACCTTCTTCATCCTCATCATGGCAGCTTTGATGCTGCGCTCCAGCTCATTGTCTGCACCGTCCGGGGCTTCTGCACGTCCAGGAACCATCTACAACATGACGAGAGTCAATTTAATAACAGTTTCCATATTACATCCTCCTATTACTGTACTTGGTGGAAAAATCAATAGACCTTTTCTTGCAGCAGACATTATGACTTGTCACCTAAGTGGATACAGCCATTATTAAATGTGGGGTATGCGATTCTGGAGAAATACAATTCCATGATAGAGAGCGAACGACACAGCAAGTAATGTAACTAGCGTTAGCTAAATTGTGGGTTAGCAATCTGCTGCTACAGTTGCTACTGCACAGCTAACAAACAGAGAGGACAAGACGGTCCCAGAGCGAGTACAGCAGCTCCAGACAGCAATACTCACAATTCTCCTGCTACTATAGCTAACATCACAACAAACAGCAAACTAGAAAGTAAGCAGAATACCCGTGGGCAAGTCATTTAATGTTACCTGACCCACAAATCATGGCTAGAATAGTGTTGTGTGGGTTAGTCCGAGCCACTTTTTTTCCCATTTACAGAGCCAGGTGTGTGTACAAACACCGCGTTTTTTCCAGTGCACACAGAATAGACCTCTAGTGGATTGTGAGGAGATCACTGAATTTGACAAAAGGACGCGCATTAGATTAGATTAACCGCTATTACTTATTGTTTGTACCTGTGCCTGCTGCTGTCTATTAGGGTCAGCTGTGACACTTGCTAGTGCCTTCATGAGATGACGAGAACTCAGTTCAGTTTCAGTTATGTACCACCACAAACTCTTCATGTTGAAATGTAATAAATTAAAAGCTTTGGATCTCTGACAGACAGCTGATTGGCTGAAACATTCAGCATCCACAGTGTGTGTCTGTGTCTTTATAGGTCTTTTTCACAAAGCCATTGTTACTGTTATTAGTAACCCACCATTACTACTATGACAAACTGTCTGCTGTGAAAAAGGCATACCTGATTCTATACATATACTGTACCAGAAAAGAAAGCTGGTTTGATGACATTTCAGTATGAGTCCCGTGATGAACAATTGCCTCATTTGACTTTCAAACTGACTTAGCATTTAGTTATTCCCATTCACCCCTAAAAACTATCAATGTCATTATGAGATGTAGATAAACCATGGATAGTAACATCAAACTCTTCTCCTATACTAACAATACGCCTGATGTTAATTTATATTTTAGTCAACAAGTCCCATGAAAAAAAAAAACATACAGTATCTCACAAAAGTGAGTACACCCCCCACTTTTGTGTACATATTTGATTATATCTTTTCATGTGACAACACTGAAGAAATGACACTTTGCTACAATGTACAGTGTGTCTAATGTCTAAACCGCTAACAACAAAAGTGAGTACACCCCAGACTGGACTTAATATAGCCTGACCAATACTGGATTTTTGAGGCCTATACTGATATCGATATTTGGGAGTAAAAAAACAAAAAAAAAAAGGGAATGAAATATAAGTAATAAATATATACACGGATCCCTTAAATTTGTTTATGAATTTTACAGTTAAAGAATCAACTTGTGAGTGTTCTCGGAGGGACAAACTATGTAATGTTTATAACCCAGTTTGGCATTTCTGTAATGCAATTTCTTGGTCCTATTGGCTGACATATACACCATTACAATATATCTAAAATAAGCTAATATGATTCAATATATTAGCCTGGCCGATATATAAGAACATCTCACCTTCTTCAGGGTGACTCCCTGTCGGATTGCAGTCATCAGACTGCTCCTGAGATCCCCAGCTAGGGGCGCTGTCTTGGGAGCAGGGACCTTTCGAAGCCGACTCTGTCCACGCTGCAATGACGCCAACACTTCATCCATTGTTCCTGTAAATAAAAACAGGCACTTTTACAATGAAGACTTTTTGCACAATAATAATGCAATAATGCACAGTAATGTAATTTTGCACTTGTCAGTTTCAATTTCACTGCAGATGAAGCATCTAAAAATGTTTACCACCATTTTTCACACCAAAGCAGACTGCACAGAGTGTTCCCAGGTTGTCATTGGTGCACATTTTCAAAACAGTTTTTAATAACAGCTTCCTTTTGAATGACTCAGAAAGCTCAGGAAAATGAAGCTGTGTTGGACGTTAGTGTCTCCCTGAGTGTGCATCAGCAGGACTACAACTGAGGTAAAATGCATCCTCTGGGGGAAGTTGTGCATTTAGGGCAGAACACCATGTACAGACGCACGCGCACACAAACACACACACACACACACGAAGCACACTTTTCTCTGGAACAAACACGACCTCCCCTGCAGTCAGACAAATTCACACATCCAACTCCATATGTATTGTATTTTTCTAATAAAATGGAAATCCAACATTTTGATATCCCTTTATTACAGACACATAAAAAAGCTGAATTATCCTGCGTGTATTTCACTCTCACCTATATTTTGTTTGAGCATGTTCTTGGCTGGAAAAGGAGGGTCCTCTTTTTCACTGAGAGGCATTGGGGTGTCCTCAGAGGAAGGTGAAGCTTGGACAAGTAGAGGGGGTATGGCAGGGGGCAGTGGTGGGGGAGGGGGCGGTGGCGGAGGAGGTGCAGTAGGGCAGGTTATTGTTGGAGGTGGCGGTGCAGAGTAGATATGGACAGGTATGTCTTCAGGCTGCTTTTTCCTAGGTGTTTTATTGCGTCTGGGTCCAGGACGGATGGAGGAGGGTCCTTCAGAGGTAGGAGAGGGTCCAAGGCTGATTATGGACATCGGCTGGGAGGGACACGGGACTTCTGAAGGAGAAATCCTGGACTGAGGAGTCTTCAGGATGTACTGGCCATGTTGCTTCTTGAACATGATGGTAGAAGACGGGGAGAAATGGTTTGAGAAATAAGGACATTATCTTGTCTAATGTTCTGAGAAAGAACATGCTCTTTTGTTTTAAATAGGTCTTAAAGCAACTTGAGATTAAAATGAAGTGACAGGAAAACCATATCACAATCCATAAAATTAACTGGTTGACAAAACAGTCTCACCACAGAGGCCAGTCAGTAGCTGTTCTGGACAGGATTTCTAAGTTCTTAGTAAACTTCTGATTTATTAATTGAGCCTGCACCATTAAAACTCAAGAGAATTGAGTATTAAAACTCTTCCTAGAAGACTGTGAGTGTCTACAGCCATGCTAGCAACTCTGCCAGTCGCTACTTAGGCACAGCGGTGCTTTGAGCTAAATGCTAACGTCAGCATGCTAATGTGCTCACAGTGATAAATGCTAACATGTTCACAATCGTGGTTTAGTGTGTTAGCATGCTAGCATTTGCTAATTACCACTAAACAGAAGTACCGCTGAGGCCAATGGGAATTATTGGCTTTATGGGTATTTAGTCACAAACCAGTATTGGACAAATTGAAAGAAGTCTGAGGAAGTAACTACAATTCATCAGAAGGAGAAAAATAAACATCTGTACAAAATGTTATGACATGCAACCAATTACTTTTGAGATATTTCAGTCTGAATCAAATTGGTAGACCGACAACAATGCCATCCCTAGAGCCTCGCCACAAACATGGCTTGAACAGTTTTAGCAGGACAAACATTATTTTAATTTTATCAATTATTTAATTTTAACAATACTTTGCAAATCATTTGTAAATGTATGAGTGATTTATTTATATATACATACATACATTTCTATACATATTTATATGCATAAATACGTGAGAAATACACGTGTTTCAGAGTTAGTGGTATTCATACGGTTTAGAACACTTTCATTATAACTAGGCAAATATTAGTGGTATATTAGTAATAATTAAAAAATCTGAATCTCTCTCAATTTCCTGTCTGGCAAAGCTCTGGTCCTCCACACACCAATTAAAGCTCTGGTGTATACATCTCACTACTACAGAACATGTCCACAAACACAGCACTTCGTCATCAGAACTTCCTCTGACGTAGGGTTGAGAAGTTAATAACTGAATTTTAATTTTGAGGTGAACTATTGAACTATTAAATTAAGCGGTTACAAAGCAGGAGCCTCTGGGCTTTCATTAACAGAAGAGAACCTGCAGGGGGAGGCGGAGGAGACACAATAGAGGAGCACAATAGAGGAGCCTGACCTCTCTGAAGGATCGTAATCTGCTCAGAGTCTTCTCTCGCTCCTCATCCACCCACTGTTTCCGCCTCTGCTCCTCCTCTTTCTTCTTCTCTCGCTTCTGCAGACAACAAAGGGAGACAGTGGGGAGCTATTAGAGAGAAAGAATTGGATCCTGTTTCATTTGAGACTTATGCTGGTGCGGGAGCATCTCTGTGGGTTGTCTCGTTGCCGTGGTGACCTACCAGGTGGACCTGATGATGCTGGTTGAGGAGGATGGAGCTCTGTTTGGCTAGCAGCTGCTTCTGCTCGTTGGCCTCCACGCACTGATCCTAAAAACACACACAAACATTAATACTTGGATACTTGGGAAAAAACACATGAACACACCGTGGTCAGAAATGAGCGGGTGCTTGTCCTTCAAAGTTCAGGAAATGCCAGTGAAACTGATAATGAGGGGCAAAAAACAGTTATTAGGGGAGAACGTTTTTAATTTCACAATGTTCCTCATCTTTACTACATTATTAAATATGTATGCATGCAATTCTTGTTCCCTGTAGATTACTGCACTGCAAAAACTAAAATCTAAGTAAGATTAATTATCTTAATTAAAGGCCAAATATACTTGTTTTTTGTCTGACAAGATATTTTTTCTCACCAGGTGGCTTTTCTGTTAGAGAATTTCACTTGTTTTAAGTTTTTTTGTCCTTAAGTAGCAAGTCAAATATTCTTGTTCTGTTGGCAGATAATTTTGATTATTTTAAGTAATATTTCTCCCATTTTAATTCTTTTTTCCCTTGTTTTTGAGAGCTCACTTTTTGCGGTATGTGGCTGATTCGTGGGAGCCTCTATGAAGGGGATTCTTCTTTCTCTGTTCTGAGCAATAAAATGCTTTTTAATCAGACAAATGAGCATGCAGCCAGCAACAGGACAAAATGCCAAATGCACTGACTGTGCTAAAAATAAAATAATATAGTAAAAAGACAATTGGGGACGTGAAGGAGATATAGTGAGAAAATAAAGATTGAGAAAAATAACACAATCTTCTTCAGTTAATTTGCAACTATTTCCAATAGTATTCACAGATCAATACATTTGCCCTTTAAAAAGAATAACCAAAATACCACTAAAAACATTTTTTAAAAAGGAGAATAGAAAGTCTTCTGAGAATAAATGAATGGCACTCATCCTCACCTTTTTGTTGCGGAGATAGGCTCGCCGGGCACAGATGTTGCCTCTCTTGCTTTCCAAGGTCTGTAGCCGTTTTTTGAGCTGACTGACAGCCGGAGAGTCTGCAGGGTGAATACCTGTGTGGACCATGCTCTGCAGCTCCTCTGGATCTTCACAAACATCATAGTATACCACCTCCTCCTTCAGTTCTAAAACACAAATGCAGTTCAGTCACTAAACCAACCCTGTACCTGATCTAAAGGAGCCCTTTCAACCAGTGTAACTCTTAAATCATCACTTTAGCTTAAATTTGGTATTCAACAGAGATGACATGATGCTTCGGATATTACTTTGGAAATTAACTGTTGGTAATGTCTCAGTGGTGTCAACATGTACTATGTATGTAAACATTCGTACAGTCTCATGTGCCGGACAAAACAAGCCAAGTTGGTCCAGCATCAAAACAATTAAAGTTCACACAAAGCAGAGTCGAGTGTGTCCTGGGACTCATCCTGATGTCAACCATGGATGTCATGCAGATTACACTGTACATGCACTTCTGAAACAACATGTCAACAGGAAAACTAGTCTCCTGATTAATGTAGGTAGATTTCTGCACAAAAAAGAAGAGTCACTCTGCATCAGCTGAAAACTATAAATTTATGGTTTTGGAGTAAACTGACTAGTGCAGCTCATGTCACATAATTTCTTGTCTTAATGCCAAATTGCCAAATAAATGTATGTTTTTTTTGTGCATATAAACAATGTTTACATGCATACAGGTGATCTGCATATTATCCCATCAGTCATGAGTAAGAGTCTATTTGACAACCAGAAGTAAAATAATTCATATATTCCAATAAGGGGGGCATTAGAAAAGTCCTTTACTACTGATGAGTATTTAATTTAAAATATAAACTTTAACTTTACTGAGCAGCAATGGTAGAGGACACATTTTTTCCTCCTTCCAGCTACCAGCCAAGGACACACACAACCAAAGTCAGCACAGATACAGACAGGCCAACACACAGCAGGTACATACACACCACTTGAAAGCAAACATGCCAAGTCCCAGGAGGAGCAATTATGGAAATATTTACATGAACAAAATATTTCCCCAAAGTAAACCCTGTGCACAATACACAAGGTGACCATAAAAACACCATGTAATCCAATACAACAGTCCTGTAAGTATGTGAAACAGTATGTAACATAAAAATCTGCCATTTCATTGACTGAACAAGAAAACACACATATGCATTTTAAAGGGCCAGTTCAACAAAAAAAACTGAAAAAGAAATTTTCACCATCACAGGTTTTAAAACTAGCAGAACACAGCCACATGGGATGAGCAGAGGGTCAGATGTGAGCCAAAGAGGCTGAGACAAGGAACAATCAACACCTGTATGACGCACCTTTATATAATATCCAGGTCCACTTCTATTTTGCAAATGTATTGTCCATTTCAAAGTAACAAAAAATGTAATCCAGTACATTAATTTAAATACAGTGTTCAGGCCAAGATGGCAATTTATGTGAGGACCTGTAGATTACACTTTCACAGTGTGAGGCAACTGCAAGCCTTTTCATCTCTGCTTCATTATTTTGTACTTCTGGTATTATGATTTTATATAAATGATACGTTATTAATTACAGAGTGCTTCATACGCCATTAAATTAGTGTTTTAATGTGGACTTTACAAGAACACCACTAAAGCTGCTACACTTAATATTAGATTAGTTGCCAACTATTAAATTAATCACCAACTATTTGGATAATCAATTAACCGTTTGAATCATTTTGTTTTAAAAATGATCTGATTCCAGCTTATTAAATGTGAATATATTCTGACAGTAAACTGAATCTTTTATCTTTTGATTGTGGACAAAACAAGGCATTTGAGGACATCATCTTGTGCTATGGAAAACGCTGATTGACATTTTTCACCATTTTCTGACATTTTATAGACCAAACAATTAATCGATGAATCGAGAAAATGATCAACAGATGAGTTGACAATGAAAATAATCGTTAGTTGCAGCCTTACACACCACTGTCTTTCATAGTGATTAAATGTTGGTGGTATGTTTAGAACCTCTTCTTCCTCCATAAATCAGAATAGCTTACACATCTACCTTTAATCTGCCGTCGCAGGGTGTCTATCTGAGCCACCAGCAGCTGCTCCTCATTCTTCAGGATCTCAAACTTGGTGTCGTACAGTTCTATTTGGGTTTCATAGAACTGCAGTTCTAGCTGGTCCACTGTGTCCTGCTGCTGGCCGTCCTCAGACGCAGACCTAGAATCAGTTCTGTGGCTCTTGACTCTGCCAGACAGGCTGCCCAACTGTACTCCAACAACAGAAACATGTCAAGCCCATTAGATGATCATACTTGATGATGTGCATACTCACTGCTGACCATCTTCTAAAGCATACCATATGTTTTTATTGTTTATATTTGAATATGCAATTAAATTCAACTTGCAGAAACTTACAACTTGGTACACTAATCTCTCACAGAGAGATGGTGAGGCAATTGCAAGCAAGGACTATTTATCTTACACCTTGAATAAACTGAATAAGCTGTCAAAATGAAACCTATTTAGTGAGAGAATATCCTCCACATTATCCTTTTTATGACGTCTGTGTTTCTAATAGTTTGCCTTCTGGGTTAAATTTTTTGTTTTGACACAATTGCTTGTGAGTGCTTTTTGACAGCTCACTCTGGATGTGAGAGTGTCCTTGAACATAATGACAAGGAGTTTACAAAAGATCCTCTGCTTTCAACTACATTACCAGGTGAAAAAAACTAAAGAGAAAACTATTTGACATAAAAACAACACTAGTGTCTGTCTTTTTTAATCACTGTGAGTTGATTTTCATACTGTGATGAAATGAGCTGAAACCAGCAGCTACCTGCAAGCACAGTAATGTTAAGTATACTTGACATGTAGTCTCTAAGCTGAGGCATTCAAAGCATATGTATGTCCTTAAACGCTTTGAATTATGTCAAATACACACACTGCCACTGTGTCAGCTGGAGAGAGAGAGAATTGATTTTAGATGTAATACAGCTCATTCCAAACACACACACACACACACACACACACACACACACTAAATGTAAAGGCAGGCAAACCAGCACACTCAACAGAGCCACTGAGTATTGTTGCCGCCAGCGCTAGATTCTGCGTAGGTGTAGCTTACTGATCTCATTATAAACACTCACACACAACTGTCTCTGTAAAGGCTCATGTTGATTTCACAGTGGGAGATCCCACCAGCATCCTGAAACCTGATATTTTAAAGAGCTTAATCGGATGAATAATGCAGCCACATAAAGGTGAAGGTGCTGAAGGTGTTTTCTGTTCTCTTCCAAAAAGCTCAAATTCGCAGCACGACACCCTACAGCAGCAAGTAATTCGCTGCAATTTCCCCAAAGTACTGTGATCCTGACATTTGAAATAAACCTCCCCTGTACTCACTGATATGCATATAGCTGGCACGTTTTGAGTATGTATATAAACACAGACTCACTAATTCATTAATGCAGGTTTTGAGGGTATCTCGAGGGGATTCTCTGTGTTTTTAGAGAGGCTTTATAAATAGATCAAAGGACTTTAGCAGCCATAGATTCACATCAGACTGGAATACCAAAGGGCCGTGTTACATCTCTACAGACTTATCACCACTACAAAAGCAGTGTCGGCGCTGGCAGTGGAAATCTGAATGAAAAATAAACCCTTACAACTGTGTCAGAGCCCAATACACCACCATGGAATGTGCTGACTGATTACATCAGTGTTCATGCTGATCATGTTAATCAAAAAAACGTAAGACACACACCCTTCTCCTGATGCCATCTTTCTTGCGGTTGAGGCACATCTCTTTAGTCCTCATGTGCTGCAGGGTTTCTTTGGCTAATAGGAAACGTAGTTTCTCAAGTCTGGGAGCTGCAGACGCCCAGGCAGCAGCTCCAAAACGACACTTATCCTCCTCCATCTGCTTTAACATACCTGAACATGCACACAAAGGCTAGTTATGTGTGCGCATCACACAAAGCACACAATATATTAACATGGGTGCAAAGCAAAAGTAACAAGGAAAAAAAAAACATGGATACTTTTACTAATAAATTTGAGGTGTTAGGAGTTCATCAAATATTGTTTTGTGAGTGTTGTGATTTACTTTTTGTCATGATCTACATTCCCTGACCGGCCTCTTGCACATGTATTGCATACAATGTTTTCAGAACGCCTTACAAACCTCCAGCAAAATGGTTTACAGGCACATGAATAAAGCTACAATTGCAAGCCATTTAGATTGTGGAATGAGTGTATCCATATAAAATTATATCTATATATATGTTGTGCTTTGGGATTTTGTCTTAATTCCCTCAGAATATGGTGAGAATTCACAAAACGCCCACTTGAAAAATGGCTGCCAAACAAAGTGAAATTCTTATCCAGTTTTTCCTACTTCCAACAACACACTTGTTTGAGCAATGAAGTTTATCACACAGAGCAATTATCTGTTATATTATAATTTTTTCATGTAATTATTTAAAGTGTGCCTTAAACCTTATATTTCCTTTTAGATGAACATGACATTGTGCATTTTGTGTGGATATTAGATAACATATTTCATAAATATATTGTTTGTCTGCAACTGCAATGGAACTTGGTGACTGCTGCATTTCCTGTTTGCTGAGGAATGACACATAAAAGTCATTAATTAATTCATCCATAAACAAATAAGAGAAATAAACACAGCAGCTTATACCAGCTAGAGCCTTTGAAGTCTGTGCAAAGTAGGAAACGGTGATGTCCTGAATTGAAGCGACTGCATCTTCTGCCTTCGTTCTCCACTCATCCGCCTCCTTCTCCAGAGCTGCAATTCTCTTAGGACCCAAGTCCTCAAACTCCAAAGACTTCTGCAGAGAACCACAGTGAGCAGGGACAGTGGACAACTTTACACTGTTAAGATGACAGATACTTAACCCACTTGCATATAAATTTGGCTTTTAAGTAAGTTCAGTGAAAAGATTTAATTATTTTCTTAAATGACACATAGAAATATCAAATTGTGTTCATCACTCCACCACAATGTGTGTATAGGTATGTGTGTCTACACAATAACAGAGAAATGAAACAGGTTAATCCTCCAATATGTGCTGTATGAGGCTATGCAGTTCCATAAGTCTAAAATATGTCCTAGGGCTATAAATGTGTATTTGCATAAATCTGGCAAATCTGCATGAAGCTCCCCTTTCATTTCATTTGTTTAAACATTTAAATTCCTGATGAGAATATATTGAATATTTAGATACCAAAACAAATTGCAGACTGCATCCTCTGCATATAATAGTTTACCACAGGGGTTTTCAAAGCCTGAGACTGTGGGCCTCCCCTCAGACAAAGCTTGGGAAACGGAGCTCCCCAGGAATTGAGCGAAACTTAAGCTGTTTAAGTTTCGCTCAATTCCTGGATGCCTATGGGATCATGATTATATTATTTGATCCCACAGACACTCAACATTTGAGCCAAAATAGCCTAATATTGCTGTTTGACATAACTTCTGACTACACCAAATAGTTTTAAAAAAGGTCTGTCCTAAGGCATTTATTACTTTCTGACTCTGATGGGGGGAAAACAGTTCCCAAAAACTACTGTATCTCTGAACTCTCACACATGTAGGTTAATAACTAATGCAATAAGTAATGTAAGGCCCGCCTCACACCCCTGGTTTACCACAGCCTAAAAAACCGCACAACTGCTAAATGTGCGTCTGTATTCACCAGGATCTCCATCTTGTAGAGGCAGGCCAGCTCTCTCATGTCCCTGAAAGGCTGGAGCAGATAATGGAAGAAAGTGGTGGCCACAGTGACCAGGTCCTGATAGGCTGCGTCCTCTTCCTCGTAGATGCTGAGCAGCGCAACCATTCGGTCTGCACTGGCATGAATCTGCAGCAGCTGTAAAAGTGGAGGACATAAACACTGTTACCTTTGTTTATTCTGAGCCCACAGTCTTTGGCTGGCTTTTCATGTCTCAGACGAATTGGAAATAACATAAAAATCTCTGATGGAACACTTTTTCGTACAACATCTGAGCACACTAATATAAAAGTCGATATTAGTCCTTTCATAAGCAGGCGGGCTGAGGGTTCAAAACCACTAGATCATTTATCTGACGCTCTCCACTGAAGCCAGACAACAACAACAAATGTATCTCTAATCTAATTTCATGGGGGGGGTGAGGGGGGGGTATTGGCCGGGTAAGTCGATTTCGGTAAAAAATAAAAGGGCATCATAATAACCATAATAAAAAGGTGTAAACATCAATGTGACTGTATTAATATACGTTAGTGTTTATATATGGTATCAACATATCCATGGACCCCAGTACAAACCACAATCCTAGTCATCAACATTAGACAGTCAGTGACAAAACACATCACAGCAGAAAGCACAGAAGGACTTCCTGAATCTCTGTGAAGAGGACTTGGGCATTAACAAACCTGTTGCTAAAAGAGCTCTGCAGCTCGCTAAAAACACTATACATTTGAGGTGGACAATATAATGTTTAGTCATAGAATATAATACAAATTAAAAGTTAAACCTACTCTCTGACACAGTCTCAACAAAACATCATATAATTTTCATACAAGGCGGCATTAACTGTATCACTATCGTATCAGATTACATTAAATGTTACTGATGCTGTGTACACTGACTGCATTTTCCCCAGTGTCTCATATATCTGGGCTTGGAGTGTGGAGTTGTACACTGTCATTAAGGCATCTCTCACCATGTTATTTACTTGTGTGTAATAAGTTACATTTCAAATCACTTTTATTCAAATGTCAAAGGGCAGGCTGACAAACAACATTAGCACTAGTGGTGTTGCCACATCTAGAGCTTTCACTGTAATACACGAACAGCAAAGATTTGCTGTGTCATAGCAGGTCCACTTTCAGACTTGTAACACCACTGTGTGGTGCTAGTCCTGCAGGGTAACATGCAAAACAGAGAACCATAGGGCAAACAGAGGTTTCCCAAGCTTCACTATATCCTCAATCCTTTTTCTTCTGTTCAGGTGAAACACTTCTTCTGAACAGTTTTTCTGGTTTGTCCACTGTCCATTGTCCATAATCTTTGGTTTCATGGCATTTTCAGTGCTCTATAAATGATTTAAGTATAGTATGTGTCATAAATCCACATATAAACCTATTAAAGTTCTGCAATACATCTTGACTTTATAAAGGTTAAGTTTATTATATATTTAAATAAATAAAATGTTAATATTGTACTGCGTTATTCTGAGGTGTCTCTATATTTAGTCTACCTTCAGTGGGATTGACAAAATATTAGCAACACCTCAGTATCATCACCACAAACTAAACTAACTAACAACTAAAGCCTCCAAAATGACAATAAAGTTGAATCAACACGTTTATCATGTTCCTACCTACATAATGTAGGTAGGATTTATTGCAGGGTTGTTGTATTAGACTGCATTGATTCTAGCTAGGTATACCTGACAAACTGGCAACTGAGTCTATGCAGCACCCATGGTACTGGCACCTGTGGCTCATTTGATCCCACTGCTGCCACGCCCCCTCACCTGTCGCAGGTGACCCTTGGCCCTTGACATCTCGTCCTGCATGGTCTTCCTTTTGAACTCCTGTAGATTTTCAAAGTACTCCTCAACATCCCGCTCATCCTGGGCGAATAACGTGTCGAGAACAATTTTTCGCCCGCAGATGTCAATGGCGGTGCTGAAATATTTTTCGAGTTTCCTACACGGTGTATCAAAATCCCTCTCGTCGTCGTCCTCGGGACCCGACCTCCGATTCAGGAAGAGCAAGTCCCAAATGTTGCCGTCTTCGAACTCTGACAAATCCGGGAAGCAGGCTCCCAAGATGTCAGCCACGCAAGTAAACTGCTGATGGATATGTTTCAAGTCGCTCACGGAGAAGAGTCCAGCCCAGCTCATCTCATGGTCGCCGACGGCAACTTCGGCTTTGCGTTTCTGCCGTTGTAACGTCCGGTTGTGGCAGGTGACAGCGAACTTACACTCGATGACATTCCACTGTACGATGAAGCCCAGCTTAAAAGTCTCAGTTTCTTCAAATATGTTACTTTTAACGGCCACCCAGCCCTCCAGACTATCTAACCGCTCACACTCAACGTTATTCATCTTAAAAAGAGATGGTTTACTTCGGCCTCCGAGAAGCTGCTGGCTCTGTTTACAACGTCCGCCATTTGCGTGACGTAGGCTGCCTTCATGCGCCTCAGAAATATTCTCAACGTTTTTAAAACCGAAACCGTTAACCGTCTAACAAAGTGATAAACAGACCGTTAAAAGGCTTTGTTATCACATTTACTGAAATAATATTGACACAGTGGAGACAATCACATGCTTGTAGTTTTGTGCACATTATTTAGATAAGACATTAAGTATAACACCCCTTCCATTATTTATAGCACGCATCAGTTATCTTTCTTCCTTCCAACAGCTCAGAGTTGCTTGATTTCTACGTCAAAGCAACAGTCACGAAAAAGGTGCCAGCCTGTAATTTTGATCACCGAGGCACTGACAGAGCAGACGAGGTCGAGTATTTCTCGGTATTTCTGAGCAAAAGGGATAGAAAGACAATGTGGGCGTTTACGAGATATCCTGAAGGCACCACAATGCCCCTGTATTATGTTCAACTTTGACCTTTGATTCACATGTTCGGGGATTTCCAACTCCTGAACGCCTTAAGGCGACGAATAATGCCAACTCTAAAACTGGAAATAATTACGTTACTAACTAATTAAGGTTTGACAGGCTTCTAAATAGTCTAACTTGTATGTTTTATTCAATAAATAACTAACTCCCTGCATGGATGTTTGACATTCCTATGAGCAATCTGAGTCCCATCTATTTTTGTCATAGTTTCTGGGTGAGGGTTGGACTGCTTGCAGAGTTGGCTTGTCAGACACCACTGTTAGTTGTTTAGAGCAGACTGGTTTACTGAATTATCAAGGTAAATTTGCATCAGCTGCTCATTTGCTATTCATTTAATTGATTGTTCTGTACAGGAAAGTTGCTTGGTTAAAGTATGGAAAGTATTTATTATCTGATGCAGGATTTTTTGAATATTAATATGGTTGTTGATCCATAGATTGTTATAGATAAGAAAATAAAGGTCAGAAGTCAAATCATAAATGACTTGTAAACCTCTGTCCTCGCACAGTCATTCTCCTCATGGACCTGTATGAGATCAGGGGAGGTCTGCTAGATGTGATTGCAGAAGAAGCTGAGCACCAGGACTTAAGCAGAGAGTCGACCACCATGGAACCCTACAATGTGGTTTCAGACAGAGGAGGGAGGGCGCCACAAGACGTTTCGACCTTCCAGAGGTTCTCAGTCAACACCAACGAGTCCCTTCATTTTGAGCCCTGTGAGGACAGCACTCCATCTCCCACTCGGGCAGAAGATGGACATGATGATGATGATGATGATGATGTGTTTAAGGAAGGAGAAACTGAGGTGGGGGACACAAACACAACTTTGATATTTTCTTGTTTTATCTGTTTGTCTTGATTCTTGTGAGTTAAATCACTTTCTCAAGAGGACAAACATGCTGAAAATAGCAGCATAAATACAGAACTTGAACCCCCAGAAATACAAGGATTAGTGGGAATAAACAAGCCATAAAAACACTCAAATTCATTAAGAGTTTTTGATTTTATTATTAGACATTAACACGAGTAAGTGCATATAAAAATGTCATCCACAGTGACAAAATACACTCTTCAGAAATGTCAAGGATAACACAAGAAAGTAAAAAAAACAAACAAAAAAGAATCCTCCTTGTAGTCTGATAAAGATCGCAAGCTACAGATGTACAATCAACCCTTGCAATACACAGGTAGAAAAAACCTAATGCATCGATATAAATATACAGAAATATACATGTATATACCACCTGGGGTCCCCTCACAAGGAGCCACACATGATTATATTAATAAAGATACTCCGAAAAACTCAATGGCCATGAAATTACACTTAATTTATAATTTGAGGTTGCTTTGTGGCTAATTCTCAGAAGATGGAGCTGTCTGCATGAAAGTGTGTTTTTTTTTTTTTTCCAAGCCACAGACATGAGCAGAAAGTCCTGACAGCACAGGCTGAAAACTAGTGTAATGTTACTGGTTTGAATTACAAAGAGACTTTTGATTGTTTTTAGTGTGAGATCGTCAGAATCAGGAATCAGTTACAGGGGAAGGTTGCTGAGATGGAGAACTTTGCAGGTCACCTGGAGGAAATCTTTCTCACTGTGGAGGTAAATGTCCCTCTTAAAATACTTTTAGTTTAGTGAAACAGATTGTTAGAATGTGTTCTGATATTGATTCATGGCTGTGTGAGCATGTGGGAATTCTTCTTTTTATTATTATATTTGTTTTATTGAACTCAGCGTATCTCCCTCTGGGCCTGAAGTTAAGAATCAAACACATCCATTTCATTCAACGCCTCCCTTGATCTGTCATCCTCCCCTCATTTTTCTTTTCTTTCCATATTTTCTTTAAAGATAACAAATGTGTAAATCTCTACCTGCGCCACTGTGATCGTATGAATGTATGTACAGGATAATTTTGGCCGTCAGGAGCAGCACTTGGAGCAGCACTACAATGATGTGCTGCAGACATTGTCTCAGCGATATGACGAGAGGGCGGCTGGACTAGAGGAGGAGAAGAAGGGCAAGCTGGAAGCCCTGTACAGTCAGCTGCTGGCTTGTGGTCAGGCGATGGATGCCTCCAAGGACCTCATTGAGACGGCCCAGGAGATCTACCGCAGCCAAGACAAGAGGCTTTTCCTGAAGGTGTCCTTGCTTCTGTTCTTGTTGTATACATAATGATAAATGGCTCCAGCAGAGGATTTTCCTGTCATACTACTGATGTATTGATTAGTATTTCTTTGTTCGTTTGTTGTTCTTTGTTGTTCAATTGCTTTCTTTGACCTTTATTGCCAGACAGTTATGCCCACCATTAAAAGGTAATTATGATGCTGCTCAGTGAGTATGCCACATAGTGTGACCCTGCACTGGTGGTGACTGCTGTGTCATTTCAAAAGACTAACCATTAATGGCACAAAGCTAATATTGTGTGTCCAGCTTTTTTTGCATGTAGTTTCAGACTAATATTATAAAAGTAGGCACACTGGAGTGGAACTGTAAATTCCTGGCTTTGGAAAAAGTAGTTTGACATAAAAATCCTTACCCAAGGTCCACTTATTAGCTTTTTGCAGAGCACTGAGGTAGCTCAGTTTCCATGACATGGAAATAGTCATTCTCCATGATAATTGAGCAAAGTCTGTCCACCGCAAAAGACCACAAAATGCTCCAGGATAAGCTAGTAAGTGGACCTTAACTGGATACATTTTGACTCATCCAACACAAACTACTTAACCTTAATGTTAACATTAAAGTACTCAGAGCTGTTTTTTTGCCTTCTTTTTGTTTTACTTTAGAATCGAGGAGTTTGCCAAAGAGGAGATAGACCTCACATTGGCTACAAGCCTTGAGTTTAACACACCACTTGCTGACCTGTCAGATGTCAAAACAATGATGGACACCATCAATGTTGTTCCAGGTCTGATATACAAACCACTCCCCAGTTCACCTATATAGAGTTTATAACATAGAGGAGTTAGTGGTGTGGTGGTGGTTACCCAGAGACCATTAACTAGCAATTTATTAGCTTTGTGCATATAACAATTTTTAGTGAGGTTAGCAACAGAGAGCGACTATGATGATTAGAGCCGATCACTTAAAGCAATCAAGGCTAGGACAGGATCCCCCAGAGTGTAGACGCTGGTGGTGGTGGAGGAAAGCCAGCAGGTGGATGATGGAAACTGGTGGAGTTAAATCTCCCTAAACACCATGGAGGTGACAACCTCCAGGTGTAACATTACAGAATTACAATGACATTTAACCTGATGACCTAAGGAACATGTGAAGAAAGATCATGGGTCAGACATGGTGAAGAATTGAGAATGTAGGTAGGAATGTTTTTGTTTGCAAAAGAAGGGATATAAAATTCACTTTTAAAGTTACTGTTTCAGCAATAAGGATTCGAGTAAATGAAAGCACATAGGTGTCAGTGTTGAGCTGAAACTAGAGCAAGCTGTCGCAACGTATCACTTTTTATGCAAAACGACTCCTACACGGTTATCTTAGCGCTTTTGATGGTATGACTTGATAACAAAACTGGGTTAATAATGTTTCTTCAATGTAAAAACAGCTCCATCTGCGCCAGTAATCAACCCCCAGATGCCCAACTCTGCCACCCAGACGTCCCTGCGTGTGTGCTGGAGCTTGTTCTCCGACGACACAGTGGAATACTATGAGCTTTACTACAGACCTGTACTGGAGGACACACCAGCAGACAGCACCTGTGCACCACATGGTACAACACAGAGACACTGACTAGAGATTCACATTGCATGATAACACCATCTACTGTTGAAACAGTACCTATCGATGTGGGAAACTTATGATTTCTCTGGAGGATACTATGTGTTTATCAGCGCAGCCACAGTTAAATCTGTGCTTGCTTTTCAGTAAGCAACGTAAAAGTGAAGGAGACCCACTGCACTGTGAGAGATCTGCTGCCCAATGCTCAGTATGAACTGTGGGTAACTGCTACCAATACCACAGGCATCAGCCCAGCGAGTGAGAAGGCCTTATACATGACAGGTAGTAAACGCCCCACTCCTACAACTATATGATGCGTAATTAAACTTGTGACAGTTTAAATAATTGTTCTGTTGTCTCATTTGTGCATATTTTGTTGTCACTCCAGCGTCACATGATTGATGGTAGAGAGAATGAAGTGTTAAGTCTTTGATTCCTCTCTCGCCAGTGCCATCGCCTCCAGTTATCAAGCAGAGGGAGTTTACTAGCTGTCCAGAGGCTGCTCTGATACGCTGGGAGTCAGGAAACACCAACCCTGTAGACTCATACACTGTGGAGCTCAGCGAGATGGGTACTGATGGCACACAGAGCGGTGTTACTGAGTAAGAACTGTATTTTTAACATACAACTATAGTTGACAGATTCAACACAAAAAGAAATTTGTCTTTTTCTTTCCTCCTTCTTTTAGAGTTTACACACAAAGATGAAATAGCTCAGTTAGCTCAGCTAGTGGATAAGCAGAGCTTCAAAGATGCAGTACCCCATGATATTTGTCTTCACTGGCCTGTCCTTTTAATAAGGCTTTTTCTTCAAGACATCCATAAGCAAGGCTCTGTTAGTGCTTGCCTGGGATTTTTGAGGTCCCATGGTTATAGAGCTGCTGAATCAAGACACACTCTGTCCTAGAAAATCTATTCTTGGCTTCAGGTCCTACAGCACTGTTAGCCTCAGCTAGAATACTGTCCTCGCATTTGGAGTCACTTTCATGGTTTTCATTTTCTGGTAACTTAAGAGAGCAGTCAAACTATTTATATGAATAGTCTCTGTATTTTTGCATAGTGGAGTCTAAACTGTATTAACTCAATTGCGTCTATGGACCAAGCTAAGCACCCCATTTATCCACATAGTGTTTCAGAAGTTGTGAGACAAGATGTTACTTCAAGTCTTATCACTCTAGTAGAGGTATGGAAATAAAAGCTGATCCAAAAAGTCATCATCATTTCATTTATTTAGCCTTCCGTCTCCTTGGTTAATCCCCCAGGTCCATAGTAGCCGTGCCCACCTGTCAGTGTCTGATCCAGCTGCAGACAGGACGGCGTTACCTCATCTCTGTGCGAGCAGTCAACATCGGTGGGCCCAGCGACAGGAGTGAAGTTATTACTGTCTCCACAACAGGTGAGAAGCATCATGGATCAGCCTGTTTGTGGTGCTTTTGGCCAGTGGTGGAAGCGCTCAGGTCATTTTCTTAAATAGCAATTCAGAAATATCAAACTATCCTATTACAAGTAAAAGCCCTTTATTTTATATACATTAGTAAATCCACTTAAAGTATGAAAAGTAAACATACAATAGCCTCTGTTAATATTATTTTTTGTTTTATGTTGAAAAATCATTGAATGATGTACCATATTGTAATATACATTTATTTATCTGGTAAGTTATATGTATGTTGCATGTGAGGGACTACAGATTTTCCTTTCGTTGTACAACCTTGATACCATAATTAGCACCATGGTTCCAAACTGTTTTTGTCACAATGTCGACTTGAGTTTGAATATGTCTGACTTAGACTACAAAGAATTTCCAAAAGCAAACATCATTGTGTTGCAGAATTTAGTTTATCATTTCTCACACCTATAAATATCTCATAGCCCCTTTTGTGGGTCGCAATGCTCAGATTGAGAACCACTGCATTAACATGTAAGTTGTTGAGGTGGAGCTAATTTTAACAGCTCAATATGGCCTTGGGTAGTTGAATCTGTAACAATGCATCATATTTTTTATTAACATAAAACTATACACTAACTATAAATGTCAAGTAATTGTTACAGTATTAGTATTAAGTAGTATGAAATGGAAATACACAAGCCCAGATGCCTCCGTCACTGCTCTTTGCACATTCATACGATGACTTAACATCACTACATGTTTGTTTACCTGTGCAGGTACATTCTTCCATCTCCTGGAAGACAGTGCCCATCCTTGCCTGTCCTTCTCTGAAGACGGCTTCACCATGTTTTATGGAGATGAGGAGCTGCCAATTAGCGCTATGGCCTCAGATGATAACACCTTTACCAGGTAGCCTATACAGTCACTACTGACAGAAGATAATGGAAAACTATTAGATTACCCCTTATGAGTTGATGTAAAGTAAGACTATGTATGTGTGTACAGATGTGTAGCTGTCCTCGGGGATCTGATTCCTGTGCGAGGCAGGCATTACTGGGAAGTTGAGGTGGATGATGGGACGGAGTTTAGGATCGGAGTTGCATATGAGGACACACAGAGGAGCTCGTACTTCGGAGCCAACAATACCTCCTGGTGTATGAGACATATTCTCACTCCATCCAGGTAACATTAATGTGGATATGATTTAACCCGAATGTTCTGCTTAGGGTCTGAGACTCTAGCTGTGCACACTTAAATACAATGGATTTCCATTTGTGATTGGTGATGACAGTACTTTTGTCTACACAGCACTATTTAAATTAGTCTATTAGGATTTATTATTTGAATTTTCCATCTTATTGACTCCAAATGTCAGTAACATCATGCCACAGGATAACATACTGTAGCCTGTAACATCTAAAACATAAAATCTCCTTATTTTTTGTAGTAACAATGCTTTATGGTAAGTACCCTATTCTGTCATCTTCGTCAAAGTTTTCTTTTTAATCGTGTCAAAAGAAAAGAAATATTCAAATGATTATTTTTAATCAAACAGTAGTGGGGTCTGTGGGAACCCAAACACGAATGAAATAATCCAAGTTAAAACAAAAGGAGTAGCGTTGGTTTGCTGCTCAGTCACTTTTTGAAATACACTTATTCCCATTTGTTGTGCAAGCTGGGGGAGAGAAACTGACTCTTTTTCTACACAGGACTACATAGACCAAGTAGATGCAGATTTTTCAGACTGATCTGATACAATTAGCACACTGATCCTCTGAGGGACTACTACTGCAGTTCATGGAAACTGGGCCAAGACAATATTTTTAGCCTCCAGAAAATTTCCTTTCGTAAGCAAAAAAAAAAAGAAAGGCTAAGCCCATTGAAGGTAAAAGAGCCCACAGTTGAATATCTGTTACGTTAAAAGTGTTGCTATGACAACCCTTCTTGGAACAAAGCAGGACAGTTGAATTGTCACATTTAGTAAATCAGAGCAGCATATCACACAAGCCCTGAATGTGGTTTAAATTGTGGGCATCTTAGTGATTCTGCCTACACACAATTTAACAATCACATTTCTCTATTTCTTTAATCCGCAACCATTTGAAATCCTGCTGTTGGCTCATGATTCAGCATCTGTTTTCCAAATGGCTGCAACAACAATCCCAAAGAAAAAAAGCTTTATATTCAGAAATGTTTTGCTATCCTCAATCATAATGTTACCACCCTTTTCTCTCCCCCCCCCCCCCCCCTTAGGCATAAATATGAGTTTCTGCACAATGGTTGGAGTCCTGACCTGAGAATTACAGTGAACCCAGTGCGGATAGGAGTGGCACTGGATTACGAGAGGGGGGCTCTGTCCTTCTTTAATGTGAATCTGGAACAACACCTACACACCTTCCACTGTCACTTCCGAAATTATGTCCACCCCTGCTTTGGCCTGGATAACCCAGGAGCTCTTACTGTGCACAACGGCATAGAGGCTCCCAAGTATGCATTCATCTGACACCAGTAATAATATCTACTATTAACATGAAATAAAACCCAGGACTGGTAGGAAGTGAAATTAATTTGTTTTTAATACTTACCAAAGTTCTGGGTGTCACCCCTCAAACTCTTAACATTGTGAACCCCCAAATTCATCAAATAAAACCACTGCTGACCTTCCTCAGCCATATAAAATGTGTGGGATCTAAAGACATTAAGGGGTTTTCAGTTTTTATTATAGTATTCCATGGGAACAGGCATACACCATTTTCCAAGATAAGAAAAAAGTTTCACTGAATTTTACAATATGTATTTATACCATCAGCAACTGCAGCAGACCAAGTGTTTAAATAAAAAAAAAAGGAAATTAAGGTACTTGTTTTTGATTAACAAGATTCTTTTAAAATTAAAGTGTTTTACAAAAGAAAATTAATTATACAATTGTATTCACATTAAAAGGAAAAATCCACCCTGAATACTTGTGACACTGTTAAAATTGACTATTTTGTTTAAAAGTGGTACTTAAACAGAAAATGTCTCTGCAATTTAAGAGATTGATAAGTGCATGTTTTAGAGTTAGACCCTTATAGTTTAAAAAAATGGGAGAAAAACACTGTAGAAAAGATTTGTATATCCTCAATTCATGACATGTAGCCAAAAGATGTGTTGCATTTTAAGTCACGTGGCTACAAACACATGCACAATGACAATGAACAAGTTGGTAGGCTATCTATATTTACATGGGCTCTATAGGTGGCCATAAATTTAAATATGCTCACCTTTGACTAAAACCCAACAGGTACACACCCATTGTGTGAGAGGTTATATTAAGACATACTGGGAGATGCATGAAAAACAAACAAAAGTATAAAGCAAAACTTACATAGGACAAGAAAAAATCTTTTCTTCCAGGAAAGCACCAAACATCAAAAGATTTGTGATAATTCAAAGACCATACCAGTGTTTTCCCCCATCATAAGCCTGCTTACTACTAATAATCTGTACTTTACATTACTGCTATTTAAAAAACTACTCAACCTACTCAACCTGTAATTTAAAAAAAAAAAAAAAAAAAAAGGTCCCACACGGAGATGAAGGAAACCCATGTCTGCTTGGATGGAAGGAAAAATGACAAACAAAAGCATTTAACATTTTCCTTGGACAATAGTCCGCAATAATGTATTCGTTACTTGCAGTACATGATGTAAAACATGGGAAAACACTGGTATCATCCTAAACAGTGTATGCAAGGGTGGATTTTTCCTATTATGGGGTGTGTGTTTGAGAAGTGTGTTGATGTACTGAAAGTAGATTTTGGGTCTGTGGTATCCTGGGCAGTGGGGATGGGGCAGGGCAGGGGTTATGAGTTATCTGTCTTACTGCTATGGTTCCTTTCCTCCTCTTCATCAGAGGAATCTCCTCCGTAGGGCACTAGCCCTGATGTATCTTCGTCCACTTTAGACCTCTTCTCGCACACCTCCTCTTGAACACCTGTAAGGGCACAATAAAAATAGAGACATAGGAAAGTAGAGAGAAGGTGGGAGACACAGGGGGTGGTGGGGGGCAAAGTGAGAGAACAAAACAAAAAGGAAACCCATTGAGAAGCCCCATGTTAGCGGTGGTTTTTGAGTTCGTTTGATCCACAGCCGGGGGGGGGGGGGAGATATCAAATGAAACGGCAGCGGAGCACACACCCATAACAGGCAGGTCCAGGGACACATGTTGAGAGAGAAAACAAGGGAAAGACAAAAAAACATATACAAGAAGAGCGTGTTAGTTTGTTCTACCAGTGAGATTTACACAGGTCTCCACTCCTCCCCAATTCCTCCACGGGGGGAGATGCCATTTCATGCAACAGTCAATTCTACAGGAGAAATATCTGAGTACTCTGACTCTCAGAATATTAGGAAATAAAGAAATGCATACCCATTGATGCAGCACTGATGGGCGGGCAGACTGGATCTTCTGTCCCCGCGTCTCTTGGCCTTTTGCGTGCAACAGGGGCAGGAGCCACAAAGGGAGGTGGTGGTGGAGGCATCAGAATCCTGAAGAAAGAAAAATATTAATATCTGCCCCGGGCAAGATTCATGAAGAACATACAAAGGATAATGGATCTATTTACACACCTTTCTACTACTTTCTCCTCTCCAACACTGGAGAAAGGAAGTTCAGACTCCTGATGAGTAGGACCCTCTGGAGAGCTGCTTGTAGGCTAAACAGAAAAGTGCAAAACACATATTTACAAATATAGAGCTACACCTATCTGGTATCTGTCTGATGCAGTCAGTTCTTGACAACTGCAAAATTGTGTGAACCTGCAAAGGCTACATTAACACTGCATGGCTATGTATAACTGCCATTTGTATTAGGGATGGTAATATGACATTTAAAAAACATTTATGTAACTCTAAAATAAACTAGTCTTAAGGATTTAAAAAAAAAAAAAAGAGCATCCATGTAGTTTTTTTTTGTTTAACAGTGATTGTCTCTATGTACAGTAAAGACAAACAATTACACTGTCAGCAGGAACTCAAGAACTTCAATCACTTCATGTTAAAACGACCAAACTATTTTTCAGTCACATGTGCAGGTGTTACTTTTCAGCAAACCTGTTCTTCCTTAACCCCCTCCTGGAAATGACGTTTGGGACTTCCGGAGTCAGGGGGGGTGTTTAAAGATCCTTCAGGCTCCACCATCTCCCTGCTGCCAGGATCCTTAAGTAAAGCAAAACCAACACATACACACTGATGCAGCAGCAGGATATAAACAAACAAACAAAAAACCACATGCCTTGACAACATTATAATATGGATTATTACAGAAACAATGAGCTCAAACCTTTAAACATGAAGTTTTATGAAGCTTGTTGTATGTAGATTTAAACTAGTGCTGAAATGAGTAACTGATCAGTCTATTAGACTATTGACTAACTATTGCCAAACCACTGCTAGATACCATATTTGTTTTTTTTGTGGTTGATCGTATCAAGAAAGACCCTAAGGCTATGGTATTTGCAACAAGCATGTTTCAAGCTATTTTTTGCATTTTACGGTCTAAATCATATCGACAAAAAAAAAAAAAAAAATGCTGAAAGCAATCATTTGTGGCAGCTTTAATCTTTGGTAATTACCTGGACGAGATAGGGATGCGGTTTCCTAGGACACACCGGATACTGAACCATTGCCTGAGAAGATGGAGGGTTTGTCGACATGTTAGAATGACTTGGGGGACCATTTGCATTACTCCAATAACCACCGGCTCCTGGGTACGCTGAATAGCCACCAGCATACCCATTTGCTGGGTAGTTATACCAGGACCCCTGGTTAGAGTAATTGCTATTAGGTGGAAATCCATGTGCTGCGTATGCTGAAATGAAAGTATAGAACGTGGAGTTAATAGCATATATTACATGAGTCAATAACGGTGTTTTGACAACTGTGACCTACTATTTCAACCTATTGTTGAGCCACTAAAGACGTAAAGGGAGGATTAATTACCACAGGAAGAATGCAGTCAGTCAGCTAGTACCTGATATTTGGTCACCCTGTTGGAACAAGTTGCAAGGCGTAAAATTATACTCACGTTGTGTTGAGCCTGTAGCTGTGTACATTGACACCATACGGGCATGTTCAGCTCTCACCTGGAGAACGAGAGAAAATAAAAAACTATGTAAAGAGCTAGATAACAATCCAGAAAGGCTGCGCTGACTTATTTTGAACAATTGAGTTGCATTGTGGGTAGGTGCAGAGCACGCAAAACCTATCTCTGGAGATCAGGTGGTTCACACTACCACTTTCACTTTAGGAGGTGGGTATCAGTGAAAAACTATATGCTTTAATAGTTTCACCTTCTTAAACCTCCCATTAGGGTCTCATTTAATTCATTTAAACTACAGAACTTAATTTGTGGTGAGGGACAAGATCATGAACTTACGGTTTCCAGCAGACTCTCAGTGAGTTTCTTCGCTGCCTCCAATCCAGTTGCATTTGGGTGGCTGTTAACACACAAAGCATCATTGTTAAATCAGATGAATAAGACTCAGGACAGAACTAACACAGCAAAACAACAAGGTTGTAGCATTTATATGGCTGTATCAGGCTTTTTTTACACCAAGCATGTCAAATCAAGTCCTGTAATGGTTACAGGGAAAATGTTTTTTAAGTGGTTAGAAATGTGCCTATCTATTCAACTGCCTAGTTTGTCTGTCAGCTTGAACTGTTGGGCTTGTAGTGCTACCAGCACAACCACATAAGAAAGTTGAATTACAATACAAAAAGGGAACTTTAAAGTTTGCCAAATGGTGAGCATTCAGAATAAACATACCTGATGTAGACATAAAGAGGCTCAAAAGACTCTCGTTTTGATGCTTGTTCAATGTAGCCAGAATTTTTCCCCCTGAGGAAGACTCGAGCCCCTGTCTCTGTCTGAATGTGACTCAGATACGACCCTCCTGGACCTTCAACCTTTTCGTTGACGTTGAAAGAAGGCAACGCCTGGTCCAGACCCACAAATATTTTTGTGTGCACAAAACTCTGAGGATAAGGAAGAATGCAATTTATTATTATGCCCAGCACATTTAGGTTGTTAATTGGACATCTAAAATAAGTTTGACTAGAGGTAAAACAGCTTTGTAAGCAGATGCAGTAACCCAAGGCTTTCCCTGTAGACCAGGGATGTTCTCTCTGCTACTTAATTTGGGAGGTGGGTATCAGCGAAGGCAACATGGTCTTCATTTGCCTCACTTTCTTTACCTCCATTTATAAAATCCTCACTGACACAATGACAAGCCACAGACAATGACTATTCAACACAAAATAACTGAGCTGCATAATGAATTTTATACAATATATAATTCCAATTATCATGTACCGGTGTTACACATCCAGTTAAATTATATTATCTGTGTTTCTACCTCATGTGCCTGGACATACAGCTTGTTAACCATCTTTATAAGCTAAACAATATGTCAAAAACGCATGCATGATGTGTTTTCTATGACAATTTTGTTTTGTGGCAACATGTTAAATAGACTTTAATGATCTATCCATTTCAGGATAAAAACAAAAATTCAGTATGGAAATAGCTGCTGACAGTAAGTGATAAATCCCTCTTACAAGGTGCAGTGCATAAATAATAGGGCTGAACGATTTAGGAAAATAATCTTATTGCAATTTTTTGGATCCCAGCAAGCAAACAATTAAAAAACTCAGTTTGAGGTTTTACAAAAGATGGCCAAAATAAAAACGAAAATAAAACCAAGTGAAGCCTCTCACGTCAAACAGACAAGCTTAGTAATTCTCCGACAACACCCGAGTCGTCCCCCCCCCCCCTTCCGGACTGGTGAGTTTGATTTGGAACGCCGTCACAGATAATCCCTGTGCCGATCGCCACAATACGCTAACCATACTACACGTGTCTTTCTGTTGTGCATTTTCCCTGTCCGCCAAAGTGGCAATTTCACCCGCCACCAATTTATTTGCAGGTGATAATTTCATTCCCCCTTTTGACACCAAAGTTTGTGCAGTGTCAGATTCTGTCAAGCTTGAGGTCATTGTATAACAAGTCACGGTACAGCCTAGCGTGCAAAGGTCACGCTTCCTTTCCTCTTGTGTTTTATGTGACCACAGTGTAATCACAACCTTAGCAATTAGAAAATTGTTTTATCATATCGCAATATTAGCACAAATGCAATTAATTGTTCAGCCCTAATAAATACTTAAATGAAATCGTAACGTTTTAGTAATGAATCCCACGGAAGGGATGTAGTGGGTGAACCTCAACATAGATGATGCCTACCCCTGAATGAGGAGCGGCAGGCCGATGTCCCTGGCCTGGCACAGAGTTGGTGTTAGGCATCCGTGGCACAGGTGTGGGAATGACGGGCCGAGGAGGCTGAGGGTAGAGTGTGAGTGGAGGCATTACAGGCACCTGCTGTCCTCCTGATGCTGCTGAGGCCTTCAGCACATTCTCAGAAATGATCTCCTTTATCCTAATCACAGCCTCTGATGTTTCACAAAAGTCAACAATGTTTGGACATCAGCCACATACAATCAGACGCCACACAGAACAGAGTTACATTTGTGAATTACACTAGATGAATACAATGTGAGACTCATTGTACTCACATTGAGCAGTTAAAAAAAGTGCTACTTACTATTGACCTGATCTTGGTTCTTTCCCTGGACATGCAAATACAAAGGTCTTTGTCTGAAAGAAAGCAATTAAGAAATGTTATTGACAGCACAAAATGCGTAAATTCTTCCAAACATCCCCCATTATCATTGTAACAATTCATTTTAAATGGTTGATTGAATTGTGATTTAATTTTAATTAGATTGACATTGCACACCTGGTAGATATATTTAGATTTTTTGGCAAGCAATAAGTAAGCAATGAGATCACTGCAATTGCAAAGATGTGTAGGACAGAGATTATTGTATAGCCTGCAACAACTAGTCAAATCTAAATAAATAAATCACTGAAATAAATAAATACAATAAACCTAGGTCTACCACTTGACATAAAGTTATCTTTTAAGAATGTGAAACTTTAATATATGGAATATTCAACAAGATCATGTTTTAATTAGGGATGTCCCAAGCCGATACCAAGGATAGGTGTGCCAAATATTCATAGCCAAAAAGCGAATTTTTCAATGTGTCAGATACATATTTAATCAACAGGTAAATATAAGGATCGGTTAGTACTACAAATACAGAGTACTCAGACTAGAATTGGGTCAAAAGACTTGATTGGAACATCCCTAGTTTTGGTACATACCCTGTTTTTCCCTTGTCAGCTTCAGACATGTAATGACCTTTTGTTGAGACGACTGCTCCACTAAACTGTCGGATCTGAAAAAGGTATCGGAAGTTTGATTAAGATACAAGGGATTTTAGAGAATGTATATTTAAAAGCTGTTAAATTTTCTTAACTAGTGTGGTGTGACAAACACTGCCACTTTCCACTTACCTCCTCCTGTGTCTTGCCTTTAGTAAGAATGTCCCTGCTATTTAGCGGTACATCATTTATGTCGACCTCTGTGACCACCATCTCTTCTGTAGTGGTTGGCACAGGCACACTTTGGGGGCTCTAAAAAGACAAGGAAAAGCATGAGCTCTCTAATTACAAGACATATATAATTATTTGCTACAGCTTTTTAAATTATGTGCACCTTTGCAAGTAATGGCGGCGGAGTCAACAGCTTTCCTTTTGCCATTAACATGGCATTTATTTTAGCAGCCATGGCGGCAGCCATTTCAACTCCTCCCTGAGGTGTTGGCTTTTCTCCCGTTTGTGGTGGCTGCGAAACTGTATTGTTTGAAGTAGCAGTGTTGACGACTCCCGATAAAGAGATAGGGTGGGCTGCATTTTCACTACTCCTTTGCTGCCTTACATCTACACTCTGTTTAGGTTGAGCTGGCTGATCCCATCGGCTGCTTAGGCACCTTGGAATAAAAAAGAACAAAATATTTAATAGCATAACTTGCTTTTACCATACCATTTTAACAGGAAAAAGTCTATCAAGTACTAAGTTGACAGAAAATTGACATACCATTTTAATCTTTAAGATGATCTGAACCTTAAACAGACCTGCCAACACGTTTATCCTGGGTTTCTCCCATATTTCAAGGCCATCTCCTGGGCCCTCCCATTTTGTTGTTTCTTCAGAGAAACTGGCATACTTTGAATGGCCCTCTAACTTTATTACAAATAATAGTCCCCTACAGATGCAAGTTTTGGAAATTTGTTTTGACATCCCCAAAGTTGTCAGAACGTCTTTGAAATAATCTACACACACATGCCACTCACTAACGTTACAATTTCAACCCATCTCTCATTGGAACCAACAACCTAATCCGTGTGCTGCCCCTCCACCAAACCTAAATGTTGGCAGGTATGATCTAAGTTAAGTGATGAGACATAAATAAAACAAATTGTAAACTTCAGTGCCTTTGACTTAATACTTTTAATGGCAATACTTATGACATAAATACTTGTACATGTTGAGCAAAACATCCTTGTTCAATATTTCAAACGACAATGATAGCGCTAGTATAGCAGTTTATTGATGCCAAAAGTAAAGTTATAACGTTACTACGTAAAAGATACACATTACAGGTAACTACATATCGAAAGTTCTTTCGTCGAAAACTCCTTGTCTTTTTGATGAAAGCTGTCAACACTGCATTTTTTGCCGCGGTTGGTTAACAGTTTATTGTCAGCTAAGCTAACAACAGCAACATTTAGCTATCGTTAACTGCCACTGAAGCTAACGTTAGCTAACTTAGCAAGTTACAATCCTGTTTATAGACGTTTGTATTACCAACATATCTATTCTAAGACTTGGAAGAATGTGGTGTTCTAGTATTATGATAACAAACAATCACGGCCGCCGACAGGTGTTTGCTTTTAAGCGCACAAATTATAACCCACAAGCTAACATTTATTAGCAGGCCACGAACATGTATGCTAGGTGGTTGTGAAGCTAACCTCCATGGTTTCTTCCAGTTGAGAATCACCATAGCTAGCGTTAGCTTAGCTGGCTAGCTTGCTGTTCGGCGCTAATATGCAGTGTCGCGTTAGCTCGTATAATGTTTCTCAAATTATCAATTGTATTCACAACAAATTAACTACACGAAAACTTACGGTGTTTGTCCAGTCATTCCCGAAGACATAGCACCACTCCACAAAATCTGCAGTAAAATTAAGAGTTTATAGTTGACGCTGAACGACGGTAGCCATTGGGTCTTCTCCTCTCTGGTGCCGGCGATTTCCTGTGACGACTTGTCGCAAAGTCTGACCCGGCAGAAGTTGCGCTGTTTTCATGTTACGTAACCAAACATTTAAGCCTATAAAACCATTCTGTATATAAAAAGTATAAAACCCCACTGTCTGGGGTTTCTTTTACACACTTTAACCATGGGTGTATGGTTTAACCAGTCTATGACTTTAACAGGTAACTTATCATCTTTATAATTGTACAATTCAAAGGTCAAGCGATTTAAATATATGATGACAAAATGTAAAAAGTTAAGACCTAGAAAGCTAGTATAACTACCCAATGAGGGTTAAAATTAAGGGCACATGGGCTTGGTTGAAGATTATACTGCTATTTCATTACACTTCTGTTAATACTGTATTCTACTGTGTGTGTATATATACACACACACACACACACACACACACACACACACACACACACACACACACACACAGTATTATCATTTGTTATTATATTTTTTGATTTTTATAGTTTCTTATATTCATTTAACAATTTCAACTATTATTTCTATTCCTTTTAAGCCATGCGAGTAAAAAATTTCCCTTTGGGGATCAATAAATTATCCTGATTCATACTCTGGTACTCTAAGACGTTTCGTCCCCATCCAAGAGACTTCTTCAATACTGACTGACTGGTTGAGAAACTTAACCTCTGTGGGGTCGTTGTCAAGATGATTGATACCACTTCGGATGTTGTAACAACAGTCGTTATGGTCGTTACAAAATCCAGGAACCAGTGGTATAGATCATCTTGACAATAACCCCACAGAAGCTAAATAGCTGAGTTTCTCAACCAGTCAGTCAGAAGGGATTAAACACCTTTAAGTATCTTTAACCACATCCAGTTGCCCTTTATTTTAACCTTCCTTAGATAACTATGACCTGGATGACAGAGAACCTTTACAGACAATATGACTGTAACTTAAGGCAGAGTTCAGACACACATTTAGCACTGCATGCAACATCCAATCAACAGTTTGTTAGGACAGGCAGTATGGCATGAAGTGTAACAAGAAATGCATTAAAAAATACATTATTTATTGTGTTTAGCGAACATGGACCTCTAGCAGTGTAACTAGTTGCCAGGGACAAAGGCAGAAGTTGAATGGTATCGTCTTTAGCAACACAAAACCTTAAATAAATAAATAAAGTTACTTTAGTTGTCACATACACATTGCAAATTCATCCTCTGCATTTAACCCATCCTTGAAGGGAGCAGTGGGCAGCCATTGCACTGCACCCAGGGACCAACTCCAGATTGCCGTGCAGAGCCAGGTCAAACGGCACTGACTGGAGAATCTACCTAACATGTTTTTGATGGTGGGGAAACCGAAGCACCCCGAGAAAACCCACGCAGATACGGGGAGAACATGCAAACTCCACACAGAAAGGCCGGGACGACTGGGGTTCAAACCCAGGACCTTCTTGCTGTGAGGCCACAGTGCTATCCCCCACCGTACTGCCTTGAAGGAAGGAGGTTGCTGTGAATAGAATAGTCAACAAAGGGATTTAGGCAAGGGAGACCATTTTTTACTTTCCATTTCCTACCAACAACCAACACTGTCTTTTTTCAACCATAATAACAATCTTTTTCTAACTGTAACCAGTAATTGTTTAAACCATACCATAATCTTTCCCTAACCCAAGTTGTTTTTTGTGCCTAAACCTATATCTCAAAGGCAGAACTGTAACTTCAAAAATAAGAAATAAGACATTTTACAAATTAAAAGTTGACTTCATAAACAATAAAACAATTCAATACCCTCAGAGGGTTTTGCTGCTACAGCCTTATTTGGTCTGGTGTGACCAGTTAGGGTGGCTAATGTTAGTTAACGTTAGAATATACTTTATTGTCATTGCACAAGTATATGGACAACGAAATTTGCTGTACTGTTCCTGAATAAAAAAAGAAAACTTTAGGTAAATATCGCTGTATAACACACTTTTTTGACTGTAAGACTCTTTTCCAGGTATGCTACTGTTCACGTTGAACTTCCAGTGACCAGTATGAGGGAGTGTGAGCGAAAACACCAAATTTAACACACCTGCTCCCCATTCACAACTGAGACCGTGTAACACTAACAAGTCACATGACACCGGGGAGGGAAAAAGGCTAATTGGGCTCAATGTGGACATTTTCATTTTGGGGTGTACTCACTTTTTTGCCAGTGGTTTAGACATTAATGGCTGTGCGATGTGTTATTTTGAGGGGACTGCAAATTTACAGTTATACAAGCTGCAAACTCAATACTTTATATTGTAGTGTGTCATTTCTTCAGTGTTGTCACGTGAAAAGATGCAATGAAATATTTACAAAAATGTGAGGGGTGTTCGTGAGATACTATAAGGAGGACAGACATTATTTCATTGCAGGAAATAGACAAAACTTATAATTGACATTATTTTATTTTTCATTGAATAGATTCTAATTTTTTTCCCGTGCCTTCAGACCAAGATGTGAATCAGAAGGAACAAACAAATCCCCTGATTGAGTGTTCAATTCTGTCATAAGAGAGAAACAAAGATAACCGTGGTCAATACATCTATTAACCATCATTTGCTTAGCTGTTATGGCATTTATATACTGTTTAAAGAAGAAATATTCTTAATAGCAACAATCTTTAACATATATTAGTATCCTAATCTGAAACCAGCCTCGAACGAAAAGCTGTTCCCTGGGTCTGTGCATAAGGATGTTGGACAAGTGGCCAAAATAGAATGATGCTTGATCAAAAATCAATGCAAGCTGGCCTCTAGGAGACTGCTTAAAGACAGTGATAGACAACTCTGCGATCCACATCCTTCTTAACCATTTAGTTCTCTGTATACATGCTCTGTGTGACCATCCAATTCACAGGTATTCAGATAGCTATAATGGTTGATCTCATTTGCTGCAAATCCAGTGTAAAATTCATTGTCTATAAAAATATTGAGATTTACTTGAACATAACCTTCTGACTATGTTATAATAAAAACTCCAGATGTCCGTTGCAGTTGCACAGTGGGATGTACTGTATAAATATTGTATAAAATAAGGCAGTCTTTTTCAGTAGGATAAACCAGATACAAAAATTTCTGGGCGAAAAAATTTTCAAGTCCAAAATGTTTTCACATATTTCTGCTGTTGTCAAATGTCAAGCGGTTTACAGCATTAAACCAAGAGTAAGGGATTGTTGCAACAATGAATGCACCCACGCACCCACACCTACAACCCAAACACACCCACACATACACACACATAAACTCCTGATGATCAACAATAACAGCTTATTCTACAATGCAACATCCCATCCCTGGACAAATCACTGAGACGTAGACATTTCTAATATTGTTTACAGTGCAATACAAAAGTGTTCATTCAAACTGGTACTGTACTTTTGATAAGAAAATAAAAATGTTTAATATGGTAATGCTTCATATGAATAATAATTTTGAATTTTTGAGAGTTATAGTAGTATTTGTCTTCATCAGCTTTGGCTTTTCGCTCCGTTTTTGAAATTCATTTTGTTCTTATTTATTAACTAATTAATTTATGAATTTTAATATAGAAAATATGGAACATCTAAGAAAAATTAACATACCAAATCATCTGTAATTAGTTACCTATGATCATGATGTTGAGGTGTTCATCTCTCAGCAGCGGCCTAAAGTAAAGACCCACTCCCTGATCCAAAAAGAAAGCATACCCTCCCACATGTCTGTTATGTGTCACATGTCAGCTTGGATGTGTTTCTATATGACACATGAATATATTGCCAGTAACAAACCAAAAAAAGCAGTGGAGTGTTCTTTCATGGTGTGGCCTCCAGGGGCAGAGGGAGCTGTTTCGCCTTGCTGCGAGCACAGGTATGGAGGTCAAAGGTGATTGTATGGACTGACAGTGATTGGACACCTTTATATCCAGACCACACTTCACTCCTCCAGTGTTGCTCGCTTATTCAGTAAACAAGCAGTTTTTGCTCAAACAGCAACTTCGCAGGCAGACAAGAGAGCCCATGTAGTAATTACAGGATGCATGTTTTGCCAGGAGACCTGTAAGGACTCTCTTTTAGTCATGTCACTTGACCAGCTACGCTGCGAAAGCCTGAGAGGCACGAGAAGTTCATAAGGATGCTTTGTGTTTGTCACAGTTCTCGTCTGACAGGGTTGTAAAGCCAGCAATGTCATTGCTGCAACTACCTGTCAGGAAGTCCTTGTGTGGTTTCTGTATGGATGGACATGTGGACGCTCGACGTGCTACAGAAGCAGGAGAGTGAAGGCGAGGAGGCCCTTTGGCTGGCAGAGAGAGACGCTCCAGCACGAGAGAGGAGGGCTGCCCCGGAGTACAGAGTCCCAGGGCAAGACACTGCAGCACCTACTCTGGAGGCGGTCGCAGGCTGTGCAGCTTCCTCTCATCCAGACCTTTCCAGTACTTGAAGTTGTTATCCAAGTGCTGCATAAGATTGGGGAGGTCTGCAAAAGCTAGAGATGAGAAAAGAAGTTGAAGTTTCAGATTTAATATTTTGTTTTTAAGGACACTCTGATGTGTTTTTTTTAAATTAACACCACTATCTAATTATTACATTTATGTAAAAAAGTAGGAATGCACCAATCCAACTCTTTCCCCCCCAGTACCGATTCTTATACCTCAGCTTAGGATATCTGCAGATGCAGAGTACTGATTCCCAGTACCGATCAGATACTGTCACTGGATTCATTTTTATGTGAGATAACTGCTGTGGTTGCAACTGAGTTGGGGGCCCACCATGACTTAATGGATGTAACTGAGAGTGGAAAAACTGAATTTTATAAATGGCATTGACAAAAATACTGTATCTTATGTGGCTTGGTGACATCCCAGTCGATACCAGATCAGCATGGCAAGGTCAGTATCTGCACTGATACTGATCTGGTGTATTGAATCGGTGCATCTCTAAGACAAATTTATAAAAGTGTGCATTTAAAGATGATCATACAGTTGCTCATTTGACAGCGAAACGTCAACATTATAAACCAAGCATTCTACATGCCAGTTATAATTTCGAATTTACCATATAGCAGTGTATGTAGTCTAGTGTTTGCGTCATGGTGTGCAGTCTTACCATCCCATGCATCAAACATGTCCGTAATGAAGTAGTCTATAAAGGAAATCTGGGACTTTGGGATGCTACACGTGTTTCTGTCAAACACAGGCATAACCACTGGTAGACCTTGTCTCTTCTCCTCATCCGTCTGTACCAGAGATGACAGCACAAGTGACCATCAGGCACAATAAATACATAGATTACAAAAATAACACAGTACAGCTGCTGGATCCATCTCTCCACACCATCAATACCATGTTCTTTTTTTCCCCATTACCTGTGCAAAATACTCCTCTGAGATGCGTCCGGCCCATTCTATACAGAGCTCCAGTGGCCTGCATGGATTGGAGATGTCTGCACACTTAATCAGCATCCGCTTGACAAGGATGCGATTCTCGGGGGATGTCAGAATGCTTTTGACAGATTCCTCATCACCACTTCCCTTTAAAAAAAAAAAAAACAACGAAGAAGACTATTAACACAAAGACAACACTTAAGTTCTACTTATTACTTATTAGTGGCAATAGAGAGCTCCTTATAGTATACACACAGCAGCTGAACAACTTTAAAAATAACTGACAGTGTCTGTACATAAAGCAAACTGGAAAGATAAATACTGGCAGCTGATAAAAATTTTAGTTTTCTTTATGGAGAAGGGGAGCCTGTAACTCTTGCAACACTTACATGTAAAAGAAGATGGCATGGTTCATGCGGTCACATGATTTGCAGCCTACTATATGTTTCTAGATTGAATTCCCCATTTATGTTCAGCAGAAGTACAGACGGTCTATTTTGCCAAGCCAAGATGAGTCTCTTGAGGTCTATTTTATTTAGACCTTCAAGTCTAAACTGAATGAAAGTATATGTGTTTTTATTTGTGAATTTCAGCATATACTCTGTTATAATTTCTAGCAAACAAATGTTTAATCTGAAAGTGGCTATATAATAAATATTATAACTGAGGAGAAAATCTGCATCAAAAACTTTTTTCACATCATTCCTGCCTTTAAAGGGCAAGACAACTTTTAAATGTCTGTTTTGAGCATTCCCCACAAAGATGAGAAAGATCGTACCAAGTTGTAAAATTCTCTCCCTACAAAGATGTCCCAGGCAACAACAGGCCCCAAGTCCCCTGAACCGGTATCATCATCTCTCAAGCTCTTAAACTATTGTTGCTCGCATATTGTCGGACTGAGTATGATTCTGTGACAGTTTGTGACAGAATGAGATGAAAGTAGTTGTGTTTCTCTAGTGTCTGAATGGTGCAGTCTCTCCTTCCTGCTTTGAAATGAATGCTAAAATTAGAACTACTATTTCTACACAGGTATGAAATGTTGCAGCATGATTTCATCGTTAATCTCACCCCATTCTCCTCCAGAGCAGCCAGTGGCTTGTTGATACTGTTGACAAATTTGTTGACATGTTCAAAGTGTTTTGTCATCTCAGTTGCGAGCACCATGTCAATGATAGCCTGTCGTAGTGTTCGATATTCATTCCTAGACAGATAGAGATGGACGGAAATCAGATGGGTAAAGGAGGGGAAGGCAGGGAGAGCAGAAAAAGAGAAATAGAGGGAGTGAGATGACAGTGTGGTAAACAGCATGAAAACCCGTGTGAACGGTTTCCCACTTCTGATTGCAGGGACAGTGGGGATGAATGGATGCTTTGTTCACCTTCCCCCTCTGAGGGGACCAGCACATATGAGCTATTCTGCTTTGGGACTCAAATCACATTACAACCCCACCGCTGTCAGCGTGCACACACACACACACACACAGTATTGCTTTTATATTTAGACTTAGCTTATCCCATATGAGACTTCAGGTGATGTCTGTAGCACAAACAATTTCTTATAAGAATTTCAAAACAGAAAATATAAATTTTCGCAATCTTACACATTGATAGATGCAGCTATTCTGTATATTACCAAATGTTTGGTTCCTAGTGTAATCGCACAAAAGTCAGCAAATTCACCTAATTTGTAATAAATTAAAGGAATACTTCAGCAGAAAATGATAACATAATAATTATATTCTCAACGTCATGACAGTAAAAACTGTTGGTGTACCTCCTTTGGAAATGCTGAGGTAAATATTGGTCTTTTGAGCACACAAAGCACTTATTTGATATACAGTTGGATTAGAATATTAGAGGTGACCTATTCCTTGTGTAGTGATTCTTCTACCTTTCAATGTTTTTGAAGATGTTGCACTTATCATCTCTTGTGGTGATCTGGAAAGCCAGTGCTGCATGGTGGCTCTCTAGCACAGCTGTGTCATTGTAGAGGATGGCCAGCTCGCTTCCTGCATTGCACAGGAAGCTGTTGGTGCGGCCTGGGTGGTCCACATCGTGCACAGTAGCAGCAATCAGAGCAGCCACCTCATCAATGGGATCCAAACTTTGCTGTGGAAATATGAAGCCAGAGAAATTGTTGGGCATTAAAGGGAAAAGTCTGGTATATTACCATCTTGGTCTTACTTTTATCAGAGGGGAAGTTTGGCAGTTCTTAATGATAAACTAGGCCAAAAGCTGGCACAGTATAACCTTCTTCTACATTCACTAGACATGTCGCATGCCACTATCGACACAACTGTGCCGGGAATCCAGTTTAGCCTGTAATCTGATCCAAAAAGTAGCTCTACATTATGAAAGACAGTAGTGATTTATTAACAGGATAAGAAGATTTACTTTTCACTTTAATTTAGCTGCATTTACAAGGCATCCTAAGCTTTTCCAAGATACCAAACACATGCAAATGACTGATAGTAAAATATGTGTAGTTCTAATGTCACCCAATATACTTTATGTCCGCATAATACAGCTACAATGAAGAGCTAGTTTCAAGGAAATTTCAGTTTTTCATCACATGTCACAGGACTAAAAAGTAACTAAAAAGTTACAAAGTATAGGCAAAGAAAAAAATAAAGATATACCGTATTAAAGTATTAGTAGTAAATTAATTTGCAGCATAACAGATCTGCGAACCTGTCTCTCGAGTTCCAGGGATTCATTAATGTTGTGTGATGTAACTTCACAGTTCACTTGCTAAGTCAATGACAGATCACTCAGCTGAGATCAGAAATAGACACTGTGGTAATCAGCTTGCCCTAAACCAGTTACTGAGCCACTGACACACTTTGGCACAACCATGACTGTCTTGGTTAATGTAGGCACAGACAGAACAAATGACACTCCAGACTGGCAGAGAGCTGTGCTCGATAATAGAAAAAGGTGTTTGGGCCCACAACCAAAGCAGTGGAGAAGACTTGTAAACATGCTAATGCTTATAGTCAATGAAGTATACAATCATGTCAAGAAACATCAAGTTTCACATCTACTCATGAACTACCAGTGCTGCACATGGGAGAAGTTTGTCTTCAGACCTTTCTAAGGGAAAGGCTTTTGGCTTTTCTTTTTTCCAATACCAAACCAACCTAAGTTTTGGTGCCTAAACCTAACCAAGTCGTACGGCTTTCTGGCAGATATCCCCAAGGGCAAACTCGCATTTGCACCAGTGCTGTCCCCTTGTTTTTCCTCTCAAATCCAACAGTTGAAATTAAAAGTATTTGGAAAACCTTCCTTTTTTTTCTATGTAGCATTGACTTTGACATAACAGTTGTTAACACTGCTCCATGGGCAGTAATAATGAGTAATGCTGCAACTAACCATTATTTTCATCAGTTAATTAATTAATTAATTAATTAATTAATTAACCAACCGGTTGGTTTTTGAAACGTGAAAAAATAGTAAAAATGAGACAATCACAATATCCCAGAAACCTAGTGTGCCATCTTCAAAATTCTTGTCAATAAATGCACACATTTGAAAAGCTGGACCAAATATATTTTTGGCATTTTTTTATGTAAAATGACTTTATCATCAAACTGTTTGTCGATTATTTTCTTTAATTTGGCTAATTGACAGACCACAACTTTAGCTTACGCTATGGATCAGTAGCAACATTCTGAAAGTTTGGCATGTATTTTTTTTAAACTTTATACTTTATTAGCAGTTATTATTATTATTTGTTAATTTACCTTGACTCTCTCCTTGCAGAGAAAATATGCCGTTGCGTGAAGGACATCAGCGGCATGAGAGGAGTTGTGGTAGGAGTTACTGGAGTGGTAGTTAGCTTCAATCACTTGCAGCCAGGAGCGTAAAGTGGCCTCAGTGCAGTTTAGGAACTCGCAGACCCCAAAGCGGGAGAAGATCTTCAGGCCCAAGTAGGTTAAAGGCCTGTGGGAGGATTCAGCATGATAGTTTAACAAAGACTCTCGTCCCAAGCTCTCCCTCCACACTAAAAACAGCTGCAATACCTCTATTCAATTCAGTTTCAGGAGAGGAACAGAGAGAAAAAAAAGAGAGGAATGGAAGGAGAGAGAGGGGAGGGAGGCAGCCTACACAATATACACATAGAGGTACAGACAGTAAAGGTGATGTTGCTATAGACTAAATGAAAAATGGTACAGATATTTATAGTAGTGTTAATGATAATAATCATAATGTTAATGTGCCCTTAATTGCATTGTTCCCTCACCGTTTCATGGTTGCAGCCTCCAAGTTGACGATGTCAAAGTCCCAAGAGTCTTCGTTCTCCATGGTCTCGGCGATACGAGGGGGGATGTCATTTAATGACAGAGGAGTTATCAGATGACTGGGGATATGGTGGGGCTCTGTGAGGAAAGGAAGAAACACAACAAAGGAAGCAGTCAGATAAAGAATAGAAATTTGCTGTTCACTACCTCTGTACAAAACAGAAGAAATATAACTCAAAGCACTTCATATCATACCTCCTATAAGGTTTATGTAAACTTACGTTTCGTGGAAAAGATGTATTCATTTCCTGATAATCTGCGTAAACCATCCTGTCAACAAGGAGGAAAGAAAGAGTCAGGCACTGATCTGTGAATGAACCAAAAATAAAATTCAACATTCATCCTTTTTGAACAGCCACATAAGGAGTTAAGCTAAATTTTAGGAGCACCAGAATCACTTCTGTCAAAACATTGCAAGGCCTATGAAAATAATTTGGACAGTGAAATCGTTTGGATGCTTTGGATCCAGTAGTCTAACTGATACATTTACGCTTACATTAGATCAAAAATAAAAGTCTTCTGTGCTAAATTGAGCTGCTAGGAGCACCAAGACAGACAGGTTGGACTTCACAGTCAAGAAGCCAGGGGGAGACCCACAGTGTTGTGATTTGCACATGGATATCAACAAACACGTTTCAATGACCCACAAAACAAGATGAAAAATACCAAGATGAAGCCACAAGTCAGGGAGAATTTCCATCAGACAAGTAGATAGTAACCTCAGAGCACCAGAAGGATCCAGACATATTAAGGTTATGTCCAACAAACATTTGTAAAGGAGCTAATGACAGCTGAAAATCCTTGAACCATGACTAGAATCTCTACAACTTAAATGATTTTCCCAGCAACGAGAACATAAATTAATAAATAAAAACAAACAAACAAGAAAAACAAGAAACACAAGTTAAATTTTGGATCTGTCTGAATGTGTTGTTGCTGCATTTTGACAAAGTTGTGGAAGTAAATGCATTTTGACTGAGGCAAGAGCTTATTTCATCAGTATAATAAATAAACCATGAATTTTCCTGATTTACCATACTAACACTTTTATGAGCGTTTTCTGTGCTATGACACAATATTTTGGAGGCTATGTTATGTTGACACATCAAATCGTTTCAACACTAGCATAGAGGGTGAGTGGAGAGATGTGACTGCCAAGCTAAGCTTATTAATGAAACCAATATGCAGTTTAGGAAATGATTACCATATGTATGAACTGTTATAGTTTAGTTGTGTCAGAAATTATACCATGATAATTTATGTATAGATGTCAGATAACCTACAGTAAATTATTACATTATTTTTTCTTCCTCTGGGTAGTGTTTCATGCTGTGATAGTAAATAGGGCTTATCAGTGGGGTAACACTTCATCACCCAAATAATCAAACACTGCTTCTCAGTGGTTAAAAGTATAATGACCTGGCTGAGAGGACTGATTTGTTTCAGCTGTGAATAACAGACTACATGTTAAGAATTGTCAAAGTAAAGGTTTATCAAACTGGTTTTAGCCACACGAGTAGCTATAGCAATGTCAGTTGGTTGATCAATCAACTGTCAAGACTAAAATATTTTAACAACTATTGAATGGATTGCCATGAAATTTTGTACAGATCATTCCCAGAGGAGGAATCCTAATGACCACAATCATCCCCTGTATTTCCCTCTAGTGCCACCATGAGGTTGACATTTATGGTTTTGAGGGAAATGTCTCAACATGGCATGGAATCTGATACAGACATTCATGTTCCTCACAGGATGAAATGCAATAACTTACGTTACCTTTTGAGCCCTTACTTTTCCTCTAGCGCCATCATCGAGGTCAAAAAAGTAATATGTCCTAATTATGTCCTAACTAATGACTAAAGCCCTACCAATTTATCGTTTTGCAGATATTATCGGCCAATATAAGCTAATTGCAGATATATCTGTATACGACTTAAAAAAAGAAACTAAGTCAGAGTGTTCCCTCATGTCATGAGTGTTGCATAGTTTGCCCACCAGAGGGCGCTCTGCAGCTCCTCTGTTAACAACACTGCAGCACCACCGAACAAAACATTGGCTGACCGCAGCTACAAAGAGTAGCTCCTGGTAGCTCTCACACTCAGTGTTCACTGTGAGTTGTTCCTTTGTCACGTCAATTATGACTTAAATAATAATAAAAACAGCCTTCATCACTTCTCCTCTCCTGAAAACATTCATACCAGACTTGCTAACCCTCCCATTTTTCATTGCTCTCTCCTGGGTCACAGCGGGATGTTTAATGTTACATTAGGCTGACAGACGTGATGGTAGATTTATTTCTCAAACAGTGCGGCACTTCTAGTGAACGGTCCTCTCATTTCTGCCTAGTTTATTACTTCTAAATATTATTAGACATAACTTACAGCAGTTAACGCTGTCCATTGCTAAATTAGCCACAAAGCCAATGCCATGTTTATCAGTGGAGGAGCGCGAACGTTAATGAGCGATTAAAGTCAGTCTCTCTCGCTCTCTCTCATAAAAAAAATAAAATGATTTGCCTTTGTAGGACAGCTGTGTTTATCATTATTATTATAGTAATGACATGAGATATGATATATGGTATTATGATTAGTAGCAGTAGTGGTATATAGTGTAGTGACTATCCCGTTCCAATATTATAGCCACTGCCCCAGTCCTAGAAGAGTAGTTTTAACAACTTTTTTGGATCCAGCATTCTGCCTTCGCCGTTTGGAAATAACAATTTAACTCTAATATGTAAATGTAAATGCTCCGTACTTGTATAGCGCCTTTCTAGTCTTTTCGACCACTCAAAGCGCTTTTACACTACATCTGCATTCACCAGTCACACACATTCATACACTGAGTTACCTAAGTGCTCAAACAGAAACTAACATTCACACTCATTCATACACTGGCGGAATAGCCGCCAGGGGCAATTCGGGGTTCAGTATCTTGCCCAAGGACACTTCGACACGCAACCAGGGGGAGCCAGGGATTGAACCGCCGACCTTCCGATTACAACAAACCCGCTCTACCTCCTGAGCTACAGCCGCCCCTGAAATAATAATAATAATAATATCCTACCTATAGAAATAAACTTGACCAACCAAAATATTGTAGGCTAGTATACATGTGTGTAGTGTAAATGAGGGAAAATAAATAGTAACCTACAGACTCAAAAATGATATGAAATAAGGTGAGACAAGGTATGGTTAAAACTCACTCCTGTTTCCAAATTCCCTTTATTAATTATACCACACCCACTATGGTGAGGCTGATTTGCCAATCAGTGGCCAAACTGTCCATCAAATCAGTGAATCAGAACTATAACCAAAAATATGGGAAGTCTTAAAATAATAACTACTATTCTTTAAATATAATATGCTATTTTGGCTCCTACATATAGATGTTTTTTTATATTTTATTATATTTATATTTTTTATAGTTTCTGTTTTGCTGGCCCCCACAATGCACTATTTACTTTAATTTTCATTAGTAGTAGTATAATTTATAACAAACCAGATATTTTTAAATTTTTAAAATTTATTTATTTATTTTTTTAATCAAAACCTTACTATATTTTGTTGTCCTTGTCCTTTTGTTCAAAGTACTATTTATAACAATAAAAGAGTTTATTTTTATATTGCATTATGTCATAGTATCTTGGTATGGTGTCAACATAACAAAATTTTAGGGATAATCTTTGTTTATATCATGCATTTCCTAAAATAAGGGGGGAAAAAAAATAATAATATCGGCCGATATGCCGGCTATCGGATTTTAAAAATCTCAAATATTGAAATCGGTATCAGACTTAAAAATTCCATATTGGTTGGGCTCTACTAATGACATTCCCCATCAGCCTCCACTGTACTTTGTGTTAAGTGCTGATAAGCACACACTAGCATGCTAACATGCTACTAAGATGGTGAACATGATAAACTATATAACTGATAAACCTCAGCATGTTAGCATGTTGATAGTAGCATTTAGCTAGAAGCACAACTAGTGTGACTGTAGACTCTTTGTCTTATCTTGTTTTATGTTAGCAATAACAATTACGACACATTTGCATCCATTACAGTTCATCAAATGAAGAAATAGTTTAAATATTGTTAAATAAATGTCTCTCAAAGAATAACTATGATAAGAAACTACGATGAAATAATTCATACTGAAATATATTATGTCATATAAAACTATGTCCTCAGGCCATTCTATGTCACTAAAATGTCAAAAGAAAAGAACATAACATGAAGTTCTCTTCTTCCCTCAAAGAACATTTTGCCACTTGTCAGCTAGGCCTATTTCACCCAGTCATTCTGGAGCAAGACCTATATATTTTGGGCGTTAATGAGTACATGGGTGTGTGTTGCAGGATGAAATGTTTACTTCACAATTGAAAAAGGAAGAGGAGACTGGCTCATCTTTGACCTGAGCATTGTCTCATGGTGGCGCTGCCTCTGTACACACTGGTTATTTTAAGACTTTCTCCCCAGAAAGATGACAGCGCTTCTCTTAATGTTCACAGGCTATTCGGAGTTCAGTTTAAGAACACCTCACCACAATAAACCAGAAATGCAAAGCCGAGAAAATAAATATGCCACCAGACACCTCAGAACAATTATGATCTTACACAAATATTCATCTAAACCTCAACCTCATGGTTTTCTGGTTTCGTCAGCCTTTATCACTTATGCAGAACAAGTCTTCTGTGGAAGGACTATGTGTAACAGTTCTCTGCCTCTGTGTGTCCAGAGTGTACATGTATAAGTAAAGCCATGCTTATTCATCTGATCCAAAGAACAGGATGTTTCCAGGCCTGTGGAGTCAAGAGGAAGAGGTTCATGTGAGTGTGACTGTGTGCAGAGTCTGTGCGGGGGGGGGATGGGGGAATGAAGGGTGGGGTGGGCTTTCCTCTCTAGCCTACAGGAGCACAAAGGACAATCTAACACTTCCTCTGGGGTTGTTGCCAAGACTGCCAACTTGGCACTCTTTCTACTTCTGTACTTCACCATTACTGTCTGTTAATGTCTCTCTCCGTCTCTCCCTCCCTCCACGAATATGAACAGAAATCCTCACAAAAACAAAAGTCCAAACACACACACACACACACGCACACGCACACGCAAACGCACACTAACACACACTCCTGAATCTATGTTTCTTTCATTTAACACATTATCATGAGCATTAATAGTTGATGGACATTTATGTAGACATATTATCATTGTGGAATTCTGCAAACGCTCTGACGTGTGTTATCATATGGGAGTCGATTCATTCATAGCAGAAGGAAGCTGGAGGACCCACCACAAATGACCTGCTGCTTACCGTCATCAGCCCACCCACGAGGTCATTCGTATGGGGATCTTCATCCTTGGTTCCCAACTGTGGGGAGTAGAGCTCAGTGGTCCTCAGGATCTCCAGTACCCGATCCAAGGCTTCTGCCACGGGCATTGGACTACTTTCCTGCGCTGCATTGATGATGTTGATTACCTGAAGGACAAAAACCAACAATAATAAAAGCAAACTGAAAACATATAGTTTATAATAAAAAGACATTTACTGGACCAGAATAGAATAGCCAAAGCAGTATCAGATCACATAACATAAAATAAACACAATTCAAGTAAATTCAGGAAAAGCTGTCTAATAAAAGTGTGTTTCAAATAGATATGGATTCAGTCCAACTTTGTTCAGCCTCTGGGCTCTGAATGAAAATATCTTTCCCCTGTAGTTTTACAAGGGACTAAAATGTCACAAATATAACAAGGCCCATGGCATGAAGCACCCTAAAATTAATCAGTTAGATTTTTTGGATGAATTTGTGATGACACTCTGAGGTTGCCACCAGAGACTCCAAAGTTACTGCTCCCAGCCAAGAAGCAGTCCGTGTCACATAACCCCATGTTAAACCACAAATTGTAGTTTTCATACTTTTGTTTAAGAACAGATTAAACAAATAAATAAATAAATATAAAGATGTACAAGTTAGTGAGTTTTGTAAGTGCTGGTCTTCTTAGAGTCATTTTTGGAGAAAATATATTTGTTGGTTTTCCCTCTGATGTCCTCCAGCTGCTCTGCCTCAACTAGTGGTGATTTACAGAGTTCCAGGCTGACTCTGCCCAGACGGGGAGCTCAGAGCACCGCGGGAGTGTTGAGCTGTTTCTCAATCTGCGTTCTTGTCTGTACTTGTGTTGTTGTGGACTTGCGAAACGTCATCAGTTGCAGCCCAAGTACTGTTCCAATGCAAAAGTCCGCATCTAGCCAAGTACAGTCAAATACCCAAAAGTGTTCTCGCTCCACCCGTTTTACCATGCATGCATCAGGTGGTGACTTGTGTGGACTTTGGATAGCCATGTATCCCAGAATGCATTTCACACCAAAAAGTGGCAATGGCGGAGGAGACCCACAACTGTAAGTCATAATACTGCTGTTTTAGGAGTTTTTTATGCAGGAATATAGTTGTTTAAACTTCAAATTTGTAGTTGATTTCTTTGAATATTTGCTACGACTTTTTCGGAGGAGATGTGAGGTGTTTTTGGCAAAAGAAGGATGGGCAGTTCTTTCATGACTTCTGGTTGTTTCTCAGTTATTGTGTTTGCAGACTTCTGAAGCCAAGCAAAAGATATTGAGCTTGACTGAGAGTATGTGCGTTGGAGACTGCTAGTTCTGATTGGTTATTTTCTTCAGGGAGCGGTGGATTCTTGCAAATGGCAAGAGGAGCAGTAAGAGGAACCTGATTTTTTTCACAGATTATCTGTCTCATGTACTAATATAAGGATCAGTTTCAGCAAATATGCCATATTCCTGTCCATCAGGAAACTGCAAATCACTGAGAGTTGAGGCAGAGCAGACAGAGAACATCAAAGGGAAAACCAAAAAATACATTCTCCATATAATTTGAGTATTTTTTGCCAAAAATCAGTGACGAAAGTTATAAAGTTCTGTTTTTGTACAGGAAGGCGGCCGCCTTCTCGCCTTTTATGCCACAACTAGACTACACACATGCGCTTTGCAGATATTCATGTAAAAACGCTCAGAGGAACACCAACTTTCACTGCTGAGGTCACATACTTTTCTGTCAACTGTGAAGGTGTTCTTGCGGAGGTCAGCCATTTTACCATTTGCAACTAGGTACCGGTTTCCAGTCTTTGTGCTAAGCTAAGCTAACCGGCTGCTATAAAGTGGTATTGATCTCCTTGTTCAGAACTCTCTATTCTCACAATATCTCAAAATATCAATTCCGTTAAAATAAAGTACTGGTTGCAATGATCTAGGCATGATTTAAAAGCATGTAAGATGGTCTCTAAAATTAACATTTTATTTTAAACCATTTTTTCTAAAGTTCTAAAAACAAGATTGGACAAGCCCAGTAGTATAATGCTTGGAAAACATACAGAGTGATTTTCTTTTCTCCAGAATATGAACTTGGAGGTTGTGCAGGTTCTAACAATGGACACCTATGGCGAGGTCAGCAAACATTTGCAAGAGCACAAGTTCTCGCTCACTCACATACACACACAGTACCAGCAGTTCTATCAGCGCTTTATTCTAGAGAGGATGATGCCTACAGGGACTGACTACACAGTCAAATGATACAGCAGTGGAACTGCAGTGTGTCATATGACCCATCCCTGGGGACTTTCTCTCTTTCTGACTATCCAGGCTGCAGACTATATAAACCACTGAAACAGCAGGTCATTCTGGTCCAATATCCTTTCCTGTCTTGTGCATGAAATGTGGCATTTTATCAGCCTATCTCCCCTTGACATGGTATGTGTGGCCTCTAGCCTCAGTACAAGTAGCTGTACAAGAAGTGCTCATGGCGGTTGTGGCAGTTTCATAAATCAAGGAGTTCAGTCATGAGATACAAAACATCAGTGCAAAGTGCTAATCATATGATGGATGTTGGGAAGGATGGTGGGGAGGGAGATGAACCCACCTTCGTGATGGGAGCTTCTATAGTCATGGAGTGGATTCGGGCCATTGAGGAGTGCCTTCGTTGTGAGCTCCCTGACAGAAAAAAAAAAAAAGACATCCCGTTATTACAATTCAACAACAAATTAAGCTCCTGTTTTCCAACCACCTTCCAATGAGTGTGTTTGTCCAATCAACACTTGCAGCAAACAGACAACTGGGAAGGTTTCATAATCTGATAAGAAACGCCCAGAGTTTCCATCATCCATCTCCCTTCACTCTCACCATCGCTCCCCCGAGACGTTGTGGATCGTACGTCCAGAGAGCCTTTCCTCCGGTCTTTGTGCTTACTGGATTGGATGTCTGGGGAGAAGAAAACATTTTATATTAAACATGCATAAACACAATTCAAGTTTAGTGACAAGACTTTGGCCCCAACCACAATATTTTTGGCTGATGAGATGCCTTAATCAGTCCAACATGTATGTAGAAATCTGTTTTTGATCCCTGTAACTACTTTTTCCTGTGATGTCACAGGGATGAAAGGGAAGCAGCTGGACTACAAGAGCTGTTTTCAAGCAGTTCAGAGCAGTGTTTTCTGTGGGAGATGGGAACTCCCTATGGGCTGGACTTTGGGCTTTTTCACTTTGCAAACCTATTACATGCACAAAAAAGGTATATAACTCAATAAAGAAGAGGGAAAAAGCCAAAAAGCATAATACCACCTCTTTAAAGCAGCAGGACGTTGGATTGACTCAAAATAAACTAGTGTGTATTTTCATGGTAATGAAGGAACATGTCACCCAGTCCAACAGTGTGGCTCACTGATGTGTTTTCAGTAATTTATGGACAAAAGTGGTCTATCACAAAGAGGAATAAGACATATCAGCTATGGCTTCACCAACAATACTATATATACCAGATCTATACTTTAAGTCAGCAAAGGTAA